>NW_023603184.1:133523494-134218862 GCF_014898055.3 Talpa occidentalis | reverse complement strand
GGGTGAAGATCCTATTTATTTGAATACAGTGCTGACCTTGCCTTCCTTTGAATTTAACAGGTGTGGTATGATCCAGAAGGCTATCACTCCCTTCCTGCTTATCTCAACAGCCTGAATAATTTCCTCCTGCGTGTTAACATGTCAAGGCATGATGCTGCCCGACACGGTAAACTCACTTACCCAGAAGCTTCTTGTATTGCAACTTTTGCTACTCTCCTCATAAAAACACAAGTTACATCCCCATTCCTCTCAGTGGCAGGCATTTTATGGTGTCTAAATCACAGATTTTCAAAAGAAGTTTGGAAGTAGTAACTACCGCCAGATGGAACATTGTTGGCAATCCCCTTCACTTCAGGTTAATTTGGCTTTCCCATTTATCAAGTCAGAATAATAATGTTGACTTCACAACCATTTCTGCTTTCAGTGGTTATAACCCAGAGGAAAATATTTTATAGTTCTGTACTTTTTGTAGGCTAAAAAATAGAAAGCAATTGGTGCCAATAAATATTGTTCACAAATTTATGCATGAAGACAAAACTTTTAAACTAGGAAGTTTTATAACTGAACAAAATTGTTACTATCAATTGAGCATTCAACATATGATACAGGCTTTCTCTGAAATTGAGTGAATCCTTACAAGTTCCCATTGAGGATTTAGTAGTATTGTCCCTACTGTTATTTCTCTGGGACTCAGAAGTAGTATTTGAACCCAAATTTGAGCACAGGTATGTTTGATGCCTGCCTCTTCATTTTTCTAATTCTCCGTACTCCATACTTCATTTTTCTTACACTTCTCTGAACTCAGTCAGGTCTCCTTAAGTTGGATTTCCAAGAGACTTTCACATACTTTTTAAAATAAGGGTTGGAATTTGAAAGAGATTGATTTTTTTTTCTAATTCAATTACTGCTCATCAGACCATATCATTCTTAAGCCTGCTCAAAGTATATTCCCACACTGATTTTAAAAATACAATAATAAAGATGGAGAAAGACTGAGTAACATATGTGCTGGTCGAGACTGAATTTCTAGACTAATGAATAGTTTATCAAATAACCTGTTAAATAGAAAAAAAGGAGACTGCATATCTTCATCTTCCTACTATTGGGCATAATAGTAGGTGCTGGGTACAGCTGCGATTGTAGAAGTAAACTGTAGAGTAAAAAACTCATTCTAGCAAAAGAAACTTTCTTTCAGAATCTTCATTTCAGAGAAAACCATATTTTTGCCCAACTGCTTTGACATTTTCCTTGCAGGATAAACCATAAAGGAAATAACATGATAGATCTAGAGCATCAAAGAGTGTACAAAGTGGTAAATTAAATTAATTGGTGACTAAAGCCAGGTGGGTCTAGTGTAGCCTAGTTTGAAATATTTTTGCACACTTGACTCTCAACAGGATATCTTATTCATAGTCAAAGATATTTGTTGCTGTGACAGATAGTGAAAGTATAATAACTAGGGAAATGACTAGGGGGAAATGTAGGAAAGTTCTGTTGGTATGAGCAAGAAACTAATGCCAGGGTCAGTTTTTGAAACCTATTTTCAGGTTTTATTTATTATTAGCATTCTTTTCCAAGACCAAAGTAATCTGAATCACTCTGATCTCATGCAAACTTATGTCTCCTACCACTGTATTTTTAAGCTACAGAGTCTAAAACATTAAGCATTCTGAAATCTAAACTTTGTATATCAAACTTTATATTAATATGCATTATAAATCCAAAAAGGAAATTTACCTTTTAGATTTAAAAATAATGCTTAGCTTGGGTTATTTTTATTGTTAGTAGTAGTAGTAAGCACATAGTAGTGGTGTACTTTCTATTTTTTATTACCTTTCCTTCTATAGGTTTATAAAAGGAATAGCTTTCCACCCTCTGTGGAAGGAGTTTGATTTTTTTCAAGAGACCCAGGTCATCCTAAATTTTTTTAGGAATGCATGAATGGGGGTTGCTATAACAAATACATTATTTTCCTGCCACCTCTCCCTACTGTACTATTTTAAGCCATCTTTTTTCTGGCTTCTACATGAATTGGGATTTTCTTTAGCTGTAAAATTGATTTTTCCTTGAATTCTAGCATGCAAATAAAAATCTTTTAATTAACTTTCCTTTGTAATGTCAATATCTATTATATTCATGTGCTTCCCTCTAGTGGTTAATTTAACATGAAAGGCCTGTTCTTTCTTCACAAAGAACACAGGTTTGCTTGTTACCTCTAACAAATGTTACACATCTAGTGTGTTTCTCAAAAATAATGACATATTGCTCCTTCTACTCTACTGTTTATTCTTACCTTTTATTGCATTAGTAGCAATGGTCAATCAGCAGCTTCTTGTTTTAGGTTTACAACTGCAGAGACAATAGAAAATGTCTAATTGCTAATGTATATTGTATGTAAGGAAAATAATTGAAACTTTAAGACTTGATTAGATTAAAGGAGCATTCTTTGACTAATCACAGCACTCAGGACATTTTGCTGGATGAAGATTTTTATATAGATGGCCAACCCTGACACATTTACTTGATCTTTGAACTAACAATATATATAAACAATTGGTTCATCACCATTTTTCATAGTGGAATGTATTGGCAAAGATTCTTCAGATGAAATGGAGTATTTTTTGATTCTGAAATATATAATGTGGAAATGAAAGATATATTTTCCCCCACCAAGTATTTTACTTCAGCAACAAAGTTTAAGTAGGATCCCAAGGGAAATTGATTTTTAGTGAAAGGTGAACCCATTATTTTACACCAAAAATTTTAAAAGTGCATTCCTTTAGTGTGATAAAATTATAGGTCAAAATGGTTATTGTTGTTATTGGTTTCTTTATTATGTTATAGTTATATATATTTCCTTTAACATCTAACATATTTTAGCCTCAAGATTGTCATTCTGCTGAAAAATTATAAATTTAAGTTACTGGGTTATAACTTTAGAATAATTCATAATTTGTGAGGGCTGTGAAAGGGCCTTAATATGCTATTATGAACATATATGAGCAGTAAGTAACAAACTTCTCAATCAACTTATGACTCTATGGGATCAGGTGTTTAAGGAGCATCCTCCTCCCTTCCCCTACCATTCTTTTCCAAAGTTACTCAGAAAGTATAGACTGGCTTCATGTTGTGGTCCTTTTGGGAACTGCTGGCAGACGTCTTGACTGGCTCGCCCAAGTCTTCTGAGGAAAAGGAAAAAAGAACCTTGTTCTTGTCTCAGATAATATAACCAAATCTGGGGATCCCAATAATTTAGGTCTGTATTAGAATTAAATGGCTATTTTTCTGGAGTCAGCTAGATCTCTTTGTCCTCCTGGATATTTATGCCTCACTGAAAATCGCACTATGATGGCCCAAGCTCCTAAGCCCTACTCTGGTAAAACTCTATAACACTGGGCATCTTAGAGGTTATGGAGGAGAAGGAGGGATCATCTTAGGCTGCACTATTTACCTACCTTGGCCAATAGCACAATAAAGAGGGATGGAGTAGTGTCTGATATTTAGGAAATCCTCCAATAATTGGTTTCCCTTAGAGTTGTTTATTGGAATATTCATTTCCAATAGAAGCATGTATGTCACCTGATGAGAGAAGAAAATAGAAAATGACTTATTTAAATGTAGAAGAGGCAGAAATGCTATATATGAAATATAAAGTCTTGCCTCTTCCCCAAAGAATACATACATGATGTGAAAACTTTTTTTCCTTTTTATATAAGTGATGCCAATTGTATGAGATGAGATTGGAAGAGGAGGATCATTTTCCTTTAAAATTATTTCCTTTCCAATTATTTGCCCAAAGTATTTTTAGGGGAATTTATATCACAGAGTAAGGTAGAAAAGTGTGGTGTACATTCATGTCAAAACTAATATTTCCGATTAACTGAATACTAATGAGAAAAACTGTCTCTTCTTTAAGGCATCATCATGTATAGTCATCCTTATCCTGGAGTGCAAGACCAAGAACAAGCCACGTAAGCAATGCTATCTGGCATGACTACATTCTCCTTGGCAGTAGAGCTACTGTACAAAGTGCTATAATTGGAAATCACAGTTGTATCTGAGTGAATGTCAATCTAGAAGAGCTGGTAATATAAATCACTGACTGGGATAAAAGGAAGTCTCTGAAAATGTAGAGTAAGGTTGCCAAGTAGAGCTTGTTGACTGTGGATTCATAGAATCTACTGCTTTTATAAGTCAAGTGCATTAGTACTTCATCACTTCAACTTCCCTGCATAGCATTTAAGTTCTATTTCTGTGCTCCAGAAATACGTATCCCTTGCATCCACCCTGTAACCCGTGGAAACAGGGGTTTTTCTATCAAATATCCCTAGTCAATTCAGATGCACTAGAGCTACATTTATTCTAGGGTCACAGCAGAGTCCTGTAGGAGATTATTATCTGGCTGCCTTGCTGGGAGATTTATTTGTGTCACAACCAACTCATGTACTGTTTTGTTGATAGTTTTGGCCATGAATCTTTCTGAAAGAAAAAAGTTTCAAAAACTTATATGTGCTTTCCTCTCCCCATTGTTCTCTACAGAATGAGCAGTTTAATCGATATTTTAGTGGCGCTCTCCATCCTGATGGGCTACTCTGTCACCACAGCCAGCTTCGTCACCTATGTTGTAAGGGAGCATCAGACCAAGGCCAAGCAGCTGCAGCACATCTCAGGCATTGGTGTGACATGCTACTGGGTAACAAACTTCATTTATGACATGGTGAGTAAATTGTGTGATTTCAGGAAAGCTAGGATTGATGTGGGTATAGAGATCAGTTTTCTAGTTGAGATTTATTTACCTGGGGTTATTCAGATTATTACCACAGAATAAAAGATAATTAAAAAATGATTTGCTGAGGCTTAGATTCATCCAGTGGTTGGAGGAAAGAGAAATACACCTGCCAGACCTTTACCTCTGTGGGCTGAGTACCTCCTGTATCAGATTCCCCAGGACGTATAAGATTCATACCTTGGGAGTGAAGCATTTTTAACAAAATCCCCCCAGGTTATATTCAGCACACTGAAGGTTGAGAGTCACCACTGTGGAGAAATAGGAGCTTAATAGCAGAATAGCCTTGCTCCCCAGTACCAAACAGTCTAGCTCATAAAACTTAATCTACTAATAGTGAAAATTTTGAAGTAGCAGGCCCTGCTGAATGACACATTAGAGAAGATTAGTAGGGAAAATGAAAGCTAAGTTTTCATTGATAGCTCTCCCATTTGCATAAAACAGTCCCAAAGTTCAGATGCTTTTTCTTGACTCCAAATATGCCAGTATTGGCCAAAAGCCCGGGATGGGTATGTATTTGCCTGGTGATTATGGTGAAATTGTCTTTGATGCTGTAAAGATTATTGGCTTGAAGGCTTGGAGAGTAATTAACTGCATATCCATTGTGTTAATGTATTCAGTGAGGTCTGAAATGCATTTGTTGTAGAAGTCAAATCCAAAAGAACGCTGATGACTCCTCTGGACTTAATAGGAGCTTTAATGTGAAGAAAGCTTAAAGAACATACTTCTATGAAGGACTGCTTACTCCTTAGATTCTATTGTTATGTATTTGGTACTCATTCCAATTTGAGAGGTTTTTCCTCCCAAATTGAATTACCATATCTTTCACTGTGTACATCTCGCTGCAGTCTCCTGTGTTTAATATTTCTACTTGCTAATGAAACACCGAGCTCTTTGTTCATATACTTGTGATTCCAAGAACGTGGGGACCTGCTGCCCTGCTGTTTTTGCACAGAGTGGCTCACACCAATAACCGAGTCTTAGAAATTGACCATCTGAGAGAGTTCCAGCATTCAAAATGAAATCATTATTTTGAGTATCTAATACTAAGATACCTGGCTGTCTTATCTTTCTTACTGCACCTCTGTCACTAAGTCTCAAAGCCTGGAGGCAGGAGCACCAGGGACTCCATATGTACCTGGAAAGCTGGAGAGAAGCTTGACCTTATATTGCAAGAGACAAATTCTAGAGTGAAATGAATGTAAAATAAGCTGAATGTTATAAGCAACACAAGAACATAAATTAAAATTCAGCCCATCAAATACTTCTAGATCAACTTGTTATAGTTTTAATATGGGGCAGAAAGGCACTAAAACTGGCCACGGACAGTGCCCAAATAATTTTCTGGTCACTGTCTGAGTTCTTCACCCGTGTGCACAAGTGCAAGAACTCAGGTTCAGAGAACAACAATAATGGGATTTATTTAACAAGCCAGGGAAAACAAAGAGTTACAGAGGCCACAAATGGCCATTTACTTCACCCTCTGCAGTGTCCAGTGTTTTAAGGTCCTGTATGCAAAAGCTCCCAACCAGACTATCGGCCGGGATTCAACTCATGAAGACAGCAGAAGACACAACAGGAGATGCTCCTGCAACTCCCCAGATGTGCCAGCACAGCACCAGACAATCAACACTCAAAACAGCAGCTACAGCAGCGGAACAATCCGACAGACAAACCACACTCAAGCAGCTCAGGCTCAGCGAGGCAACCAGCTCTGGGTCTTCGCTTTCCCTGCCAAACTATTACAGAAGCAAAACTGGAAACAGTTTCAGTCACTCAGCTACTTGCAAAGCTTCTGAACTTTTCTCTTCTAAGTTTGGCTGCTGGAAGCTTCTTCATGTCCTTCAGAGGCCCGCAACAACCTTCTAGATCAGCAGAATGGGGGCAAAAATGGTTGACCCCGGAATCCTTGAAGATCCAAAAATGTTGAAATCCCAAATGCTGAATCCTGGGGGCTGCTTCTGCAGTCCCTTATAGTTCTTATCAGAGCCTCCACCCCCACCAGTACTTGTTCATATTTCACCTGGGGCTATTCACCTCACTAGCACCCCCTCCAGGGAGTGCCACCTGTAATAGTCTTTGGCTTCAGCCCTCTGTTAGAGTTTTACAGTAGATGGTCTATTGAATATTTTAAAAAACAGTTGCCCTATATTCACATGGATTTACATATTCCTATAGGTCTTCTACTTGGTACCTGTAGCATTTTCAATTGGTGTCATTGCAATTTTCAAGTTACCTGCCTTCTACAGTGAAAACAACCTAGGCGCTGTATCTCTCCTACTTCTGCTATTTGGGTAAGCTGCAGTAAAAGAATGAACAGAATTAATTGCTCTTCGACACAAGCAGGATTGAAATCTCATTAGCTAATTTATAATCATCTTGGGGTTTCATTAGCCATGAGTGATGGCTAATAATACTTTACACTTGCTAGTCCACAGTTTTCAAAGTATATACTTCTGAAAATTAACATTGTTATTAATAGCAATACCTATCATTAATGAGCACTTACTGGATGTCAAGTGTCATACTTAGCAATTAAAAATGTAATTTAATTTACATAATACTGGGGGGTTTGGAATCATCAGAAAAATGTATATGCATGTTTGAATTTATAATTGACAAATATAAGTGTGTATCATATATAGTATATTCATGCATATTTTTCATTATATTTTTACAGATGTCTAAGTACACACAAAATATTATTTGTTATTAGGTAATAGAAGTTGACATAATCAATTGTTAACGTGGTATTCTTTCTGTCCTGACTGTGGGTAAGACTCACTTAGTTAGCACTTGTGGCTGATAAAAGATCTTGCTGCCTCTAGTTCTATTTCATTAACCAAGAGGTTGCTCAGATTTTTTCTGAAAAAAGGATAACCAAGTTCTAAGCATGTTCTGTCTGCTTAGCTAGGCTACATAGTGTTGTTATTGCCCTTCAATTTTAAATCATAACATTTATATTGATTAAACTCATATTTCTAAGCAAAAAAAAAAAAAGGCCTTCCTGGGTGCAGTAATACTCTCTCAGAGGAATTAATTTGTAGTTGTATTGATATAAGACTACTCAGGGTTCCTTGAAAGAGAGACTTCTTTCTGTCATTTACAAAAACATCTTTGAATGTTTTTGGTCAGAAAAAGGAATGAAAGTAAGATCTAGCTAGACTTGGCAACTCATCCATAACATTTATTTTTACTTCGGAACCCTATCTGAATTTTTAATTTATGTTTCTTTTATAAAGGAGACCAATTAAGAAGTAATTTTAACTCTTAGTATTATTAACATACAGATATGCTACATTTTCTTGGATGTACTTGCTGGCTGGGCTCTTCCATGAAACAGGAATGGCTTTCATCACTTATGTCTGCATCAACCTATTTTTTGGCATCAATTCCATTGTTTCCCTGTCGGTGGTATATTTTCTTTCTAAGGAAAAGCCTAATGACCCGGTAATGCCCTTTATTATTACTCTGCTAAACTTCAGTGTGTATCAAATGCATCAACATGTCCAAGGTGAAAAGATTTTCTGTATTTGGCACTCTTCAAGTAGAAGAGAGGAATTTCATTTGGTTTTATTAAGTTTAATAGAGGAGAAACAGCAGGCTATAAAAACTCTTTCTAAGCTTCATATTTGATAGGGCTTGAATGAGATGATGGAGAAAAAAATCAGATATTTTGTATGGCACTACTAAAATCATACAACCAATCATTCAGCTAAACCTTTTAGTCATTAACAAATTGTTACCGTATGTTAGTGACAAAAACAATGGCTTAGTCATATAACTGTGGATTTGAACATTCATAGAGTGAAAAAAAAACCCTAATTCATTCCTTTTCAATCATGTATTGGAGTCTACTTCATTGTAAGTATCACTTTCCATTCAGAGCTGACAATTATGATTAGAGAGAAGGGAAGCACTAACAGAACCAGGCAATTGAGTGAAAGAATAGAGAGGAAATGAAGAGAACTGAGGAACAGAGAAGCATACTTCAGGAGGAAAAAGAAAATTCATGAGGTGCCAGTGGTTGACCCTAAGTGCGGTGAATAACGTTAAAATGAGCCATTTGCTCCTCACTTAGATGGGTCATTTCTTCTTCCATTTCATCTCACTGCTTTAGTTCCTCTCCAAGTAGGAATTACCTTTGTGTCTGAAACTACTGTACTAACTAGCACCCTTACTCAGGCACCTGCCAATACTGTTATCAGACTCTTAGATGCTAGCTATTCCTGCATTCCTAGAGTGGGAGGCAGGTCTTGAAGTGATTCTGCCTCCAAGGTTTGGGCTCACCCTTCAAGAAAAATATTAACCTTTTCTATTTGTATTTTAGTAATAGATATCCACCATATCATTACAGTAAATATTTATATGTAAATTCAGTATATATGACACAATTACCAAACAAGATAAACCTCAGGTTCCAATATTTGTCTGTGTCTAGTTTTAAATTTTTGTTAATATTTTTCTAACGCTGAGTTTCACTTTTATTTCTCATATTTTAGACTTTAGAACTTATTTCTGAAACCCTCAAGCGCATTTTCCTGATTTTCCCACAATTTTGTTTTGGCTATGGTTTGATTGAACTTTCTCAACAACAATCAGTCCTAGACTTCTTAAAAGCCTATGGAGTGGAATATCCGAGTGAAACCTTTGAGATGAATAAACTAGGGGCCATGTTCGTGGCTTTGGTTGTTCAAGGCACCATGTTCTTTTTATTAAGACTCTTAATCAATGAATGGATAATAAAGAAACTCAGGTAAGTGCAATGAAAGCAAGTGTGGGCATCTATAACAGGACCTAAGGCAAAATATTCTGGGAGGGGTCAGTAGTGTAAGCATTTCCATTAATATTGTGCATGTGTTTTGCTCAAAAACTTTAAAAATTATATCACAATTCACCATTTCATTCAGTAAAGAGTTAATAATAATAATGAAAAGAGAAGCGCCAAGATAGTGGGAAAAAGCTTGGGGGCACATTTGAGAAGTGATTAGAACATAGAATAAATGTAATGAAAAAAGTAGAAGTTAAAGCATAGGGGAGGGGGGTGGGGGAGATTATGAAGTCTGTTGAATGCTTGACTAAAGATCAGTGGCTTACATTTTATTGAGCAAACAACCATCCATTTAAAGCTTTGAT
Source organism: Talpa occidentalis (assembly GCF_014898055.3). Lineage (NCBI taxonomy): Eukaryota > Metazoa > Chordata > Mammalia > Eulipotyphla > Talpidae > Talpa > Talpa occidentalis. The sequence goes on along the minus strand of NW_023603184.1, from coordinate 134,208,940 downwards.
CAAATCGTAGTTTAGGAGATAAAATTTCATGGAGGTGGTATAAAGTGAAATGGAGGAGTCAGGGACCCCAAAGCCAGGTGAGGTTCCTGGAGACATGTAGGTAAGAGAGAGAGAAAATCTGTGATGGCAATGGAGGTAGAGGATGATCAATGACGAGGGTTCTAAGGCATTTCCAGGGCTAGGAGGCTGACTAAATGAGTGGTTCTTGGAATGTGGATGATTCAAATTAAACATCACAGTTGAAATCTCTGGGGATATCATTAAAAGAGATGGGGACCTTACAGGCAGACTTGAATTGATTTGTTAGGTTTTACATTTGGTTTGGTTTGCTTTGCTTTGGAATTCATTAAGCAAGATACTGAGGTGTGTTTGAGACTCTGAGTTGTCTGTGCTGATAATCTTAGTATATTAGTTAGGTCCTATGTAAGACACTCACAGTATAGAGAATACAGAATAACATTCATATTATTGATGATAAAGAAGTAGAGCAGATTAAAGGTGATCATTGATTGTGGGCTTGTGATTCAGGGCTCATTGTTAGGAAGTAACTTTCAAACCCAAATTGAACTCTTAGTTATTAGAATCAGGATTCTAAATTGTAATAGCAGACCAGTAAGCATTTAAATCATGGAAAGCAAAAGCTTTTTCCCAAATGTCATAATGAATATGATGAAGAGTGTTCATGCCAATTTTAAAATTATTTGAGAAGCATAATGCAGAACAACTTTAAAACAAACCTGTGTATGGTAGTATACTTTCAGTGAACTGAAAATTGATTAAAACATTTCAAAATTGAGTGGTGCTATTTTGAAATCATTAATGCCAAATCATTGGGTCCATATTTTAGACTCTTCTTCAGAAAGTTTCATTCTTCACCTGTCATGGAGACTATAGATGAAGATGAAGACGTGCGGGCTGAGAGATTACGAGTTGAAAACGGTGCAGATGAATTTGACCTGGTCCAACTTCATCGTCTCACAAAGACCTACCAACTGATCCACAAAAAGATTGTAGCTGTAAACAATATCAGCATTGGGATACCTGCTGGGGAAGTAAGGAACAATGTTTTGTTTCTAATTGTCCTTTGTATTGGCATGATAGAGTGACAAGTAAACATCTTTTTGTCTCAATTATTTCTAGAAATATGAGAGTCAACCTCTGAATATCTTGGCACAGTCAATATGTAATATATCCTTGTGTTACTTTACCCTATAAGTATTTTATCTCTGGGCCGGGAGGATTCATCAGACAACAAATACTTAGCCCCTTCCCAAGCTACTGTTCACCCTGGAGTGAATTCTCAGAAAAAAGGCTGTACAGAGTGGAAACTTTTCATTTCTGGCCTCTTTAAAAGACAGCATAAGAAAACCAGTTGTCAGAATCGAGGTCCTAGAACTGCATCCATTTGTATTCCTGCCCATTCTCATAGAAGCAATATTAAAACAGCTTTGGAAGGAGAAAGAAAATGGGGGCATTTCCCTTAGCTTTCCAAGCACAGCTGCAAACTAAATGCATCAAATTTATTCGACAGCATAAAGAACTTATTGCTTCAGTTAGCTTATTCGGTAAAGTTGTGACTTTCTGTGAATAATGTGAAATCTATAAATATAATTACATTGTCAGTTTAGCACATCTTACTGGGGGGTATTTTATCATGTCATAGAGGTGTGCTGTAATATAACATGTGAATCAAGTCCTATGTATAAATACAAATGTTCAGATGGTTAAGGGAAAAAAGGTAATGTGAGTACCCACTTGTTTTAAAGATAAATTTTTACCAAATGCCAATAGAACATTACAATACCCATTAATAATATTTGTGATATATTTTTCTTGGTAATTTACTTCACCCAGGGAGAGGAGGGAGGAGAAATAATAGTAACACATGTGCTAACTGGTCTATATCTTTTTTCCTTTCCCAAACCAGTGCTTTGGGCTTCTTGGGGTGAATGGAGCAGGCAAGACCACCATCTTCAAGATGCTGACTGGTGATGTCATTCCTTCAAGTGGAAACATTCTGATCAGAAACAAGACTGGGTATGAAAAACTATTGCCTCAGTTTACCATGCACAAGATAATTGAATGAAGAAAATATAAAAATGAACTCTTTATGTTATTTTGTGGTTATATTCTTAAATCCTTGGGGAGAAAACAGCTATTCAAGCAAGTGGAAATTCTTAAATCCTCAAGGGTGACTAAAAATTAACTGTCTTTATCAGAATCACCAGTCACTGTGACCAAAATAGAGCTACCTTCTCAATATGTGTGGATTAGATAACTTTCAAAAGTCATCTTTTGAAACTCATCCATGTTTTTAATTCTCTCCATTCAGATCTCTGGGTCATGTTCACTCTCACAGCTCCTTGGTGGGCTACTGCCCTCAGGAAGATGCCTTAGATGACCTGGTAACAGTGGAAGAACATATGTATTTCTATGCCAGGGTGCATGGAATTCCAGAAAAAGATATTAAAGAAGTGAGTATAAGTATGAAAATTATTTCCTTTGAAAGTCATGATTGCATATATTTCTCACCTTCCTCCATCAAGGTCAAGTTGACATCTGGAAAACTCTGACATTTTTCTCCTGATGATGATAATGGATACAGTCATAGCTGACTATGTTTATTACATACACACATATAAATTCAGCTTTAGAAGTTCCTGGGCCTGTGTTTGATTAATTACCTTTTAACAGCTATCAGATCACACTTACCATAAGCTCTGGGTTGAGCATGGATTGATTTCTGTACATCCTTTAGTGTTCATTTAAGTATTGAAACATAGAATTGCCTGCAATTCTATAGGATCACTTCCATTTTGATTTTTTAATATGAGTTTGTACTAAAATAGATCACTTCCATTTTGATTTATTAATGTGTGTTTGTGCTTCACTGAAACTATTTGCCTTTTTAATGGAATGGCAAACCATCAGGACAGTTTCTATTTCAGCAAACCTGGAGACCTGTTGAAATCATCCCAGTATTCCACTATTTTCCAGGGCTATTTAAATACAGAAATAGCCACAAGAACCCATGATTCCAAAGTTAATACGCTAAAATTTTGACATAGGTCAGCTTTAAATAAACTTAAAGTCTTTTTGTGATAACTCACCTCTCAGTAAGAAGAAAGATGAAACAGTGACGACAATCAATGAGAAAGCTGCCTTGTGAAGGGTCGAATTCTTTTTTAGCTCTTTTAAGTTTTACAGGGAGAGTCTGTTTTAATGCAACAGAAAGAAAAATTTGCAGTGTAAACACACACACACACACACACACACACACACATACCCCTGGTGTGGGTGGGAGGTCAAATTCCATTTGAAAATGAGCCACCACAGAATTGCTTTTTTCTCTTTAAATGATTATTAATTTTAAGTAGACTTTTGAAAATAAAAATAAAAGCTATGTTGAGTTTAAATGTTTGAATATTTTTCAGGTATATACTTTTTCATTGTAAGACTTTCTTTTTACAGACAGCTTCTTTTACATGTATTTCTTTAAGAGTTTTTGGCAGGAGAACATCAACCTAACTTTTGCTTTTATGTCCACAGACTGTTTATAAACTCCTTAGGAGACTTCACCTGATGCCCTACAAGGACAGAGCCACCTCTATGTGCAGTTATGGCACGAAAAGAAAATTATCCACCGCACTGGCCTTGATAGGGAAACCTTCCATTTTACTGCTGGTGAGAGAATAATTATAAAAAAGGCTACTATATAATTGGAACCATATAGCCTTTCATTACCTAATATTTTTTAGGGTCTCACTATATGCTGGCTATTTTGCAAAGCACTCTTTTTTTATTTAAATAACATTGGTCTGCAACACTGTATTTAGAGGTACAAGATCACACCCCCTCAGATGTGATCTACCTCTATGGGTAGAGGTACTCATAGACCTCTACCATAGACCATTAGACACCCTCAACACTTTGCTCTCTACCCTCCCTTTCCCTCTGGTTGGCCCAATTCTACAATCAGATTTCTAGGATTTGTTATTGGTTAGATTTTATAGCTGAGTAGTATTCCATTATTTATATATGCTACTTTAAACAAAGTATATACATATCTTCTTAATGCATTCATCTATCTTTGGCACTTAATTTGTTTCCATAATTTGACTATCATACATAGTGCTGCATTGAACATGAGAGTGAATATACCCCTTCAAACTATATTCTTCCTAGGAGTGAACAGTTGAAGTAATTTATATATATCAAATAATTTGTTACCCAACAATAGGCCCTCCAAAATGTTTTTGTCAGTTTCAAAGGAAACAGTTGGTAAGGGAATGGAAGTAATTGAAACAAATTCAGGCTATTTGATTAAATAAAATTGTGAGCTGGAGTAGAATTCAATCCCCAGTTATTGAAAAAAAATTTTATTAGTAATTGATCTGGTGAACTAACATATTTTTTGTCTTCTACTAAGGAGGGAAGACACATTTTAAGATAAAGTATTATGCGAAAATTTTATCTCTTAGTTACTTAAAAATATGAATTGCCAGCTTGGGATATCATTGACAATATGCCCTTCTGTTTTAGCTGAACTTTTAGAAGCAAGAAGTGTATTACGTACACATATAAGTTTTGGTTTGCAGCTAGAAAATTAAATTGATTACCTGGAAGTATAAATTGCATGTAGTGGTGATAGAGCATTTTGCCCCACACACCAAAAAAAAAGTGTTTATTTATTTCAAAGAAACAAGCCTTTTGAAAAAAATCCCCTTCCAAATTCTGAAAGAGCCTTACCTATAGGCAATAAAAATCCAGTTATAAATCATCACATTATTCCAGGGATTAAATCATACAAAGGATCAAGTTACTGAAACTATCCAGATAGATTGATACATAACCTTTGTTTTTATATCAGAAGTTTATAATGCATTATATCCCTGGTAATGGATGTTTATATATATATATATAATATATTATACATACATTATATATATATATATACACACACACGTACATTATATATAAGCATCCACTGCTAGGGATAGAAGTATTTTTATATGTATAACCATATATGTGTGTTGCCATATATATTACCATATATATATTACCATATATATGTAATATATTAATTTTTACCTAATCTCTACCTATAATTTGTTTTCAAAAATCATCTGTCAGGTGCTATTATTTCTTGTTTAGATTATCTGTTGCTACATTTTATTTATTTATTTATTTATTTTTTTAATAGAGGCATGTTTTATTTATTTATTTATTTATTTGTTTGTTTGTTTGTTTATACATGCACTGGGTACAGTCAGAAGCGCGGGAGGGTGAGAGAATTCACCAGAGCCAGAGCGGGGAGCAGAGCAGGCAGAAGGAGCGAAGTACACTGCTGAGGGGAGCAGCGGGCTGCAGGAGAGGTCTGCGCGCCATGTGGGACCCTCCTCCTGTGGCCGGGGAGCAGCGGGGAGGCCCTGTTGCTACATTTTAATATTCTGTCTCAACAATTTTTTAAAACATCATTTACTTTAAAATATAATTTACATCTTTTTACTTGGCAATTTCAGCAAATCTTATTTTTATTTCCCCAAGGAGTATTAAATTTCAATTAATGACATTAAACTAAAAAAGACTCCTCAAACAAATTAACTGAAAAACTAAATTGTGTTTTGCCTGCTTCAGAAAGCATATTATCACAGCCACAATTCTGCTTTCAGGAGGAAGGTAGCAATTTTGTTGATGTAGCTGCAAATATATATGTGACAATGTAATATTAAATGTAAAACTCTCCTTTGTCAGTAATTGAAGCAGAATTTTTTTCCCAAAGATATATAAGAGACAAGTATAAAGTAACAAAGTATCAACTTCACTGAGACACTTTTTTAAACAGATTGACAATTTTAAATGATTAATTTTGAGCTATCTGACAGCAGCAGAAAGAAGCCTATTAAGTATAAAACAAGTTAGTCACAGAACTTCACAAAGTGATTTCTGTTCGAAGCAAGTGAGACACAATGATTCATGTAAAGAACCTCATCAAAAATTAATTAATTTGATAAATTTTTCTTGTAACTTTCTATTAAGGATGAGCCAAGCTCTGGGATGGATCCTAAATCAAAACGGCACCTCTGGAAGATCATTTCAGAAGAAGTACAGAACAAATGTTCCGTCATCCTCACGTCTCACAGGTAAACCAAGTGTGGGACCTTTGGAGTCAGGTGACCCCATCTTAGGATGATAGATCAGAAAAGCTGACCCATGTAATGCCAGTTGATAATGAGTGCCCACAAGTGGATTAAAATATTTATGTTTATGGTTGTAGGAGTAAATCAGGCGGGCTTCATGGTGAGCACACAGCTCCTGTGATAGCAAAGGACCCATATAATTTTTTTAATCCAATTTCTTATGCCCTGTGGCCCTTTTAACTCAGCTGTGACCTCCCATTACCTATATGGAGTCAATGTCCCACAGGCTCTGGTCCCACTTAGATTTCATCTCTCCTGCACCTTGCTCACTCCCTTAAGGCTCAGAATTCTTAGCTAGTATGCAAGGCTTTTTATTATCGATATTGCCATCTGTTTTTCCTATGGCAACTTCTCCTCTCAGTCAATCTGAATGACTCATGGCATTGACAATCACTGCTCTTTCTTTGGCTGTGTTTTCTACCGGAAATGTTGTCTTCACAAATATCTCTAAAGTCTAATCTCACCAGTCCTCTTCAGAGCCACAGGTCTCCTCCCTAGAAGGAGCCTTCTAATCAGTTAAGCAAAAAAAAAACAACTGTGAAGCTTTTTACCTGTGCCTTTCTTGGTCTGGTGTTAAGTTGGTCCTTTCATTGAATTGTCATGTTGTACAAAAAGTACTAGATTTATACTAATAGATAACTCAGACATGTGTAGATATCCTGGCTTCTAGAGCCTCTCATTTACTTTCTATTCATGTTTGTGTTAAAATGTACAAGGTGACAACTAAAAACTCCTCCACTTGTCATACTTCATGAAACGAGAGGTTATATCATCAGCTTGACCACTTAGAAATTCAAAAATATGAAAACCACCTGAATTTAAAGTATGAGGCATAATGAATAAAGCCCAGCATCATTTTGGAATAATTCCTTAGGAAACAAAGGTCTTAACTCAGAGATTGAAGAGCTTAAAACAAATACTATGTTTGCTAGAAAGGGTATTCCAGGTCCAAGAGATAGCCTCAAGTTTAAGAAAGAAAAAATAATAATAAACCCTATATGAATATGCTTAATTTATATTTTAAAAGATTTTTCTCATTCTTGAAGGGAAAAGACATCTTAAGGGACTAAAACAATACTTCTAAGGTGTCATAATCAAAGAGTTTCAGCTTAACTTCCTGAGCTTAACCCACATTTTTCTGTGCCCACATTGCTGTGATTTTTTTCTTTCAGCATGGAAGAATGTGAAGCGCTCTGTACCAGGCTGGCCATTATGGTGAATGGAAGGTTCCAATGCATTGGATCTTTGCAGCATATAAAGAGCAGGTGAAGAGCAAATGCATTGTTAATATCTGGTGTAGGATAGTCAATCGAATGGTATTGTACTTGCCTTCAAGAATTTTCTCAGCAGTAAAAAGTAGTACAATTGGAATGGAGAAGATAATCATTGGCTCAACTCAGTGTTAAATTATCTTACTGAAGGTTGGATGTATTTTTAGTTCAAAAATCTAGAGGGCCTAAAAGCTTTTACAAAAATGTAATCCACTGTGAAAATATAAAGGAAGCAGTTTCAAGAGTTCACTCAATCACAAATTAGACCATGAGAAGTCCATGAAGGCACAGGTTTTTATCAAGCATGTTTGTCAGACTTTCAGTAAACTAGTTAGCATTCTTACCGCATTCAAAACCTTTAAATGAAGAACAAACACATTGGGGAAATATGCATAAATATCATACCATCAAATTACAATTAATATCTTGTATTTGCCTGAATGCTTATGGTAATCTTCAAACTTCAGGGAGCTACATATATACTTTTACCTGTACACTAATTTGGTTTTCTTTTAAGAAAGTTTTAACTGAGAGTTAAATAAGGTGAAAGGGTCTTGGTATGTCGATCCTAGAGGTCCATTGTGACTTCTTTACAAACTATTTTTGGTGCAGACACTTAATTGGTATTCTGATTCATTTTTAAAACTCTATTATTGGCTTTAATTTCTACTATTAACACCAAATCTCTAATAACTTGCCTCTCAAGATCTTGTTTGCTTAAAATTAAAAATTGTTTAATTCCAGAATTTGACATCAATTGCCAATTCCTAGTGTCAAGGAAAGCCAAGATTTTTATGTTCTTTCTAACATAGCTTTTTCTAGAGTTCAAATTTTTATAATAGCAGAAATAAATTAAAAGTAATAGCAATGCACTATTTTCAGTTTGCAACATACCCTGAACTTTTATGGCAAAATGACAGTCTTTATATAAGAAAGGGGAGTATAGTGATCGGCTTGGGGCCTGTTTCATTATCTGGAATTTCAAGGGAGCTATTTCAGCAAAATGTAACTCAGGTCATATTTTGCACTTTTTCTTTCTAGGTTTGGACGAGGGTTTACTGTCAAGGTTCATGTGAAGAATACCAGAGTGAGCATGGAGGCCCTGACAAGGTTCATGCAGCTACATTTTCCCAAAACGTACTTAAAAGTAAGACATTGACCTAGTATCATAATCTGGTATCATAGTAGATGTTTACCAGTTTCAAGTTAATCATTGCCTTATGACTAATCTTAATACGTTTATTAGTTGAAGATGCATAAGATATTCTGAAGTACACTTACCTTGATCTTAGCCAAAAGGCCGAGAATCAATCTGAAGCACACTTGGTAGGAACAAAGAGAATCAACGGACTAGTTATATATATTTTATAACATTTGTTATGTGTTTAAAAGTAACAGTCCTTTTGCCAACTTTGATGTATTCTTTCTCACAAAAGCTTGATGACCATATTGTGTTAGTTTTTAAATTGGATACATTACTAGTTTATTAGTTATATGTGTTAGGGAGCTGATGATGGAGGACATTTCTCCTTAGAAAAAAATACAGTTTCAGAATGTCACATCTAGAAGAGATTATATCTCCTTCATTTTCCTCATTTAAAAGCTAAACCAACAAAAGTTTAAGTAGAACTGCTTGAAAATTAAATTCTCAAGTCCCACAATAATTGAAACACTGTTCAATTAATTTCACCTTAAATCTATATATATCCACAGGACCAAGACACACAGACATAGGGGTATATCCCTCGCGTGGTTCATATAGATCTCACATAGCACATAAAATAGATGTACATGACAGAAAGGTTATTGTCTGAGCCCCATTTTTCTCATTTATAAATTGGAATAATGACATCTACTTTACCAGATTGGTATGAGAACAAAATAATAAAATGTTCATAGGGTACTTCATAAACTATAAGATACCATATTAACATGAAGTGATTTTAGAGAGCAAAATAGAGGGAATTTTTTAAAACAATTTTTTTATCTTTACAAAACAACTTTGCCTCAACCTCCCAAAACTTGGCCAACTTCTCCAGGAAATAATCACTTTTATGATTCTTATCAACATCCATTTTCTATCATCTACCTTAAAATCAAATTTGGAAATTAAAGGACATTTTTCTTGCACAAATTACATTACTCAGAGTACTTGTTCTTTCAGTGAAATTCTGAGTTGAAATCTGTGTTCATTCACTAGGATCAGATTACATTCACCTTGGTCTGCTCCACATGGGACCCGGGCCACACGAGGCAAATGCAGTGATGACAAAAGTGTGATTTCTTTCCACACAATTCTTTACAAGTGTGTGATGGTTTCTAGATATCTAGGAAGGAAATCACAAGGACAACAAATTTGGGACTAAAATAAGTAAGATGGCCTTTTGTGAGACAGGTGTGATGCAAACACAAGTCAATGAGAGGATTAGGCCATGAGCAGAGGGCTGATAAGAGGGCATTCCAGAACAGAAAGTCTTGCATACCCAAGTGAAACACAGTCATGATCTGATCATAAAGGTTTCAGGGGAAGATTCTGGAGTAAGAAAACATCCTGATCAAACTGACTTTTAAGACTATCTTGGGGCCACCCTGGTAGTGCAGGCAGTTAAGCGCAGTGCTGTGAACCTGTCTGCAGCCTCTGCAGCACGGGTTCGATCCCGGCTAGCCAGAGAGATACCCACATGGCGCTGCAGACCTCTCCTGTCTCACCCGCTGCTCTCCTCAGCAGTGTATTTCGTCAGTCTGCCTGTTCTGTTGCCCGCTCTGTCTCTGGTGCATCCTCTCACCCTCCCGCACATCCGGCCTGTATCCTGTATGCATGAATAAATAAATCTTAAAAAAAAAAAAAAAAGACTATCTTGCAGCAGTCCTCCTGCCCACCTGTCCCCATGCAGGTGCCCCTTTTCACCAACCCTCTCCCTCTACAGGGCAGCAGCCTTCCTGCCTGCCTGTGACCTGTACTGTGCCAGGGCTTCTCTTCACTGACCTCCCTCAGCAGAGGCAGCTCTCCTCAAGGCCACCTACCTGCAACCATGCAGGCCTCTCTTAGCAAACCTGGCCCTTTCAAGGCAGCCCTTTCTGCGTGTTTGTGTCTATGCAGCGTCCTTTATTCTTCTCTCCCTTTTATAATAAACCTGCCCGTTGCATATGAAAAAAAAAAAAAGAAAGAAAGACTATCTTAGCTATCTCATGCTAGAATATGTGAGTGTAGATGGTTTCTAGGCTTCTGAAAAGGCTGTGGCAGTAAATCAGATGTGGAATGAGGAACATCAGGTTAATAATACTCATGGTGCAAAATAGAGATGAAGTTAAACTTGAGAGTTATTTTAGAGGAAATATAAATAGGATATGGTAATGATTAAACAGGCAGAAAAGCAAGGTGTTAAAGATGCTCCAAGGAAGTAAGAATAGATTACTAGGTAGAGGGTGATCCTATGGACTAAAATTAAGAAATCAAAGACTGGAAAGTGAGTTGAGAAACGACATGACATTATTTGAATAAAGTTTCTCTTAAACTTTGAAATCTAACTTCTTTAGCCAATATAAATTAGTTTTTTTAAAAACAAGCCTCACATAAAAATAAAATATCTAGAAGTGGGATTAAGTTTTGAGAAAACATATATGACCTAAGCATAATCTGACATTGGAATACCATTCCCCGATACCTTTTTTCTTGGCAAGACTGTAATAAATTTTTAAGAGCACATGAATGTAGACTGCTTTGGAATTTTCATTATCTTTTTAATTTGTTTTCTTTTTGACATTCATAAAACTTTTCATCTCATCTTTGCAAGCTGTTAGGTTCAGAACATACATGTTATTTACACATCATTTTCAGTGGAATAAATTTCTGTATTTTCCTCAGCTCTCAGGCACATTATCTCTAGTCAAGTATTACCTGACATTGCAAAGTATTTTTTTTGCCTTTGGTTCCCACAGGATCAGCATCTCAGCATGCTAGAGTATCATGTACCAGTCACCGCAGGAGGAGTAGCAAACATATTTGATCTGCTGGAAACTAACAAGACTGCTTTAAATATCACAAATTTCTTAGTGAGTCAGACGACTCTGGAAGAGGTAAGCTGGCTACCATTATCCTTATGCACAATTCACAGATTAACTTTTACACACTTTGATTATTTCTTTTTAATAACATTCAATTTGTTTCTAACTGAGGTAATATCTCATATTGCACCTGAAAAACATAGTTGCATTTGTTCCTAACTGCATTGGGGATGTTAGGGGAAAATGTGAAAATCATTAGATAGTTTGTAATGGAGTTTTTTTTCCTACTATAAAACATCTATATTAAGTGACAAAACATGGTATTCTCCTATACAACAAATAGCTGTTAACACTTTCTTTACTTTTACTTTGGTAGGTTTTATAAATAACATTTCTATTGATTGACTCCCTGGATTAGGTAGAATGAGGGTATCTAGGAGAGTTTGACACCAGATGTTTAGATCTACTAGATTCAGGCTACCAAGGTAGCCTGATAAATGCAGAATTATTTCATTTAACTTGTATCATTTGTCTTACTTATATTTATTGTTTAAAGATGTGTTTTATTTATTTACACATACAAGAACTGGAGTGTAGGCCAGAGGTGTTGGGGATGAGAGGATTCACCAGAGACAGAGTGGATAACAGAACATGTGGATGTACTGAAATACACCACTGAGGGGAGCAGCGGGTGAGACAGGAAAGGTCTGCTGCGCCATGTGGGTTAGCACTCAGGCTTCAGTGGCTGGCAACAGCTTGATAGCACTGAGAATTTAACCCCTGCACCACCAGGGAGGCCCCTGTCTTAATTATATTTATATTCTATAACTTGAGGCTTCAGGGGTCATTCTCTATCGAATTTGCACTGTTTTAATTTTTTACAGTTCAACCAACCTGTTGTATACAATATTTGATTGTATCAGTCATTACAATGGGTCTAAAAGTAAGGCTTTAAGAGCCTCTGAATCAACCTGTGGTTCTGCATTTTGTGGACAAAATTTGTAGGGCTTGAGACAATTATGGCTTTGCCAACACATAAGATTTAACCTTTGCTTATAACCCACTGTCAGCACCATGTCTGGCACAAAATGGACTCTTGATAGTTTGGGGAAGAATCTACTATTAGACTTCATGATTTTAAACATGAAGATGTGTTTATGAAGTAAATGCCTTATTGAACATGGGGGAGGGGCTGTACAATTTTAGTGCATTTACTGTTGAAACTAGTGAAATTTCTCTCAATATCATCATATTTACATTGATGAGTTTGGCTTGGGCCCCTTGTTTATATGTGATAGAGATATTGATGTAGATCATGTAGTTACAGATAAGTGGCTATAGATAACATTTATAGCTTTTGATGAATATTACATGTATAAATACAGGAATAGTTGTAGATAGAAGTATCATTTTCAAAACCCAGATAAATTTGAATATCTAAAGGAAAGACTCCTCTTAAGAGTAAATATATAAATATATGGGGCCATGCCCTTGTGCAATCTAGTTTTCTTTTTATTTGTTTTCCCCTGTGTGCATGTGTGTGTGCATGTATGTGTGTGTGTGAAAAAGAGAGAGAGAATTAACCTTATTTCTTCCTTTGATCTACCGAGTACTAATGACTTTATTTCCCTTAAAAACTCAGGTTTTTATCAACTTTGCCAAAGACCAAAAGTCCTATGAAACTGCTGATACCAGCAGCCAAGCTTCCACCATCAGCATTGACTCACAGGATGACCGGCTGTAGTTGTAGTACCTCCAGCAAACTCAATCTCAGCAAATGGCCAATGGCTTCATTTCGAGGAAGAGCCACAGAAGATACCACTTCCTCCAGATATCTTAATTTGAAAGTATTATATGTACGGAAAGTTGCAATTGTGTAAGAGACACAAGTAACTGTAAGTGGAAAGTTTTCTTTCTAAAGCCAGTGAACGTTGTTGCTACTGAAATGAATTCCTGTATACTTAACACTGTGAGCATGCTGATAGGTGTGCTGGCGATTCTTCTGAAGATGAATGTCTTAATTTATTACTTTCAATAAAAAGTCAGCTAAAAAGACATGGTTATTAGTAGTTGAAAGGAAAGAGTGGGGAAGAAAAATAAGGTAGTTTGGAGTAGGCAGAATTGGGTGAGCAAACAAAATCATTTATTTCCAGAAAATGTCAGAATAAGCATCATCGTAAATATACAAATATACTGTGATGTGTAAAGTGTGAAGGGCCAGATTAACATTGGCAGGAAGCAGTGGGCACAATGTCTACAATATATGCACATGTCATTTTCAGTACCTCTAAATACACGAGGACTTACTGAACACAATAATGTGCCTTTCTACAGGAATGCAATAGGATGGCTGTTTACCCTGGTGGTAAACAGAACTTAGACTTAGTCCTGCCATACTTGATGATAATAAGGCATGAGGCAAAGTAAGAAGCCAACTGCTCTTCAGGGGATGTGAGCGTGTCAGTTGGGTAGATACAATCCTGAAAACTGATCAAAAATTCATGTGCTGCTGGCAGACATTTTTTTTTTTAACTCCTACAAAATCCCTCATATTCTGGGTCACTCTGCAGAAACATTCCTGTGGAGAAAAAATGAATATGAAGATAATTTTTTAGCTAATTACCCAGCTGCCCCAGAATCACATGTATGGCTATAAGATAGAGTTCTTAATAATACTGAATTATGTGGCCCTTGGGGAAAGTGCTTTATGTAACGTGTGTATGTGTGCATGTATGTGTCTCTGTCTGTGTCTGTACAAGTGTGCCACCTTTGGCACAACTGTTTCTGTTTTGAAAATTAATAAACTTGAAGTTTAGAAAAAATAATTCATGAAGTCATTTCATTTGCCTGGGAAGAGTCAGGAACCTAAAAGTTGTAGTCATGTGGCCTAGAGGGTCCTGTGTCACCTGGCCCGTGCTTCCTTTACCCTCTTCCCCTTCATGCTTCCCTTACTCTTTCTGGTCTCCCTAAGCTGGCCTCTTTTCGGTGTTCCCAGTCCTTCCCATCTCCAGACTTCTGCATATGTTGTTTTCCTGGCTTGAACTGCTCTTCCTCACTCTTTGTGCCTAGCTAGCAGTCTTCAGAAGTGTTATTTTTCCTCAGAGAAACTTTCCTTCCCTATTTTTCCATCTCAATCCAGTCCCCCTGTTCTAATACTAGACTTCACTGTATCTCCAACTTTTCTGTAAGCACATGCATCATAATTTGTAATATATCCAGACTAACAATACACATCTCAGCAAATGGTAACAGTTTCCCTCAGAATAAAGCAAGTCTGTGTAGAGTATAATGGACAAGCCTTTTGGAGCAGAAGCTATAATTCTGAGAGCTCAGGTCTTCAGGAACCCAAATAACAAAAAGATGACCAGGTTCCATGAAGAAATTATGGGGTTTGTTTCTTGTTCATTGATTTTATTATTGTGGTGATGGTAGTTGGCTGTATGGCTGGTTGCTTGTTTGCTTCAGAACGATGGTAGAAAGGGAAGAAAGGCAAAGGAAGTAGCAGAAGGAAGCTATGAAATGAGTCTGGGGATTAAAGAGAAATGAACATCCAGTGAGAAAGCAGAGTGGCTGAAAGGCCTTTGAAAACCATTTTCATGTCCATTTCTGTGAACTGTCCTCATGATTCCTAATGCTTCATTAAAATGGGCCTCTTGCAAATGCTTTATGTGAACAAAAGTCTGGTGGAAATTAAGGAAGAGATGTGTTCATGTCTTTTTGTTTTTTTGCTATCGCTGCTGTTAATTAATTATATCAATTTGTTTGAGGTAACATTGGTTTCCAACACTGTACATGATCCAGGGGTGCAGTTCTCAACCTTTTCTAATCTGCTCTGAAAGAAGTGCAGAATAGTGACAGCTTTGCCAGAGAGAAGAAGCCTAGGCTCAGGAGCCCTGAGTTAGAGAAGCCCCAAGACCTCTGCTCAGTGGAACTGCTGACCCCACAGGAAGTGGCGATGGGGAGTCTCAGTCTACCTTATCTACCTCTCTGGAGGCCAAAACACTCAGCAGGACTCAGGACTATAGTCATTGCTCTTTATATGAATGTGCTTATAGTATTTCTCTCCTTCATTAGACACGAAGCTCTGTGAGGACAGAAGATCTGTTTGGTCTTCCTGGTTTCCCCACCAGCACCTATATGCACAATAAATATGTATGGCACTCAATAAATATGTGTTGGTTAAATGGATAAGTTAATCAGAAAGCAAAGAGAAGCTAGCATGATTGGTGGTGGAAACCAGGCAGCCTTATTGAGTTTAAATATCTGAAATGCAGAGAAATTATCCATGAGGCAGTTTATTCATGGAGAAGAGAAAGGTAAGATGATGCCTGATTCCCTATTATAGTGAATCCACTGGGATGGGAGGATTTGGGTCTCTTCTTTGGAATCAGAATTCTAATGCTTTGCTCTTGTACATTTCTGCACATTAATTTTTTTCTTTATACTTTTGTCTGTAAGGACATACTGTATAAGAATTTCATGCTCAATTTTTACATATAAATAAGAAACATATATGAAAAACTAATTGAGCCCACATCCCTTTAGGCTTCTCTGCAATAGAGAAAATGGTTTTAAAATCTCCAGTTCTCAGAGCAATGCCTGCAATCTGGATGATTGTGCCTAGCTAGCAGTCTTCAGAAGTGTTATTCTTCCTCAGAGAAACTTTCTTTCCCTATATTTCCACCTTAACCCAGTCCCCCTGTTCTAATACTGGACTTCACTGTAATTCCAACTTTTCTGTAAGCATCATAATTTGAATTACCATGAAGTACCAATCTGAATTACCATGGAAGATTGTGGCAATCTTCACCTATGAAACCTGACTTTCATAATGTTAGAACATTTGGTACAAAATCAGAACAATAGGAAAATGATATGTATAACTACCTTCTCCAAATCTGCTTGCTGGCTGACGGACCCATTCTTCTTCTTGAAGAGGACCATGTCCTAGAGCAAATGTCCTCTTAGGAAGGGGTCGGTGATGAACAGCTGGCATCCTCATACCCCTGCCAGCCCCGAGGAGCCCACTTGCTTCATTAATGTAAGTTTCTCTCAAAAGTTTCTATAAATATAATAACAGCCACCTAAAGGGGAATGATATTATTTTCTTTGGCATCATTTGTTACAAAGTTAATCCTACCATCCCCTTGCTTATAAACCCAGGCTAGTTTCTTATAATCTGTAGGATGAAATGCAGACTGTGTAAGTGGTCCTTAAAGTATCATAATCCAGTCCCCAAAACTTTCACTTCTCTTCCCCGTATAGTCCATGCTCCGACTTCAATAAACTTCTTGCTATTTCCAGTTATGTCAGATCTTTCCTTAGTTGTGCTACTTTGCTCTTACCTCTTGAAAGACCTCTTGCCTTTCTCCACTGAGATTTTATCTAGAAAATCCTATTCATCTTCATCACCATCCTTGTCAGGTGTCTTCTCTTTAAAGAAACCTTCCCAGAGAGATGCAAGCAGAGTTAATTGTTCTATCCTCAGTTAATAAAGCATTTGGTGCATGCCTCTGCAAAAGCATTTCCATGTTGCATTATAAATCATCTCTGCATCTTTTTCTCCTCTGACTATACTCTAAATTCCTTAAGAGTAGTGACCTATTTTTCCTTCATCATTGTGTCTCTCATGCCTAGTACAATCTTAACATACTGTTTTTGTGTTAGAAAACTCCCTATAATTTAACTGCTGGAGAAAAATATGCAGGTGACCAATATTTTAGATTAAAATGTTGATTCTGCATAAGCATGCCTTCATTCAAATGCATGCATTGGACATACTACTATGCCATTAACAGTAATGTCTAAAATGGCATGTGCCCAAAAAATTAAAATAAAAATACAATCTAAAATTAAATACTTTCACCAAAATAGAGTTGTGCCTAGTCACTCCTAGTACATAAATGAAAAAGCCAAGATAAGACATAGTTGTAGTTAAAATAACAGCAGTTATCACCCAGAATTTGTTGTGTGAAACACTGAGCCACTTCTTATAGTTTAATTCTCACAGAATACTTTTAACTGATTAGCCCTTTTTTATTGACCAGGACACTGAGGTTAGAAGAAAGTAATTCTCTTGCCCAGAATCATGAAAACTAAATTTGACTCCAAAGACTATATTGTGATGTAGGAGGAAAAAAAAAAAATATATATATATATATGTATGTATGTATGTATGTATGTATGTCAAATTAGATGCATAAATTCACTAATAATTCAGAGTGAGCTATATTTACATCTGTGTTGACCTGGCAAGGGGCCCACTGACACTGTTGGCCCTGGTTACTACCCTCTTAACTACCTCGGAACAGATCGCTGGCACAAATAAGAAGACTCTCCATGAATAATCATTTTCCCCAAGAAATGGTTAGGAAGGACCCTGACATTTCATTCTGTCCCCCTTAAAATTATTCATAGAAACCAACCATGTCAACTAGACATCCAAAGACTTACTAATGATATACATTAACTTTGACTCAAAAGTATTTACTTTTTATTTTTACTTCATGGGATTTTGTTGTTGTTTTAAATATAGCAGATAATTTTATTATTTTACTTTTTCTTTCCTTATATCTATCTCCATTCCTATGTTTTATTATTCCATTTAAATGGGGTTCCCAGCATAAGGAGTCAACTGCATGAGATGGTATGTGCCCCTCACCAAGTTATGTCCAGTATGGCTCTTTCAATGCCTCAAAGCAGATTTTTTTTAATTTATTTATTTTTTACACCATTGTTCATTTTTAAACAATATTTTCTTCCACCCAAGGTGTAGTCCCCATAGAATTTCCTTCACCAGTGCACCCATGCACCATCACCACTGTCCCCTGTGCTCCTCCCTGTCTCCCTCTGACCCCTCTCCCTCCTCCTCCCCTGCAGGATGTCTCTGATTTATAATTGTCTGTCAAAACAGATTTTTAATTTTCACTGTATGGGTCCTTTAGGAAGTCTTTAGTAAAAGAAAAAGTGCCTTCTTTTAAACTACTACTCTTGGCAACTCAGGAGCAGTGTAGGCAAAATCTTTCTCAAAGACACAAGTTCTAATAACCAGCCCAGAAGAAACATTAAGTACTAAGAGAAAAGTTTTCTTTACCTTTGTCTAAAACAATTCAATCACATAGTGAAGATAGTCACTAATTAAACATTATTAAAATGAAAAATTATAAACAAGATAGCCCAACCAATGAACATTAAAATTTAAACCTCTAGTTGTGGGCCTCCCCGGTGGCGCAGCAGTTGAGCGCTGGGTTGCGAGGCTACCCGCGGCCTCTGCGGTGCCGTTTTGATCCCCAGCTGCTCCCCGGCCACCAGAGAAGGGTCCCACATGGCACGCAGACCTCTCCTGCCGCCCGCTGCTCCCCTCAGCGGTGTGCTTCGGTCCTTCTGCCTGCTCTGCTCCCCGCTCTGGCTCTGGTGAATTCTCTCACCCTCCCGCACTTCTGACTGTACCCAGTGCATGTATAAAGAAACAAACAAACAAACAAACAAACAAACAAATAAATAAATAAAGCATGCCTTAATAAAAAAAAAAAAATTTAAACCTCTAGTTGTTACTCACTTCAGTATGTCCTTCTCAACCCTGTTCATCTGTTCTTGAGGATGATTTTTTCCTCCTCTGTTTAAGGTATTTGCCCTCTGTGGACTTTTGTTCACACTTATGCCACTAGTATTAGTCACAGAAGGTCAGACTTTGTATTTATTCTTCTTTTATCAATCACTTATAAACTAATATCAGCTGTAAACATGGATAATGTAAGGTATAAAATTCCATTTTTTTACACAGGAACTCTAGATGTATAAAATCATTTGAGCTTCTCAGCAACTCTGCGAAGAATCATTGCCCCTAGACAAGATATTAGTATCAACAGGATTACAGAACCTACCTTAAGCAACAAAAACAATGTATTATAGTAGCAAGCTTTATTTTTTTGGTCAATTCCAGATTCTTTCCCATCTCTCTTTGCTAATCCCATAGTTCTCCTGCTCCTATTCAAGGTTATCTCAATGAGGCTGTCACTATTTTGTTCAGTTCACCACAGTTTTAGGGGGATACCTGACGCAGGATGAAGTTACCTTATTTTCCTTGGCGACTTTGATTACTTTAGAGATTGCCAAATGACTCTAGTGAAGTTACTCAATCATCCTTACATTAACATTTAAATTTGGGGAAGATATTTCCTTTAGCTGACATTGCTAAACTGGGAATAGAGATGAGTCTGGGGCTCCTAGTTGTTACCTTGTCCATAGCACAGAAAGAACTCACATACTTGGGACCTCCCTGGTGGTGCAGCAGGTTGAGCACATTGCCATGAAGCTGTCTGCAGCCTCTGCAGCACGGGTTTGATCCCGGCCAGCCAGGGAGATACCCACATGGCACGGCAGACCTCTCCTGTCTCCCCCACTACTCCCCTCAGCAATGTTTTTGGTTGTCTGCCTGTTCTGTTCCCCACTCTGCCTCTGGTGAATTCTCTGACCCTCCTGCACCTCTGGCCTATACCCCAGTTCTTGTATAAATAAATAAATCTTTAAAAAAAAACCTCACACTTAATAAATCTGATGACTTTTTTTTAAAACCACAGAATCTAGCCAATTCTGAAGGACCACTCTCCAGTCAGGAAGGACAGGCTACAGAAAGACAAAGCAGAAATCAGAATAATCTGTATTAGTGATACAGAATAAGGTGGCAGATGCAGATGGTAAGAAATGGTTAGATTCTGGATATCATTTGAAGGCAAAACTAACAGGACTTGCTGCCAGATAATGAGGAATATGTACAGGAAAAAAGGTAGCAAGAGTGAATCCATGGGTTTGATCAGTTTTAAGCAACTGAATAAACAGAATTGACTTGTATTGGAGAATAGGGAAACTAGAGAGGCAAAGGCAGGTTTAGGAGGGAAATCAAGAGCTGAGTTTAAAGTACATTACATGAGAAGTGCTTATTAGACATTCTAGTGGAAATGTTGAATAAGCTGATAGATCTGTATATTTGGGGTTCAGGCAAAAGTCTGCAATGGAGAAAAATGGAATATAGATGGAAATTGGCATATAGATGGAAATTCAAAGCACAAGCTTGGATGGGATTTTTAGCAAAATGAGTGTGCCTAAAGCAGAGAAACAATCTAAAGAGAACATCCCACAGCATTACCTTATTTTTGACATAGAGGAGTATTCAGAAATAATGTGTAACAGGCAAGTCAAAAAAAAAGGAAAGTGTTTCTGAAAAGGAGGAGTGGCTGACCTTGTCTAGTCAAATGTCACATAGTTTAAAATAAAAACTGAAAAGTGACCATTAGATTTGACATATTCATGGGTGACCTTGACAAGAGAAGTTTCTGTGGAATGATAGAAAAGAAAGTCTCAGGAATTGGTTTGTGAAAAGTAAGAGGGAAAGTGGAGATGAAGTATGTAGTTACCTTTTGCAAGACAATAAGAGAAAGATGAACAGATAGGTGGTAGGAGGCAGGGTTTGGAGGGGTTACCAGTTCTTTTGGAAGAGGCATCTTCCATATCCTAATGGGGGCAGGAAAGGTCAAATTTGACAGAGGTAATGCCCTCTGCTGCTGCTAGTGTCAATGTCCCTGTTCCCTGCGTATTTTCCCCTTATTAAAATTAATGACTGAAGCCTGCACTGACAGAACTCATGAGCTGGTCTTTCTTGACTTGGTCAGATATTAGTTGACTTTTCCTTACCCTTGAATGTCTGTTACATCTCCCATTTCTCCCAGTTCCCTCAGCTCAGAGGTCACCTAGTCCTCTGGATACCCTGATAAGAACACTGCTCTCAAGTCAGTGACCATGCCACACCCAACTGAAGGAGGCTAACCTAAGACCTATGTTCCCTTTGTGCTGCCCTCTAGTTTACTCCATGTTGCATGTCTCCAAGTGACATACAGAGGGCTGCCCCCCACAGTGAGCTTGCTGAAGGAATATTAACACACAGAGACACACACACTTCCATATCAAAGTCCAGAGAGTGGAAAGTTAACACTATGTTCACCTTCTTTCTTTCCCTTCTCCTTAATTGAGCCCCCCAGGATAGAAAGAAGGCAATCTTTCTCTACAGCTGATCCCCCTTCTAAATATGAATAGTGAATCTTAAAACAGAACATGTGCTTTCTTTACATTGCAAAAAAAAAACCCACTGTTATCTTGACCTCATTCCCTAGTTTTCCAGATGAGGTTGTTAATCTACTAAATGAAGTGGACGGAGGAAAGTGAAAGAAATTTAGCAAATCCGTTCTTAAAACAGTACCCTGTCCTTCAGAGTAAGCTTCTTACTGCATATTCTTACTGTGTTTGTCATAAACTGAATATTACCTTTGTCTTTTCCTCCACATCCTTTTCCAACCCCCTAATTTCCCTCCCATATTAATTCCCTCCACCTCCCCAGCATGTAAATGCATTGGTTTTTACAGGGAGGGGGGAAATATCATAATTAGAATGGCAAATGACAAAAAGCTTCAAAGGAAAGGGCCTATGTCAGGTCTATCCAGGCAGATCTTTCTCCCACACAGAGGGACAAGCATCACCTTTCACCACACCTTCCCTCTGCAGGCTCAGGATCTTACCATGATAGCGTGAAAGAAATCTATCTCCCATGGAAGAGTTCACATTAAAGTCCAGAGCACTGACAGATAAAAATCTAAGTGCCAGATTATTAATTTACAATGAGAACTTTAACTGAATATTCCTCTCCTCAGCCACTGGATTTTCTTTCCCCCCCCAGCATACTACACAGGAAATCAAGCTTTAATCAGAAAAATTGTTTGCTGAGCAGAGACTGGGGCAAGTTGAGTTGATTATATGATTCCAATGTTTAACGCCATCCGGTTTCTTAAGCCTGAAGTACCCATCTCCATAGTAGGATACACCTTCAAAAGATTCGTCTGATTCTGGAAACTTTCTTCCCTGTTAAAGCTGAGTGAGCCCTGAATTCTGCCATTCTTTGTCTCCAAGAAGCTCTTTTTAATTGTTCCCAGGCTGAAGGGCTTCCTTTTGTTAGACCCTTGTTTCTTTAGACATGTTCATACAGCACTTTCAATCAAGGTATAGTTTTCAGATGTAGTAATTTTGTGTCTTCATTACTCTTTGATCCTAAAGTGAACTAAAAGCAACGTCAATAAATTTCTCTCTTAACAAGTATCACGTAGGTTCCTCTGTTTAAAAAAAAAAAAAAAAAAAATACAGCTTTCCAGGTCCTTCCCCTGAAGATTCTGATTCAGTAGTTCAGTAATTAGGGAGTAATTTGTATTATTTATTAAGAAGGTGGTTTTTATCTTCAAGGAGATTGGAGAAATATTGTTTTAGAGAACAAGCTAATATATCTTATTTCCATGTTTTTGTCTGAGCTCCTCATTATGAACAGTATCTACCAACAACATGTACAGTAGTTATAGCCACACTTTTATAAGTAGTTCATAAAATTTGTCATACCAGATCTGAGAAGCACCATGTAACAGGGATTTAGGGGTTGCTTCTTAAATTTACAAGCACATGTGCATTGCTGAGAAGCTCTTTAAAATGCAGATGTTGGTGAGAAGGTCTGGGATGGATCTCAGATCTCTGCACACAGACATCCCACTGTTACAGCTCCTCGGGAACATTTTGAGATTAGAGGTTAACTTTTGAACCACCTGCCTTGATCAGCTTCCAGTTTTAAAGTTCATCACCCAGTTTTGCGGTTCATTCCAGTTGCGCTAGCTGTGTGACCTTGAACGTTTTATTTAACCTCTCTGAAACTCAATTTCTTTATCTTAAAAATGTAGATAATGCTGTATCTTCCTCATAAGATTGTAATTGCATGGATATCATAAGCGCTTAGAAAAGGTGTTCAATGGCTTGTTTTTAGTTATCAAGACCAGTAATGAATGCAAACTTAAAGATACTCTGCTTAGATCTGTCATCTAAAAGAAAATTCCTAAAAGGAACATTTGCTATGGATAACACAATGACTATTTTCACATAACAAAACAATTTTATAACCAACTTTCTGCATTTTGTTGGTTCCAGGAATCTTAACTGTGTTTCATGAAGGCCATTCCCTTTGAAGTATCTGCACAAACAGAATAGTCACAACAGATGATCTCCAGTTGTGAAATCATTTCCATATTAGCATAAACCCCAGCTGTCACAAAACTACTTCTTCAGTTTATGTCTTCAGGTCAAATTCTCACAAAAAGGATAAAAAGTACCCATTTTTTGTCCTCAAAAAGATATATTTCCTAATTTAAGATTATAAACTCAGCTCAACTTGGCACATATTGGAACTCAATAAGTGCTTGTTGAATAATAAAAGGATGAATGAGTGGATAAATGAAAGAATAAATGGGGCAATTACTAAGAATCCTATTTCAACTCTCCTCTCAACAAAATCTAAGAGTGAGCGTCACAATGTAATACTCATGTGTAGAAGAAAATTATTTTAGGCACACTTTCTCTATTACAGTACCTTCTGTCTCACTGATTCTCAGTTTGAGTTGCACATTAAAGTTACCTGGGGAAATTATACTGATTGCAGAGTTCGACCTTTGTTAGAAAGTCTGATATAACTGGTTAAGGTGTGGTATGGACACTGGGACTCTTAAAAGGTGTCCAAGTATTTCTAATGTACAGCCGAAGTTGAGATCCATGGTTATGTCAGCTGTGGGTAATTGATACCTCACTAAAAAAATTCAAAGTGAATGCAGTTCCTCAGTCTTATTAAATTTATATTAGTCTTTGTTTCCACAGATAGAATTATATGTTGCATTCAGTATAGATGCCAGGTATTAATGTTGCCTCTTGAAAATTGGTACTATAGGCAAGTCACTAAAATTAAAGTAGGAAAAAAGAGCCTTTTGAGACATCTATTAATGATTTTAAATGATGAGAAAATAAAGGAATGTCCTAGCTTTTTTTTTCTTTTACACTTTAATTTAATAACACATGCAGTTTTGAAAAATAATATGTACCCAACTGCCATGAACAGCTGACTCTTCCTAACAAATAAGACAATCAGGATGAATATTCTTTTGCTTTTTTTGTTTTTCCCCTCTTTTGCTTTTTAGCCAGGTGGTTCTACAACACTTACAGGTACCAAAACATCTTCTAAAGTATTTGCCCCATCTGCTTTGGAAGGTGTTGCTCTATTCTTTCTTGTTTTCTTAAAATATAGCAGAGAATATGAATCATGTTGAGCTGTTCTTAAAGAGACTGCTTTGTCTCAGCCTCATATGTGAATCACTTAAATCCTACCTAACAATCCAATTAAGGCGTTAGAGCATTATGTTATGTGTCAGTAAGTAAGAACTACCACAGAGAAATGAGTTGTCTTAGTAAATTGATTACTTTCAGAAAAATGGCAACACAGAAGCATATTTCTATTCTGTAGATGTTAGCACTGGAAAAGTAAATGCTTTCTTAAAGTATTTCAGTAATTTATACTTTGTTGACAATTTCTCAATTTTGAAAATTTAAACACCTTTTAATAAAAGCAAGAAGTGAAATATATATATTTTTTCATATTTTTTCGAGTTCCATTAAAATATCATACTTCTAAGTTAACAACCTAAAAGAATAAAGCAGCAGGTTTTTATAAAATACCCTCATTAATCATTTTCATTGTTTCATTTTGTCAATGTTTAAGTGAATTTTAAATTACTGAATTGGTATATTTCTATAATCTCCCTTCAAAATTAAAATATTACAGACAAATTAAGGTGATTTTTGACAGCAGCCCCATTTACACTTGGATGGGTTAGTTCCATACTGCACCTGCCCTAAGAAACATTCAGAATTGTGAGCCTAGAACACGTCTCTGCTAGTTACCTTCCTTCCCTTTAACTTCCACTTTTCAGCCAAATAATGCCTCTCACATAAGAACCTTCATTATTTAATCATTCATGTAACAAATATTTGTTGAGCACATTTTATTTTCTGGGCATTGCAGATACAGTAACAAACAAGGCAAAGTGTTTACTTTTGTGGAGTTTACATGGTAATGGATAAGGAGCAGGACAACAAATATGTGGGTGTGTATTTTCACATACTGGAAAGAGTGGCTGAGAGAATGGAGCAAGAAGTTCTTGCTCCATATCCCCAAGGGTTGGTGGTGGAATGACGTGGTATAATTCTGTCACCTGCCCATTGGAGAAGTTATTGATATTTTAAATTTGAGTAGATAAGGTTTCCCTTTTTGCAAGAAAAGGGAGTCAGTTGTTCTATTTGCTTGTAAATATGAACTCAAATACAAGTGGAAGAAAGTTGCTTTCTCGGCTGAAGAGGCTCATGTTTTAGAGAGAGGAGAACATGCATACTGGCTGCACAGAGCAGTCCGGGTTTGTCTCTGTGGGCTCAGGTTGCTCCCTTACAATCTCAAAGAGTGTCTCAAGACTGTATAATAGATTATATATCAATCATTTATGGGAGGAATATGAAAATAATATATAAAACATGAAATAAATTATATCAAATGCTAAAAAATTATATGGCAACCCTATTTACAGGGTGATAACATATATAATTAAAAATCTTATGTCAAATATCATTTATCCAATACTTCCTAATTTTATTTTATTTTTTTTTAGTTCCTAATTTTAAATGAACAAAATACCTTCAGAAATTTTTATTTCCTAATTACTGATGATTGCTGGTCTTGTGATCATCACATCATTGGTCTTTTCTGCCATGAGCTCCAGCCCTGAGGAAACCCTATTATCCCTTGTTCTGAGGCCCAGGTGTCTGCATTTACATAGGCCCATGCCAGAGCTCCTTGGCTTCTCTGCCCAGGCGTCCGTAATCAAAAGTGCATGTGCCCTGCTCCCACGCCTCTCACCCTGGGCATCCATGCAGATATCACAATCTAGGAGGAATGCATGACCGGAAGCAATGGTCATAGAGGCTAGAGGTAGGAAGACAGAAAAAAACCTGAGCCACTCCATTTTCCCTACGTGGGAAGACAAACATTATTTTCCATTAGTTTATATCACCTTTTATCACTATTTTTGCAAGATAAAGTTACTAAGAAATGTGCGATTTTATTTAAAGTAAACTTTTTTATTGTTTCTGCAAAGAAATTTTTTCAATAAGTGACAGAGTTTTTTTGAAAGATTCACAGATAAATTCTAATTAAACTTCCTGAACTTCTTTCGGGTAAGTTTTAGAATCCCCTTTAATATACTTGGAAAAAGAAAAGAAACTTTATCATGATACTATTGGTGTAGGTAATAAAAAACAATAGGATGTGATGAATTAAAACCCAAATCAACACTTTTTCAATGGAATGTGGCAAAGACCAAGTGACAACTAAAATAATTAGGAAACAAGACCCTGAACACAGACAAAGATACAATGGAAACCAATCAGATTAAACAAACATCAATGCTATAATTACATCCCACAACAGATGCAGAACTGAAAACACCAGGGCACCTGTTTTGTTCAAACCGAAACTAGATTTTATAGACACAGTTTGATAGGCAGAGGCAACATTAAATTCTCTCTCCTCATTTGACTTGATTCACTGGGGAGGCATCTAGATTTTGCAGGAGTGAGATAATTCCATTCAGAAAAAAGGAGAGACAACTAAAAAGCATCAAACAACAAAAACAAAGCAAAATGTTACCTTTTCCTGAGTGTTCCTATTCTAAAATATTTTGAAAGCACATTTCGCTTTTCTTAGTTTTTTTAAAGCTTTATCTAAAATGAATGTAGGCCCTCTCCCCAACACAACCAAGATTCAATGCAAAAAATTATCCAATGTAGGGGAAATGGGGTGTCTCAGGCTACTTTCACCTTCCCTCCAGCCTCTACCAGCTGCCACCTGCGGCCTTGCTTTCCCCCTAGGTGTCACTGTGCACACATGGTCATGTGTTGTTGTGGAAGGGCGCTTGTGAGTGTGAGCACCGGGCACATGCACCTATAATTACAGAAAAGCAGGTCAAGCGGTCAGAGAGCTTGGGGCATGTGCACCTGTAAGTACAGATGCCGGGGGCCAGAGATCATTACAAGATTGAAGAGAGAGAAGCCAAAGGGAGAGTGCAGAAATCGCTGAGGTGGAAGGGATGGGGGATGCATGGGTGGGATGGTTCTTTTGCTGCCAGCCTCCCAGTCTCCCTGCCAGTGGGTCTGCCTGTCCTGGTCCCCTGCTTCAGCATTTAAGGCATGTTAGAGAGACCAAATGCTCCAAAACTCTCTTGTCTACCTGAATCAACAATTAACCCGCCCGCCCTGCTCCAGGTTGCCTTACAACTGGCATAAGTTGGCAGGATTCAACACGGATGAAGAGAGGACAAAACATGCAATATTTTCCAGCAGGGATTTTTGAATTCTCACAGAACTTACTTGATTGTTTCCCACTTTTAACAGAAAAGGAAACAAATCTGACTTAGTTGCAAAGGGAAATAAAAAGGGGTTGTTTGGCAAGGCCCCCTAATGAAGGAGCAGAACCCTTTAATCAGAGACAATGGAAAGCTTTAAAGTTTCCACTAAGCACCAAAATGAAAAAATTCTGGCTGCATTTAATTGACGATTAGTAGAGAATTCAGGAATTACAACACATTATTAAATTTCATCTCCTGAAAGATAAGATGATTTTCTGGCAAAAACATGTACAGTACAATGAAATTTTCTTAAAAGAATAACCCAACAACACAACTCATCCTGATGAAAATAAATACCATTTATTAATCTATTAATATTTCAAGAATAAAGGCTTTTTATATTCTTCATTATCCTAAAAGTCAAAATCTCCATTTCAATAGAGGTTTTTTTAAGGGAAGGTGGAGGGACGTTCTAATGAATATTTATGTCTAATTCTGTCTGGATTTGCTTGGTGACAGGACACAGAACATTTTTATATGCTTTTAAAAATGTGTATGGAAACTAACATGAAAAACAGGATTGGTATCACATTCAAACTGCAGGCTTTGAATGTATTCCAACAGGTCATTTCAAAGATCTTAAAACAATCTTTATTTTTCACACTAATAAATGGCTTTTCTTCCAAGACAAAATATAGCAAAACCAGTAGTTTTCTCATTGCAGCCTAATTGAGCCTAAGATATTAGGTTTAAGCCTGTGGAGTATTTGAATCGGCAGCAGCCATTAAGAACCCAGCATCTGATTATTCCTCTTGTCAGTAAGTCAGTCAGTAAATATTTATTGAACACCTAGTGTACATGGTGATGGATACTGGGGCCAGAGCAGTGAACAAATATTAGGTTTTACTCTCCACTTTGGGTCTCTTTTTCTCTCTTTTGACTTTTTTTTAAGGTTGAGGAAGAATTCTAAAACCTGTTTTTGAGAGGTTTTCCACCAATGCTAAGGAAAGCAGAAGAGGTAGATGTCAGGGTATCACTGAATAAAATTAAAACTGAGTCTCTGCACTTTTCTCAGCTGAATAGTCTGGGAGACACAAAATAGGTAAGCAAGGGAACAAGTTGCCATGGGAACCTGGCCATAGGTTCACATGACCAATAGGGGGCTATCAGGAAAATGGGCTATCAGGAAACTTCAGGAAAATGGAACCCAGTGGGACACCTCCTGTGGGGAAGGCCTACCTATATCTGATGGCCCAGCAGGTAACAAACTGACTCCCCATCTCGAAAAGCCTCCAAAAACAGGTTATTAAAAGGAGCCCTATATCCTTTGTGGCACTAGGACTTCTCCCATCTTCTGTTAGCAGTGTATTTCAACAAATCTGCCTTTTCTGTTCTCCACTCTGTCTCTGGTGAATTCATTCACCCCTGCCCCTCTGGCCTCACCCTGATATTTCTCCCCACTGTAGTAGACACTCATGTATCTGATTAAAGATGCCCTTTGGGTTTCAGCTTAAACACAGTTTTATGCAGGACACCTTCTGACCTTCCTTCCTCTGAACACACCTTAATCAAACCAGGTCAGTTATTTATGGCCTTCAATACTATGTTAAAAAATATTTCCATCCGATTATTTTAATTTAGAAGAGAAAAAATGGGAAATTAATATTGGAAATATACCCGCAGTGGTCTACCATAAAATCTCTGATTGATCTTCATCATGATGGTAATTGTCAGTTTAGCTCCCATTGTTTTCACAGGCAAGCTCTACCAACCAGCTCTACCAACATATCTAAAACCGGTAGCAAGCTGCCCATCTTTCAGCCTCCACTCTAGATGATGTTGGGCTAATCTAATAAAATGATTGGATCAAAATGTTAATGATAGATAATGACTTAATGTGTATATCTTCCAGAGATGATATTTATCATTTAACCAGGACTTTCCATAAACTATGATGGTCAAGGCATGTTGGAAAGAGAGACAGCTGAGTCAGATGTCTGCCTCACTCTCCCTCAATTTACATGGGCCTCATCCCATTTTTCTCCTTGCTATGCTCCCCTAATGTGGGCACAGGAACAATGGGAACTAAACTGATGATAATTAGCATGTTGATCGAGATCATCCAGAGATTTTTTTTTTTAAAGGAGTATTGTAGGTATATTGGCACTTACATTGCTTTCCCAGGCATCTCCTCTCTTCTGGTTTGAATTCAAATAAATGGAAGGCAAGAAAATTTAAATTGAATATAAAGATTCTTTGATTTAATAAGGGAATAGTATATGGATATGGTCAGTAATGCTTTTATAAACTTAAAACATATGCTTTATATCAAGAAGCAAATACTATTTAGTCATAGCGTTTTCAAGTTTGTTTCATTGTACTTGGAATGATTTTCCATTGCTTCTTTATCTCCCTAACTCCTTTGTCATGTCTCAGCATAAATGTCAGACATTGGCTACAATTCTTGGAATAATCATGCCACATACTATTAATGCTTCATCATTTCTAAGAATGTTCATTTTTCCTACATTGAAGCATAAAATGTCTTGTAAGCAATTCTCATTAGTTCTTAAAAGACTTTATCATCTCCTAGTAGTTTTAGGTTTATTACAACATTGAAAGAAGGTACAGAAATTTCTCATCTACTGCCCTATATGCATATGCACAGCCTTCCCTATTATCAACATCATTCTCTAGAGTGGCATATTTTTACCAAAGATGAACCTACATTGACATATCATAATCATCCAAAATCCGTACTTGTACTTGGGGTTCACTCTTGGTGGTGTGCATTCTGTACAAAAATGTGTTGACATATATCCATCATTATAATACCATAAAGAGCATTTTCTCAGCTCTAAAATCCCTGTGCTCTGTCTATTCAACTCTCTTCTAACCCACCTCTTGCAACCATAATCTTTTTATTGTTTCCACACTTTTGCCTCTTCTAGAATGTCACTTAATTGGTATAATATCAAATGTGGACTTTTTTAGATTGACTAATGTGCATTTATCTCCTCCATAGCTTTTTTCATGTCTCGATAGCTGGTTTCTTTTTAAGCACCAAATAGTATTTTAATGTCTGCACATAGCACAGCTTATTTATCCATTCATCTACTGAAAGACATTTGGTGTTTAGGAGTTTGGACATTATGAATAAAGTTGCTAGAAACATCTGTATGCAGGTTTTCTTGTGTAGATCTAAGTTTTTAATTCTTTTGGGTAAATGCCAAAGAATGTGATAACTGTATTGTATGGTAAGGTTCTGTTTGTTTTTGTAACTACTCTAAAAAGGAAAAAAAAATAGCAATCTTCCTTGTGTTTATAATATTACATGCAGGTTTTCACCCATTAAGTTTGTTTTATAATCAGATGATGATTTCTGGGACACTTGATCAAGTTTATTCTGAAACATTTCACATCATAAAAATTGATGAAAATGAGATTACATAAAATATTAAATAGTGGAATCTTTCTTTGAAAATAATTATTAAGGTAATTGAGTTAAAACTATTCAGAATAAATTCCTCTGGAAGACGTTATTTAAAAATTAAAATAATTAACCTATATTTAGGTTTTATATTTTACCAAAAATGAAAAGAAAATAATATCAAACCTATTTTAAGGAAATCCTTTTATTTTTACTTTTCACCAATAACAGTTGACCTGAGACAAGGCCTTTTTGGCTGATCCATCTGCATTTGTGGCTGCTGCCCCTGTGGCTGCTGCCACCACTGCTGCTCCTGCTGCTGCTGCAGCCCCAGCCAAGGCTGAAGCAAAGGAAGAGTCGGAGGAGTCGGATGAGGATATGGGATTTGGTCTCTTCGACTAATCACCAAAAAGCAACTACAAAGCCAGCTTTCATTGTGATATTAGGAAATAAAGGCTTACTTCTCTTTAAAAAAAAAAGGGGGGGCCTCCCCCGTGGCGCAACGGTTGAGCTCTGGGTTGCGAAATGCCCACAGCCTTTGCAGCACCGGTTTGATCCCCGGCTGCTCCCCGGCCACCGGAGGAGGGTCCCACATGGCGCGCAGACCTCTCCTGCCGCCCGCTGCTCCCCTCAGCAGTGTACTTCGGTCCTTCTGCCTGCTCTGCTCCCCGCTCTGGCTCTGGTGAATTCTCTCACCCTCCCGCGCTTCTGACTCTACCCAGTGCTTGTATAAATAAATAAATAAAAATAGATAAATAAATAAATCTTAAAAGAAAAAAAAAAACAAAAACAGTTGACCTGAGAAAGGGCAAATGGATCTTCGTGCTTTTGACAGTAATGATATTGCTGAGAATAGGGATAAGGGTAAACATCTCCCATGTGGTTAAAAGCTAACCTTGGGACTTAAGCCGTTTTGGTGTTACTCAAGTTTACTGGTTTCTCCTGTGTACACAGGAAGAACACATGTTATTAAACTTCTTTTTGGCATTTTTCTCTTGGCAAAAATAGAGAAAGCTATGTGAGAATCAATTTATTTTAAATTAAAAACTAGAACATTCCAAAAGCAACCACTTAGAACTTATCTTCCATATGTTTCTTTTTCTCTTGAAAGTCTTAGCGAATGCTACGTACACTGAAGAGGTTATAACACATAATATTTATCCAGGGAGAAAGTATTCTTTGCATAGACTTCTAAGAAATGGAAGAAAACTGTTTGTTCTTGAAGAATGCTATTTGACCTCTCTGATATATTGTCTATTTTGGAGCTATAATGGACTACAAGCTGTTCTTTCTGCAAATTGAGCTAGTTTTGTTTTGTTTTGTTTGTGGATAATTTTTTTTGAAAAGATTTATTTATTTATACAAGCACTGGGTACAGTCAGAAGCACAGGAGGGTGAAAGAATTCACTAGAGCCTGAGCGGAGGGCAGAACAGGCAGACTGATGAAATACACCGTAGAGGGGAGCAGCAGGCGGCAGGAGAGGTCTGCGCGCCATGTGGGACCCGCGCCATGTGGGACCCTCGCCCTGCAGTCTGGGATCGAACCGGCACTGCAGAGGCTGCGGGCAGCTTCACAACCCAGCGCTCAACCGCTGCTCCACCGAGGAGACCCTGAGCTAGTTTTGAAGTGGAGTCTTGGTTCAGAGAGGGATTTGTGTAGACTATTTAAAGAAGCTGGGACTCTAGATGCAGGGGTAGGGCTATGGGTG
The DNA here is from genome assembly GCF_014898055.3 of Talpa occidentalis. Classification (NCBI taxonomy): domain Eukaryota; kingdom Metazoa; phylum Chordata; class Mammalia; order Eulipotyphla; family Talpidae; genus Talpa; species Talpa occidentalis. The sequence goes on along the minus strand of NW_023603184.1, from coordinate 134,176,027 downwards.
TGAACTTGCTATGAGTGTGAACTTGCTTCCAGCTCCCGGCCCCCCTGCCTCCCTTGCTGGTGTTCCTGTGTACCTGCCTCAGCATTAAAAGCCTCTAGAATCGATTGAGGGTTCCAAGTTTCCTTTACCCATCTACCCGAATTGACAGTGAACCTGCCTGGCCTGGGATTGTTGCACAGCATCCCAACTAGCGTATTTCCCTCTCTTCCCACTTTTTCCTTCTTGCCCAAATGATATTCAGCTACACTCTCATCTTCTTAACTTTCCTTGTCATGAGCTACGTCATGAGCATGTGACCCCATCTTAGCAAAAGCGATCCAAGGGAAAGTCTGTCTGAGCACTTCTGGAAAACTTTTTCCTGCCTATTAAAAATCATACATGGCAGGAAATTGCCTTTTTTATAGCAGATGCTGTCATTTTGCCATGTGATATCTAAAGTAATCATATCCTTACTTCCAAGCAGTTTAAGTAAATCTAATGTCTGAGAAAATACTCTGAAGATGGAGAACTGAAATATGAAAAGAACTGAATTTTCATAATATTACTAAGCTATTGAACCAATCCTGAAAGCACCCCGCCTTTGGATTTCTTTTTTGATGACACAATTATATTACTTCTGATAAACTATCTAAGCTGGGGATTCTATGACTGTAGTCAAAAGTATACAAGAGAAAACACCACATTAATATACAGGATTTTGTACATCTTATTATTAAGTAATACAAAACTATATCTATACTATATAATAATTACCTAATAAACAGATTACATTTGAATGGTATTTACTACATTTTCTTTCTGAAACTATAGTAAACCTACCCAAAAACAATTACTTCTTTTGATTTTGTACTAAAAATCGTGTTATTTAAATCTGACTCCAGTTATCCTTAAAATCAGATTTTAATGGCATTTTCCCCTTTAAATATAGTGTTACTGATTTGACTGGAGTTCTTTGTCTAGTAGTTTTTATTTGTTTGATTTTATGTTTTGTTTTTTACTAAGGGATGGCGCTGCAGAAAAGCTTCTACAATGTCAGAGCTTAGAATGAAAACACAGTAACATTTGGGAATTTTTTTTAATGAAGATACTGTATAATTGTGAGACCACATATCCAGCAATGCAAACAACAAACTGCCAATGATCAGCTTTTAAAGATGTGCTTGCTACAGTACATTATTCATTTCAACTACACAAAAAACCTTCCCTTATTTTTTTTACAACCTTTAACATGTTTCTGAAAAGAAAAGCCTCCTCTTTTAAGTCAATACCAACAAACCAAGCAGGTGATTTATAAGTCTATCACCCACTCAAAGTTCAAAAAAACAGTCACCTCATTTCTTACAGCAAGGTCAGAAGAGAGTTCTAATCTACCCTAGGTAATTTGGATGAAGAGACTGGCTTTAAGAAGAAAGTAAACAAGCATTCCACTTTGGCTGATAGCCTAGATAAATTTAATGTGTGAGTGGAGTCACCGAAATGGGATAAGGATTAACGGAGAGAAGGCAACATGAATTTCACATTAAAAAGATTAGGGAAATCCCAACCTTTATTATAAAATATCTGTGAGCCTATAAAGATGATTTAGAATACTGGAAAAGGTTTAGATATGCTTTGGCTAATGCTCCTGGGAGGCTCAGAAAACATAATCCAATTTACTGGTGGTGTACAAAAGAGACATACTTTAAAATAATTGCTATTTTAAACTGTAGCCTTCATGGAGCTATTGGCATGTAACCACAACACAAGGATTAACAAAAACTGTTAAACTGCCGCTTTAAAAATGGGTGATATTTTGTGTCACATCTTCCACAGCCAGTGGCATGAAAAGCCAACCCTGGAATAGAATTGCTTCAACTAATGCACACACCTTAGCTTGGCTGAGTCATCTGAGCGAGGGAAAAACTGAAACAAACTGTAAGTCACGAAGCAATCCAACCTCTTAATTAAATTTTTTGAGTCATCCAATTGCTATTGTCTGAGAAAACAAAGCTGCAACTATCACATATAACTTAGGTTTTGTGAAAGCTCATCCTTCTTTTTAAGCATTTGTTTTTTTCAAAACTCACTAGAAGATTCAGAAGCATTTTAGTCCAGGATTAATTGTAGGACCAAACTAGAGAAATATGGGAGATATATCTACCTGTCTCACTTCTCAGGCAGTCTTATTTATTTCTTACCCAGGTTTCTTGGAGGATTTTTTCATGTGAATTATGCTTTGGATACAAGTAGGCTTCAGAAATTTGACTTACATCTGCTTTGCTTTTGCCCAGTCATTAGCCTGTGATGTTTTTCTGCTACAGGCTATTCTGGTTGTTTATTCCATTCTGACAGTTTTACGATTTATGTATTAAAGTAGCATCCAACTAAAGGCAAGCAATTCTGTTCTAGCCACATTATTGGTGATAGACTATTCAGTATTCAACCTAATACAGACTTCTGTAAGCAGCTTCTAAAAGCTAGAAATCTGCCATCTCTGCAGCTCCTTTCCATGGTTGATTGGCCCAGGGATGCTGCTTTACAATAATAAAAAAAAAAATCTTGGCAAGTAATCAGGTGATCTTAATCAGCTTAAAGAAAACTAACATTTCTGAGCTCCTACCATCCCTATGACAGTGGTCCAGATTTAAAAAAAAAAAAAAAAAAGACTAGATCTAGTTTTTGAAAGAGGTTTAGGATGTTCCTATTTAAATTTACCAAAAATATGGCCTTCCTGATGGCTCAAGGGGTTAAGTCTTAGCGCTATCAAGCTATCCTGCAGCCTCTGCAGCACCGGGGAGCTGACCCACATGGTGCAGTAGACCTCTCCTGTCTAGCCAGCTGCTCCCCTCAGCAGTGTATTTCAGTAGATCCACCTGTTCTGCTCCCCACTCTGTCTCTGGTGAATCCTCTCACCCCCCACACCTCTGGCCTACACCCCTGCTTTTGAATGCATAAATAAATAAATAAATCTTTTTAAAAATAAATTTACCCAAAATAAAACAAAAACAAAGTTAAACTTCATTAACTATGTGACTCAAAGTAATGGTCTGTCATTGAGGCAAAACCATAAGATAAAATATATTCAATATAAACCTAATATTTAGTCATTCAAGTAAATATAGCATGCCTTCTGTGTGTGGCCATATTTCTAAACATTAGAGATATGTCTGAGAACAAACAAGATACCATCTGTAGGGTAAAGAAAATGTCAGGCTTTTCTGCCCTCCCGCCATCAGGATAGATGATGGATCCCTGCGGTCCTGAATGCATGCCTGATGGCGGGCACCTGGAGTAGGGTGTGGGCATAGGTAGATGGGATTCACCTGGGATAAGGCTGGGCTTTTTAAGGGCAGCATCACAGGACGCCAGTAGAAGCCAAGAACGAATAGAAAGCTGAGAAAGCAGCAGCAGAAGCCAAAGAGAAGCTGAGATCACCAGAGGCCTGCCAGCCTCCCGGCCCCCCAGCACCCCTGCCTGCCATATGCCTGGAGAACCCCAATAAAAGACCTGCAAAAAGCCACTGAGGACTCTGACTCCTCCTTTACCCGGTCTGCATGGGATCAGAGAACCTGCACTGTGCCCGTTCCTGCCCTTACAATAAATAAATAAATCTTTTTAAAAAAAAGAATATATTGGGAGAGGGAGTTTGGGGAGGTTTTCACAGAGAATACAAAGGGCTTGAATGGATGATTCTTACACATGGATAGGGAGTGCATGAGGGTTTATTACTCCCTGTTTTTCTGCAACTTTGAAAATACTCCATGAAAGCATTCTTAAAGAGAACCCAGATATCCCCAAATAAAAATGACATAATAAGGAAATATACTGTCTCTGCTGCCTTGGAGTTTATAATCAAATAAAGAGGCAAGATAGACATTCCACAGATACTTAAAGGTATCAAAGAATTAACCTCAATATCAGGAGTCATGAAGAAAAGTAAATTAAAACGATAACGCCACTGAATACCCAAGTGCAGGGCAAATGAAGTTATCGGGCTTTTTTCTGCCCCTCCTCCCCCTACCGTGGACACCCAGGGCCGGAGGTGTGAGCACGGGGCACGCGTGCGGGTGATTATGTGTCCACCTGGGCCCAGGGTGCCCCGGTGTGCGCATGTGTAAGTGCAGGCACCTGTGCCGACAGGCCAGGGCTAAAAGGAAGGGCAGCCTCACTAGGGAGGAGACGAGCAGGACAGCGAGAGCACCGCTCTGAGGCGGAGACGACCGGACAAGACAGCGCCCGGCCCAGAACACCAGAGAAAGGTCAGAGAAAAAGCGCCAAGATTCACAGGGGCGGGGAGGGCTGCCAGTCTCCTGACCCCTGCCGTCACCCTCCTGCCCAGCCCCTGCCTGCCTCCTTGCGTGCCAGCCTCCCTACCTGGAGTGCTTGTGTACCTGGCTCCCTGCTTGGCATTAAAGGCCTGTAAAATTTATCTAGGGCTCTACGAGTCTGTATCCGACTGCTGGAATTGACAGTGAACCTGCCCTGGGCATGCTGGCTCTAGACCCATAGAATGACTAAAATAATTAAAAACAATACTAAGTGGGGGTGAGGAGATGGAGTATATGTTAATTCAAACAATTCAGGTGAAAAGGTGCACTTGTGTAACACGTTGGAAAACTATCTGGCGGTTTATTTAAAAGTTAAACATCTGGGGGCCTCCCTGGTGGCTCGAGGGGTGAGCCTAGCGCTGTGAAGCTGTCCGCAGCCACTGCAGTGCCAGTTTGATCCCCAGCCATGGAACTACCCACACCGCGCAGCAGACCTCTCCTGACTCGCCCGCTGCTCCCCTCAGCAGTGTATTTCAGTCAATCTGCCTGTTCTGCTCCCCACTCTGTCTCTGGTGAAGCCTCCCCTCTCACTGCATCTCTGGCCTACACCCCAGTTCTCATATGCATAAGTAAATAAGTCTTTCAAAAAAAAAGTTAAACACCTACCATATGACCCAGTCATTTTACTCCTAGATAATTACCCAAGAAAATGAAAATGTGTCCTCATGACAAGTTGTATGTTATGTGTAGTTGTAAGTTCAGTGTAGGTATTTATAAAAATCAAACCAAAAATCAACCCCAATGTACATCAACCCTTGAATGAATTAAATATACTGTGGCATGTCCACACAACAGAATCCACTCATCCGTAAAGAAGGAATAACAGGGCCTTCCCAGGTGGCACAGGCGGTTGAGCCCTGCGCTGTGAAGCTGTCAGCAGCCTCTGCAGCGCCGGTTCAATCCCGGCCAGCCTGCGAGGGTCCCACGTGGCGCAGCAGACCTCTCCTCTCTTGCCCACTGCTCCCCTGAGCAGTGTATTTCGTCAGTCTGCCTGTTCTGTTCCCCGCTCTGTCTCTGGTGAATTCTCTCACCCTGCCACGCATCTGGCCTATACCCCGGTTCTTGTATAAATAAATAAATCTTTAAAAAAAGAAGAAGAAGAAGAAGGAATAACATACTGAGATGCAAAGGTGTGTGAATCTCAAAAGCATTATGGCAAGTGAAAGGAAGCAGTCATAGAAGACTACCTAGTATGTAATTCCATTTATCTGAAATTCTACAAAAGGCAAAACATAGTGATAGAAAATAGACCAGTGATTGCTTGTGGGTAAAGGAAATTGATTGTAAAGGGCCCAAGGGATCTTTTTAGGGTAATAAAAATGTTATATTTCATGATTGCGGTGTTGGTTATACCACGGTATAATTTTGTCAGAGCTCATTGAACTGTACACTTAAAATTGGTGAGCTTCATTGCATAAAAATTACAAATCAGTGAAGCTGACTAAAAAACCATCACGTAATAAAGGAATTACTAATCATAAAGGATGCTGTTGTGAGGATGAAACAGGGGATGTAAACTAATTGTTAAGGAAGTAACATTTAGGATCTTTAGGTTGATACCTAAGGAATGTATAAATGTCAGCTAAATAAAAGTACATTGAAAAATATTTCCAAGTTGAAAGAAAAGAATATTCTAAGTATTTTGCTGGAGTGATTCAGGTTCTATGTAAAACAAGGAAGTTCTACAATAAATAGGGGAGTTGGTCAATAGTCGAATTAGAGGCTATATGGTATACCCTCCGCACCCTCAAAAAATATACATGTGGAAATCCCAAACCCCAGTATCTCAAAAGTAAAGGTATTTGGAGATACACCCTTTAATGAGGGAATAAGGTTAAATGAGGCCATAAGTCTCTAAGTCCATGTAAACATAGTTGAAGATAGCATCTTTGAAGACATGATTAAATTAGGCTGAGGACATCAGGATGGGACTCTAATCCAATATGATTGGTATTCTTATAAAAAGAGAGACACCAGGGATGCTGAACTAGAAAAGATCAGATGAGGACACAGTGAGAAAGCAGCTTCTGCAAGCCAAGAAGAGAGGATCAAACAAAACTGCCAGTGACGTGGTCACTTCCTTCCAAAACCCTGTCCCTCCAGAACTGTGAGGACATTACTGTGGCTGCCTTAGAAAAGCAATACAGTGTGTCATCCAAATAAACACAGATTGAAAAACACCATCTAAAGATAGTAGAAGTGAGGGCCTCCCTGGTGGTGTAAGGGGTTAAGCACAGCACTGTGAAGCTATTTGCAGCTTCTGCAGCAGGAGTTCCATCCCCGGGAGCTACCCACATGGCGCAGCAGACCTCTTCTGTCTCACTCGCTGCTCCCCTCAGCAGTGTATTTTGTCAGTCTGCCTGTTCTGTTCCCCACTCTGGTGAATCCTCTTACCCCCCACACCTCTGGTCTATACCCCAGTTCTTGTATTCATAAATAAATCTTTAAAAATAAAAGACATTAGAAGTGGAAGAGACATGACTTTGGTATATCTTACTATTCATTTATGTTGTCAAATATATTGAAATATAATTTACATAGAATAAAATTCAATATATTTGTGTATAATTATAAGTAATAGGGAGTATAGTAAGCCAAGTAATGAACATCACAAACACATACACAAAGAACTTTGACACAAATTGGTCATTAATGGTCCTCGCTTGAGTTAAGATACAACAGTTTAAAGTTATTTATCTCAGAGGCAAGAAAATTGTTCTACCAAGTATGTAGAAGATATTTAAGTGTCTGGGAAGGAAAGGGAAGCACGCTAATATTTCTTAAAAGTCTACTCTTTACTGGTAATTTTGTGTTCATAATCTGACATAATACTTTCCAGAACATTTTGAGGAAGGTAACTAGTTCAAAAATAAGTAACTTACTGGCAGTTTCTGTATAATACAGTCACTTTTCAAAAAGTGACAGGAAGGATAAACTATCAAGTTGATTAAAGTATTAGAAATGGATTTGCCGACGACAGACCCAGAATTTTTATCTGGAGGAATATTTGAAAAAACATTAACAGTTTTGTGTGAGGAATCTGGGAATTGGAAACTGAGAAATGGGATTTTCTTTTTTTTTAAAGATTTATTTACCAAGAACTGGGGTACATGGGCCTTTCCTGGTGGCACAGGTGGTTGAGCACAGCGCTGTGAAGCTGTCTGCAGCCTCTGCCAGTGCCAGTTCGATCCCTGCCGGCCAGCAAGGGTCCCACATGGCGCAGCAGACCTCTCTGCTCCCCTCAGCAGTGTATTTTGTCAGTCTGCCTGTTCTGTCTCTGGTGAATCCTCTCACCCTCATGCATATCTATACACCGGTTCTTGTATAAATAAATCTTAAAAAAAAGAACCGGGGTACAGGCCAGAGTTGCAGGGGGGTGAGAGGACTCACCAGAGACAGTGGGGAACAGAACAGGCAGACTGACTGAAATACACTGCAGAGGGGAGCAGCGGGCAAGTCAGGAGAGGTCTGCTGCACCATGTGGGTAGCTCCCTAGCTGGCTGGGACTCGAACTCATGTGGCAGAGGCTGCAGATAGCTTCACAGTGCTGTGCTTAACCCCTTGCACCACCAGGAAGGCCCAGAAATGGGATTTTCACTCAATTTATCAATCATCTATATATATTCATTCAATAGACAGGCATTAAATATCTACTAGTAGAGAAATAGAGGTGAATAACATTTTCATTGATGTCAAAGAACTCACAGCCTAGTTGAAAAAAGAAATAAGCCATTAAGATTCCCATCGCTATGTAACAAGTACAAAGAGTGCCTGCCAGCCGACAGATGGAAGGTGAGAGAATAAAGACCAGCAAGTATCACAAACGACCGAGTGCTTCCGCGGACTATTGCTGCATACACACATACAGACTACACAATACAAATTCCATCATTTTGCTGAGTCTACCTTTGAGATAAATGCTCTTATTTTTGCATTTAAAACTGGCTTTGGACTAACTAAAGATAGCCAGTAAAACTTGTTCTAATAATTTAAGATTATAATCTTTCATTCTTGAAGACATTAAATAACAAAAGTACATGAGTTGAAAGACAGCACAGAAGAAAGAAGTGTATTTCATTCTGTTCAATGCATTGTTTTTCCTGCTTTTTGAACCAAGACCCCACGTTTGCATTTTGTAATGGTCCCCACAAATAATGTAGCACTGCCTGAACTTGACACTGAAGGGCAATGGATAGCATGGGGAATCATGGAAAGCCATTCTATGAAAAGCGAGGTGCATGGATTTGGAGGCAAATTTATTGAAGACAAGGAACCTTCTCTTGTTATTTATCCTATACTGAGATCAAAAGACCTTCCACTCTCAAAAATCATTCTTTCAGTCAATGTTTCTCCAGCTTTTAGCTTCTCTATACTAATGTTTGTTTGGCACCCACAAAAACCATTACTTTAAGGTAAACAAAGATTTGTCACAGTTTGTAAATAAAATTTAAAATCACCACAATTGTCATTAAAGGAATTATGTATAGTATCTGCTACTTTTCCTAAGTAATGAGAACCTTGTGGCTCAGTGGTTGATCAGCATTAGGTGAGATTCCATCTTGAAATTTTTTTTCTTTCCTTCCTTACTCATTTATCCTAAATAAGAAAATGTTCACTCAAATTACAGATTGAAATTAGGGTGATTATTGTCCTATTTTCCCAGATTATACCTGTTGTCCAATTATTAATAGTGCCCCTGCCACTCTCAACAATCTGCTTGGACATAAATTGCACATCTTCCCCAAATATCAAAATGGCAGCAAAAGTTGGGTAACTCTGCCCAGTTAGTTTTGGATATCTGGGTCAAACAGATGCCTCATTTTATATACTTATTTTCCTTCAGGAAATTTTTATTTCTTTTTTACTATTTTTTAAATTTAAATTGTAATGTATTTAGAAGTCTCACTATTATAGAGAAATTTCTGGCTGAAAAAATGATTTCTGTGCTCCATCGTAGATTACATCAATGAATATCAGATACAAAGCTGAAGGTACAAATTGAACACAATTATTGACAATGGATTCTTAATTTATTCTTTGGTTGTTTCTAATTCAAAGAGCATTTCTTTTCTTAGGTGTAGTATTTAAATATGAAAATAGACTGATGCGCAGGAGATTTCTTTTAGTCAGCTAGTATCTGCCTTCCCTTTCCCTTAGTAATAGAACCCTTGCATTTTAGATGGACACACAGCCGTCAGAACACACTACATTTCCCTACCTCCCTCCATTCAAGGTAGGACCATGTGACTAAATTCTAACCATGCGATATAAGCAGTAATGTTATGTGCCACTTTCTGGAAGATTAAAGATGGACAGAGGCCCATACTGTTTTTACCCTTCCTGTTTTCTTTTGAGCAAGTGAAGAAATCTAAATATGACTCAAGCACCAAGGCATTGCAATATCCTGTGGCAGATATGGCAGCAAACATTTTCTTAAAAAGCCAAATATTTTAGGCTTTGCAAGCCACATTGTCTCTTCTCAACTCCTCAACTCTGCCATTATGGCCCCCAAAGAGTCATAAACAATGTACATGAATGGGTGTGATTATGCTCCCCAAAAACTTCGTTTATGGAGGGGACCAGCAACCAAAGTTTATCAACCCTGTTGATCAGTGTCCCCAAGGTTAAGTGTTAGAATTAACTGGGGAAATTTTGAATGGATCAATGTCTAGGGTCATTCCCTGAGCTTCTGCTTTTACTTCATTCTGGAGTAAAGTTCAAGTATTTGTTTAAAAGTCTTGCTATAATTCTCTGAATTGCCTGCCATACTCTGCCTTTTTTTTTGGTCATTTTACCCATGTTGGGTATTTCTTAAGAAGAAAGAGTTAAATGTCCTGGATGATTATTTCTATTTTTTATGTGCTTTTAATACCTTCCATCTGCCCTTTCTAAGATAAGATTTATGATAGCATGTTTTGTTTAGTTAGACTTTCAGTGGCCTAAAGGCTCTGGATGCTAACAAGATAATTTGGCAATAAACTCTAGATTGATGCAATTAAATCATGACCTGTAACAAACTGACTCCCTTAATTGTGAGGTAATTAGGATTCATTTTTTAAGAAATATAATGTACTGAACAAAGTTTATTTACTTACCTAGCCAAACTTTTAGAAAAATGGAATTTGATGATTTTACCTAAGTTCTACAAATATATTACAGGGAGAAAATGCACAAATTATTTTCAGTCTGGAATCCATTGTCTCTTTTTTTTTCAGCTTCTATGTCCTTTTTTTTTTAAATATTAAATTTTATTTTTATATTCCCCCATACAATTGCAAACGCCCCATTCTGACCCCAATCCTTCCCCTCCCGCCCCCCCCACCCCCCAAAAAGTGTCTCTGGTTCATAGTTTTTTTGTTGATTTTGATTTTCACTTTCTTATATTCATTTTCCTGGTCCCTTATTTAAGTTTTCTAGATTCCTGCTATGAGTGAGACCATCCGGTATTTTTCTTTTTCTTTTTGGCTTATTTCGCGAATCCATTGTCTCTTAAATGTGATTCAAAGGCACCACTTTGGAGGACTGTTAATTTTAATTCTGAAAAGAGCTATGTAATCCAAAAATAATGAGCATCAAAAAGGTTACACCAGCAGGGCCTCCCCTAGTGGCACAGCAGTTGAGCGCTGGGCTGCAAAGCTGCCCGCAGCCTCTGCAGCGCCGGTTTGCGATCCACATGGCACACAGACCTCTCCTGCCGCGCTAGCTGCTCTCCTCAGCAGTGTATTTCGTCAGTCTGCCTGTTCTGTTCCCGGCTCTGTCTCTGGTGAATTCTCTCACCATCCCGTGCTTCTGACTGTACCCAGTGCTTGTATAAATAAATAAATAAATCTTTAAAAAAAAAAAAAAAAGGTTACACCAGAAATAATACCACAGTCTTTTTATTTGCATGATAAACTATCATTTTCTTTCTGATTCTTTAATTTGGGATGTTGAGGTCATATCTAGGTTACCGAGAAGGCATGGTCATTGGCCAACCATTGAGAGTGTGATGGGACAGGAAGGCAAACAATACCCATTGTTCTAGCACTGGAATTCCCACTAGGAAGAGTTAGCACACTCGGACAGCAGAAAGTGTGGACAAGTGTTCAAATTGACCAACGTAGGGCCTCACCAGTGGCGCAGCAAGTTGAGCGCAGCGCTGTGAAGCTGTCCGCAGCCTCTGCAGCGCCGGTTCAATTCCTGGCCAGCCAGGGAGCTACCCACATGGCAAGGCAGACCTCTCCTGTCTCGCCCGCTGCTCCCTTCAGCAGTGCTTTCTGTCCATCTGCCTGTTCTGCTCCCAGCTCTGTCTCTGGGAGCTGGCCTGTACCCCAGCTCTCACCCTCCTGCAACTCTGGCCTGTACCCCAGCTATGTATAAATAAAATAAATCTTTTTTAAAAAAAAATTAAATCAAAGACTTAAAGAAACCAAGTTAACAAATGTAATGCCCAGACTTGGCCATTCTCTCTATTCTGCAGCTGTGGCTTACACAGGCAGCAACAACTTCATGGTAAGAAAATAGGGCGACTAAAATGAGGAGAATCTGACATTGGTATATTGGATTTGGTACACTTGGTAGTTCAGCAGATAGGAAGTGAGCATTAGGAATGCCATTCAGGGAAGGCCATTCAGGGTTAAGTCTCAGCACTATCACCCCCACAGCCTTAGTTCCATCCCTAGCCAGGGAGCTAACCCACATGGTACAGCAGACTCTCCTGTCTGTCCCACTGCTTCCCCTCAGCAGTGTATTTCAGTAAATTCACCTGTTCTCCCCACTCTGTCTCTGCTATATCCCCCCCTTCACCTCTGGTCCCAGTTCTTCTATATAATAAATAAATCTTTAAAAAAGAAAAGAAATGCCATTCACAGGTGAATGAACTTCAATCCTGATTAAAGAAGGATTCAGAGGGGTCTTCCCTGTGGCCCAGGGGTTAAGACCCAGTACTGTGAAGCTATCCACAGCCAGGGAGGTGACCCATATGGTACAGCAGACCTCTCCTGACTCGCCCGCTGCTTCCCTCAGCAGTGTGTTTAAGTCAGTCTGCCTGTTCTGTTCCCCACTCTGTCTCTGGTGAATCCTCTTACCCCCCCAAACTTTGTCCTGTACTCTGGTTCTTGTAAGTATAAATAAATAAATCTTTTTTTAAAAAAGGAGGGGAACCTCCCCGGTGGCATAGGCTGTTGAGCGCCAGGTTATAAAGCTGTCCACAGCCTCTGCAGCACTGGTTCAATCCCGGCCAGCCAGCAAGGGTCCCACATGGTGGGGCAGACCTCTCCTGTCACGCCCGCTGCTCCCCTCAGCAGTGTATTTCTGCCATCTGCCTGTTCTGCTCCCTGCTCTGCCTCTGGCGAATCCTCTCACCCTCCTGCACCTCTGGCCTGTACCTGGGTTCTTGTATAAAAATAAATAAATCTTTAAAAAAAAAAAATAGAATCTCTGAGTCAAGCCTAGAATGGCCCTCTTATAAATACACTTTGACATCTAGATATTGTGCCATTATTTTGATTGCTCTGATATTTTTTCGATTTTCTTTAGTATCGTATCCTGCATTTGAGGCAGTCAGTTAAGTGTCATCTAAACAAGTGAGATGTTGGCATGATTTCTGTTGACTCACTGTTATCTATTCAACGTCCTACCAAAAAAAGATTCAGCCTCCCTGCATTTCCCTTTCCAGTGACAGAATTCTTTCCTTCTAGGAGCAGTGCAAAGGCTTAACCTGCTCTCTGCTGAGGGGTCCCCCATAGAGTTCTCTTTTATTATTAACCATCAGGAACTTTAGTCACAGGCTGCCCTGGAGTTCCCCCACGGTAGTGCTGGCCACGGCTTGCTGACCAAATGTGCCCAGTAAACTTCTAAGCCTGCATAGTTTTTGCTGCTTCTCCCACTGAGAGGTGCTGGGAAACAGGAAAATTCCCTCACCCCTCAAGACTGGAAGTGCTAACAAATGAACATCAGACAGATAAGTAGAAGAAAAAGATCAAATTTATTTACATGCCAATGGAGAATTTATCTAACTGTAGATTCTAGAGTGATTGCGATGAGGTGATGTTGGCGGCGAGTAGGTCCTGAATGAACCCCAACCATTCATGTTTTATGGATCCACTCCCACCTCCATGCCATAGTGCCCAGGCACCAAGGACTGCAACTCCCATGATGCCACGAATCTGTCATGACTCTTGACTCCCCGAAGAGGAGGGTGCTGGGAATTGAGGGTGGAGTTAAGCAGCCAGGCTGGTATAAAACCAAACACCTGTGGGCCTGCGTGCTCCTGGCATTGCTGGCCTTCAGCGTGCTCTCGGGGTACCAGCTCAGACAACGTCACAGGTAGGCTACATTCACAAATTATTCTTTCTCCTTGGGATCCCCCTTTTTCATTTCCCCTTTGTAAAGAAACCTTTTATTAACCTTTCTCTGTGTGCCTGCAGTTAGGCCTTGTTCTAAGGTTTTTAAGTGCACAGGTGAGAGTTACAGAACACCAGCCTCAGTTTCCCTCAGCCAATAAAAGGAAACAGAGTTTGAGGAAAAGGAAAGTGGTTTGATTTGCCGACAATTGAGGAGGCAGCAGACTCATGTCTGAAAGACAACTGTCCTGCTCTTTGGCAAAATGCAGGGTATTTATTTATTTTGTTTTTTAAAAACAATATTTTCTTCCCCCCACCTCCTCAGGTTGAGTCCCCCTAGAATTTCCTTCCCCAAGGCACCTGTGCACCATCACCACGGTATCCTGTTCTCCCTCCTTCCCTCTGATCCCTCTCCCGCCTCCTCCCCTGCAGGATGTCTCTGGTTTATAATTGTCTGGTTTTGCTTTGTTGTGTTTTGTACAGTTTTTTTTTTACACTGATGTCTTATTTGGTTCCCCTATATTCGTGCTGTAAGTGAAACCATCCGATATTTTTCTTTTTCCTTCTGGCTTATTTCACTGAGCATAATTCCTTCTAGCTCCATGTTGCTGCAAATGGCATGAGTTTATCTTTTTTGATTGCTGTAAGGTCAGGACCGGGCACAGTACAGATTTTCTGATCCCATGCAGACCGGGTAAAGGAGGAGTCAGAGTCCTCAGTGGTTTTGCAGGTTTTTTATTTGGGGGTTCACCAGGCATATAGCAGGCAGGGGTGCTGGCTGGGGGGCTGGGAGGCTGCCAGCCTCCCAGCCCCCAGCAAGTCTTCACTCTATCTGGGCTCTCTGGCGTTCGTTCTGCTGCTTCTCGGCTTCTGCTGCTGCTGCTGCTGCTGTTGACGCCGCCCTTAAAAGCACAGTCTTAGCTCAGCTGAATCCCATCTACCTATGCCCACACCCTATTCCAGGTGCCCGCCATCAGGCATGCATTCAGGACAAGGATCCATCATCTATCCTGATGGCGGAAGGGCAGAAAAGCCTGATATTTTCTTTACCCTACAGTCCACCCCCTCAGGGTTTTCTGCCATACAGTCTATACATATATATACAATTTTCTAAGCAAACAAACAATGCAGCCATGGCCCACAAAAGCAAATACATCAAATAAATATAACAAAATACAACAGAACACAAATAAGTCCAGGCAGGGCACCAACCTAGTGCAAAAGACAATTATTGGTACCAGCAGATAAGCCACCAAATCTGCTGCCGAAGGCACTGCTCATATGAGGGAGGGGAATCACTCACGGCATCTACTATAACACGCCAGGAGCCGTCAGGCTTCCTGGCCTTCTCTGGCTGTAGTCTCGGCTACAAGGCACACACAGCATCCACCCCCAGGATGCACTAGCTCTGGGATTGGCGATTCTATTCTGTTGGGGGTAATCACCAACCCTCAGGGTTTCTGTCTGCAGTCGCTCCAACACTCGGCCTTCATGGCCACCCATGCGACTCGCAGACCCCTGCACTCAGGCCAACCCACTGCACAAGCACATGGGTCGGGGATCCAAACTCTACATGCGGCTTGGGCTCCACCCCAAGCCACGTTCCCCACCCGTCCCCCAAGGACAGCTTCCTCAGCTCCTCACCCTCACTCAAGAATGAGCAGGGCATCACCCACAGGTGATTTTACGAGACTCACAGGTCTTCAGCATACCCAGGCTGCTTAACAGCCGCTTAGGGCTTCTCAACTTAGCATCAGCACCAGCTTTTGCCTTCTCAGTTGGCTTTTCTCCTCCACCTGGCTGCTGGGCATGCACAGGCTGCTCTTGGCCATCTAGGCCCACTGGCCACCCCCAGATTCCCATCTCCTGGGGTTTACAAACTGTTCCACCCCCAGGGTCCCAAAACATATCAACCTGCAAGGTCCTCCGCCTTCTGACAGGACCGTCAGTCCATCAGTCCATGTCCATTGGCCTCTCCCTGCGTCAGCAGCGGCCTGCTGCCTCAGGGGTCATTGGCTGGTCCTTTCCGGTGTCGTTGCCTGGTCCTCTCGGGTGTCTCCTCCATGCGAGGTCTCGTCCCACAGCTCCGGACCGTATCCACTTCTGTGCCGCCATGGCACCTCCAGCGTCATCACAGGCAAACAGTCTGTTCTCCTTAGTCCCTCCAGGTCTTCGGAGGGCTCCAATACCCGTCTGCATGGATCCTGCCGACTTACGCCAATTGTAAGGTCAGGACCGGGCACAGTGCAGGTTTTCTGATCCCATGCAGACCGGGTAAAGGAGGAGTCAGAGTCCTCAGTAGTTTTGCAGGTTTTTTATTTGGGGTTCACTGGGCATATGGCAGGCAGGGGTGCTGACTGGGCAGCCTCCCAGCCCCCAGCAAGTCTTCACTCTATCTGGGCTCTCTAGCGTTCGTTCTGCTGCTTCTCGGCTGCTGCTGCTGGTGATGGTGCTGCTGCTGCTGGCGTCCCCCCGTGACGCCGCCCTTAAAAAGCACAGTCTTAGCTCAGCTGAATCCCATCTACCTATGCCCACACCCTATTCCAGGTGCCCGCCATCAGGCATGCATTCAGGACAAGGCTCCATCATCTATCCTGATGGCGGAAGGGCAGAAAAGCCTGATATTTTTTTTACCCTACAATTGCTGAGTAATATTCCATTATGGATATATACCACATCTTATTGATCCAGTCATCTATTTTTGGGCATTTGGGTTGTTTCCAGGTTTTACCTATTGTAAATAGTGCTGCAATCAACATAGGTGTACAGGTGTTCTTTTGAATCACTGTTTTTGTGTCCTTTGGGTAGATCCCTAGGAGTGGAATTGCTCCATTTTTAGTAGACTGAGGAACCTCCAGACAGCTTTCCATAGTGGTTGGACCATTTTGCACTCCCACCAGCAGTGTAGGAGAGTTCCTTTTTCACCACATCCTCACCAACATGCAGGGGTATTTATACAAAGGAAAAAAAAAAGTGGAGGTGGGCTCGGGTCTGCAAAGAGGAGGGGGGAGGCATTAGCACTGAGACAGGTGGGCGCCAGCTTGATTTTCTTCAATAACTGATGTTTAACTTTCTCTTCCTTGAAATGCAGGAATGCTCATCTGGGAGACTGGGTCATAAAGATAAATCTACAAATAAGGGAGAAATTGCAACAAATGGGGGAAAGACAAACTGTTTATCTTGTTAATGCCCATCAAAGACAAACCTCTCAGAAAATAGGGGAAAGACGGATTTGTTAATGCCTATCTAAGAGACTGGCCATTTGTAACTGTATCATGAGGACTCACACCTGGGCCACCTCCTTTCCTTTTGTAACAGTGAGGACATTTGTCCTGAACTAAGCAAGGAGACAGAGGCCTGACCCTCAAGGAAAGAGGAAGGGTCTCAAATAAGGAGGAGGAGATGACTTCACAGGACAGACCTTGCCTCTGGGTATTGCCTTGCCTCACCATAGGCTTCTCTTAAAAAAAAAAAAAAAAGGCAGTTATTTCTGGAGATGACCCTAAATCTGGTTGGTCTTTATTCATTTTTAAGGTTTTAGTAACAGTTTCTCCACAGGCTCACAGGGCCTTGATTGATGTTCATTCCTCATATCGAGTTGACATGTATTGGAAAAAAATCTTTCTTGGGATATCTGAGAAAAAGTCCTTCTGAACATTCTGGGGTGGAGGGGAGGCAGAGGGGGGACCCATCCTACAGAGTAATCTAATTGCTCTCTTCCCAAGTCAGTGCTGATCTTAGGAACTTTTTTGAGCAATGAGATGTAACAAAAATAACAATTAACATTTCTAAGTTGAGAGTGTAAGAAGTGTTGCCTTGGGCCTCCCTGGAGGCTTAAAGGGTTAAGATGCAACCTATGAAGCTATCTGCAGCCACTGCAGCATGAGTTTGATCCCCGGGCAGGGAGCTACCCACATGGCACAGCAGACCTCTCCTGACTTTCCCACTGCTCCCCTCAGCAGTGTATTTCAGTCAAATCCACCTGTTCTGTTCCCCACTCTCTCTCTGGTGAATCCTCTCACCACCACCACCCACCTCTGGCCTGTACCCTAGTTCTTGTACACATAATGAAAAATAAATCTTAAAAAACAAAAAAAGTGTTGCCTTCACTTTTCGGGTTCTCAGCTGGTATGTAAGAACTCTGACCTCCCTGAGGCCCCTTGCTGGAGAAACTACCTGGGAGAGCAACTGGATGAGACATGTATAGCTGGAGGCTCCAGCCCTCAGTCATTCAAGTATCCCTGCCCAATTTGCAGGCCTGTGAACACGCTGACATGAGTTACGTTTTGGAGGAGCTTATAACATCGCAATAGATAATCTGAACTGCCATTCCTCCCTGGTGCAAGAGATCATGAAATGAAGAACGCCTGCTTTCCTTTAACCCATCAGCTTGCTTGCCTAAAGACTTTCATATGCCTACTCAAATGCAAATTTTTTTACTAAAAAGTTTGGGCAATTTCAAAAGAGAAGTATACTACAGATGGCAAAAGGTTATACTCGAGCACTAAAAATGAAGGCACCCAAGAATTGGATCCTGCAAAAGAGCCCCCCCACCCTCCAGGGATTCCTTCACAGCTTAGTTCACTCCCGTGCCCTCCATACACACACCCACTCCTCCAAGTGTCTCTTATCTTCTAATCATCTGCCTGAACTTGCATCCACCTCCATGGAGCACTCAACTTCTCTCCTTTGAAATAAAGATCCAAGTATGACGCTTAACAAGTACTAGATCCAGAGTTTGGCAAGATGGTGAAGCAGGTGGATACCCAAGCTTCACAGAACAGGTGAAGGAGAAAGAGCTTTGTTTGAGTCCCTGGTAATGCTGAAGCAGGAGCCTCCTGGTTGAATTTTTAATAAATACCTCCTGATCTATGCTGCCATTGAGCTAATCCCCATAATTAAAGAACATTTAAGTGAGACACAAATCCAAGTAAAGTCATTAATTTGCAGAGAATAGGGCAATCTAAGCGAAGAATCACAAATTGAGGCATTTAGATTTCAAGCAGATAATATAAATGAGAGAAGTGGATTTGGTATTATTAATGGAAAAGATGGGGCTGTGGCAAAGCAGAATGAGTTGCATGCCTTCGCAAAGGGCACATTTGTTACCTCCCTACAATTGTTGTTCTGCCGGACTATGAAAATGGTGTTCTCATCCCTCTTTTCTCAGAGATCTGGATTTACATGTAAAATAGCTGATTTTTAAACATTGAAGAGGCCAAACAAAACACATGCTCACCACTGAAAGTGGGGCCCTGAATGAAAATAATTTTGAAAAACTAATTCTCTTAATATGAAGGCATCATCATTGCATCGAGTCGCATTTAGAGCATTGGTGTGCAGGGAGTTCAACCTGAGTAAATAATTACATTAGCTTTAATACTGACTCCCATTTTTTTCCTGAAAGAGTGACTCCCCGATATGATTACTCCCTAAACTTTAGCATCTCCCTCTAGTGTGAAGAGTGGAATGCTTGCCAATTCTCTTCTCTACAAAAGTTTGAAAAATTTAGAGATGAGACTTTCATGGATATGTTAATTCTGATACTCTACCTTCTTCCATTCTTTCTTAAGCAATAGTGTATTAACTGTGGAATCATCATTCCCTGTACTAGGTATTTTTACTACAAATAATGCCCAGCTAACGTTCTTAAAATTGGGATTTTAGACTGAAAATAACTTGATTATCTCATGGAAAATAAATTTGACTTGTTAAGATTTGATATAAGCATAAAATTAATCATTTTTGTTCTTTAATAACATAATCCATCCTGCATTGAATTTCTACCACCTCTTTCTCCCATTTTTCTGGCAATACTTCTTTACATTGGGATGACATAATATTGTAAAACCTGCCACTTGGGGAAGGTCATCCATTCTAATCTAGACAGTATTTGAGACTAGGTCCACACCTATATAGAAAGGATGATTTAACTAGAATGCATAACTGTATTTCCTATCGATTGCAAGTCAATATATGTCCTGTTGATGCCACATCAGATTCCTGCATCATTTGAACTGTTCTGATCCCCTAACCTAGTGCTGCTTAATGCCTCAAGAGTGGGCAGTGAGACCTCAAGCAGAAGCTGACGTGTGCTTCAATTTGACAGAGGTCCTTAAGAAGAACACAAAATTACCAAAATAAACTTAGGTGCAAAATGGTCTAAAAAGTGTACATTTCCACTCACCTGAGACTTTTAACAATCAGAACTAAGATAAGCAGGTCAATCCTGTAATCCTTCAAATAACAAAACCAAGAAATATGAGCCCAGCAGTTGGTGGTAGCTGAACCCCTAGAGTATTGCGTGCTGCATCAAGACTTAACAAATTCGGGGCCTCCCCGGTGGCACAGTGGTTGAGCGCTGGCTTGCAAAGCTGCCCGCAGCCTCTGCAGCGCCAGTTCGATCCCCAGCTACTGGGTGAGGGTCCCACATGGCGCGCAGACCTCTCCTGCCACCAGCTGCTCCCCTCAGCAGTGTATTTCGTCATTCTGTCTGTTTTGTTCCCTGCTCTGGCTCTGGTGAATTCTCTCACCCTCCCGCACTTCTGACTGTACCCAGTGCTTGTATAAATAAATAAATAAATAAATAAATCTTAAAAAAAAAAAAAAAGACTTAACAAAGTCTACCCTTGGAAACCATTTCAGTGAAGTAAATGAGACATCTCTGACACTAACTTGGACTATTACAAATGGTACCATCTTTGTCATAGATAAATTTATCAAATAATGAAGAAAATTCAGGTAAAACATTTTTAAAAATATGAAACAAAAAGGATGGAGAATGTTTTAATTAATAGAAAATATTCTGACTTCAAAAAGAAAAATGGGGGCTCCCTGGTGGTGCAGCAATTGAGCACTGGGTTGCGAAGCTGCCCGCAGCCTCTGCAGCGCCGGTTCAATCCCAGGCCACCGGGAGAGGGTCCCACATGGCGCGCAGACCTCTCCTGCCGCCCGCTGCTCCCCTCAGCAGTGTACTTTGGTCCTTCTGCCTGCTCTGCTCCCCGCTCTGGCTCCGGTGAATTCTCTCACCCTCCCGTGCTTCTGACTGTACCCAGTGCTTGTATAGATAGATAGATAGATAGATAGATAGATAGATAGATAGATAGATAGATAGATAGATAGATAGATAGATAGATAGATAGATAGATAGATCTTTAAAAAAGAAAAAAGAAAAAGAAAAATGGGGACTCCCCGGTGGCGCAGCGGTTGAGCACTGGGTTGCAAAGCTGCCCGCAGCCTCTGTAGCACCGGTTCAATCCCCGGCCGCTGGCGAGGGTCCCACATGGCACAGCAGACCTCTCCTGCTGCTCCTGCTGCTCCTGCTGCTCCCCTCAGCAGTGTATTTCGTCAGTCTGCCTGTTCTGCTCCCTGCTCTGGCTCTGGTGAATTCTCTTACCCTCCTGTGCTTCTGAGTGTACCCAGTGCTCGTATGAATAAATAAATATTTTTTAAAAAAATCTTTATTAAAAGAAAAAAAAAATGAAACAATAGCAACAAAACATCAGATCATACCCAAAGCTTCTGTTTTGAGATCTATATGAGTGAGGTCACCCTGAAACGTGGTCATCATGACCTCATAATAAATCTGTCTTACAAACCTCATGCAGTATCCTACACCAGATTATTTAAGATCATTCCAGCCAGGGAACAGTCTGGCTTCTTGTTGGTTTTGTGTGTGTGTGTGTTTGTGTGTGTGTGTGTTTTTTTTTTTTTTTTTTTTTTTTGCTATCATTAATGCAAAATATGTGGGCTTGGTAAATCCAATCACAATTTCTATTACTTGGAAATGAGAAGATACACATTTTCTCTTTATGAGACATGCAAATAGAGAGAGTAAACAAAGAAAAGCCCTTAAAAATGTATTTATTAGAATGAGAGTTAGAGATGTTACACTCCCTGGGGGAAATGATTCACCATATATTTGAGAAAGGAGATTCCTTCTGTGAGAAGAGCTGAATCTGTTTTCTTCAAAAGTAAAAATTGTGCTGTCAGTGGCAACACTGTCGAACTTTAATTGGAGAGTTTCACAAGACTCATTGTTGGCTTTTTCCTCTGCCTTCCAAATAGACTTTTTCTCTTTATTTCCTTCACCACAGACTAAGTTGAGTCTACCGCTTGAGCTGTCATCTCCAGAAGAACTACTGTCTGCCTTTGCCTTCCTGCTGTGGTGAAATAGAACATGCCTTCTGTAACCATCTTAATGTTGGAACATTTTTAGTAGATCTTTGCTACTATTAGTACATGTCCTTACAAGTTCCTTTTACTTTTCAGTATTTCTTCCTTTTTAAAAACTTGTATATGCTTCTTATGGCCTTAGTGCTTTTATTTCTCTGACTCGAGGTTTTTTGTTGGTTTTTTTGCATAGAAGAACTGGGGTGGTATAGGTCAGAGGTGCACATGGGGGGACAGGATTCACCAGAGACAGAGTGGGGAGCAGAACAGGCAGATGTGCTGAAATACACTGCTGAGTGGAGCAGCAGGGGGCGAGACAGGAGAGGTCTGCTGCACCCTGTGGGTTGCTCCCTGGCTGGGGATCAAACTCAGGCCATATGGGGGATAGTACTGAGACTCAAACCGTAGACCACCAGGGAGGCCCCCTGAGACTGTTTTTATTCTACTTTTTCCCTGTAGTCAGCACCCTCCATGCTCTTTCTGACTCTCCCTGCAGGCTGTACCTCTTGTTACTACATTTGCCCTCAGACTGTACCTTTCATGTTCACTTCTTTGGTTATTTCTTCCAATAGCTCTAGTTTCTTGATATAATGGGAAGAGATATTTATATACTCATTAGGAAGTGATCACTCAGGCAGTAATAGACCTACATGCTCAGAGACCCTGTTTTCTATCCCACTTGTCTTTCACTTTCATCTCTTTGTTCAGTGATGCTCAATTTTGAGACATGGAAATACCATTTTGGTTTTTGTAAACTTTTCCTGGACATGCAATTATTTTTCAATGTGCATTAATTGAGACTAATTAGAAAGAAATAAGGACTAACAAGGAAGCTTCTGATGGAGCTAGGCAGCTCCCAGTAAACACACTGACTTGACTCTTTTTTTTTTTTTAAGGTTTATTTATACATACAAGAACTGGAGTACAGGCCAGAGGTGCGGGGGTGAGAGAATCACCAGAGACAGAGTGAGGAACAGAACAGGCAGATCTACTGAAATACACTGCTGAGGGGAGCAGTAGGCGAGCCAGGAGAGGTCTGCTGTGCCATGTGGGTAGCTCCCTGGATGGGGATCAAACTCATGCTGCAGAGGCGTCAGACAGCTTCATAGGTTGCCTCTTAACCCCTTGTGCCACCAGGGAGGCCCAGACTTGACTCTTGCAGGGAGAATAGCTATGCATGGCTCCCATTTTGCTTCTCTATCGTTAGTGTTATCCTGCCTAATAAGGAAATAAAGATTCTCTTTCATTGTTATAGGAATAAATTGTTCACAATGTGTTTTCCTTTTCCATTCTCCACCCAGATAACTCATAGAATATCTTCTATGGAGATTCCTATCATACACTGGAGATAAGATTGTCATATAAAATAAGAAGTAAGCTTTTCTTCTGGAATATCAAGGAATTGGCGGTGGTCTATTTCTCACTGGCAGTGGCAAGACAATAGTCAGAGAACAGAAAAATGTTTAATAGTGTGAGATCTCCAGTCTGTTAAAGAATAATTGAGTTGTCACTCAATTGTACACTTTTTGTATACTCAATGATACAAATTAATTCATAGATTAAATAATCAACAGTATGAGAAGTTACATATTTTTAACCTCACTTTGCCAAACTGATTTTTGAGGATGCACTGGTAGTAAACTTGATGCAGCAACAAAGTATATGTCTCTCTGCCCCACCAGATAAGCTTTCCCATTTTCTTTCTTTACTGACCCTCCAGGCTTAACAAACTTTATCTTCTTACATTCAGAGGGAAAAGGAGCATCCTAGGAAGATAACATCCGAATTGATGACCATGGAGTGATAGCAAAAGCAAGCTGGCATCAACCAAAACTTTCAGATGCTTGTGTTGCAAGGATGGTCATGATGACCCCTGCATACTCCCCTCCCCCACTCCCCTTCTACTCTCTTGTAACTCTGGATAAATACCCCTATCCTTTGCCAAAGAACAGGACAGTGGTCTTTCAGACACAAGTCTGCTGCCTTCCTTAATTTGTCAAGTGAAATACTTTCCTTTCTTCTCATACTCTGTTTCCTTTTACTTTTTTAAAGATTTCTTTATGCATAAAAGAACTGGTGTATAGGCCCCAGGTGTGGGGGGTCGAACAGGCAGATTGACACTGAGAGGAGCAGTGGGAGAGACAGGAAATATCTGCTGTGCCACGTGGGTAGTTTCCTTGCCCCCAGGGATCGAACTTGTGCTGCAGTAGCTGCCAATTGCTTCACAGTGCTGAGAGTTAACCCCTTGTGCCACCAGTGTGGGTCTGCTAATCCTAAGTGGCCTGTTCAGCCACCATTTTGTTACCTACAGTTCTAAATCCTAAGTAAGGTGAGAATGGCCTGGTCAGTTAGGTACAGGAGCCCAACACTCTAAGGAGCCTTTTAAATCAATCAAGAGCGCAAAGCTGGATCATGCTGGGAAGGCTATGCATTATGAGGTATAACTGGGAATGCCCAGAGAGCTGATGACTGATGCATGAAACGTCTCCTGACTTATACATCATGAAGTATGATGGGGAACATCCAGTGGGGCTGAGGACCAATGTTTAACAAAGGACCCCAGAAACTGATCAGTGGAAGGCCTTGTTGATAAGATTGAAACCTTGGCTGGGAAATTAGAGCTTTATCTCAAATACAATACCAAGCCATCAAGCAGCCCAGAGTGCCTGGAGGGCAGACCCACAACCCCTGATACTATAGATGACAGAGCAACTTTTCTATTTCACCCCTCCCTTTTCTCTTTGTCCACCTTCCTCTCAACTGATGTTGTATAATTCTTTTACCAGTAAAAAGGCCTTTAGCAGCACCCTGCATTATGTAGCCTGCTCCATGACTCCCGTGTTTATCGGTATGATGTTGCCCAACACAACACACCAAGGAGTTCCTGCTTCCTTTTAATGACCAAGGGAACTGAGACCAGCATTCCAGTAACAAATTCAGTCTATTTTCAGGGGAGCAAATTGGTATGTTTGCAATGATTGATTTAAATTGTAATTCATCTTATGCACACATCCGATTACTTCTCATAAAAGCACAAAAAAAGTTCTGAACCTATCAAAGTAAAACCTTGACTTCAGAAAATGTGCATACTTTAGGATTTTCCATTTTTTTTCTTAATAAAATGAAAGAAAAAGTAAAGTTCAGCATTCTGTTACAAAACATCATGCTTCTTCAAGCTGGAATGACATTGAAAAAAAAGATATTTTTAAAGTCTTTGCAATAATTAATGTTGCTTCTCCTAAATTATGAAATACTGTCTCAAACTTTAAGGAAAAAAATTAGCTAATGCTAATTGAGATAGCTCTCCTTCTAGAAAGACATATTGAGTCACCATAAAAGTGAACTAGAATGTAGACCAGGTGAGATTTTTGGGCCACAGTAAAGATTTAGTGTGAACCAGTCAGAGGTTATGTCAGGAAGTGGTGAAGAATGAATTGCAATTTATTGGTAACTGAGAAAATGGGATTCAGGTCACAGCAATATACTATAGATTGGTTCAGAGGTTGGCACTCTATTTAGTTCTGAATGACTATAGTAAAGCGAGGTAGAAAAATAAGAAAAGAACATCAATAGGTTTGGAAAAAGATATAGACCACTGAGAAGGGGAAGAAAGAGGAACATGGAAAAGGAAAATCTACAGGAGTAAAATCAGGTTCAACTGAAGTGTCAGGTTTTTAGGTTGAATACAACCTGGACGGTTTGTATTCAAACTTGAATACCACCTGGATGGGTTGTATTCAAACTGTTCCAATTATTGAGTTTTTTTTATAGGCAGGAGAAGGATGGGGGTGGGGGGTGAATAGTCAAATTTACAATCTCCAAAATCCAGGCATAGGTGAAGGGATACTGTCATTGTCATCCCAACACCAGACATTGACCAAGCATCCAATACCAGGCGCTGACCATGTGAGCGAGACAGAAGTGATATGAGTAGGATAAAGAGCTATAAGAGTGCTTCCTGATCCAGGAATAAAACAAAATACTTCCACTAAGGGTTTTTCCAGCATGGGCTATGACCACAATAAATTCTCTCCTTTCTTCAAGCAAATTATAGCTTGAGAAATCAATCTGTCTTACTTAGCTTAATGGAACTGAGATTAAATATATCTCCTGAACACATACATTATCATATGAAGATTCCAGAGTTCTATAATATTTCTGAATTGTGAAAAGATGCAATTACACCAAATTGAAGAAACGCTTTAAAGCAATTAGGACTGAACCAGAATAAACCTGAGAAGTATGGACGTTCAGATCATCTTTGCACAATTACGTTTCAGTTTCCCTTGCAGTGATATCCTACATCCCCGATACATAGAAATTGTATGTGCTCCCTACTTCCACACAATGAAGACCTTTCATTCATTTTTAAGTATAACTAGCTAGCAATTTGTTAAATTATTATTCACCTTAGAAATATTTTCATTGCAGTAAGAATTAAAGCAGTAATGCAAACAAGAATCAACAACCTGTTGGCCTCAAAATTTCTCCTTAACCATAGCAGACTTAACAAAGCTTGGAATTCTTTTCTACTGAGACCACATAAGGCCACAGAATATTTTTCAACATTGATATTTTAGGTAGCCCCAAACAATTCAACAAAATGAACCCATAAGATAAAAACTTATTTATAATTCAGCATATGTCTTAAAACTCTAATAGTTACATTTTAAGTATCAGTCGAGAAAATAGGAGCTATATGGAAGCCTGAAAGTATTGGGACTGAATGATGACAATCCACATCAGTATAAATCTTTCCCTGCTATTAGATACGATATTGAAGGAAAATGTTAGAGAAATCAATAGTTAATGACAGAATTCATGTTCAGGGTAATATCACCCAAGTATCTGATAACTACAAAATGTAAAAAGGTCATGTTCAGAATCATAGGGGTAGATGGTTGAGCAAAGATTAAAGCACTGTTTGAAGTCTTTTATTTAAATTGTTGTAGTTGTTATGGTATTATTTTATGCACACTGGATCTGTAATATTTCAACTCTTTAAGAAACAAAGCAGAAATTACAGATCCAAATTACTATATCCAATTCAAAGTATCTGCCCTGACAGGATATACATTTATTCCAGCAGTACTGCCATTGCTTAAGAACAGTTTTAGAACTCCTCTTGAAATTGCTTTCAGAGCCTGAAGCTAATTTTTTTGACTATCCTCAACAGTGGCAAATCTTCATCCTTTGACAGGGGATTTGATTTTTCAGAGATTGCCAAAAGTCAAGACTAGTGAATAAAGCAGTTGATTAAATTGGATTATACTGTTTCTGCTTTCAAAAATAAGGTGAGCTAAAGTTATGAGTCTAGTTTTCTCATGTAGCTCATAAACCACTTTAGAAAGCAATTACAAAAGGGAATTTTTAAAAAAAGTAGATTTTTCTTCTCCTCCTTTGTAAAATGAGAGGATTCCACCAGCTGACTTCTAAATTCCCTTCCAGCTTTATGAGACTGTGGCTCAGTAATTCATTTATTTAAACACCGTGAAAGATTTGGTGCTATTTTAAAGAAAAATGAAACAAATCTCAATGTGATTGAAAACTTTTTTTGTCTTAAGAAAGATATGTTAAAAGAACATATTTTATGTTCTTAATTACCACTGGGATTCTTATCCTCTTATGTGAAGCAAGCAAAGGTCTTTGATAGATGACACTCTAGCTGTACAATGGTATGCTGTTGTACTAATTATCTACTGTTTTATAAAAAAAAAATCACTCAAATTGAGCAGCTTAAAACATTCATTATTGCAAAGTTCCTATGAGTCAGGAATCTGGGCACTGCTTACCTATGTCCTCTGCCTCAAATTTCTCACAGGATACCACACAGGCGGCACCTGGCTATCAGCTGAGCAGAGACCTGCCTCAGAGTTCCTTCACACAATTACTCCCATTTCACCTTGTTCATCATGGACCTCAGTTCCGGCCACCTATGGGTTAGGGACCGTCTTCAGTTCCTTTCCATCTTTACTGAAACAAATAAGCAATTAGGAGCCGGAGAAAATGAGAGTCCACTCAAACATTCCATTCTCCCTAATTCTTTGAACTCCGTTCCCTACATTAGACCAAGGCAGGTCCAGCATTTCTAAGTTGCTCGCTCTGAGGCCTGTTTTGGGTCATGTTTCAGTCAACTAACCAAATGCCTAAAAAGACACTATGAGAACTAACACAGCAGACCCAAAGGGAAAATCTTATAGCAACAAATGAAATTGAACACAGTTAAAATCTTTTCCAAAAAAGAAAACTGCAGGCCCCAGTGGCTTTCCTAGTGAATTCTTTAAAAACACTGAAGGAAGAAATAACACTAATATCACTTGAGCTCTTTCAGAAAAGAGGTTGGAGCATTTCTGAGTCTACATTGGACATATATGCATCCATATGCAACACATTTTATATGGCCAATGTAACACTGATACCAAAAATCACCAAAAAAAAAAAAAAAGTAAGCTTCCTAATTCAACTTCAATTTTCAAAGTAGAATTAAAGAACTTTGAACATATAATTATAAGCTCTAAGTAATTCCTTTTGTCATTGAGCATTTAACATGTAAGTTATTATGCTATAAAATAGAATATTCAAAGCCTACTCTCCTTCAATTTTATTAACGAGCCCATTTTTTGTTAGGAAAATTCCTCACACTAACTGACGTTTAAAGCCACCAATGTCTTTAAACATGACGTTAACCAAATATAAACATATGCTACTATAACTAAGGTTTCTGCGCAGTGACAGGAACCACCATTAAAAACAAAAAGGCAATCAGAGGAAGGGAGGTAGGAGCACAGGGGACTGTGGTGATGGTGCACGGGTGCCTTGGGGAAGGAAATTCTATGGGGACTCAACCTGAGGGGGTGGGGGGAAGCAAATATTGTTTAAAAAAATAATAATAAATAATAAAAATAATGATAATAATAAAAAGACAATCTAGTAAATGAGAGGATATATTCACAATTCACATATCAGATAATGGATTAAATCCCAACTATATAAAGAACTCATTCAACTCAACAAAAACAACCTGTTTAAGAAGTGGAGAGGGATCTGAACAGACACTTCTTCAAAAGAGATGCAAAATGACCAACAGGCACATGAAAAATGTATCATTAGGGAAAAGCAAGTGAAAAACCACAATGAAATGTCATTACCTGTGAGAATGGCTTATATCAAAAAGAAGAAACAAGTGTTGGTTGGGAAGTGGAAAAAAGGAAGACCTTGTATACTATTCAGATGTAAAGTCTTATAGCCATGATAGAAAACAGTAAGAAAATGAAGAATGAAAATGCCATATAATCCAGCTATTCCATTTATGGATATTTACCTGAAGAATAAGAAGACACTCATTTGAAGAGATACATGCACCCTAAGTTCACTGTAGCATTATTTTCAATAGCCAAGAACTGGAAGCAGCCAAAGGTCCCTCCACAGACAAATGGAGAAAGACTATGTGGCAAATGGTTATGGTGCTTAACAAGAGAGATCCTTTCTGAGAAATGCGTTGTTAGGGGATTTCATCACTGTGCAAACATATTAGGGTATAATTATACAACCTTGACGGTATGCCCAGCTGCATGCCGGAGCTACATAGTATAGAGCTTATTGGGATCATCACACAGGCAGTCCATCATTAAAGAAATGTCAGTGCCTCCCTGGTGGTGCTAGGGGTTGAGCACAGCACTATGAGGCAATCCGCAGCCTCTGCAGCACGAGTTTGATCCCCAGCCAGCCAGGGAGCAATGCACATGGTGCAGCAGACCTCTCCTGTCTCGCCCACTGCTCCCCTCAGCAGTGTGTTTCAGTTTGCCTGTTCTGTTCCCCATTCTGTCTCTGTTGAGTCCTTTCACCTTCCCCCGCCCCCTGCATCTCTGGCCTGTACCCCAGCTCTTGTATGCATAAATAAATAAATATGTTTTTAAAAAAGAAAGAAATGTCATTAGGTAGCAAAGGACTCTATATATGTGGCACTACTCAGCTACAAAAAACATGATGAGAATTTGCCTTTTGGGACAACATAGATAGATCTAGAGGGTATTACGCTAAGTGAAATAATTAGGTGGAGAAAAAGCAGATGCCATATTATTTCACTCATGGGGCAGAAAAACAAATGAACAGACAAAACACATCCTTAGACGATAAAAAACAAAATGGTGGTTACCAAAGGGGGAAGGGGAAAAGGTGGGTAAATTGGGTAAAGGAAATCAGTTGTATGGTGGTTGATGAAAACTAGGCTTTTGTGGTTGTTATAACCTATTATATACACATGTCCAATCACAGTGCTGGACACCCAAACCTATACAACAGTTTAAACCAATGTTAATTCAATTCAGCAAAGTAATAATAATAATCTAAAAAAATTGTTTATCTGCTTAATAACCACTCTTTAGGTTTTTAACAAGATAAAATGGAGTTTTGAGGGAAGAATTAATGTGACCCATGTAATATCAACTGTTAAGAACCATCTGGTTCCATTTCTTTCTTTTTTTTAAAGATTAATTTATTAATGCCTACAAGAATTGGGGTACAGACCAGAGGTGTGGGAGGTGAGAGGATTCACCAGAGACAGTGGGGAACGGAACAGGCAGATTGACCAAAGTATACTGCTGAGGGGAGCAGCAGGCGAGTCAGGAGAGGTCTGCTGTGCCATGTGGGTGGCTCCCTGGCTGCAGTGGCTGTGGATAATTTCATAGGTTGCATCTTAACTCTTGCACCACCAGGGAGGCCTTTTCTTAATATACCATTTCTTAATATAGTTTTGTGACAGGGTCTTAGTCCACATAATAACCAAATTTTTAGCAATCTGTCTTACAGATATATTTAAACATAACAGTATAAGACTTTGTAAACACATCTTTTGCTTTTGGATAAAATAGAAAGCAGAAAAGTGTTCTTTTTTTTGGTAAGCATTCTTGAAAAATAGCAGATAATATTCAGAATAATGCCATTTGCTCAAAATTATATATTACACATAAAATCTGTCATCCAAGGGTTTGTATGTTTCTTAGTTACAGTGACAATCCATATAAATTGAAAACATAAAAATTAATAGAGTGGCTGAATACTGGCTGAATCAATAATTATTTTAATAAATCATATCAAGTGTACTCTAGAATAAACAATAGGAAATGTGGGATTACTATAGAAATAGCACTTTGAGTGGATAATTAGAACATAAATTTTTCCCATTTTAAAATCTCATCTTAATTAACAAGCTGCCCCTCAAGCAATGGTCGAAGTTAGATGCAGGGTGTTGGGACAGGAGTGGAAACTGGGGCAGTGTGAACACTTAATGTTACCAAGAGGAGAAATGAATTCCATAAGTCACATTCATTCAAGTCACACTTTCCTTTTAAATCTCTAATTTCCTGGGCCTCCCTGGTGGCACATGGGGTTAAGCACCGCATTATGAAGCAATCCTCAGCTTCTGCAGCAGGAGTTTGATCCCTGGCCGGTCAGGGAACAACCCACATGCCGCAGCAGACCTCTCCTGTCTCGCCCGCTGCTCCCCTCGCAGTGTATTTCAGTCAGTCTGCCTGTTCTGTTTCCCTCTCTGTCTCTGGTGAATCTTCTCACCCCACCCCCATCTCTGGCCTGTACCCCAGCTCTTGTATGCATAAATAAATAAATCTTATAAAATAAAATAAAATAAACCTCTAATTTCCCTATATTAGCTTCTCTTCTCTCTGATTATTACAAAATCTGGGTGTTATGTGCGTAGGCAAGAGAAACAGCTTCTCTCACATCTCCAGAAAAGGCTGTTGTGGATCTGAAACTTCAAAGTCGTGTGTAGTGCACTGCGTCCAGCCTCGTGCCTTTATCTTCCCTCCACGGTCTTTGTGTGCCTTCTCCAAGATTCTCATCACGTCTGCTGCTGCATCTCCTGGCACTGCCATCCTTCGGTCTCAACTACAGACAGGGAAGGTGTCAGTCTTTGTATGTCATTACTGCTGCTCACCAAATAGTCTCATTTTTTTCTCCAAGGCATTTGTAGTATCGTGTTTTCTCATCCCCACTGAAGTTGTTTGTGCCTTTGAACTTGCTTTGGACGATAAGGCAAGAGTGGGAAGTGAGTAAAAGGGATGTGTATTGCTCTAAATAGAGGCTTTAAAAGCCAATGTGCAAATCCTCACACTCTATTCGCTTTGGGTGACTTGCAATGTTTCAAATTGTGGTTTCTTGTTCAACTTGGGTCCTGGAATAAGACAAGACAAGGAGAGTCCACAGTCAACTTGCAATGGGACACAATACGGGAGCCAGTGGTTTAAGTCATCAAAGTTCTTAGGCTTGAATTTTTGTTTGTTTCACTTCAGAATAACCTAGTCTATTCTAGGTGATAGGTGTATTGACACTTTCCCCTTATCTCTCGCCTGTATCTCTAACCTTCCCAGAGGAATATGACTGTTTCTCTATTTTAAAAGAAGGTGGTTGTTTTTCTTTCTGCATGTACACATTATTTCTTTTTCTTTCTCCCAGTCTGCAGTCAAACATAATATTAGTCATAATTACTTGCCATTTTTTCCACTCAGATTGATATACAGATCCAGTGGATTATATCTTTGTTAAAAAGGATGAAATACTGAATTAATTCTCAACACAGTAAGAAGCAAAACAGAGTCATCTTCTGCCTCCACCCTTCAACTACCCCTTCTAATCATTGATACCAGTAGTATCTAAATACCCATATTCAATGAATATTAGATACTTCAACCTTAGTAGAAGATGTATATTAAGAGTGTATTTTTTAGTCCATAAAGAGGCTGTTAGGTTGTCTGAGTTCACGGTTTGGTCTCTCCTAAAATTGAATGTAGGCACTCAGATTCTACAAATGAGTGTATGGATAGGCAACAAATGCCATAGCATATCACATTTGTCTTAGTTTCTTTTCTTTTATGACAGATGATAGCATGTTTTTGAAAGCTTTGGCATAGAAATTAAGTTATCTGTGACCTTTGCTGGCTCTACTTATGGCAATTATGTCTTAACTTTCACAAGAAAATTGATATAAAACAGAATTCCCAGGCTCAGCTAGATCCCCTAATGTGCCTTAAAGCAATAATATATGACTTATATTCCTGCTTTGGAAGCTTAAGTGTAAATGATATATCATTATCCAAAAGATTATCTTTTGAATGACAGATATTACCTTTCTAAAATCTTATATGGCCTATATAAGTTTTAATAAAAATAGTAAATTTTCCCATGAGGAAGCTAATATGTAATTATTAGGTTGATCCATTTGAAATTGTCAGCATTTAACTGTTTTTGACCTATAAAAATGACAATTTTATATGATCCAGTCTAATAAGCTTATACATATTATACTGTTGCATTTTTCCTTCCTATGTGTGATGAAAATGTTCAAGGAAAAATTGGTCATTTTCTCTTTTAAAGTCTGCTACTATTTCTATATTCCCTATCTTGGTGAATGTACGAACGACTACCCAGACATCTAAGTCAACCTGAAAAATTATAATTTATTCTTCCATCTGGGACTCGATAGCAACTCAGTGCTTCTCCTCCCACCAAGATCTCTAATACAATAGGAAAACCAGGTTTGTACAGCCAAAGAAGTAGAGTTATCATCACCATCATTCAAAACTGCTGTAAAGCTATGTCTTCCCCTGAATTAAGTATGCTTTCCTGTGGCCTGGTCTGTGGGTTGGAGAGTATTCCAAAATGTGGGATTTTCTGCCTCAAGAAATAAAGAAGAAAAAGCCAACCTTTTGGTTGTGTTGCCTTCTTTGTGGCAAGAAGTTTAGATGCAATCATGTATCCTTTGATATCCCGGATGTCTAGACTTCTACTAAATGCACCGATATATCAAGTCTCACAATCTTTATAGATGTATCTCCCATACTAGGAGTGTTTATGACTCACAAGTACCTTCTGACATCATCTTTTCTATACAGTGAAACAGGTCTGTTTGCACTATAGTAGAGGATGAAAGAGTTGCTCCCAGGGTCCTGGAGCAAGATCATAAATGTAATTATTTGTTCTCAGTAAATAAAAAGTTTTCTGATCCCCCCCCTTTTTTAAAGATTTATTTATGCATACAAGAACTGGGGTACAGGCCAGAGGTGTGGGAGGTAAGAGGAGTCACCAGAGACAGAGTGGGAAACAGAACAGGCGGACTGACTGCTGAGGGGATCAGCGGGTAAGAAAGGAGAGGTCTGCCGCGCCATGTTTGTAGCTCCCTGGCTGGGGATCTAACTTGTGCTTCATTGCTGTGAATAGCTTCATAGGTTGCATCTTAACCCCTTGAGCCACCAGGGAGGTCTTGATCCACTTTTTGACAGGGATAGGGGATAAGTACATTTGCTGGTTCATTGACTACATAACATTTATCAATGATTATGCTAGTATACTCTAGCAAAGATGCCATATTTACAGAAAAATTGCCAGGCCTCCCTGGTGGCACAGGGGTTAAAGTCTCAGCCCTATCAAGCTACCACCAGCTACTGAAGCAAAAGTTCTATCCCTGGCCAGGGAGCTGACCCACATGGCATAGCAGGCCTGTCCTATCTCGCCCGCTACTCCCCTCAGCAGTGTATCTCAGTAGATCTGCCTGTTTGGCTCCCCACTTTGTCTCTGGTAAATCCTCTCACCCCCTGTACCTCTGGCCTACACCCTGTTCTTGTAGGCATAAATAAATAAAAATAAATCTTTAAAAAAATTACAATTGGTGAGACTGGTTGGTTGAGTGTGTGGTAGACCAGAAACTCAGACTCAGAAATCAGTTTGCAGTTTTCCTCCAGAATCTGTCTAATTTTAACAAAGGCCAGGTTGAAAACTAAATAGAGATATAAAGGGAGCATTACCCTTGCATCCATTTGGTCCTAAAAGGCTCACTAAACTCTGACATTTCTTTGGGGCACAACATTGTTTTAGATGTACTAATTTCCTGGGGAAGGTAGCAATTCCAGCACATGTCCAGTTCTCTGGGGGTTTTTTAATCCTCTCTTCCACTATCTGCTATGGCAGTTCTGGCATTTACTACCTCATTTATTGTAGATTACCACTTTTTCTATGCTTCTAGTAAAAAATACCATACCCTGGAATCTTTCCCAAATGTTACATCCTGTGTATTGTAGAGACCTCTCAAATCAATAAACAGCTTTTGTTTCGCCCCCCACTTTTAAAAAAGATTATTTATTTATGCACACAAGAACTGGGGTACAGCCCAGAGGTATAGGGCGGGGGGTGGGGCAGAGGTTCACCAAAGGCAAAGTGGAGAACAGAACAGGCAGATTGACAGAAATATACTGCTGAGGGGAGCAGTGGGCAACACAGGAGAGGTCTGCTGCACCATGTGGGTCAGCTCCCTGGCCGGGGACTGAACTCATGTTGTAGTGGCTGTGTACAGCTTCATAGTGTTGAGACTTAACCCCTTGTGCCACCAGGGAGGCCTACTTTTTTACCCTCTTTAATGCAGTTCTTTCAGAATACAGTCTGATGTGTACTCCTAACTCCTGCCAGCATATTTTGGCTAAGTTCTACAGCAATTTAGGGATTATATTGGTTTTCATTTGCTGCAAAACAAATTACTACAAACTTAGAGACTTAAAACAATCCCCATATTTTAACTCATGGTTCTAAATAGGTCAGAAGTCTAGCACTATGTGGCTAGACTATGTGGCTGGCCACTATGTGGCTGGGTTCTCATGTGGAGACTCTGGGGAAGCTCAAAGGCCTCCACACTCATTCTTAGTGTTGATAAAACTCAATTTTTGCAAGTTGTATGACTAAGGTCCCTATTTTCTTACTATCTCTTTGGAACTAGAAGCCTACTGCATGCCTAGTCATACGGATGCTGCCATCTTTCGAGCCAGCAATCCTCTGTGTCTAATTGTTCTCCTTCAAATTTCACTACTTCTTCTCCAACCAGATGGAGATAACTTTCTTTTAAAAGGGCGTTTAAATATGTAAGACTTACCAAATAATCTCCCCACCTTAAAGTTGATTGATTTAGGACCATAAAATATTATTTGAAAAAATCCTTCATAGCAATACTTAGATTAGTGTTTGATTAAAGTGTGTGAAAACCAGAGGCCACGGATTTTGGGATTCTGTCTACCACAGGAACAAGGAGGCAGGCCCTTTATTCCCTTGTATCAACCAATACTTGCATGCGGGCTACTATGGGACAGGAACATGACCTTCAGAAGCTCAGAAAAGGGGAAAAGTGTTAAACTCTTGCATTCAAAGGAAAGATCTGAGCAATTATAGCTGACATTCCATCATCTCTCTTGTCTAGATTATTTTTTGTTTGAATAAATACCAATAGAATATCCAAAAAGATCAAAGTTGAGATATTACTACAAATTATCTCTAAATACTGGAGTTATGGCCCATATGATTTTTATTTTGTTCTAAGTTGCATTTTCAAATGTGTAAGTAATAACCAGAAAACTAGAGATCTAGAGACTTTCAGAGAGAAAACAAACATGCATCTATGAAGGAATGAAAATGGAATTAGTGTCATACTCAGGGTCCCCATGACTTTATAGCCCCAAGACAATAACTCACAACAACTCCTGTGGAGCTGATCACAGATCTCCAGACCAGCATCCTGTCCCGACCAGCGGGATTCGTAGGCACGAAAAGAGAAGGGCTGAGGATTGAAATGAGGGGCTTGAGACAACTTGACGCTAGCGGTTGCTTCTTTATTTTTCCTTTACCTTCTCTTACTTTTCCATGTCTTTCTTTTTCCTGTCTTTCTACCTTCCCTGACCTTCTCTCTGCTCCTCTCACAGTAACCTCTCGCAATAACCTCCTGACCTTCTCGTGGTTCTCTTCTTCTATCCTGGTAGCTCCTCCCATCGTATCTCCCAGTCTCATTTGATTAACAGGAAAAACCTGTGGTTTCTCAGAAGGCGAAACGGTAAAGCGAAACTTAATTGATGGCACGTGTTGTGCAACACGGCGCATGCTCCGGACGGCTCCGGACAGCATCCCAACACAGATGGTGTTTCCTGCTGTTATACAATACAACACCCTGGCCAGACTTGTCACCACTAGTGTAAGGACAGGAACAGGACACAGTGCAGGTTTTCTGATCCCATGCAGACCGGGTAAAGGAGGAGTCAGAGTCCTCAGTGTTTTTTTGCAGGTCTTTTATTGGGGTTCAGCGGGTACGTGGCAGGCAGGGGTGCTGGGGGGCCGGGAGGCTGGCAGTCCTCCCAGCCCCCAGCAAATCTTCACTCTATCTTGGCTCTCTGGTGTTCTCTGCTTCAGGCTTCTTCTCTTTCGGCTTCTACTGGCGTCCCTGTGACACCACCCTTAAAAGCACAGTCTTAGCGCAAGTGTACCCACTTCAGGTACCCGCCATCAGGCATGCATTCAGGATCACAGGGTTCCCTCATCTATCCTGATGGCGGGAGGGTAGAAAAGCCTGATTTTTTACCTTACCCTGCAACTAGTAAGACCTAGGAAAAGGTAGCACCGCCACTTGAAAGCTCTGTGAGAAAATTAACCCAAATCTAGAATTCTATATCTAGTCAATTTAGTGTGAGAGCAAAATAAAGATATTTTTTAGACAGAGAGGTCTCAAAAATGTTACCAACTACAGGTCCTTTCTGAAAGAAGTCCTGGAGATAAATTCCCATGAGAGAAAAAATAAATAGGGGCCTCCCTGGTGGCGCAAGGGGTTAAGCATCGCACCATGAAGCAATCTACAGCCTCTGTAGCACGAGTTAGATCCCCGACAGGCTAGGGAGCAACCCACATGGCGCAGCAGAAACCTCTCCTGACTCGCCCACTGCTCCCCTCAGCAGTGTATTTCAGTCAGGCTGCATGTTCTGTTCCCCATTCTGTATTGAATCCTCTCACACCCGGTATCTCTGGCCTGTACCCCAGCTCTTGTATGCATAAATAAATAAATCTTTTTAAAAAAAAAAGAAAAGAAAATAAATAAATCTATTTAACACAATTAATCAGGCACCTGAATTGTTGATGTCTAATATTTAACAGAAATTAATTTGACAGTGAGAAATGATCAAAAAAGAATGTAGGTACAGCTGAAACACCTTTCTTGTTCAGAAGGTGGGGGTCAGCTAGTTAAGAAATACATTTGGCTTCAAGTATCAAAGAAATCCAACTCATAGAAAAATATATTTTCTCATAACAGTTCCTGAAGAAAGATGCTCCTGGATTTGGGTCCAGAAGTATAATATGTCAGAATAGAAGCCTGACAATTCTCTCGGCCTTTCTCCCTGGCTTAGCATCTTCTGGTTTCAAGGATGCCTGTTGCAGTTACTGGTGTTCTAAACAAGTGAATTCAAAATCAGTGGTCATCATGGCTCTATTTGCAAAAATACATGAGTGTGCACCCTGGTGATATGTGTTTTTGTTTATAACTGTGTACATAAACTGTTTTACCAGATATTACAGAAAGGTTTCACAAGGCATCACCTTAGTGATAAACCTTAATGTTTTCTTATTTTCAAGATACAAAATAAATATCAACATCCTAATTTTTTTTATTGATCTCATTCTAGAGACCAGTGCTCCGGACCCCGATTCGGAAACAACTTTAAATTTCATTTGGAAAAGCAGACCTGCCTGCAAGAGAGAAAAGCCTGGACTTAGCAGTGTGCTGGAGCTGCTCTGTGGAGGGGTTCTCATTCCCAGTCATACAAGGTATTAAGATGGGCAGGCTGCCTGAAAAATAGATTGTTTGGGGATTTCTTTGTACTGTGATTGTTCACTCTGGTGATTGTGAATAGAATTCAAATCATTTTATGCAAGCAGAAGAGTTGCTGAATCACCTCGACTGTAGGCTTGCAAACCTGCAGCACCAACCAGGTAGGGCAAAGGCTAAAAACTGTTGAACTTTCTAATTATAAAAATGTGAAATTGAATTTTAAATGTTTCATTATAATGAATTATTAGTGGAAAAATTATTTTTGCTATTCTTGTGACTTGTAATCATTCACAGACAAAAATGATAAGATCTGTTTACATTACTAATATTTTTCAAGAGAGGGCCCCCTCCTTTTTATTTTGCACAGGAAATAAGGAAACTTTTGATTTTGCTAATATTGTATTATTTAAGTTTACCATTTTGGGATACATGAAATGAACATATAACCTTTACTTGAAGCATATTTAAATGATGTCAAAATCTAATAAAACTAATGGCCCAATTCTTTGCAATTGCTCCAATATATTTCCTTTCTTAAAACAAATTCTGAATAAAAATACCATTTCCTTTTAAATGACTTCACATAATGAAAATATGAAGTCTACATTAAATTGATGTTTTTACCACTGTTCATTCTCTGCAGTGCCTTTATAAATTGATGTTTCATGTTCAATTGTTTAATTTCAACTGAAATTGGAAGACCAAAGCAACTTAGGCTACATAATATAAAATTACCTTATAGTGGTACAGTTTCAGATTTTTCAAAGCACTTTCCCATGATTGAATTTTGTCTTGCTGCAAATCTAGTTATTTTATTTCCTTTTGATGTATGAGGGAAATGAGGCACCAAAAGGTTAAGTGACTTGTTTTTAGTTACACCATCTAATTAGTGATGGAGCTAAGGCACTGAGTGTTTCTGTGTTTGTTGTCAAGTCCTCTTCTTTTCTGACTGTTCTAGGTGTCTTGATAGTTTCATGGAACTGAGTCAGGAGTGTGCCCTCACTAGCTAAACTCTAAACTACGATACAGTGTTTAAGGAGATTGTCAGTTCTTGGAACAGCCCTCCTAGTTCTGCAAGAGATTGTAAAAACTGTATGAGATTGGTTGGGCCTCCCCGGTGGCACAGCGGTTGAGCGCTGGGTTGCGAGGCTGCCCGCGGCCTCTGCGACGCAGGTTTGATCCCGGCTGCTCCCCGGCCACCAGAGGGTCCCACATGGTGCTCAGACCTCTCCTGCCGCCCGCTGCTCCCCTCAGCAGTGTACTTCGGTCCTTCTGCCTGCTCTGCTCCCCGCTCTGGCTCTGGTGAATTCTCTCACCCTCCCGTGCTTCTGACTGTACCCAGTGCATGTATAAACAAACAAACAAATAAATAAATAAATAAAACATGCCTCTATTAAAAAAAAAAAAAAACTGTATGAGATTGGCAAGTTAGTCTTTAGGGGAATGATGAGGGTTTAAGATTATATCAGTCCAATTGGGCATCGGGTGAATGGTTCTAAGTTGGTAAAGTAGCCGGGTAAAATGATGGGCAGCTCAGTCTCTGTGGTGACCTTTTAGAATGGGGAGGTTTTGTTCCTGGAGGAAGATTGAGATCTGAGGCAGAGAAACAAGGCTTTTCCTCCTTCAGCGATTGAGAGAAAACTGTCTATGAAGAAGGCACTCATCAAGTAAAAGTTATGTAGGGGCAGAGGGGAAATTTCTCACTACCCTTCTAGGTTCTACTTGGGTTGGTCAAGTAATC
The DNA here is from genome assembly GCF_014898055.3 of Talpa occidentalis. Classification (NCBI taxonomy): domain Eukaryota; kingdom Metazoa; phylum Chordata; class Mammalia; order Eulipotyphla; family Talpidae; genus Talpa; species Talpa occidentalis. The sequence goes on along the minus strand of NW_023603184.1, from coordinate 134,135,845 downwards.
AAAATTGCATCAGATTAGCAGGGAAATATATCAGTTTGATTACACAGTATTAAGAATCAACATAGGTTATGAGCATTCTGTTTTCAGTATGGGAGAAAAGAGTACACATCCTCTGGAAACAACCCATGCCAAAAATAGATACTGAATCAAGAAGATGTGGTATACATACAAAATGGAATATTACTCAGCAATCAAAAAAAGATAAATTCATGCCATTCACAGTAACATAGATGGAGCTGGAAAGGATTATGCTCAGTGAAATAAGCCAGAAAGAAAAAAAAAAATTATCGGATGATTTCACGTATAGGAGGAATATAGAGGACCCAAATAAGGGATCAGAAAAAATATATAATTATAATAAATTGAAAAAACAAAGTTAACAGACAACTTTAAATCAGATACACTCTGCAGGGGAAGGGGCAAGAGAGGGATCAAAACAGGGGAGGAAAGAGCACAGGGGACTATGGCAATGGTGCATGGATGAATTGATGGTGGGGGTTGTGCGGGGACAACACCTGAGAGGAGAAAGCATAGATTGTACAAAAAGGAAGAACGATGTAAAATATACGTAAAGTAAAATAATTTTAATAAAAAGTACATCTCCTCAGCTTAGGATAGTGGTCTGAGGCTTCCAGGAAGGGAGGAACTTAAATACTGAAAAGAGTAACTCATAAGAACAAAACCCAGATTTTCTGTAATCACATTTCTTGCTTTGCCTTATAGAATAGGTATCTCCATTTCTGGAGGTAACCTTAAATCTCAGTAATACTCTTGATTTTTATTCTTCTAGGTATTTAAGGGAATGGTAATAGTTTCTCCTGAGCCTGCAGGGCTCAACTGACTTTGCTCAAAATAACCTGCATGCCAGAGTGGTGCATCTTGAAGAGACCAGTTCTGAGCCTCTTCAGGAGGTCTGTTGTGAGTGCCTTTAGCTACATGTTACGAGAGAATATTGGTATATTTAAGGCACTCAGTGCTAGAATCTGGTCGAGAAGACCCTAATATTAAAATAAAAAAGTCCAAGTGTTACAGGGCAGGGAGAGGGGCAGCCCAACCCCGCAAACCTGCCTATTTTAAACGGGTTCTGCCATCCGCCGCATCCACACAAAACATAGGAGACTTTAATGGGAAGGATCTTTAATAAAACTAGGAAACAATACAGGAAAGGCAAAGAGTCTAGTTTCTAAATCAAGCACCCAAAGTTACCCGTCCCCTAGTGGGTAAAAGTCCATCCAAATGGGATTGGCCCAGAGCAAGGCCCCAAAACCTGCCACAAGTCTAAAGCATCTTCCAGTGGGACCCACAGAAAAGGGTCAGAAACAACCAGACAAACCCAGAAGGAAAAGAGCAAAATTAAAATCAAGATAAAAGCTGCCATTGTCACCTCCCCACGGGTCTCACCCACATCTGTGTCACCCAGTCCACGACCAAAAGACAAGCGCAGTTTCTTCACTTGTCTCTAGGCTCCATGCGCCTCCTGCAGGTCTCCTTCTGGCTCCATCCTGCTTCCTTCCTTCTGCTTCCACCTCAGTCTCCTCTGCAGCTTCTCCTCTCCCTGCTCAGCTCCACCCTCCATTTGGGTGGGGCAGGGAACCTGGAACCTCCCCCTTCCTGGGGACCACCCTCTTACACAAGCACAGTGATGTTGTTTTCAGAGTCAGTGGGTTTGAAGTGTGGGTCCTTGGGGTCACTCTGGTTTATTAGGTGTAAGGTCAGTGCAGGGGTCCTGGTGAGGGCCCTAGACTGTGGGCAAAAGGAGGGGCCTGGAAAGCGCAGAGGGAATTCCACCTTTGCCTCAGCTCCTGGAACCAGAGGCTTCCACTAGACTTCGATTCCACATGTCAGTTTCCCCCCCTAACCTTTTCTCACCCTATAAAAGGACATTTCTCCTCCACAACAGGCAAGACTTCTCCAAACTCACCCTGGGGCACAATAAAGTTCCTGCCTGTCAGAAACTTGGCCTGGCTCTCCTTCTCTTTACCCTGCCAATCCTTTCATTAGGGAAGGGATAAAACAGTAAAAGACACTTGCATAGACACAAGCAGGCAGGAAGAGCTGCCCTGAAAGGGACAGGTTTGCTGAGAGATGCCTGCATGTTTGCAGGCAGGCGGCCTTGGGGAGAGCAGCCTCCGCTGAGGCAGGTCAGTGACGAGAAGCCCCAGTGCAGGTCACAGGCAGGCAGGAGGCTACTGCCCTGCAGAGGGAGAGTTGATGAAAAGAAGCATGTGCTTAGTCACAGGTAGGCAGAGGGAGTGCTGCCCTGCGCCAGTGCAGAGACTGCACTGATATAGCCTTCTGTTCGGGAGGGGCTCACTCCTTGTGAACCTTGGTTTGTTGCTGATTTTGGATAACTATGCAGAATCCAAAGGGGCCAGAGATTCCACAATGGGCTCAATCTCCATATCTTTACCCTTGGGCTGTGCTCTAGACACTCCCTCCAGTGGCCTGATACCTGCTTAGATCTTATGCTTTGTGATCTAAGCACTGGCACCTAAGGATCTTGGTTTCTCTAGCTGTGTCAATGTCAGTGCTAATCCTCCTTTCTACTCCCACCTCCAGCTCTTGGCATTTTGTGAGCCAGGTTTCTGTCTTGTGCCCACCTCCTTTTCAGTTTTTTTTTATTTTTGTCCTCCATCACTTCCTGCTATGGGTAGTTCATAGAACAATTGACAATAAGATTTTTCTGAAGAAGCTCAGAGGCAAGCTGATACAGTTAACAAGTTTGTCTTTCCCCATTTTTTGCATTTTTTGCAATTCCTTATCTAGCATTAACAGGATTGATGACTTGTCTTTCCCATTTGTTGCAGCTTCCCCTCCCCTTGGGAAGAAAAAAAAAAAAGCTGGCGCCCACCGGTTTCCCTGTAGACCCTTCCCCCTCGCCCTAAGGAAAACAAGTTGGCGATCACCCATCTCTGTGCCTTGACACCTTCCCCTTCCCTTAAGATGAATGAGCTGACACCCATCCATCTCCCTGTTGAGCTGGCGCCCACTTGTCTCTGTGCGGACCCCTTCCCCCTCCCCTTCACGGATGCCTACCCATCTCCCCCTGTATAAATACCCCTGCCCACTGCCAAAGAGGAGGACGGTGGTTTTTCGGACATGAGTCTGCCACCCTCCTCATTTGTCGACAAATAAAACCGCTTTCCTTTTCCTCAAACTCAGTTTCCTTTTATTGGCTGAGGGAAACTGAGGCCAGCGTTCGGTAACAATGCTTAGAAAGAGTTTGTGAAAATTTCATTGTTGGAAAAGATGCTTTAAAAGGAGGAAGAAAGGGCCTCCCGGTGGTGCAGCGGTTGAGCGCTGGGTTGCGAAGCTGCCCGCGGCCTCTGCGGCGCCGGTTCGATCCCCGGCTGCTCCCCGGCCACCAGAGGAGGGTCCCACATGGCGCGCAGACCTCTCCTGCCGCCCGCTGCTCCCCTCAGCAGTGTACTTCGGTCCTTCTGCCTGCTCTGCTCCCCGCTCTGGCTCTGGTGAATTCTCTCACCCTCCCGCGCTTCTGACTGTACCCAGTGCATGTATAAACAAAACAAACAAACAAATAAATAAATAAATAAAACATGCCTCTATTAAAAAAAAAAAAAAAAAAATTAAAAAAAAAAATAAAAAAAAAAATAAAAGGAGGAAGAAAGAGAGAGATTTGGGTACTTTTGTTAGGGGGAAAGGATGTCCTAAAGCAAATTCCATACAGGCTTTGTGGACTCCACCCCCACCCCAGGCCAAAGCCAAAGACACTGGGAACTCCAAATCCCATCACCACCCAAGGGAAGGTGGCTAGGACCTGAGGGTGGGGTTAAGCAGCAGGTTGGTATAAAGCCAGACACGTGGGCTTTGGAGGGGTCCCCCATTTTGGCTCTCCGCCAGCTCGCAGCGTCCGGCCAACTCAGAGAGTGCCTTTGGGTTTCCAGGTCGTCGGATCGGGTAGGACGCATTAAAGACTTTATTTCCCTATTTTCCCCCTGAGTTGTACATTTTCCTTATTTCCTTTTCCCTTGTAAATAAACCTTTTATTAACCTTTTTGGAGTATTAATAAGTCCCTTTTAAGTGTGCGGGTGAGGACCCACAGCCAGGCAACCCGTTCAATATCGGGGCTATCCTGTAACAACTGGATTAAAATGGAGAGTTTGCATAGGGAAGCACCACTACAAGTTTAGGGAACTGGAGTTACCTAGTTCCCTGCCATGATTCTGCATCTCACCTCCCATCCAGTTCTCCACAGAAAGATTCCCCAAGGTGAGGAAAAGCCAGTCCTCCTACAGAAGGAGGCACAGAAAATTCTCCAGACCCTATCCATTCATGTACCAGAGATGCAGCCTGCCTATTCACTAACAGGAAGGTGTGGCCACCTGATCACCAATGGTCTGGCATTCCAGGGAACACAAAGGCATGTGGGGACTCTGTTGAGAGTGTGAGCTACTCTAGTGGGCTCTGAGACCTGGGATGTTGATCACGGAGGACCCACCAGGAGGGGAACTGCTGTCAGCTACAAGCAGTGATTCTTTATTTTCCTCAGCATGTTTATATGGGAATTGTGAACAAGGACATCTGTGCTCATCATAAGTCAGGGAAAACAGAATGACCTTGCCTCACCATGTACGTGAGCCCAAGGACACCATGTAGTGAGCCTTTGGGCTTATCCAGACATGGCTGTCCTTGTAGATATCTGCTGCACCAAGTTACACTGAGGAAACTTCCAAGGAGGCACAAGTACAGGGCATCCCTCCCAGGCGGTTTGCCGCCCTGGCGCACGTGAGTCTGCTCGGCGTTTCTGTCAGCCCTTCTCTTTGCTGTCCTCAGGTCACCTCTTGATCATCCTTACACAACAGAGAGGGAAAAAAAAAATCACTTTTTTTTTTTCTATTATGGAGAGTATAGAAATCTCAAAGAAGAGTACACAGATCTGAGGCAAACTCTGCTCTAGTCCTTCAGAAATGGAGACCAAGAAATAAGCTATTTGTGTTCATGGGTATGTTGTAGAGCAACCCCGATACAAAAAGGGGTGCCTTACTGTGGGTCCTCACCCGCGCGCTTAAAAGGACTTATCAATGCTCTACTGCAGGCACACGTGAAAGGTTAATAAAAGGTTTATTTACAAGGAAAGGGGAAATGAGGAAATGTACAGCTCTGGGAGAAAAGTGGGAGACAAAGTTTTAAATGAGTCCTACCCGATCCGCCGATCAGGAATCCCAAAATGGCGCTCTGAGAGCTGGCCGCCAGCCAGGAGCCGGGAAGCCAGGAGGCGAGCGATCACGAGCCAGAGAGAGCCCAAGGCCCACGTGTTTGGTTTTTATATCCAACCTGGCTGCCCAACTCCACCCTCAGGTCCCAGCCACCTTCCCCTTGGTGGTGATGGGATTTGTCTTTCCCAATGTCTTGATGGCTTTAGTCTGGAGTGGGGGTGGGGTCCACAAAACCTGCATGGGATTATCTCAGGACATCATTTCCCCCTAACAGGTGTTCATAGATATTCTAAATAATTAGGCCTACTGATCTTCCCAGTTCCTTTCAGATAAATCTGGCATAGCCTGAGGAGACAAAGCAAGTGAAGGTGTAGCAACCAAGTCTGGAGACAACATCTGAGCTTTGGGGAAATTGAAGGCCAGCCTGGACTTCCCACCTATTCTTCCCACAGTTTTGTCACCCCATGCTCCTGTGATGAACCAATAAAGACATACTGATTATCCATTTGTGCAGGAACCACAAAAAAATTCTCCAAAGTGGAAGCTGGGCTAGCGGGTGGGAAAGCCATTCCCTAGGGGGAGAGCTGAAGATGTGCTAAGATCCTTAACCTCCCCAAACTAGTGTGAGTCTCTGAACCCAGAAGCCTGCAAACCACATATAAATCATGTTCCCACTCCCCACCCCCACATCACTCAATGTAAGGGGATAGAGTTTATATAATGATTTGTCAGGATGGAAATATTTTCTCAGTGGAATATACCTGGAGTTCCTGGAGAAAATAACTCTTTTCTGTGCAGCTGGTAGAATTCCTTTGTAGGAAAAGACAATATTGAAGAGATGCTAGTAACTACATCCCAAGGAGATTTCCTGTGGGTCCCCAAGATTCATGAAGAAAGAAGTTAAATTGATTTACTATGAAGGGAAGGTGCACGCTTGGGTATTGGGAAGGAAAAGTTGGAAAAAGAGAAGATGACACAATTGGTTGCTATAGAGAAGCAAAATTTGCCAACCCAAAATAATCTCCTTGGTCTGGGATTATTTGATAGGAGGGAATCTGAAAGCTAGGTGCAAATTGCCCTTTTGTAAAAGACATTCATACATATAAAGGAAAACAGTCATTTGTAAAGGTAGCGCCTCTGGGGAAGACTTAACTCAGACTTTTATCAATGGAGAGGTCACAACTTCAATTTGCATAAAAGTTATACCCTTGTTTGTTTGTTTAACCCCCCTTAACTAACCTCCTCCCCCACAACACCCTTTCTCTTCAGCTGACATTATTTAGGGAGGTAACCTAAATCCTTTCAGAAAGTTACTCCATTTTCACTATTTTGCATGTATATAGTAGATACACGTTATAATAAACTTGTTTTGCTTTATTCTCTTGTCAATCAGTACAATGATGTTTGGTGGAGGGTAAGAGTAGAAAATTTAGGAAGGAGGCACCACCAGACCAGAAACTGGAGGTGGGGGTAGAAATGATTAACATAGTCCTTAAAAGGGCCATAGAAATGGAAACTGCTTAGCCCCTGGCGGCCACAGCCAGTATCTGACCCCTATAGAAAGTATCTGGAGGCTCAGACCAGAGGTGGGGAAATGGAGATTGAGTCCTCTTAGAGGAGGATTATAGAGAATCACAAATCCTCAGATCAACCTGGTCACACCCTAGACACAATTAACAATAGATAACAATTCCACAAAAGCATAGATAACATTCCACAAAGAACCCCTCCCAAAAAGAACACAGCATCAGCACAATTTCTGCACTGACAAAACTCAGCTCTCCTACCCACCTGTGACTAAGCAGGTGTTTCTCTTCACAAACCTTTTCCCTTTGCAAAACAGGAGTGGAAGCTCCTCTGTCCAACTGTGACTACGCAGGTGCCTCTCTTTTTCTTTCTCTTTTTCCTATTAAACCTGTCCCCTTTTTTTCTGATTTTTTAAAAAGATTTATTTATTTATTTATACAAGCACTGGGTACAGTCAGAAGCGCGGGAGGGTGAGAGAATTCACCAGAGCCAGAGCGGGGAGCAGAACAGGCAGACTGACGAAATACACTGCTGAGGGAAGCAGTGGGCAGCAGGAGAGGTCTGCGCGCCATGTGGGACCCTCCTCTGGTGGCCGGGGAGCAGCCGGGGATCGAACCGGTGCTGCAGAGGCTGCGGGCAGCTTCGCAACCCAGCGCTCAACCGCTGCACCACCAGGGGAGGCCCTTAAACCTGTCCTTTTAAAAGGAGGCCCTTAAACCTGTACAGGCTTGCCTGCCTGTACAGATATCTTCCTTTCCTGGGTAAACTCTCCATGTGCTGCTGAAAGGGGAACTCTGACGAAACCCTTCCCTGAGGTAACCCAACAGCTTCAAACCAACAGCTCTTCAAACAATTCACTGAAACCAACAGCTCTTCAAACCAACATCAATGTTGACTTGTTTATTTTCAGCCTAGAAGAACAATGAGGGGACGGAAAAGATGCCCTTTTGCCTCCCTTCGTCCTAACCAACCTAACAAGTTTCTAACAGTGTAATTAATCTCCACAGAAAGGGGAGGTTTCAGGTTCCCTGCCCCACCCTAGGAAATGTGGAGCTGACCAGGAAAGAGCTGGAGAAGGCTGAGGATGGAAGGATGGAAGAGGCTAGGACACTAAAGGAGGCACGTGGAGCAGAGACACATGAAGAAGAAACCACGCTTGCTTCACCGCCTTGGACTGGTACCAAGGACTTGGGGAACGTGGAAGGAGACACTTGGAAGAGATTTGAATCGGGTAACTGTGGGGCGGATGACAATGGCAGCCTTTATCTAGACTTCTGCTTTCATTTTGCTCCTTCTAGACTTGCCAGGCCCCTCCTGACCCTCCCCCCCAGCAGGTGCTTTTAGACTTGTGGCAAGTTTTCTAGCCTCAGTGGCTCTGCTTTGGGCCAACTCTGAGGAAATGAGTGATTTATTAAGCCTATTATCCTTTCTTCTCTCCTTTCTATCACATACTAATTGTCTTAAATTTCTTTTCTATTAAAAGTCTTGTGCACTAGGAGTATGCTTTGTCTTTGTGCGACAGATGGTAGAGCCCATTTAGAGCAGGCAGGTGTGGGGGGCCTGGGGTGGCCTGCTTTCCGCCCACTCACAGTTTCAGGAGAAAAAAAGAGAAATTTCTGTGAAGATATTACTAAATCAATGGCTAAGTGATATTTGGAAAAATCTCCATTACCTCTATGAAATTACTTAAAAAGTTTATATTTCTGATTCATGCTTTCATGGGGATTTTATTTTGTTTTATCTCTTGTGGGAGGAGTTCAAAGCAACAAGTTGTCTGCCAGACACTTGAGTTACCTCAGGAGAAATAAAATGCCATACAGTCTTGTTACATCAAGTGTTTATAGGATGCTTTGTAGTTTTTAAATGTTCTCGTGAAATCATTATTTTCTGGCAGTATCATACTTTCCATTTTGTGGATGAGGAACTGGACTTCACAGAGAATAAGTAACTAGGCCAAGCAAAAGGCAATTTGAACTTTGATTCCTTTTTTTAATCATTTAAGGCATCTACTTTTTTTTTCTTAAAGATTTTTTTTTTATATATATACAATAGCTGGGGTACAGGCTAGAGGTGCAGGGGGTGAGAGGATTCACCAGACACAGAGTGGGAAGCAGAACAGCTAGAAGTGTTAGGGGGAAATGATGTCCTGAGTTAATCCCATACAGGCTTTGTGGACCCCACCCCCACTCCAGACTAAAGCCATCAAGACATTGGGAAAGACAAATCCCATCACCACCAAAGGGAGGGTGGCTGGGACCTGAGGGTGGAGTTGGGCAGCCAGGTTGGGTATAAAAACCAAACACGTGGGCCTTGGGGGGCTCGCGATCGCTCGCCTCCTGGCTTCCCGGCTCCTGGCTGGCGGCCAGCTCTCAGAGTGCCATTTTGGGATTCCTGATCGGCGGATCAGGTAGGACTCATTTAAAACTTTGTCTCCCACTTTTCTCCCTGAGCTGTACATTTCCTCATTTCCCCTTCCCTTGTAAATAAACCTTTTATTAACCTTTCGCGTGTGCCTGCAGTAGAGCACTGATAAGTCCTTTTAAGCGCGCGGGTGAGGACCCACAGTCAGGCACCCCATTTTGTATCGGGGTTGCTCTACAACAGTTGGACCGAAAGCACTGCTGAGGGGAGCAGTGAGTGAGACAGGAGAGGCCTGCCCTGCCATTTGGGAATCTTCCTGGCTGGCCGGGAATCGAACGGGTGCTGCAGAGGCTGCAGACAGCTTCACAGAGCTGCGCTCAAGCCACTGCGCCACTGGGGAGGCCCAAAGCACCTACTTTTTTTTCAAGGATGTTATTTTTTCAGAGCAGTTTCAGTATCATAGTGCAAAAAGTTGACATTTGTGGAACCATTTTAAAAGTGGAGCCATTAGAAAGAAACTGCATTACCTGTTTTGTTTGAACTAGGTCAAAAACCTATGGACTAACACCCAAGGAAGGGTGGAGATGAGGAGGGAAGAGAAGAAGCTGGAGAGGAGACTGAGGAAGGAAGGAAGCAGGATGGAGAGCCAGAAGGAGACCTGGAGGAGACACATGGAGCCAAGAGACATGTGAAGAAGCTGCGCTTGCCTTTTGGTCCTGGACAGGTTGAAACAGGTGTGGTTTGTGTGTAAGAATTAGGAATGGAGTCAGCATATCTTCAAATGCAACTCAGGGCATGTCTAACACAGGGTCTTGCAGAAGTGGCAAAAGTTCGTCCAGTGGATCCAATAGAATACTTAGCGTTGTGGCTTTACAAGTATAAAGAAAATGTAACCGCAGAGCAAGCAAGAGAAAGGGAAATGGTGGAGTTGGAACATGAAAGAGAAATAGCTCTAATGGAGCAGGAAATGATGGAGCGGCTCAAAGCAGAGGAGCTCATGTTTCAGGAGCAACAACTGGCCTTCCAGCTAGAGCTGGAAATGCAAGAAAAAGAGAGAGTGAGAATAGAAGAACTAAAGAAAATAGAAGAAATAATGGCGATGGAGGCAAGAATGAATATGGAAAATATAGTTAAGGGTGATGATGCCCCCCATTTAGAGGAATCAGGCAAAACACTAGCTGAAATTAGCTACCGGTACGGGGTGCCTAACTTGAGCAGAGTGGAGGAGGTTGATGAGCTGATGCTATCTGATGTTGCATTAAACATTGATTAAGATTTATTGTCTCAACCAACCCGAGTAATAAATTTTTCTGCTTGTTTCAATTTAAAAAAAAAAACCTATGGTCTGGGTCAAAAAGGAATATTTTTAAGAAACCATCAAACAAACAATTGTTTGAAAAGGTGTCCAGATCACTAGAACTATGGACCTTTTCCCTAGAGAATAGAATCAGTAACCAATTATGTTTAGCCAAGAGTAGTTTGAGCTTGTTGACAATAATCAACTCTTTAACCATTTCAAATTCTTTTCTTCCAATAAAAAAACCCTGACGTTTGTAAGGACATGACTGAGGGGTACCCAGGGACCCTAAGCTGTTAGGGGATATATGCTTTAAAAAGCATCCGAACGTACAAAGGCAAAGAAGGCATACTCTTAGTGTGATAGATTTTTTTAATAGAATTGGTACACAGAGAGACAGAGAAGAAAGATTTCAAATCATAGTTTCCCATTAAAACTACCCAAGTTAACCCTTGTGGGCAAATGCCAAACCAAATAGGCTTGGCCCAAAGTGGAGCTGCTGATACCCAAAAACTTCACACAAGTTTAGAGTATAGGTTGGCAGGGAACCACAAGAACTGGGACAGAAAGAGGAACTCAAAATTGAGAATATACCACATCAAGATAATGGCTGCCATAGTCTTGGGCAAAGGCCGGGAGTCATCTCCCACATGTTCTTCAGCTACATGTCTCTTACAAGGATCTTTTCCAAATGTCTCTACATGTGTCTCCTTCCACATGTCTCCTGCCAATAGTACCAGGAAGCGAGTTGAAGCCAGAAAAGCAAGAAGGCAAGAGCATGCAGTTAAAAGTCAAGCATGGCTGCTTCATTCTGTCTATGGTTCCCAGTGATGCCCTACTCAGGAAGTGAGGTTCATGGCAAGCTGGGAGTTAGAGTCTTTAGTGCCTGAGATCTCTTAAGCATGAAGATAGGGGCAGAGTCTTTAAAAACATGGCGGAAAAAATGAGGACTCCCTGGTGGCACAAGGGGTTAAGTCTCAGTGCTATCAAGCTATCACCAACCACCATGGCATGAGTTTGATCCCAGCCAGGGAGCTGACCCACATGGCACAGCAGACATCACCTATCTCACCCACTGCTCCCCTTAGCAGTGTATTTCAGTAGATCTGTCCGTTCTGCTCCCCACTCTGTCTCTGGCGAATCCTCCCACCTTCCCCCACACCCATCACATCTCTGGCCTAATCCCCAGCTCTTGTATGCATAAATAAATCTTAACAAAAAAAATCAGGGAGGGGAGTTCATTCAGAAGGTTATTCACAGGCTCAGAATTTGCTCTCTCTTGTTCCTCTAACACTTTTTCCCTCGTTGGGACACAGTTTAAGTTTCTGCCTCAATCTGTGTAGCTTGACTTGCAATTCTTTGTGACATCGTCAGTCTTAAATAATGGGGAGTTTTGCACTCTATTGATCTCATTTAATTTTGTAGTATGGCCCACACAAAAATCGGGTTGATCACTGCAAATAATAGCAGACCATGATAAAATGGACTGAACCATAGTTATATTCATAAATGTGTTATCATGTGTGTCATTGTTACTAGAACAAATCAGGAAGCAGGTACATTTTTCATTCACCCGAACGGAGAACAATGCACATTCAGAGTTTTAGCCCAGGTCTTTGTTAACTTTCCTGTTCTCTGCTGCAGTCAAATCGAAAGCGACATGCCACAGAGTATCAAGCTGGGCAACTAGGTGAATGACATTGTGTTAATTAAACGAGAAACCAGTGGGCATGAAGTGGCTCTGGATGCTCTGGTGAGCCATATGTGAATTGGAAATTAGATAAGTCCCAGGAAAAGTCAAGATACATCAGTGATATTTTTGTGAACCAGTGTTTTTAGGAATTCTAAGACATTCCTTCAATATGAAGGGCAAGTTGCTATGCCTCCTATCACAAAGAGGCGTAGCACATAGCAGCTGGGTTAACTATCTCAGGTTCCTTGCTCCTTGGTGGCACAATTTACAGACAGGCTCCATTCAGTCTCTCAGAGGGCCCCCAGCAGGACTGAGCTCCAGTTGTCTACAGTAGATTTTGAATTTCAATGTGTGAAGTTGAATGCAAGCCATAGGTAAAAGAGTCCAGGATATCACCACAGATTCTGTCTAGATTGGCTGACATGATAAGTTTCTTTCGAGTAAAATGGAAAGCAATACAGGAAGAGAAAATTTTCTGGGGAAGATATGGAGATTAATTTTGCTCAGTTTAACTTTGTGATACCTGCTAAAAGTTCAAGGGAGGCTTTCAAGTAGCTAGTTGGATACAGAAGACTAGATTTCAAAAGGAAGACCCACCCTCACAAGAGATATAATAGGAATCATTAATATATAAGTGATATGTAATGAGTCCACCTAAAGCATGGATAGAAAGAGGGCAAAGATCTGTACAATGAAATCTCACAATCTTAAAAGGCTAGAGAGAAGTGAAGGAATAGACAAAAAAATAAAAAAGCTGTCAGTGGGATAAGAAAATCCAGGAAATGGGGGGATAGAAGGCATGGGGAGGGAAAGAAACAGCATCCTATATTGGCTACCATGTAGTATCAAGGAGGAGGGAGTGATGAGCTGTATCAAATGCTGTTGATAAGTTAAGTCAAACAAGAACTAAACACTGATAAGTGGATTTAGGAATGGGAAGATCAGTTCAAATATGATGATGTATTTGAACACATTTATTTATGGTGTCCAAGGACATTATGGGGTATCACTTCCTGAATCCAACAGGTTCAGTGGGTAACCGAGCATTCTTTTTTTTTTTTTTTAAAGTGACAGTCTTTTTTTTATTTATTTATTTGTTTGTTTTGTTTATACAAGCACTGGGTACAGTCAAAAGCGCGGGAGGGTGAGAGAATTCACCAGAGCCAGAGCGGGGAGCAGAGCAGGCAGAAGGACCGAAGTACACTGCTGAGGGGAGCAGCGGGCGGCAGGAGAGGTCTGCGCGCCATGTGGGACCCTCCTTTGGTGGCCGGGGAGCAGCCGGGGATCGAACTGGCGCCGCAGAGGCCGCGGGCAGCTTCGCAACCCAGCGCTCAACCGCTGCGCCACCGGCGAGGCCCTAACCGAGCATTCTTGTGACTCAACACAATCCAGGCTTTCTCAAGAGGATGAGGAGGGTATGCATGACAATAATTTGTAATTTGCCTCAGGTCAGCCATGTCATTGGCAATAAAACATTGGGAATCATATAAATGGCAGAGGAACAAACTTCCTTTGGTGTCCTAGGAGGAAAAATACAGTAACACTAGAATTTCCTGGTAGATTAATTACTGAAGGTCTTTGTGATAGATTTTGCTGTAAAATAAATTGGACAGTAGATTCTGTTGAACAATAGTACCGAAAATAGTACCGAAAATATTTGGCTTGTTGTAATAGTTAGGAGGCTTCTACATGACCAGGTAATGATGGCTGGAATCAGGATGGCAAAGCCACTTGGTAACAATGCTGACAACATCTAGCAGTAAGCCTTAATTGTACAATGAGAACCCTAGAGGGATAGTGTCAAAAAGCCTTATACACAAAAGGCAACTGACTCCCAGGATGTAGGAGGCAAAATAAGTTTACCAAATCATTTCATCCATCTTCTATGTGGCAAAAAGTTCTTCTGTATCTAGTTTTAACTTTGGTACAAATAGTAAATTTTTCCCCCCCTCTTCTCATAGGACTTGAATTTGAATTTGTTCTAGGAATTACCTTTAAAATATTTCATCAGCACTCAATGCCATTTTATTTTCTGATGGAAAATGCTGCCTACTTGGAGTTTACATTTCTTCATTCACAATTCTCTTGGCAACAGTCAGACTTGGGATAAAAATAGTATCTACAGACAGGGTTGTATCATCCCAGAATCAACAAAACCTGATTGAAGCAAAATATAAGCATTTGTTTTTATTTCTTTCTTTTAAAATATTTATTTATTAATGCATATAAGAACTGGGGTGTAGGCCAGAGGTGCAGGGGGTGAGAGGAATTACCAGAGACAGAGTGGGAAGCAGAACAGGCAGAGTGACTGATATACACTGCTGAGAACAGCGGGAGAGACAGAAGAGGTCTGCTATGCCATGTGGGTAGCTCCCTGGCCACACGGGGATGTAACTCCTGATGCAGTGGTTAAAGATAGCTTCTTAGTGCTGCCACTTAACCCCTTGCACCATCGGGTAGGCCCAAAATATAAGCACTTGGTTGGGGTTTTATGAGGACTGCAGCCCAGGAGACAGCATTCAAGAAGGACCAAGCAAGTAGCCAAGTTGTTTAAAGAGAGTATCCACATAGAAAAGGAGGGGTCAGTTATACAAATCACAGTTAAAATTGATGCAGAAGTAAGTTGAGTCCAATCAGTGCAATAACATGCAAATCAGATAAAAAAATTCATTGAATAATGATTAGCCAAGTTTCAATCCTGTGTGCTGTGACAGTCTAGCTGTGTTTTGGCAGCTTCCCAGAGTGGATGTGACTAGCCCGTATGTGCTGGGGGCTCAATCCTCAAAAGCCTCCCAGCTCTGTTTAGGTTTCCCACACTCAAAAACTTCAAAATGTTTTGTGAGCTATTGAGAGGATCATTTGACTTAATCTAGTTAATTCACTTAGAATAGTACTTGGGAAAGAGCTTGTGCGTGTGCATGAGGGTTACCTCTTATTTTGAACATGGTAAAGGTTTTACTTTTGCATGACCTACCTTTATATAACTTGTGACCATGATGATTGTTTAACTGGGAGTTTATGAAATCATTGTGAGGATGAATACCTCTAAATTTAAAAATGGTAATTCAGGAACCCTACTATTTCTGGAGACAAAGGTTAGAGTAAGTCATGCATATTCTTAAGGTCTGGATCAGTCTTAAGATTTCTGAGTCTCAGATAAGATATATCCTAAATGAGTGTTTACTGTAGTTTTCCACAGCAAAGAAAATGGGACACATACCCTCTGCCAAGGCCCACCCCTATCTTACATTTATTAGGTTTTCTTTTGGGCCTACGTAATTCACTGCTTGTTGTCCAAGCCTGAGTTTTCTTTGTAAAGAGGCTTCGTTGGTGACATGAGCACTGAGATCCTTGCCCAGGCTGGGAGCTTTTGTGATTGGGACCAGCCATTCTTTGTGGAGCTCCTCACACTCCCTGGTATATGATGAAGATAGTCATCAACCATTCTGAGTGATACTTTCAGATTTTGTCATGTCCAGTTCCTGATCTTAGTGTCCTGATCACCTCCTTTCTTGGACTCTCTTTTATGTTTTTTAAAATATTTATTTATTTATATATACAACAGCTGGGGTGCAGGCCAGAGGTGTTGGGGCGGGGGGCTGGAGGATTCACCAGAGACAAAGTGGGGAGCAGAAGAGGTAGATCTACTGAAATACACAAATACACTGCTGAGGGGAGCAGCAGGCAACACAGGAGAGGTCTGCTGCACCATGTGGGTCACTTCCCAGGCTGCGGATGAAACTCAAGCTGCAGTGGCTGCAGATAGCTTCATAGTGCTGCAACATAACCCCTTGTGCCACCAGGGAGGCCCCCAGACTTTCTTTTATAAAGCAAAGCTTTTGGGCCTCCCTGGTGGCACAAGGGGTTAAGACACAACCTATGATGCTATCCGCAGCCACTGCAGCATGAGTTTGTTCCCCTGGCCAGGGAGCTACCCACATGGCTCAGCAGACCTCTCCTGACTCGCCTGCTGCTCCCCTCAGCAATGTGTTTCAGTAGATTTACCTGTTCTGTTCCCCACTCTGTCTCTGGTGAATCCTCTCACCCCCACCCCCACACCTCTGGCCTGTACCCCAGTTCTTGTATGCATAAATAAACAAACAAACAAATAAATCTTTACAAAAAAAAGTTCTTTTTAAAAAGCAAAACTTTCTTAACTCTGCAAGAGAAGCCCCAGTCAGTCTCCATTCAATGTAAGGGCTATTTGGAACTGAGAGGGTTATAAGGGAAGGAAAAAATAATTCTTGGGCTTCTAATCCATCTAGAGCTGTGCAAACAAAACACAAATTAATTTTTCAATGAGTTTTTCTGGCGCATAATAATAAAATGGAAAAAAGAAATAAAATGGGGGTCTCCCTGGTGGTGCAAGGGATTAAGACACAGCACTTGGCCTCCCCGGTGGCACAAGGGGTTAAGCACCGCACTATGAAGCTATCCCTAGCCTCTGCAGCACAAGTTCAATACCCTGCCAAGGAGGTGACCCACATGGCACAGCAGACCTCTCCTGACTCGCCCGCTGCTCCTCTCAGCACTGTATTTCAGTACATCTGCCTGTTCTGTTCCCCACTCTGTCTCTGGTAAATCCTCTCACACCCCCACACTTCTGGCCTGTACCCCAGTTCTGGTATGCATAAGTAAATAAATCTTTAAAAAAACAAATTAAATGGGCCACACCATCTCTTGCCTCTGATCTTCACACCTGCTGCTTTCTTGCTGAAATATGATGTTCTCCCTTCCTCCTTACCTGGCTAACTCCTATTCACGCTTCATGTCTTAGTTTAAAAATGACTTAGCAACTGTAAACAATGCCTTGATTTTCATTGTTTTAAAAAATCAACACAGATTATAATTTCAAGAACATAAATATGCTTTTATACATGATGTCCACTAGTGGAGCTTAAAGTGAGGACAGGGTGGCCTCGCTGACCTGTAAGGCCAGGTTTCCCTTCAAGAGTTCCTCCTTTTTTCCTGCAACCTGCTGAACCAAAGGACACCCACCTTTTCAGAGACTGCAAGCTCAGGGACCCTTACACTTCTCCCAAAGTCTTCCAGCAGAGAAGAATCTCTAATCTTTCATTTGCATCTTAGTGGAAATGTAAATTGTGTTAACTCTCCCTGGGCATTTGTAGGTTAAAGCTAGGTTCCCGATGGGAAAGATGGGCTTTGTTCCTGGGTAAAGTGATGTTAAGCTGCAGGGAGGGCTTTACTTATTTTGTTATGCTACTAAGTGACTAGGTCTGCCCTAACCTTTTCCTATCAGTCAAAGAACACTCAGTGTATTCTGATTTTCCCAAGGGTTATTTTGAAAACCAAATGAGATCATGTATTTGAAAGTGTCCATAAACTATAAAGTAATACACAAATGTTAGTGCTATTATTAGTAAGTTTTACCAATTTAACATTCATTGACATTCAAAGCAAATCTGGAGATTCCTTATTCATAGCTCCCACATCTCTGACAATGTTGCTGTATTCTTGTTCTGCATTCAGTAAAGGATGTAATTCCATGTAGGTTTAGGGGCAGGTTCCAAATATTTTCATATAGTAAGAAAGCATTTTTAAGAGTAAAATGATACATGGAAGTCTTACAATGATTTTTTTTTTAATCTTTTAAAATTTTCTCTTTTGCCTCAGTGGAAATCTTAGCCTTCCTCACTTTTGTCTCAGAAGTGAATTTTATTTTCCTATATAATTTGAAATTTTTTCCTGTCTGACCCTAGAAATGAACTTTGCTATTTATTAAAATAACTCATTTCTTCATTTTCAAAAAAATTGATTAGGTAACCATTGCCTCCTAATTAATTAGGGAAAAAACATTATTTTTTATAACTGGATCACACAAATCTAAAAAGCCTTAAGTTTAAAAAAACTGCTTTTTCTTTGCTATATCAAATGTGGACAGTTCAAACACTAACACGTATTTTGTATTTCCTACATATTACTGGATGTCATATTTTCTTTGATCACATATAAATTTGAATTTGCATAGCTAAAAATGATCATTGTCTACCCATGCTGATAATTTATGTGAAGATTTCCTGCTTAAGTATTCCTGTTAGTGGTATTTGTGAATCTGTTATTCCCTGAAGCTAAAAAATAGTTTTAGAGAGCAGGCAGTGATTCTAGGATAAAATAAATAAGAGAATCTGTTAATTTATTTTCTGTAAAGTGCCACATACTTGGTAGGAACATGGCTGTTTATGTGTCTTTATTTGAGGTAATGCCCTCTAAATCAAGAGCAAGTAAACAGAGTTTTTCTCACATTGATATACTCAAGCATAATCAGTCAATCAACAAACAAATAAATCTATCCTTCCCCAAACTCAGGCACCTACATATGGAACCAGTCACATCCCACGTCACTTTAAGTAGAAAAGTAAACTGTATGTTCTAAGTCAGCATGTTTAGACTCTGAGAGTGCTCATCTATTTTTCTTCATTTATTTTCATTCATTCATTCACTTATTCATCGAACAGATACTTCTGACCACATATGTGGTGATACTCATTTAGGTGAACAAGGGCGTGTTCCAGCCATTCAGGTGAATGAAAGATGTGACTCCTGCTTTAATGGAGATTATGATACTATGTGGCGTAGAAGACAATAAACAAATATATAAAACAACACATGAAGCAGGTGATGAAGGAGACTGATTGACATAGGGAGGGTGACTCGTTTGGATGGGATGCCCAGGAAGGCCTCTCTGAGGACAGAAAGTTGTTTGAAGATCTGAAGAATAAAAAGGAACCCAGCATATAAACAATCATGGGAAGAATGTTCCTGGCCCAAGGAAGAGGAATACAGGGTTCCTAAAAGACTTGGTCTTTTCAGTATTTCATAAGGAGCCAGAGTGTTTGTACTTTATGAACAGAAGGGAAAGTCTCCAGACATGAATTTGGAGAGGAAGGAGGAGCTACATCATGAAGCTCAGAAGTAAGGGGGCTGAATTTTACTCCAAGTGGAATAAGCCATTAGGGAGTTTCAGCAGTGGAGTAATTGGGTCTGTTTACATTTACATTATCATTCTCTCTGCTGTGCAGACAGCAAAGAGTGAAATTGCAAGAATGAAAAATAAGAAAAGTAATTGTGAAGCTACTGCTGTGGTCTAGGCAAAAGATGGTGATGGGCCAGGGTAAGAGCAGAGGAGGTGGAAATAATGCACTTGCAATACATATGAAGACAAAGCTAACAACTCGCAAAATATTAGATTAGTTAATATAGGGAGATAAGGGGAAGAGAAATCAAGTATACCTCCTACATTTTTGAACTGAGACATTGTGTTATGGTCGTGCCATTTACTGATACAAGACTAGGTGGGGCCTCCCTGGTGGTGCAAGGGGTTAAGATGCAACCTATGAAGCTATCCGCAGCCACTGCAGCATGAGTTCAATCACCGGCTGGGGAGCTACCCACATGGTGCAGCAGACCTCTCCTGTCTCGACCACTGCTCCCCTCAGCAGTGTATTTCAATCATTCGGCCTGTTCTGTTCCCCCCTCTGTCTCTGGTGAATCCTCTCACTCCCCCTGCCCACTCCTCTGGCCTGTACTCCAGTTCTTGTATGCATAAATAAATAAATCTTTAAAAGAAAAAAAGACTAAGAGAGGGGTAAGTTTCTCCTTGCTGGTTATTCCTCTCCCTCTCCTCCTGATTGTGCTCTTCTTACTTTGGTTGCTTAGAATTATCTACAATGTCCCTTACCCGAGTCCCTTGTCCATATATCTTGAAGCTACATAGGGCTGACTCCTTGAGGCACTTGCTGAGGTCTTTGTCCTTCAGCGGAACTTCAAAAGCCCTTACTGTGTTTCTCATTTTGACAGTCAATCACATTCTGCTTTTCATGTCATTAAATGTTTCGCCTGACTTTGTCTTAGGGCTGCATCAAGTTTGGTGTGTTGCCTCCTGCAGCATCTGGCAAAGGGGGTGTGCCTAGATAAAGCCTTAGTAGATATAGATTCCATTATCCTCCTCATCTCGAAGGTTTCTCTTTCCCCATTTTTTAAAATAATGTAAATCATCAACAAACTTGTCATTTATTTTTTAAAATAAACTTTTACCTGGTTTACAAGGGAACATGTATTTGGGCAGATGAAGAATATCTCTGCCTGGAAGCTATAAGAACTAATGCTGTAATTGATTTGACTGGTTTCTAGGAACTGGCCGTAAATCTTTGGGAAATAGAAGAAGATTAAGTAGAGAATATGTTCTTTGCTACAGAATAATAATCTAGGAGTTTATGGTTTTTGATAATTTGATAATTGATAATCCACTTTACATTTTTATTAAACCTGTGTTATTGGAATACAAGTCACTGGACCTGAGATGTAGCCTGCTATTCATTGCAAGACATAGCCTTCAAGTAAATGCTAATATGGCTTCTAAAGGTTAATGCTGCCAGTGTTAGATTTTCCAGGCAACCGTTTAAAAGGCTTGACATTTGCTGAGTAGCCCTTGAGAAAGTGCCTGTTATAAAAAGTGCTCCTCCTCCCAGAACATAGCACATGGAGGAGCTAAATTCGACCAATAAACATTAATTGAATACCTACTATATACTAGGCAAGCTGGTTTTGGGGAAAAAAGAGTCTCTGCCTTCAGGACAGTAGAGAAACACAGATAAAATACAAACACCCCTACTCCTCACCATCTCCCCAGCACAGCCAGGACAGCTACCCTAAGACTATAAAGGAGCAGCATGTGCCCAAGAGCAGGCCCTGAGACTCAGCTTCTTCAAGAAAATGACAATACAGCTGAATTTGTAAGATGAATAAAACTTTAGGAGTTTGCATTCTGATATCTATCACCACTATCTATTAATTCTGCATTGCTTCTTACCAACTGAATTAAATTGTGTAAGCTGTCATCTGAGGACTTACATCTTCTTAAGTGAAACTCTGTATATTTAAACTACAAGAGTTCGAACCAGGGTGGATATGTAGCTATTCTGAAAGTCATGTTCAACTCACCCAGTTGGTGAATTCCTTGTTAAGATTACATTTATCAAATCCCATCCTAGAACAAAGGTATCCAAGGAGAACTTAAAGATAAGGTGCCCATGTGTACAGATACTGTAAGATTTCTTTATCTTTATAGACATGTTTTATTACTGAAAGTTGTTGGGGAGTATAGAAGAATAAATAGCCATAGCTTAGCTGAGCTTCACAAAGAATTTGAATAATGTTTCTCAGTTTAGTAATGTTTAAAATAGTAGGCTTTAAAGGAGAAAAAAGTTTTAGACTCTGGTGATGATTTAATTATGTACAAAGGAAAGACTCAGCCTCAACTCCTTAGACTAATAGCACTTATACACTAAAATAAATGTATTACTTAAAAAAAAAACCAAAAAACACCAGGGCCTCCCTCGTGGTGCAAGGGGTCAAGCACTGCACTATGAAGCAATCGCAGCCTCTGCAGCACAAGTTCGATCCCTGCTCTGCCAGAGAGAAACCCACATGGCGAAGCAGATCTCTCCTGTCTCGCCCACCACTCCCCTCAGCAGTGTATTTCAATCTCTTTTCTGTTCCCCACTGTGTCTCTGGTGAGTCCTTTTACCCCCTACACCTTTGGCCTGTACCCCAGCTCTTGTATGCATAAATAAATAAATCTTAAAAAAAAAAACCAAATTGACAAATCAAATGAAAACTCAACGATAAAACTAATGTAATTTAAAGCATTAACCTATTATGATACATATTAGTACTACTTTAGTAAAACAAAAGAGTGAAAAATTTGAAAGATATAGATTTAGCCAGGTTTTATATTTATGTATATATTTCTAACCTTAATAATTTTAATACAGAGATTGCCAATTCACATTAACATCAATAATTCCAAGAATTTGCTTGTTAGATGAAAATGATGAGAATTCACACTTAATCAAAATTTTGTCAGGAGCAAACTTAATTGCCAATTTATTGAGATTTATATTAAATCCAGTTGTTGGTGAAGAAAAACTCCTTAATGTGTATTTTCTACTCTATTTCCTGCATAAATCATTGCACATATATTTCCATATGCACATATATGCATATATTTATCTTCATTTTAGTTTCCTACATCTGATGCACAAATTAGCACAAGTTTGGTCACATAAATAATATACATAATATATTATTTTGCAGTTCTTGGAGTCATATATCCAAAATTTGTCTCACTGGACTGAATTGAAGGTGTTGGCAGGGTTGCACTCCCTCAAGACACTCTAGGGGAAAGTCTGTTTCCTTGCTTTTTTTCATCTAGAGCTGAAATGCATTTCTACCATTCCTTGACTTCCTGACTATTCCAAGCCCAGCATGTAGTTGATGTCATGCACCAGGCCAATGATGACAGGCTACCAGGCCACCAGGTATCGACGCCAATCCAGCAGTTGTCCAAACATGATGTGAGGCCTCTCCCAGAGATTGCTGAACATCCTCTTGAGATCTACCTTCTCTTTGCAGTAGGGACATGTCTGCTTCTTTCCCACAATGCACCAACCTCAAATGCAGAACTCATGGAACACATGGTTGCAGGACAGCCTATATGTGTTCTCGATGAAGTCAGCAATGTAACATCTTCAAAAATCTCTTTTCTTCATCATCACATCACCTTCTCCCCTTATCTCTGCAGTCATTTCCCTCTGCCTTCTTATAAGTATACTTGTGATTTCATTTAGGACTGGGCAAGTAATCCAGATAATCTCTGAATCACAAAGCCTTTACCTTAATTATATCTGCAAAATCTCTTTTCAATGTAAAGTAATTTTTACACTTTCCAGGGATTAGGACCTGCATGTCTTTGAGGGCCAGCATTTAGCTTAGCAAACTCTCCATGCAAAGCCAGTGTGGTGGTACTGGTTGCTGAGGTCAAGGTTTTTTTTCAGTTCAGCATGTTCTGAGATCACTCAGTATTTCAGAGACTTTCTCAAATTCTATGATTGAGAAAGTGACGTTGGCTTCTGTTAACCTTAGC
The DNA here is from genome assembly GCF_014898055.3 of Talpa occidentalis. Classification (NCBI taxonomy): domain Eukaryota; kingdom Metazoa; phylum Chordata; class Mammalia; order Eulipotyphla; family Talpidae; genus Talpa; species Talpa occidentalis. The sequence continues at coordinate 134,112,844 of NW_023603184.1, read as the reverse complement.
TTGGTATGTAAAATGTAAATGCAATATAGACACAAGCATGGAATTGCCAAATGACACTCAGCTATCAGCTGTCCCATCCCCATGATCCATGCTTGTATCAGTTTATCATTTTGGACCATTACAATTCTCAGTATGCAATATCTTTCTGTTCTACTTATTCACCATCATGGTGATTTAGGCACTCCCAGCCTGAGTTTTGATTCCCTCTTACAGTAAGGATCTGATTGAGGCCCAGCAGCCTTGGCATGGGTCATCTCCTTTGGACAGAGTTTTGCTGTCAAACTGCTCAGCCCTAGTTCGCAGTGATGGGATTAGCATCCGCAGGTCCAGTCAATCACAAAGAACATCCTATGGATGCTTCTTTCAAAAAGAGGCTCTGGTCCTGGTAGGTTGTTCCTCAGAAGTGGGCAGTTTAATTGCATAATTTCTTTCTTCTTTTTCTTTTTAAAGTAACTTGCTTTTCTCAAGGAAATTTTTATTTATTTTTTAAAAAGATTTATTTATGCATGCAAGAACTGGGGTACAGGCCAGAGGTACTACAGGTGAGAGGTTTCACCAGAGACAGAGTAGGAAGCAGAACAGGCAGACTGACCAAGGCTAAAAGGATTATATAAATGCTTTTATAGTACTTAGGGTGATGAAGTATATGGGTTGAATTTGAGAAAACTCTCCATGAGTTGTTTTATCTTTGTTGATTTCTTACATAAGGAAAGTTTCTTCTCTTTGAAAGAAAGGAAAAGAAAAATACTTTGAGGTAAGAATAAATGCAAAAGCAAGTAAAAGTGAGAGAATCATGTAAGAAAGACTAAGCTGTAATGTAATTTGAGCACGAAAATTGAGTTGGAACAAAGTAGATGAGTGGATGCAATAGAAACTTAAATTAAGGAGTATTGTGATTTCTCTTGTTCATGCAAGCCCAGTTTAAAATCTCAGCATCCAGACACACAATCCAAGGTTCTTCCACTGTAACTTGATGTCTGTTCTTTATATATAGTCGTGAATTCAAAGCTTGAAAGAGATGTAAAAATCACAGATGATGTTTGCACTTTGCATAGTTGGAAAGTGATTGGAAGAAGTACACAGTAACTATCATGGTCCAGCCTCTTCATAATCTTATTTGCATTGACCACTGTAATATTACTCGAGATTGCTTGTGGTAGACAGCAAAGTAAAACAGATTCTACAAAATTCTACTATAGGAAGTGGTCCTTAATGTTTAAAGCAATGAGAGGTTTGCAGAATTCTAAAAGATAAAAAATTTTTAAAATATAGATGTTTCCAAAGGGGCACAATATGATACCAATTACTACAATACAAAAGTATCAAACATGGCAGAAAGGAGTACATCTTTCTGTGTCTTTTCATTCACTGATTACCGGCTGACCAACAATGGCTTGGCTACTAATGCTACCAAATGCAGAGCAATTTAAAATTTACAATACATGCTAATTATTTTTCTATATAAAAAGTACAAATAAAATGAGGAGATTTAAAATTATAAATGGGATTTTACCAGGTTGCCATCCTTAATCTTATTTTGAAAAGCATTGGGTAGACTTAAGTTTGATTTACATTTTTTATCGGCTTAATTCATTGTATAAACATGATTTGAAAGTTCAAATGAACCCAGAGAATCTTTCAAAATGAATCAATACATTCATTTAATAGAAAATTTCCAGAAATAGTAATTAGTAGAGATAGCTTCATTTCCTAGCCACAAGTCTCATACCAATGATATATTTTTCTGACTGTGCACATGCATTGTATCATAAGATTGTAATTACATTTCAAATTGTCATAATTTAGTTATTTTTTTCTACACATATAAACAACTTAACAAAATTAAACTTAAACTTAACAAACTGACTAATAATTGCTGCCAATTTAAACTACCGCAGAGAAAAGCAATTAAAAGGGCCTCCCCTGTAGCACAGCGGTTGAGCGCTGGGCTGTGAAGCTGCCCGCAGCCTCTGCAGCACCGGTTCGATCCCCAGCCGCTTGCGAGTGTCCCACATGGCCTGACAGACATCTCCTGCTGTGCCCGCTGCTCCCCTCAGCAGTGTACTTTGTCAGTCTGCCTATTCTGTTCCCTGCTCTGGCTCTGGTGAATTCTTTCACCCTCCTGCGCTTCTTACTGTACCCAGTGCTTGTATAAATAAATAAATCTTAAAAGAAAATAGAGAATCTTTCATTTGTTTGTTTGTTTTTTTTTTTTTTTAGAGGCATGTTTTATTTATTTATTTGTTTGTTTGTTTGCTTTGTTTATACATGCACTGAGTACAGTCAGAAGCGCGGGAGGGTGAGAGAATTCACCAGAGCCAGAGCGGGGAGCAGAGCAGGCAGAAGGACCGAAGTACACTGCTGAGGGGAGCAGCGGGCGGCAGGAGAGGTCTGCGCGCCTCATTTGTTTGTTGATAACTCACGAGTCATGCTTAGATTGAATAAGCAATTATTTTTTTCTGCTATTTTTTAATAGGAAAATTTTGAGATGAACTATTGATTTGCTTAAGACTGGGTGTACATTCCTGAAATAAATTAAAATGACCTAACATTAGCAAACCAATATTTTCAAAGGTGAAATAAAACCATAATCCTCAACACTTATATTTTATTTTTTATGAAAATCTATAATCACTTTAGAATGTTTGGAAATCCAAGTCATTCTACATTATTCAGAGATCAAAGAAATTTTCTGGATTTTAATAATCAAATCCCTGGATTTCTGTACGAATGTACAGGAAGGTAAAATACAAAATGCTTACAAATGCATATATAATGCTCTCCATTTATAAAATTAGTCCTGACTGAAATAAGAGTTCTTTATCCCTACCACTAGCTTCCATACTTCCCATGGCTTAAAGCATCATAACATGAGATAAAACATAATGCAAATAAAATTAAAGTTGCAAATGCAAATGTTGTTCAAACTCTCTTGAAGTCACTGAGTGATGATGGAGAAACTACTAGAACCACAAGCCAATGAGGATTAAACCCATCAACCACTGGAGAAGAGCAAAGCAGTAGACTAATACAGCCATCATCATTTTCGGGTGGAAAACATAATTCATTTGGTCTTTTCCCAGTTATCAGCCCTTGACCTTTCTTAGCACTGGAATAGCTGTTCAAGACAAATGTGACCAGTGATATTTTTCAGTTTCTCTTCCTCACTGCACCCACTTTACTCAATTAGTATCTCAAACTCTTCTTCAAAACAAGGTTTTTAAGCTTAAATAACATTCCTTCAATTCTTAAATAATTTCTCCTGTAAGTCTTCCAGATCATCTTGCTTCTCCCGCCTCTTAAATGTAGGCATATGCTACAGTGCTTGTCCCATTTTCCCCCTCAATGTACAATTTTTGAATGTCCTAAAAATCAGGGATCATGTTTCTCAATTGCTTTATGTATCATCTGGTAAACAGGAGCAATTTTAGAGCACGTGGGATACTTTTCTGACCAAAAATTCTCCTTCTACACGAAAATCAAGTTCTAACACATCTAACAGCTATAATATGCAAAATCTCAGGAGGAGGCCTTTTTTCTTGTGTTATTATTCTTCAGATTATGGAACCAAATCTCTCCCATTTTTCCCTTTCACTTCGAATGTGAAACTGATCCTCTTTCTATCCAAAGTACTATTTCTGTTAATTCTAATTATCAGAGCATACCATCACCAGAATAAAATTACTATCTCGGGAAGACTCCCTGGTGGTGCAGGCAAGTTGAACACAGTGCTGTGAAGCTGTCCACAGCCTCTGCTGTGCTGGTTCGATCCCCACCAGCCTCGGAGCAACACACATGGCAAGCAGACCTCTCCTGTCTCGCCCCCTGCTCCCTTCAGCAGTGTATTTCATCAGTCTGCCTGTTCTGTTCCCTGCGCTGTCTCTGGTGAATCCTCTTACCCTCCCGTGCATCTGGCCTGTACCCTGGCTCTTGTATAAATAAAATAAATCTTAAAAAAATAAAATAAAATAAAATTACTATCTTTTCTTGGCTTGAGCAATTGATAAAGGAGATTATAACTGAGCAATCTTGTTCATTATGATTCAGCTAAGACCATGCATACAAGTGAAGAATAAGAAATATTTTACTGGGGCTTTGGTGGTGGGTTTGGTGAAATAATAAGCAATTGTAGAAGTGTAGACCTAGACCCCTAAGATACATACTATGATGTAAATCAACATTATCTCAATAAATATAAGTTAAAATATTGTTATTATGGAAATAAAAAGTTAATTAACTAAAAAAGAAAAAAAACACGTATTGGTTTCTACCCTCCTGATAGTTCTAATAAACTGTAGGAAATTAGTGTACTTGATTTTTTGGTCACTCCTAGTGCTGATATAGTGCATACTAGAAATGAGCATTAGGCATAAATTTTAGGTTGAGTTGGCTATTTATTTAAATAGGCTATTTACTCATTTTTTTTAACAAAAAGATTTATTTTTCATTTATTTATGCATACAAGAACTGGGGTACAGGCCAGAGGTGCAGTGGGTGAGAGGATTCACCAGAGATAGAGTGGGGAGCAGAACAGGCAGACTGATTGAAATATACTGCTGACGGGAGCAGCAGGCGAGACAAGCAAGATCTGCTGTGCCATGTGGGTCAGCTCCCTGGTGGGGATCAAACTCAGCCCGTCTTGGTGATAGCGCTGAGACTTAACCCCTAGGCCATCAGGGAGGCCTGGCTATTTACTCATATTTGCAAATTTCATTCTTCAGCTACCTTACAACTGATCCTTTTTTTTTTTTTAAAGATTTATTTATGTATTTGTTTGTTTATTTTATTTATGCAAGCACTGGGTACAGTCAGAAGCGCGGGAGGGTGAAAGAATTCACCAAAGCCAGAGCGGGGAGCAGAGCAGGCAGAAGGACCGAAGTACACTGCTGAGGGGAGCAGCGGGCGGCAGGAGAGGTCTGCGCGCCATGTGGGACCCTCCTTTGGTGGCCGGGGAGCAGCCGGGGATCGAACCTGCGCTGCAGAGGCTGCGGGCAGCTTCGCAACCCAGTGCTCAACCGCTGCGCCACTGGGGAGGCCCTTTACAACTGATCTTAATAAAGAAAATCTTCACAGTGACATAAGTCCAAATATAAAAGAACAATGATTATTCCTTACAAAAACATGTTCTATCCAGGGTTTAATATATTTCTCTTAAATAGTTAAAAAATAAAATGTGGCTCATTGATTATGATTTTGAACTTGTACAAATCACTTCTTTATATTCTTTATTTCCTTTATAGCGAATATGAGTATGAGTTATATATTATAGAAAGGATTTATCCCTGTAAAGAAATGTTGGAAAATAATAAAAATATGTTTATTATTTAAAAAACAGATTCATAATCATAAAGTGGGTTCCTCCTGTACTTCATTCCAATTGAGTTAAAGTACTAATTTTTACAACATGAATATTGTTTAACTTTGACTACATTGAAAATATACTAAACCCTATCAAGCAATAAACACTATTTTTTTTTCAAAATTTCATCTTGGCATTTCAATAAAGAGACCATTTGTACTAAGTAGTACATGAAGAAGTTATCATGGAGAGCTTTTTTTATTATTATTTATTTATTTATTTATTTTTAATTTTATAGAGGCATGTTTATTTATATTTATTTATTTGTTTGTTTTGTTTATACATGCACTGGGTACAGTCAGAAGCACGGGAGGGTGAGAGAATTCACCAGAGCCAGAGCGGGGAGCAGAGCAGGCAGAAGGACCGAAGGACACTGCTGAGGGGAGCAGCGGGCGGCAGGAGAGGTCTGCGCGCCATGTGGGACCCTCCTCTGGTGGCCGGGGAGCAGCCGGGGATCGAACCGGCGCTGCAGAGGCTGCGGGCAGGTTCGCAACCCAGCGCTCAACCACTGCGCCACTGGGGAGGCCCATGGAGAGCTTCTTTTAAAAAAAAATAGAGGCTACAGAAAATCAACTCAGAATGTGATCATACATCTTTTCTCTCCCAAAAATCTTGGTGTCATTTTTCACCCTAGTTTTTCCCTTAAGAAGTGCATTGTTTGGATTTCATCACTCTCTAAGCAAGGCTGGGTTCTTCCCTAATCCACAGGATGTGGAGGTCTTGATTCATGTTTGCATAGAACTAAACTATCACAGTGTATCATACCACTCCTGAAACTAATTTACTGGCTTTCTGTCACATTACAAATTGGTTTTGAAATACATTTGCCTTATAAAGGCAAAAACTGCATTGCTTGTGTTTAAATACTGCATAAAGCAAATTTAGTGATCTGTGTATTCTTCATTCTTAGGTGGATCAGGTTGCTTGCACTTCAAAAGTCCAATTGTCTGCAATAATTTATTGTAGAAAAAAAGCCTTTCTATATTTCTAGAACCCATAACTCTTTAACCTCATGAATTTAACAACCAGCAGTTTCATCTAACATCCTATGACAGTCATATATTTGTATGTATGTACTATTATATTTATATAAGTTTGATCTCAGCTATAATACATATGATTTGTTCTAAGCTTACTTAGCTGTAAATTCAAGTGAAGCACAACAGAAAAATGCATACATATACAGATTTATTGACAAAGACGGCTAACATGTTTCAGTTTTTGGAAAGAAGATGATGCATTTATCTATTTTATTGTCTGATGAGTTCCATTCTGGTATCTTTCGTTTTCAAAAGTTAAGGCAAGTTTATTTAGAACACCAATGGATTCAATACTATTTAAGATTGGTATCACCACTACTCCAAAACTGGCATGCTGTCAAAAAGTAATATTTGAAATACAGGAAATACTCATTTCAAGTAACACTTAAGGATATTTGAATAATTATAAAACACTTACCAGAGTTGAGCTTGTCATGATTGCTTGATTTGTGAACATGTCGCTGAAGTAATTTCTTTATTTGTTTCATTTTATACTTTTTTCTCAAACTTTATTTTCACTAATAGTTTACATAAATTTACAATTTTGGGAAGTATTATAATTTTTTTTAAAGATATATAGAAAGGAGAATAAGAAGGGATATAGCACAATAGTTCGGTTTGATTTGATCTTAAATTTATTCTGAGTGAGCAGATAAAAGTTATTTTAATTCAATATTTTAAAAAATTGGATTTCAGTGTGGATATTTTCTTTTTCTTTACTATGTTGTGCTGGTGTTCTATAATAAAAAATTACCTTAAGTCTGAGGTTATTTCTATTTAAACTACAGGGTTTCTTTTTGTCTATAGTTCAGTGCCTGGCCAGAATGAGAGTTTGTAATTCTTGCCCAATATTTCAGCAGTGACTCTGGCACCCTATAATTCAAGAAAAGAAATTTAATACCTAGTTGGAAATAAAATGTAGAGGAGAAATCTCAAAGCAAGCCGCATTGTCTATTGATCATAACGTGAGTCGCACAAAAGCTTGAAAGGCTTTTTAAAGAAGGTATTTTCTTTTAGAGAGGCAATTGTGACCTGACAATTGAAGTTAATAATTTCATTTTAATTTTAACAAATGTGGGGCTGGCTGAGAAAAGTATAATAATAATCTCTCACATGTATGTTTTACAAACTGCTGTTACATAAGGTGTTCTCATTTGATATTCAACAGCAACACTATGAGAAGGCAATTATTATTTTCCCTATTTTAGAGTTAATAAAATGGAAGCATGGATTGTAAACTCTATGAAGAAGGCAGGAAGAGGGCAGGAAGGTTTTATTCACCCCCTGCATTTCTAGCACCTATGACAATGACTAGGATATGACAAACTCTTAGGAATCATTTGATGCATGGGAATAACTAGAACATTATATGGCCTAACTAGGGTAAAAAAAAAAATCTGGCAAATGAGAGGAACAAAACTTGCACATTTTTCTTTTAGATCCAAGAATTTTTTGGATCTAACACTGCCCTATTGGGTTTTTTCCTGCCTATTCATTTGTAGTTCTCTCATTCCTCTGTGCTGATGTTGTATAATAAAAAAAATTATCTTAAGTCTGAGGTTATTTCTATTTAAACTACTGGATTTCTTTTTGTCTATAGTTCAGGTACCTGGACAGAATTTTCCCCCCTATTACTACCCTCCCAAAACATAGATGCTCACGAATTCTTTTCAAAATACGTATACGTTTAAAATATGTCTCCTTTTATTTCTAAATACGCTTAACCATTAAATATAGTTGAAAAACAAAAGAACCTTTCCTTCTGTTTTTCTTGGTTTAGATCATTATTGCTATCACAGCATCTGCGTTCACCTAAAGTAACACGTCAGAAAGATGTGAAAATCTTTGACATCAAGTCACTGAGTGTGAAAACAGAACTCTGTTGAGAAGATAATATGATCAGAAAAATTCCAGGTAATACATTTTACCCATGAGAACTGTCATTTCTTGCCTTTGGAAAGATAAGCCTGTATTTCATGGCCGGTAATACAGTTGTCAGAGACCCCAGAAACCTCCAGAAACACCTAGCACCAAACCCTCTACCCATCTTGTCCTGGTAGCAAAACATTTCCCCCCTACAGGAAGAATCTGATAGTAAAGCAAAACACCCTGAAGGCTTTTTCACCCATGCCTTCAGAGATAAAGCAACACATTAGATTTCAAGCTAGACTCCACAAAGCTGAGCTCTTAACATTTTCTCTAACAATTTCATACTTTCCTAGTCATTTCAAAGTCCCAGGGAGCCAAGTATCCCCACTTTTTTTGGCCACATAATTTTTGATGTGCTTTGGTCCTGACCATTTGCACAAAGGAGACCAACCTGTTCAGACATGAACTAGCTTCCCTTTTACACTCAGTTGCATAGCTTACATGACACTCTCCAGGGAGCCAGGCCCTATAAACCCGGAGATTTCAGGTTTGCTTCCATAAGAATCCTATATGTGCTCCAGGGAAGACTAAGGGGTACCCCAGGGACCCCCCAAAACTGCACGCTCTAAATGGGTTCTGCCATTGCTGCATAAAGACAAAACATACTCTAGTGCATAAAACCTTCAGGGGAAAGGAATTTTAATACAATTAGTGCGTGATAGAGAGAAGAGAAAGAATATAGCTTCCAAATCAAATAGCCAAAGTTACCTATCCCCTAGTGGGTAACTGCCCAACCAAATAAGGTTGGCCCAAAGCAGGGCCACTGAGGCCCTGCCACAAGTCTAAACCACCCTCTGGTGGGGACCCATAGAAATAGGGCAGAAGGGGCCAGGCAAGTTTGGAAGGAAAAGAACAAAATCAGAATCAAGATAAAGGCTGCCATTGTCAGCCTGCCCGTAGGCCTCTCACCCACTTCCCTTTCAAGTGTCTCCCTCCATGTATCCTAAGTCCCTGGCACAAGTCCAAGGCCAAGGAGCAAGCACAGCTTCTTCACCTGTCTCTCTGCTCCAAGTGTGTCCTCCAGGTGTCCTTGCTCCCTTTCCTTCTAACTCCCAGTCCTCTTTGGCTTCTCCTCCCTGCTCAGCTCCACCCTTCCTTAGGGTGGTGCAGAGAACTTGGATGGGGCAGATCCCCTCTCCCAGGGCATCTCCCTGATACTAATCCAAGTCAGAGTGAATGACTTGTTAAGGCTGCCAGCTACTCAAACCCTGGGAGTTTTCACTGGCTGCCTTCCCTTGTAAGCCCAGTCTCAAGACGCTGTCATTGGTTCCCTCTGCTCTTTCTCTCCTCCTTTCCTTCTTCCCTGGCCCTAAACCCAATTTCTCTCCTTGTGCCCATTGCTGCTTTGGCTTTCGCAAATATCCCTCATCTCAATATATATATTTTTTTAAAGATTGATTTATTTATGCATACAAGAACTGGTTTACAGCCCAGAGATGCGGGGGGTGAGATGATTCATCAGAGACAGACTGGGGAACAGAACAGGAGGATTGACTGAAATACACTGCTGAGGGGAGCAGTGGGTGAGTCAGGAGAGGTCTGCTGCGCCATGTGGGTAGCTCCCTGACCAGGAATCGAACCAGTGCTGCAGAGGCTGCGGACAGGTTCACAGCGTGGTGCTCAACCCACTGTGACATCGGGGAGGCACCCAAAACAGCAATTTTATATGCTTCAATCTGGTCAAACTGGCCCAACTCTCTAGTCAAACTGGTGCTGATGTACCCCTATGAATGGTGTCTCTGTATTCACAGGATTTTGCTCATCTGAAATAATCCTTCTCCTCTCTCTCCTACTTCTAAGTCATAATTCCTGCTTTTATCTCTCCCACAAATATATCCCTGTTCACTCCAATCATCATTATTCAATTTTAACACTCTGCTGATCCCTTTTGAAGCTTACATCTATACATTACACAACTGAATACTTTATTATAATCTGTCTCAGATTATTTCTTGCATTAGTCTCGTCTGTAAGTAGACAGTAGATTCTCTAGTGGACAAACTATCATATAAACCCCTATAACTTTACAGTGCATAATTGTGATGAAAATTAGTATGCACTCTGGTATTTCAACTGATTTGCCTTTTAAACAATATCCTTCAATGTTGAATTTAATCAAAACTAGGTTAAGAAGGTGCTTACATCTTGACCTTGGAAGTCAGGCAGATCTGGATCTATTTCCTAGCTCTGCCACTTGTCAGCTCTGTGTTTTTGTGTCTAAAAAAAACAAGTTACATGTCTGATAAAATCTGACACCCTTTTTTTTTTTCAATCTTCATAAATGGAGAGATAATGGTAGTCACATCATTGGGTGACTGTTGCGATTATATGATAAATATGGTTTAGGTAGATACTTTTCTGGATCTAAAACCAATGGAATATATTTTAATCAATGATTTAAATAATTCAGGGAAAGGGAAGGTTATTATTGTACATGTCTAGCTTATGTATGAAAAGTGTTGTTATAGTTACTTTAGGATAATGTTTTTTTGCAAATTCCCAGTCTCCCAAATTAATATCTAAAATGTTACATGTGTATGTATGTAAATCGAAACACATTGGATTCCCATATAGTTGATTATTCCTGAAGTCATTGTGGTTTTTATTACCTAAGAGTAAATTTCTTATCCTTTTAATATTTTGAACCTAGAATTATTTTAGATTTTTATTTTATTTATTTATGCATACAAGAGCTGGGGTATAGGCCATAAGTACAGGAGGTAAGAAGATTCACCAGAGACAGAGTGGGGAGCAGAACAGGCAGATTGACTGAAATACACTGCTGAGGGGAGCAGTGGGTGAGACAGGAAAGGTCTGCTGTGCTATGTGGGTTTACTCCCTGGCTATGGATCGAACTGGTGCTACAGTGGCTGCCTATAGTTTCATAGAACTGAGACTTAACCCCTTGCACCATCAGGGAGGCCCAAACCTAAAATTTTTTGTACAGTAGTAAGTGCCAGCACATATTAAGAACTTACTGTATTCCAAGGACTTTGCTGAATGCATGAGCTTATTTTATCCATGCAAAGCAATGAGCTATTTTCCACCATTCCTTTCTATTTTTTCCTTCCGTTTAAAACACGTCAGTGAGAAAGCAACTAAACAAAGTCATATGCAAAAATATTAAGGAGAAATTCAATGAACTACTTCTCACAGAGTGAGTTTATCACAGAAATTTTATCACAGAAATTTTAATTCAGCTTTCTAAACTTTGAAAGATATTGCTAAAGGACTATTACCAATACTGGTGAAATGAATCCAATACAAACAAGGCATACTTTTGAAAACAGGTTATATGAAAGGGAAAACAAGATGAAATGCACTTTGTAATTCATTGCTGCTTTCAGGAATAATGATATATAGTCATTCACTCATTTATTTCCCCATTTGTTGAACACATGCTCTATACGAGGTATACTGAAAAACATTGGTTACCTCTCCCTTGTCCTTTGAAAGAAATTTAAACTATTGCATGAATTTTGATTAAACTGATTACAGAATTTTAAAACACAATGGAACCCAAACTACGGCCAATGCTCATTTTCTAAATGAACATTTTATGTGCAAACAAACAGCTGCTAGAATTCAACAGAATTTAAAACAAGCTGTTTGTAAATTTTACTGACAGCTGTTTTTGGTGATTTTTGTCAATAGAATTTTCCTGCTCTGCATCGCAGCTTTCTTTTATTATAGTGTCCCCTCAAAGAATAACTTGCTTGCTTTAATCACGTTTACAGAGATTTATGGCTTGATGCTTATTCAGTGGTAGAGCTTCTCAACACAAAATGTCAGTGAGCCTGTTATAAATTGCTTCTGGCATTCCTACTCTATCTTTTATTTGGCTGGGAGTATTTCCACCTGAAAGTGATAAATTCCTGCTATAACCACTTTATGTGCTTCAGTAATTACACTGTACAGAAAAAGGGGGTTTCTACTGAGGTGTCTTCTTAAAAATAGCAAGCAATAAAAAGGCAGTGGAATGGGCTGAACTCTGAAGTCTATTGAACAAAAAACAATGACCAGTGAAATATCTGTGTCAGACTGAATTTGATAAACGATCAGGAAATATAGAAGATACCAAAACCTTTAAAGTCAGTGGTGTAGGGACATATTAATGTAACTATATCCTTAGACTAGTTATTTTCAGTCCTGTGACAGAGACTTGGCAGATGCCCACAAGAATGGAGTTAATATCCTTTCAAAAACTATCTTAAAATATCTAGATGATTTTAGAGGCTTGGGGAATCTTTCAGTAAATGGTAAGGTCTCCGTGACATTGAAACTGTGTCTATATCTGTAAATAAAGAAACTGCAGCATGTCAAAAACAGTTCAGTATAGTCTATTGCAGTCAATAACTTGATCAATACACATCTACACAACTGTGCTGATCAAATGCAGATCCACATTTATCATGATGGCATCCATAGGGGGTGGGTATGAATTACATTCAGCCCTCGTGAATTGTTGCCTTTGTATAAGATGTCTATAATACACACAATAAATTTACTGATTCTAATTGCTGAAGGTTTCTTGCTCTTAAAGCAGGAATGACAAGTTGTAAATAAAAGATCTCTAAGATAATTGATCCAAAACTAAAGATTTTCATTATTACGTCCCAACATGATTCTAAGGATGGTATTAGAAATCCAGCAGACATTTTATTTGAGATGATACTGAAAGAGGTTATTATCATTAGCTAGAATTCAAGCTTCCTTTCAGAATTATTGCATCCTATTTGCAAAGGAATTGCTACAGCAAGTATTTCTCTTCCAATAGTCATGAAATGAGTGTCTCTTTCTTGCTCAGAATATATGTGCTTTCATAAGAGAATTTTAAAGCTAATGACTTAGTGCAACTCAACAAAGCCAAACCAGTTCTGCTTATCATGAGATACATTTTAATATATGTATTAAAGCTAAGTATAGCTCATTGTGAAGGGATTTGTCCATTGCTTATGCTGCACTACTGGTTTATAAAGTTTTCATAATTTGTAATTCTTGTCATACAACAGCCCTGTGGATATAAGATTGGACTATATTAATCTTAAATTTACAAGAAATGAGTATTTTGAGACTGGTTAAACAACAGACCCATAGATGCAATCCTAGGAAATAGCAGGATTGGTTTATAACACAGCTCTGCTTGACTCCAGAGCTTTATGCATTTAATCATTATGCCACACTGGATTCCAGGGGGAAAAAAAAACAGTACAAAGTTTATGACTTTAACTTAGGTTAAGAACATTTTCACATCAAAGGCTTGCTCCGTCAAATGCGCAGAGCAGACAACACACTTGTAGATGCTGCGAAGCCTTGCTCCATCAGTAACTCCATCAGTTACTACACTAGATTGCACTTTATCAATTGTTTTCAAAGGGCATTTATTGGGAGAACGCTAGGTTTCATAGAGGTCCTTGTAAACTACGTTTATCCCTGAGAAAGACAATGTATTCAGGAGTCAAGGTGGTTGATCCCACTGCATGACACCACAATTAAAAAACACAAAAGAATTAGTAGGCTGGGTCTGTAGGATAGCTTCACATTCCACAGGAAGAGACTCTGGGTATTATGTTTGTTCCATTTTCTTGTCATATATGTTTATCCAGGTGAATATGAGGAAGATTTACTACTTTGTAAAAACAGTTCACAACAAAAGACAAATATTAGCATCTAGACTGTTTTCCACAATTATATTGAGCCTGAAAATCAGGTAACAGATCCAGAGCTGAGATGACTTTGGAGTAAAGTAGCGCTACAGAGATAATCAAAGTAACGGGGAGAGGGGCATGGAGAGAGGAGGATGGGTAAATAGGCTTAAATAAGCCAATTTACGTGACTCAGAATGCTGCTAGGACCATGGTGTTACTCTAGATTAGAGTGAATATTCTTGAGGATCTAAGGTATTGGGGAATATTGTTTCATTGGAGGATGAAGAGAATAGACTATGGAGCATCAGACCTAAATTTGGTGCACTCAGAAGTCCTTTGCAGGGAAAAAGAAAGGCAACAGATCATTGAGCTCTTTTTAAAGTGGGAGAGGAGGGACCTCCCTGGTGGCAATAAGCAGTAAGTCTCAGCACTATGAAGCTATGTGCAACCACTGCAGCATAAGTTCGATCACTGGAACCCACTTGGCTCAGCAGACTTCTGTCTTCCCCTACCCACTACTCCCCTCAGCAGTGTATTTCAGTCAATCTACTTGTTCTGCTCCCCACTCTGTCTCTGCCTCTCAACCTCCCCTCTCCCCCGCCTCTGGCCTATACCCCAGCATAAATAAATAAATCTTAAAAAAAAAAAAAAAAGTGGGAGAGAGGATATTGTCCATACCCTTAGCTAAGGTTCTATGACACTCTACATGGACTGGATTTTGCTGGAAGTTTTCCTCTGAGAGCAGAGTTCCAGGATATTACAAGGTATTGGTATTGCTATACTCATGCACTCATCTATAAGTGGACGTGGGAGAAAGAACTGGCTTTTAAAATTCAGCATCTAGGGTTAAGAGTAGGAGATGGTATCCCTTCTCTTTTAAAAGCAAAGAATCTGGGCCTTCCTGGTGGCACAAGGAGTTAAGACACAACCTATGAAGCCATCTGCAGCCACTGCAGCATGAGTTCAATCCCCGGCCAGGGAGCTACCCACATGGCGCAGCAGACCTCTCCTGTCTTGCCTGCTGCTCCCCTCAGCAGTGTATTTCAGTCAGTCTGCCTGTTCTGTTCCCCACTCTGTCTCTGGTGACTCCTCTCACTCCACTCCTCTGGCTTGTCTCCCAGTTCTTGTGTGCATAAATAATTTAAAAACAAACAACAAAAAAAAAGGCAAAGAATCTGCTGCTTAAGCAGTAGCAGAACAGTGCTGGAAGTAAATGGAAGGAGAAGCTGCAGATAGGAGAGCAAACTTGCTCATTCTAGTGATAAGTTTACCATGGCCACCATCCAAAAGCCGTCAAGAATTTCATAAGCCTGGGGAGAGGTAATCTGACAAAAGCAGAGAAAAGGAAAAGAGGAAACAAATAGAAAGAACTCATTGCTACTCCATCACAATTCATCTAACGGTACTTTAGGTCAGGAAAAAATATGTGTAATAAATAATCTTTATATTGGTTACATTTTATTGAATACCTATGATGCAGGCAATTTTACACTTAAGTCATTTAATAATTCCCCAAATCTACAGAATAAGGAAATTAATGCTCAGAGAATTTAAGACGACTTAAACCACACTTAGTGGAGGAAGAGGGATTTAAAGGGGAGGGTCTGCTGCCAGAAATTCTCAATTTATTCCATTACATACCATAACATCTCTCCAAATTTAACCTGTTGGATTTTGTAGTTTGATTTTTAGAGACTGCAAATGTTAGGGGGAAAAGGATGTCCCAAAGCAAATTCCATATAGGCTTTGTGGACTTCACCCCCACCCCAGGTCAAAGCTAAAGACACTGGGAACTCCAAATCCCATCACCACCAAAGGGAAGGTGGCTGGGACCTGGGGTGGGGTTAAGCAGCCAGGTGGATACAAAAGGCAGACACGTGGGCTTTGGGGCTCTCTCCATTTTTGGGCTCTTGGCCAGCAGCAGCGTCCGGTCAGCTCTGAGAGTGACTTTGGGGTTTCCAGGTCGTCGGATCGGGTAGGACGCATTAAAGACTTTATTTCCCTATTTTCTCCCTGAGTTGTACATTTTCCTTATTTCCTTTTCTCTTGTAAACAAACCTTTTATTAACCCTTTTGCATGTGTCTGTAGTAGAGTAT
This sequence comes from Talpa occidentalis, assembly GCF_014898055.3. Taxonomy (NCBI): domain Eukaryota; kingdom Metazoa; phylum Chordata; class Mammalia; order Eulipotyphla; family Talpidae; genus Talpa; species Talpa occidentalis. The sequence goes on along the minus strand of NW_023603184.1, from coordinate 134,096,771 downwards.
TCATAAGTCCCTTTAAAGCGCGCGGGTGAGGACCCACAGCCAGGAACCCGTTTAATATCGGGGTTGCTCTATAACACAAAGAGTAATGGATAGCTAAACAGGGTTGAAAATCAAGGGTTAATTTATTGCTATCTCTGATGAGTTAAAAAGAATTAGTTTAATGTGCTATCATAGGCCACACTCTATATAAAACCTTTTTTAGTTTTATTCATTCTAAGTTGGTGTTTGGTTTGAAAATGTTTAAGGTGGCTACAATGTAGCCTAAGGGTTAGAGGGGAGCTGGGAGTGTTACAGAGCAGCCCGCATATAAAACGGTTGCCTGGCTGTGGGTCCTCACCCGCGCGCTTTCAAGAGACTTATTAATACTCCACTACAGGCACACACAAAAGGTTAATAAAAGGTTTATTTACAAGGGAAAAGGAAATAAGGAAAATGTACAACTCAGGGAGAAAATAGGGAAATAAAGTCTTTAACGCGTTCTACCCGATCCGACAACCTGGAAACCCAAAAAGCACTCTCCGAGCTGGCCAGACGCTGCGAGCTGGCGGATAATCAAAATAGGGGACTCCTCCAGAGCCCATGTGTCTGGCTTTATACCAACCTGGCTGCTTAACCCCACCCTCAGGTCCCAGCCACCTTCCCTTTGGTGGTGATGGGATTTGGAGTTCCCAGTGTCTTTGGCTTTGGCCTGGGGTGGGGGTGGAGTCCACAAAGCCTGTATGGAATTAGCTTTAGGACATCCTTTTCCCCATAACAATTACCCCCTTTCACTTTATGCCCCCATTTCCGTGGTGATGAAGATGGAATATATGGATGTTGGGATGCAGTCTCAGATGAGTATTTTTACCAGGTTTCAGTGTGAAAGAAAACCAGTCCCTCCAGGTATTTGTCCATTGTGGAAAGCAAAAGTCTTCTATTTCTGGAAAAACAGTTTAACAGTTCAAGCCAAAAAAAAAAAAAAAAAAAACATATGGAGGCTTTAGCCAAAACAAGACAGCAGATATGTCAAAATCACAGGAAAAAAAATCTTAAAATGGTTGTATGGAATTAGCTTTAGGACATCCTTTTCCCCCTAACAGTTTCACCAGAGCTTCTATTTCAGCAACACGCAGCGAGTTTTCCAGGCAAGTTTCTCCACGAGACAGAGACGGTAGTTATATTTAAAGGGCAGGTTTATTAGGGAAGGGATAAAAGTTAAAGACACTTGCATAGACACAAGCAGGCAGGAAGAGCTGCCTCAGAAGGGACAGATTTGCTGAGAGAGGCCTGCATGATTGCAGGCGGGTGGTCTTGACAGGTCACAGGCAGGCAGGAAGATGCTGCCCTGGAGAGGGAGACAGTTGGTGAAATGAGGCACCAGCATAGTTACAGGTGGGCAGTGGGAGTGCTGATACAGTCTTCAGCAATCTGAAGACTGATAGAGTCTTCTTCTGTTTGGGAGGGCTCACTCTTTGTGAGCTATCAGTTGGTTGTTAATTTTGGATCACTATGTAGAATTTGAAAGGAACCGGAGATTCTACAATGGGCTCAATCTCCATATCTTTACCTTTGCATGCCGGCCTCGCCCTCTGATACCTGCTTGGAAGTTTTGCTTTGTAATGGAGGCATCCGCGCCTAGGGATACTAGTTTCCCCAACTTTGTCCTGGGGCCTGAGGATCTATGTTTTCATAGCTGTGTCAATGGCTATGCTCTCTTCTACCCCCACCTCCATGTGTGAGCCAGGTTTCTGGTCTTGTGGCACACCTCCTTTTCAGTTGTTTTTTTTTTTTTTTCATTCTTGTCCTCCATCACTGGGGTGGGTGAAATGATGTTATTAGTAGGTGTTACCTGTAAAATGTCATGTTGAGCGAGAATCCTTATCAGGAAGGCGGATACTCTTTAACAATGCTTTTTTGAAATTTTATTCTAATCACATTTCACATTAAACCAACATACCTTAAACTATATCACTGAGCAAATATTTATCACTAGTTAAAATTATTTATGTAAAAAATATAGTTAAAATTATAATTACATGTAAAATTATATATATAATCACATGTAAATTATATATAAAATTATATATTTGTACCCAGCTTTCACCCCTGGGGTGGCCGGGAGGTAAAAGTGTTCCTTTCTCAGCACACACAGGCACTTCAGTGCCTTAGCAAAGCTTCACTCCAGATCAGTGACTCTGCACTCTACAGATAACACCCACTTAAAAGTTGGTAAGTGCCTGATTTTCCGTCGGTTAAGTTAGCTGACCCTTCTTGGGATGGTCCCGGAAGGCAAAAGGCTTTTGGTTTTGGCCTTTACCCGTCCCGAGGCGCCATGGGGCGTCCCACCAGCGAAAGGGGTGCGCCCCGGCCACGCCCCTTCCCCTGCTCCGAGGCCCCGCCTTCCCCTGCTCCCGCGAACTCAGCCCGGGGGCGTGTCTCCGCGGCCCCGCCCCTTCCCCTGCTCCCGCGAACTCAGCCCGGGGGCGTGTCTCCGCGGCCCCGCCCCTTCCCCTGCTCCCGCGAACTCAGCCCGGGGGGCGTGTCTCCGCGGCCCCGCCCCTTCCCCTGCTCCCGCGAACTCAGCCTGGGGGGCGTGTCTCCGCGGCCCCGCCCCCCGGTGCCGCGCGCCCGGGCTTTTGGCGCGTTTCTGCGGCCTGGCCCCGCCCCGCCCCCAGGCGTCCCGCGGGCGGCAAAGCGCGAACCGCTGGTGCGGGGCCGGGCGGGTGGTCTGCGGCCCCGGGCGTGGCTCGGCCGGCCTGGGCCGCTCTCCGAGGAGCCTCCTCCGCCCGGGCGGGGCGATGCCGGGCAGCCGGCGGCCGCGGGCCCGCTCCGGGAACCAGCCTCGCCCCGCGCCCGCCATGGAGCCGGCCGGCCGCGGGGCCTGGGCCCACAGCCGCGCCGCGCTCGACCGGCTGGAGAAGCTGCTGCGCTGCTCGCGCTGGTACGACCGGCCGTGGGGGTGGCCGCGCGCCGGGCCCCGGGGTGGGGGTCGTCCGGGCCGCGCGTTTCCTCCCTCCAGCCCGCCGGGGTCCGGCCGCACCTGCCCGGGTCGGCCCCGCGCGTCCCCCCGCCCCCGGGCTCTCCAGCACCCCCCTCCGGCCCCCCCCCCCCCGGGCTCCCCGGCCCCCGGGCCCCCCGGCCCCGCCCGCCCGCGCGCAGCTGGGGTTGCAGTTTTCGAACTTTGGCGGGTCTGAGCGGCCGGGGGTGTGGCTGGGAGCGCGGGCCCTGGCCCCGCCCCCGGGGCTGGAATTAGGGGGCTGGGGGGTCCGGCGTCTGCACCCGGTACCGGCCGACCCCGGGGCGGGGGCCCCCGATTCCAGGCCCCCGCGCAGAGGCGCTGGACGCGAGGCCGCTGTCGCCGGGCCAGCTCGCCCTGCCGCCTCCCGGGGCCCGGGCCTGGGGTGGGGGGGGAGCCGCGAGCAGCCGGGCGGGCCGGGGTGCTGGTGACTGCGGTTTCTCGTCCCTCGGATTGTCCTACAGACGCTGGGGTTCGGGGTTCCAGCTCCTAGGGGTGATGGTGTTTGTCACGTTTTCCTGTTAACACCATGGGGGTCGCTCAGTTGAAGGTTTTCATTCCATCCGAAGACATTTTCTTGGCTGGTACTCCTTGCTTCTCCTTTTCCTGTAACTTTCTTTTTTTTAATTTTTATATTCCCCATACAATTGCACCTCCCCTTTCCCTGCCCCCCCCCCCCATAGTGTGTCTCTGGTTTATAGTTGTTCTTTGATTTTGATTTTTTCTTTCTTATAGTTACTCTTTTTCCTGGTCCCTTATTTAGGTTTTCTAGATTCCGGTGTAGCTCTTTATAGAAAGCAAGAAAGTATCTAAAGCTTAAGAATGGCTCATCTTGCTTTGCATTTCTTCCAAAAGCATTAATTGAGCACCTGCTGTGTGCGCAGCTCGGTATTAAAAACTGCACCGTTTTTTCTCCGCATGTAGGTGTAGGTGTCGGGACCGTGTTTCTTTTTTGGGATTTAGTTCTGAATTTTTTTTTCTGCTGATTTCCTACTTGAGCTTAATTTCTTGTCAGTAAGGTAGCCGCTCTTTAAAAATGAAAAGGAGGTACTGTCACAGCGACACGATTACTTTTCATTTTACAAAGTCTTTAAAACCCTTGACGAAATGACATCATTGCACCCAGTAAAGTGGCTTGACTTTCCTAGAATGAGTACATCAAGACAGCATTGTGGGTGTTTTCCCATAGCACATGGATCATACATCGGAGACTAGGAAATTTAAAATTGCTTCTGCTGGTTGCAGTAATAGGAAATCACACCTTAATAGTTGAAGAAAATTAGATATTCTGGTGGGACATTTTTCTTTGGTGCAGAAGTGTAATACCTGATTTGATACTCATGAGTGTCCTGTCGTTCACCCTTTGTATGCCTCAGTGTCATAGCTCTCAACTCATCCTCTGTGAGGATTCATTAAAAATAATAAAACAATTATCAAGCATCTACACAGTGCCAGATACTGCTCTAGGCATTGGGGATTCATTAGTGAACAAAGCAGACAAAATTCCCAGCCCGTTAGAAACTTGTGTTTTACCGGGGAGAAGAAACTAAATGAAATTATACATGTAAATTATTGAGTGTTGCTGGTTGTCAAAGAATAGTTGGTGCTAAAAATAACTTAGTTTGGTTGCTGCATGGTGTGAAATAGACAAAAGAGGTAATCCATGTCAGTAATCTATAGGTTGTCCTGAATTCTAAAAAAAAAACCAGTTTATTCCCTACCACATATTTTTCCAGTTTCCGACTGAAGTGAACTGACAGTGAGAGCCAAAGGACTGAATGTAGATGTCAGGGATGCTCCAGACATTCACTATAAACTTAGTTGGCTGGGGAATGGTATTGAATCCAGTGGTATATATATGATATATATATATGAGCTATTATTGATGGATTAACTAAATTTCATCGCTTTCTTGACATGGTTTAATATAGGACTCTTATTTAAATTTTTCTATAGAGGATCAGATGTTAAATATTTTCTTTGCTGGCTTTGTTCTTTTTAAAAAATATTTATGCATGTAAGAACTGGAGTACAGGCCAGAGGTGTGGGGGGTGAGAGGATTCATCAGCGATAGAGTGGGGAACAGAACAGGTGGATTGACTGAAATACACTGCTGAGGTGAATAGCGGGCAAGGCAGGAGAGGTCGGCTGTGCCATGTGGATCACCACCCTTGCTGGGGATGGAACTTACGCTGCAGTCTGTGGATGGCTTCATAGGCTGCATCTTAACCCCTTGCGCCACCTGGGAGGCCCCTCCCCCTTTTTTTAACAATTCTTAAAATTGTGAAAAACCACTGTTAGCCCCAGGGCTGTAGAGAAAGACTATTGACTTGAGTGGATATGCGGACAGCAGTGTGCAAAGCTATTTTAACAGGTAAAATGTCTTATGTTTAAAAAGACTTTTTGGTGCAAAATTCTTTAATCACTTGGGATTTTAGAACAATTTTGCTTTCCTTTTTTTAGTGTCTCTTCCAGTGTGGTGTTGTAGTGAATAAAAGTTGGCCAGTTGCACCTTAACTATGGGTGGGGGGAACCTCATTCTTTGCACTTCTGCTGCTGCCTAGTAACTACCTGACATCGTTGCTGAAAAGGAGCAACTCATATTCTGTTTTTTGCTCTTGCTACCCACCATTCAGTGCAGTGTCATATTATTTGAAATTGTATGTCAGTGTGTCCTTTTACAGAGTTTCAAAGTTCCACCAGTGAGCTGGTGATTACCCCGATTACCCTCACATTCAGCTTGCAGCTGTCATCTGTCTCATGTTCCCAGCTGTCATCTGTCTTGTGTAGCACATTGGATCTATTTTGCAGAGTGCATGATTTGCTGGTGAGGGTGGATTGGCTACATTACAGGGCATCCTTTCTTGACCTTTAACATAAGTATGGCTCCAAGGTGAAACTGATGAAATTGTTCAAGAGGCCAGATGTGACATTTGTGTTAGATCCAAGCTTTACAACCAGACAGAAGCTATTTAAAGATCTGGAAAAATGAGACAGGAAGACCATCTCATTTGAGAGGCCGGCAGCAAACATAGTAATAATGTGTTCCTAAAGGAAGCAGAAAATGATAATAGGAGCTGTAGTGTAAAAGCCCAGGTGTCCTGACATTACATTGTGAATTAAAGTAATTAGGTACCTCTTGACATATATACTTTTTTAGGGGAGGCTTCACATCCGTGACAATTGTGACTTAGAGTTCTACTGCTTTTTTATATCAACTTTTAGTAAAAATGTCAAAAAAAAGTTTTTTCTTTGGGGATGGGTGATTTGATTTTCTGAATTATATCTTGTTTAAAAGGTTATTAAGATTAATGTTTTTTTTCTGCTATTTGAGATAACACAGCTTAGTGATTAAGAGCATGGATTAGACTCTTAGTGATTTCGGACAAATTACTCCATTTTTATGTGCTTCCTTTCTGTCATATGCAAAATAATTCAGTAGTAGTACCTATAGAATAAGGTTGTTATGGGAATGAAATGACTTCATATTTATAAGGTACTTAGAATGGTGATGCCTGTTATGTTCCAAGTGCAAATATATGTTTGTAAAATTCTAAAGGGTAGATTTCCTGAACCCCAACATTCAACTTTTGCCTTCTTTGCTAGTTTCAAGTGTTCAGAGCCCTTCTTATAGGATAGGGATCCTTAAGTAGGACGATTACTCCCTTTTCGTTATGGTTTGCTCTGGTGCTGTTTATTAGGACAGCTGGCAGTCACTGAGGCACTATGCTAGTGGCGATATGGTGAGACATTTCCTTTCTAAAAAAGCGTACACTTAATTATAAAAAATAAAATTCTGTGCAGTTCAGGGTAAACTATAATGAAGGCCAGGGGGATGCTAAGAAGGGTGCTTGAGTGGAGCCAGGAGAGAAAAGCTTCATGGGCTTTTTAATTGGGCCTTGGATGAATTTTAATAGGTGGAGCCAGGTGGGGGGAGTGCTAATTATAAGTAACTATGCTAACAAGTATAGTAGAATAAAGGGCAAGTGAGTCAGTGGGCAGAGAGTCAAGACAGGGACAATCACAGTGACTAGTAGCTTTACAACAAACTCTTCAGTTGGCTCACAGTTACTTACAAAGGACAGTATTTGTGTAACTTTCCAGGGACTCTGCTGTTCTCATCTATAAAGTGAGGACGGTGGACTAACTTACTTTTAAGACTAACTGCAGTTCGTAGATTCCATAATTAGTAATGTTCATTGGATGCAAACTATTATTTGAAATTTTTTATTGAAGTTTGACATATATACAGAAAAGGCCATAGATCATTGGTGTTAGCAAACATATCACTCCAGCGTGTGAAATTTATTTATGTGGTATTCTGATTCTTTGATGTCTGTCTTCTTCAGCTATACTACACATTTCACATAGATGGGTTCACATTTGTAGTCACAGTGCTGGGCCGTAATGTCTTAGTGTTAAAATAATATATGAAATAATATAGGTTAAGTTAGGACCACATTTTTTTTTTAAACTTTTTAAAAGATTTATTTATTTATTTATACAAGAACCCTGGGGTACAGGCCGGATCTGCGGGAGGGTGAGAGGATTCACCAGAGACAGAGCGGGGAACAGAACAGGCAGACTGACGAAATACACTGCTTGAGGGGAACAGCGGGTTAGATAGGAGAGGTCTGCCGCGCCATGTGGGCATCTCTGCGGCACTGCAGAGACTGTGGACAGCTGCACAGCGCTGCGCTTAAACCACCTGTGCCACCAGGTAGGCCCAAGTTAGGACCCCATTTAAGGGAGCTTTGTGAAGGAAAAAGTTAGAAGGACCTGGCTAATTTAATCTGAATTGCCAAAAATCCTCCATAGGTTCCTGGGGTTAATGACCCAGAGTAAGCAGTGACTACAGGCCTGCACACACTGGTGTTACACAGGGCTTGTGACAGGCGGAGAAACTTACAAGACCCTTAGAGCACCTTTCATACCATCTTCATATCAAAGGGAGAATTTACTGTCATAGCAGTCAGGACTTAGATGAGCAATTTTAGACTGAGAGTGGAAATTTGAGAATCTTTTGCATAGAGATAGTTACTGAAGGCATACTTTAAGATGTGAGTGGGGATTTGCTTATAAAGAGGAATGCCCATGTGTAGGCACTGAAACACAACCTTTGGATATTTGGTAGAAAAGGTGAAGCCTTAAAGATAGAAGAAAGTCAGCAGTTACTTAGATTGTGTTTTGCTTTGGAGGAAAGGGAATAGAAGATAAGATAACCGAAACTAGAGTTGGGTGTACATTATATTGTCTGTGGCTTGTCTGTTTCATAACAGTAGAACAAATTATAATTAGTTACTAATAGATAGAATTTTATTACCCATTTGACTTTTGGGATATTTAACTCATGGATTTATTCAGTATTTATTGTTCCCAAAAATTAGGCATGATTTCTTATTTTACCCTTATGATTTATTTGAATCTGTCATACAAAATAACTAAAGTAAGATGGATCCTTTACTTGATAATACTCTTGTTTATTCTTCTAAAGATAAACACAACAAATTATTTAATCGACTTGGGGGTCCTATGAATTTTGGTGTAAAATGTATTGGTCCTCACTTACAAATACTTTGGGGATTTTCTGCAGTGTAAGAGCACCGTGGTAGCCATCTTGCCCACTGTTCAATGGCAGTTGATATCTCCTGGAATCTTAGGGAGCCGGTCAGTTAAGAAATAGGTCTGTCTCAGTATTGTGATCTCAACTGAATTTACTTTCATGTTTTTATTCTCAAAGAAAATTTAATATCAAGAGAACTTATTTTGAAAAAAATTTGTCCTTACTCTTGAGCTCTTCCTTAACTTAAAATCCTTTATTTATTTTTTAAAGGATTTATTTATTTATTTATGTAAGCACTGGGTACAGTCAGAAGCGCAGGAGGGTGAGAGAATTCACCAGAGCCTGAGCGGGGAGCAGAACAGGCAGAAGGACCGAAGTACACTGCTGAGGGGAGCAGTGGGCACGACAGGAGGGGTCTGCACGCCATGTGGGACCCTCGCTGGTGGAACCGGCGCTGCAGAGGCAGGCTACGGGCAGCTTCGCAGCCCAGTGCTCAACCACTGCGCCACCAGGGGAGGCCCAACTTAAAATCCTTTGACTGCTCCTATTTTTCTAAATTAAATACGTGTAAAGTAATAGAAATCTGACTGCAGGTGGGAAAACAATAGAGTGGCTGAATTTTCAAGGTATAGAAATCCTGTTAGCATGCAAATATCTTATTCTTCTGGGATTTTTCTCTAATATATGTGTATATCAAATAAAAAGTAGGGTAAGGATAAAATAGAATTGTTAATTTAAATGCACGTTTCTATATACTCTTCCAATTGGTTCATTCACTAAGGATTTATTAAAATCTTGATATTCTTATAGCGTTGTGCTAAGTAGATAATAATGTGTTGGGGAGCTCAGAACAAATGAAGGTCAAGATCTCTGGTCTATAGGGCTACAATTTATTTTAGAAACAAGGCAGATAAAGTACAAAATAGTTAGTTTTTAACATTGATTGCAGAGTCCCAACTGGATGCTATCTGTAGGAACTTTGGAGCATTTTGTACTTCTCATGCCATATATTATCTTGGCTTATAAAACTATAAACTCCTTAGTAAAGTGATGCCTGGTGCAGATTTCATATTAATGTTGAAATGGACTCTAACATCCATGAATTACCGCGCTCCTTTGTTTAGTATCATTTTTATTACACCATCCTTGATAGTATTTGGATACTGTGTTGGGCTTTCATTGTTTTGGGGAGGAGAAAATATAGTGAAGGCTGGGAAGAGCAGTCTGAGCAGTTGTGGGTTGGAACTGTGCATAGGGTATTTGAGCACTGATCCAGACAGTGGCCTGATTAAAAGCGTGTTTTGAGAAGCAGTGAGAGGAAAGGTTGCCTGGCTTGGATATTAGCAGACTGTGAAAAATTATACTGTGTATTCTTTACAGTTTCAATAAAATTAATTTATATTTTTAATAAAGTTTTTCAAAATTGAAAGTAATGTGTACATATGCCAAGGAATTAAAAATAACACAGGGTGTGTGGTTAGTAAGTAGTTGTTAAAAGAATCATAGTAGATATGAATTCACTTCCTTACCTACCCACTATGATCAATATCTTATATCTTTTAAGAGTTTTTCTTTTTTATATATAAGCATTATCTACCTCAGATGAGAGACTATGATACATAAGGACGGTGTAGCATGGTTCAGCTGTTTTCTGGTTGATAGAAATTTAGATTCTTTTCATGCTTTTGCAGTAATGCAGTGCTGGAGTAAATATCATTGCCCATATGCCTTTACATTAAAATTTTTTAGTGAAATTATAAGGAACATAGTTGACAAAGTCAGTAGGATGGAGGCTATAATGAAAACATTATTTTCTCTCATCTCTTCTCACCCTGAAGTTCTACTATGGACCTCTTTTGTCTGTTTTGGTTCTACATTGCCGAGTAATATGTTTTCTATTGCTATTTCTTGATTCCTCTCCATTTTAGTCATTTATTAGCTTCCTGCTTTGGAAAATGAGCTTTCTTATTACTTGCTATCTAATAACTTCCTGTTATGGAAGAAAATGCATATAGAATTCAACTTACACAATAATTTTAAATTATTATTTTGAAGACTTAACTGTTCTCTGGCATCCCTTGTTATCTACAAGATGTCTAATGCTATTCTGATTTAAGAACTATAAATGACATTTTACTTTTATTCTCAATATTTGGAAGATTGTGCTATCTTGCTGTCTTGTTTAGATAGCTTTAGTGTTTCTAAAGTTTTAGTTTTGTAAGCATTGCGTGTTTATCTGATTCATTCTTTCTTTGTAATGGTTATTCAGGAGTGGCTATTGGGACCTATCTAGCACTGTAGACAGTGGAAATAGGGTGGTGGTGGAGTTGGCTCCGAAGCAGTTGACTCTGTGGCCTGGGCTGGCTAGGGAATCCAGCTAATAATGGACTAAATGGAGTTCTCTCAAGGTGGAGAGCAACATGGAAGTAGAGGTGTTTGGTCAGGGTAATAGAATTAAAGGGATAGGGGAAGAATGTTACAGAAAGAGATGAGATTGCAGCCACTGTTGAGATTTTAGAGGCAGAGCTTGTAATGAATTAGAGTTCAACACTATTGGGTGATAACAGATTAAATTTGGTAGGTCAGATAATAAACCTATGTTATAGGGGTAGCATAAACATTGTAACAGATCATCTAAATTGCCAGAATCACAAAAGTGTCTGGCACATCACAAGTCAGATTTTTATCATTGTGTTCTACTTAATGTGAAAGAAAAAAAAGATACTGTGTTTTTAAAAGTACTGGGTTTTGTAATAGTGTGCCCCATTTTCAGTGTCTTGAGGATAACATTGTGGATGCATACTGTTTTTAGCTGTCTTGCTGGAAACTTAATTTTACTTTAGAGTTCATGTTTCTTAAAATGTACAAAGTGATAATTTTAATCTTCCAAGTAATGTGGCAAACTTTTTATTGATAATGTGTTTAGTATATAGAGGTAAGTGGATAACAATGGTGTAAATACCTAAAGGCTCTAGGGCTAGCGTAATAAACCCAAGCACTATAAATGTTCATCCTTGAAATGCTTTACTTCTGTTTGCTCTTGCTAAACTGCACCCTCTGAGTATAATAATTTGATGTGTGTTTATCAGTATGTACCATTACCTTCTTAGGTTTATCAAATGTTAAAGGCATTTTGATGGAAAAGGTCGGGAATAATTGTGTTTCCATCTTCCTCAGTGCTATGATTCAAGTGTAGACTATCAACTTGGTGATTCCTACTTCTTGTAGTTTACTTAGAGAACAAAGCAATCTACTTCCTGTGAACCGAAAAGAATGAACGCATTTTTTTGTAACAATGACTGTATTTATGAAAAATAGGTGACTATTTAACTGTTGTCATAAAGCAATGTTTTCTTACGAGAAGCCATGAATTTTTATGATTAAGGTGAGCAGATGTCCTGATTTTTCCAGGGGCAATCCTGGTTTGTACTTGTCCCAAAATACTATCCATGTCTCACTCCCTTTTACTACCTTGAGCACGGAAATATTCTCATTTGGACAATATATTTGTGGTCATTCTTTTGTGTCTCATTTTGAGATTTATGGCATATACTTTGAATCACTGGGTGAAGATATATTTTAATAGTCAAAAGAAGCAAGCAGTGGTTGATTTTGCCTGTAAGAGCTCGAGTGATTCTTGAGCAAAGTTAGTTTATGTGACTCCTGAGTTACATGAATTAGAAAAATGTTGGAGTTTGTACAGTCTGAGAGTTGCTATTTGAATTCAGCAGGTGTATGACATATTTAACCAAGGAGTAACAGCCTTTCAAGTGAATATATTCTTAATATCTTCTGCTTTGAGAAAGAAACACTAGTATTGAGACTTGGATTTATGAAATGTAGGATTTAAAACATTTATTGAACACTGACCTGTCTTGACTGTTTTCCTTTCTCCAAACAGCACTAATATTCTGAGAGAGCCTGTGTGTTTAGGTGGATGTGAGCACATCTTCTGTTGGTAAGTAAAAAACATGTAACTTTATTTACTTATTTAAAAAATATTTTTATTTATTTATGCATACAAGAACTGGGGTTTAGGCTAGAGGTGCAGTGGGTGAGAGGTTTCATCAGAGATACAGAGGGAAGCAAAACAGGCGGATCTACTGAAATAGACCGCTGAGAGGAGCAGTGGGCGAGACAGGAGAGGTTTGCTGCTCCATGTGGGTTAGCTCCCTGGCAGGGGATAGGAGATAAAACTCCATGCTGCAATGACTGGCCTTATCTTGATAGTGCTGCTACTCAACCCCTGTGCCACCAGGGAGGCCCTCTCTTATATTTGTTTTCTAGGACTGTTGTAACAAAGTACCAAAAAATAGGTGGCTTAGAACAACAGAAATTTCTTGTCTCATACTCTGGAGACTAGAAGTCTCCAGAGCTTTAGTTCCTTCTGAGGACTTTAGTTCCTTCTCCTGAGAGAAAATCCTTTCCATGCTTCTTTCCTTCCTTCTAGGGGAGACTGTTTGGTTTCTGGCAATCTTTGGCTTATAGGTATATCACTGATCTTTGCCTTCATGTTCACATGGATCTGTCCTGTGTGCATGTTTGTCTCTACCCAAAGTTCCCCCTTTTATAAGGATACCAGTTATATGGGCTTAGGACTCACCCGATCTCATTTTTACTTGGTCATCTGCAAAGATCCTATTTTCAAATAAGGGCATCTTTACGGTACTGGGAGTTAGGATTTCAACACCTTTTGGGGGAATATAATTGAATCCAAAACAGTTACTGTGAAATTATGTCCATAATGTTATAACATGAAAGACCTAGTTTAAATATTAGATTTCTATCTTACCCTAATTCCTTCTCCAGAAAAACCAAGTGAAGGACTGAACATCTTAGTGTAATCTCTGTGAGCGAGAGCTAATATAGACTCTTTTGAATCAGTCTTTTAATTCAAGTTGTGACTGATAGTCTGAGCTAACTACAGTATGAAGTTTAGCACATGTGGAAAAATTCACTGTGACTGAAGTAAGCTGGGATGTGTAGGTGACAGCTGTGTTGGGATTTTTATTTTGTTTCTAGAAATGTAGATCTATTACTTCTTTTTTAAAACAATTTCAATTTATTCTTTTAATGGTGATAATGTCAGGATTCTCCCCATCAGTGAATGTAGATCTGTTATGTGGGGTGTATCCGCCCAGAGAATGGGGTAGGAAATCGTACCTGTGGTTCTCTGCTATCTCCATTTGGGTGATGAAAGGGATTTCAAACTTGATATCTTCGCAGCAGATCTTTTGACCATCCTCTGCTTCAACCTGTTCCTGCCTCCTGATCTTCATAGCAATAAATGGGTCCCTCTCCTGACTGCAGAGCCTTTGTTTATGTGTGTGTTTACTGTATAAAACAGATATTTAAAAAATATTAACTCATTTAAAAATGTTGATAAACCCATTTATACACATTCTAATATAATACTCTAAGTAAAAGTGAGTATCTTACAGAACAAAGATTGGCACTATTTTATTTATATTTTTGAAAATCTCTTAACTGATCCTGCTTGTTTAGAAGACAATTAGATTTTCATCTGCTTGTGTGTAATTTGTTGGGATACATATTTTTGATTGGAGCATGTGAAGAAAATTTGGTCTTATATAGTTGGAGAAAGGAATGTTTTAATAGCCTTTTATAGATAATTATGGATATTATTCTTTGGTAACTGTACTACAACTTGACAAATGCTATTTCTTTAGATATTTATAGTGTAGACTCTGAAACTGTATGAGTAAACTTTCTGTATTCTGTTGCTTTAATTTTCATTGGTTTATCTTGTACTTGGAATGAATCTGTTTACCCTGCATGATTTTATGACATCATGCATTGATCATTTGGAAAATATTGGTGCACCGAGTTAGGCAGATCTTTTCAGGAATGATACATTGTTTTCTGGAAATCTGGATAAATGTATACGAAATAATTTGAGGACAGATATAAAGCAGACATTCTAGCATATATAAAATGGGCTTTTATTTTCTAGTGTCTTAATTAATTAGATTTCATTTTCTTCATCTTAGAAACAAGGTGGTATAATTGTTGATTGAGTAGATTTTGACTTTATTCCTTTTATTTTTTAATATTTATTTTTATTTGTCCATAGAAGAACTGGGGTGTAGGCCAGAGATACAGTGGATGAGAGGATTCACCAGAGACAGAGTGGGGTACAGAACAGGTAGATCTACTGAAATACACTGCTGAGGGGAGCAGTGGGCGAGACAGGAGAGGTCTACTGTGACATGTGGGTTAGCTCCCTGGCCATATCTTGATAGCATTGCGACTTTAACCCTGATGCCACCAGGGAGGCATTGGTGGCATTTCACTGGTGTTCCTCAAATAATTAAATATTGCACAACAATTGATTATTCACATCCCCTGAGGGGAAGAGTTTACCTATTTTGGGGTTCCAAGTTAAGAGTTCTATTTTTAAAGAATTATTTATGCGTATAAGAGCTGGGGTACAGGCCAGAGGTGTGGGGTGGGTGAGAGGATTCACCAGAGACAGAGTGGGGAACAGAACAGGCAGAGCAACAGAAGTACACTGCTGCAGGGAGCAATGGTGTGAATCCAGGAGAGGTGTGCTGTGTCATGTGGGTTGCTCCCTGGCCTACTGGGGATCGAACTCACGCTGCAGAGGCTGCAGGTTGCTTCATAGGTTGCACCTTAACCCCTTGCGCCACCAGGGAGGCCCTTAAGAGTTCTTGATGATGAGCTAATTAAAAATGTTTCTTAGCTGAAGAAATCTGCCCTTTTGGAACGTCTTTGGTGGCGAGGTGGGAGGTTGTGGTTTACAGATTGATTTTATATTTACTGGGTTAATTTATGTCAGGATTTATGTTATGATATTAGGATAAAATACTAGAAATGCCACAGACTTTCTGAAGGCGTTGAATATTGTATAATACTCCTCTGTGTCTACAAAGAAGGGATTCTCTGAAAAGGATTGCATCTACAACTATTGTATTTTATTACCCTGTTTTGCCAGACCCTATCTGGTGAAGCTAAGAAAGGCGTGGACTTTGAAGTTTCTAATATTGCAGATTCACAGATTTCATGAGATTGCAAAGCTGTTTTCCCACCCCCCCCTTTTTTATTAAAAAAAAAAAAAAAGACATCTTCCTTCATCATATTTGTAAAGAATTTGTAGCCTCAAAGTTAAGAAAACCCTCCTGACTATGAGATCTTGGTCAGATAACTCAAGATAATTCAATTGATTCTGCATGTTATGAAAGTATTTGAAAGTTAGACCAATGATTTTTTTCTCAAGAACTACTTTAAAATCTGTAGACACTTGTCCAAAAATAATGAAAAATACCTTTCTCATTCTCATAGTAATTTTAAATATTTACATGGAACACAGTGTTAAGGTTTAAGTTTTGGAGGGTTGAGATGTGTAGCTGCTGTGCGTTAGGTTCTAAACATGTTTGTTTCTGCTTAATGTTTTAGAAGCAGACTTCTAAACTGCTTCTATGCAGTTTAAAAATTATGCAGACTTATGTCTGGCTATGCAAAGTTTCTTCATAGCAAATTACATAAGCAACCTTAGATTTAGGTTTTGTGTGTGCATGGTATTTTCCAGAACACTGTTGGAACAAATATTTTATCATTGACCCCTGGTAGAACAGCCTCTACTTCATCTATTTTGTTCAAATTCTGCTTATTTTTTGGAATTCAGATTCTGCTGAATGTGTTGATACATAACTTTTTATTCCTTTTTAAGTAATTGTGTAAGTGACTGCATTGGAACTGGATGTCCAGTGTGTTACACCCCAGCCTGGATACAAGACGTGAAGATAAATAGACAATTGGACAGCATGATCCAGCTTTGTAATAAGCTTCGAAGTTTGCTGCATGACGATAAACTTTCAGGTGAGATGCACCACTTTTTCTCTTAGTTAAGTGACTGATGAGTTCATATTCGCCACATGTAGAATCTGTTAGGAATTCTGAGTATCATATTTCAGATTTTAAGATTTTGGGTGTTTGGAATTATTTTGAGAAATGACAGCTTCCTCAGAGATACTTAAGTCTTAATTTCCTTATTTTATAGGTAAGAAACCCAGGCCTAGAGAGGTTAAATGACCTTAATGTCATACATGCAATTAGGACCAGAAGCAACAGAAAGACTTTTTCACCATCTTTATTGCCTGCTTTTTACAGTTATGATTTCTGTGATGATTTCTGTGTAATCCATATGGACCAGTGATTTGTCCTTAGTTGTGTGTCACTCACTTAAGTACATTTTACGGGAGGAATAAAACAGTTTTCCTTGGATCACTTTTCTAGAGTGAATTAATTGAATACATTTTGAAAGAGTAGAAATCTTATACTCATTTTCTTTTCTATGTAATTGGGGTTAATTTTTTTTAAAGGTTTATCTATTCATGCATACAAGAATGGGGGTACAGGCCAGAGGTGTGGGGGGTAGGGGATTCACGAGAGATAGAGTGGGGAGCAGAACAGGCCGATTGACTGAAATACACTGCTGAAGGGAGCAGTGAGCGAGACAGGAGAGGTCTGCTGCGCCATGTGGGTAGCTACCTGGCTGGGGATCGAACTCGTGCTGCAGTGGCTGTGGTCAGTCTAATAGGTTGCATCCTAACCCCTTGCACCACCAGGGAGGCCCTGGGGTTAATGTTTTTTAAGATTTAGATTCTGTGTATTAATTATATATCTTTCTGTTGTGCCTTCTAACTAATTTATTTTTTCAGTTTTTTTTTTAATGGAGTCTTTATGTTTTACATCCCCATGTTTGGGATGGTTTTTATCATTCATGGATACTGAATCTTTCAAATGCCTTCTTTGCAACTATTGACATGACTATATGATTTTATTTTTCCTTTTGTTGATGTGGTAAATTATGTTGATTGATTTTCTGATGTTGAACCATCCTTTTGTCCCTGGAATATATCCCACTTGGTCATGGTTCATGATCCCTTTAATGCATTGTTGCATTCAGTTTGCTAAGATTTTGTTGACGGCTTTTGCTTCTATGTTCATCAGGGAAATTGTTTTGTAGTTCGCTTTTTTTGTGATATCTTTGTCTGATTTGGTATGAGAGTAATGTTGAGCTCATAAAATGTGTTTGGAAGTATTCCCCCTTCATTTTTTGAATGCATTTGTGGTTAGGTGTTAGTTTGTCTTTGAAAGTTTGGTAGAATTCACTAGTAGAACTGTCTAGTGGTGGTCGTTAGTTTTTCTTTTTTAAAAGATTTATTTATTCATGCAAACAAGAACTGGAGTACAGGCCAGAGGCACGGGGTGGGGGGGGGGTATTTGAGAGGATTCACCAGAGACAAAGTGGGGAACAGAACCGACAGATTGACTGAAATACACCGCTGAGGGTGTTACGGAGCAACCCCTTGTAAAATGGGTTGCCTGGCTGTGGGTCCTCACCCGGGCGCTTAAAAGGGACTTATTAATACTCTGCTACAGGCACACACAAAAGGTTAATAAAAGGTTTATTTACAAGGGAAAGGGAATTAAGGAAATGTACAACTCAGGGAGAAAATAGGGAGCAATGGGCGAGACAGGAGAGGTCTACTCTGCTATGTGGGCAGCTCCCTGACCAGGGGATTGAACTCCTGTTGCCGCAACTGCCCTACCTACTGATAGCATTATAGGCTGCGTCTTAACCCCTTGCACCACCAGGGTCTTTAACCCCTTGCACCACCCATGGTGATCTTTAGCTGAAACTTTTTTTTTTAAAAAGATTTATTTATTTATTTATACAAGCACTGGGTACAGTCAGAAGCGCGGGAGGGTGAGAGAATTCACTGAGCCAGAGCGGGGAGCAGTGCAGAGCAGGCAGAAGGACCGAAGTACACTGCTGAGGGGAGCAGCGGGCAGCAGAAGAGGTCTGCGTGCCACGTGGGACCCTCCTCTGGTGGCCGGGGAGCAGCCGGGGATCGAACCGGTGCTGCAGAGGCCTCGGGCAGCTTCGCAACCCAACGCTCAATCCCTGCGCCACCGGGGAGGCCCCTAGTTGAAACTTTTGATTACTGCCTCAGTTTCCTCACTTGTAATCTTTCTGTTCAGGTTTTCTGTTTCTTCCTGATGCAGTTCTGGATGGTTATATATTTCTAGTAATTTGCCCATTTTGTTTAGGTTATTCATGTAATGTGACATTTTAAATGGTGATAAGAGTGGGGGGAGGAGCAGGGTAATAAAACTTGATGGGTTGACTGTAGCCAATAAAGGCATACTGGCACTACTAGATACTGTGGGTACAAAAAAAATATTCCTCAAGAAATTGTGTTGTAGCTTGTAAACCACAGTAGTTTACTGTATGTTTGATATTGTTGGTATTGAAATCATCAGTATGGGGTTTTTATATTTTGTGAACCATAAATATTTCATCACTAAGAAATATATTTAGGAAAATTACTGGATGCAGGAAAAGTTTTATATGGGACCTGAGACCTCTCAGAAAGCTGCCTTTCTCATCTTAAGAAATGGCGGTAGTTGGGCCTCCCCAGTGGCGCAGCGGTTGAGCGCTGGGTTGCGAAGCTGCCCGCAGCCTCTGCAGCTCGGGTTGATCCCCGGCTGCTCCCCGGCCGCTGGAGGAGGGTCCCACGTGGCGCGCAGACCTCTCCTGCCGCCCGCTGCTCCCCTCAGCAGTGTACTTCGGTCCCTCTGCCTGCTCTGCTCCCCGCTCTGGCTCTGGTGAATTCTCTCACCCTCCCGCGCTTCTGACTTACCCAGTGCTTGTATAAACAAACAAATAAATAAATCTTTAAAAAAAAAAAGGAAATGGCAGTAGTCTGGTGAAAGAATTATGGTGATTTTTTTTCCCAAAGGTCATTTTGTGTCGATTTTTCTTTTCATAGCAAGTAATATTACTTTGTTACCATAGTTGAGCTTTGCTGACTTCATCATTATTTCTTTTTCGATAGGTTGGAATTTCACTGTTTGGATAATATATAATTTTAGGAGTTGGAAAATGACCTTAGTCCCTTTGTTCTGTAGATGAGAAAATTGAGGACCTTAGTTATGCAAAGGGTGGTCATATTGTTAGTCCTTTGCTTATTGTTTCAGTGCTTTCTTTAGAAGTAAATGTACTTCCTAGATTTGTTGAATTGAGTTGGAGAAAAATTGGCAGTGCTAAGATTAATTCAGATCCAAGAGACTAGATTAAAACTATTTTAAAACAAATTCATAGGTTTTGATTTCAATAATTCATTTTTTAATGATAGCATCCTCTGCTATTTTTACAGAAGAGGATATGAATTTAGATGAATCTATTCAGATCTGTAATTTCCATGGTACAAAGCCTTTCTACTGATTGTAAACTCTATTAATAATAATCATCAGCTTTTCCTCCAGAGATCCTCCAAGCAAACTAGCACTGAAAAACTTTCCAGGACTGTTGGGTGTATTTCTCTTTGTTTTTTTATAGTTTATCCATTCAGTATATGTTATGCAGTTCTTTTATGTTTCTTTATTATCTAGCAAGTACTTCTAAAGTAAAGGGATGTCAAGTAAATAGGAGAAGGAACTAATAGTTGAGAACAAATATCCTCTTTATAATGAGAAAATTGGAAAAGGACCTCAGTATAAAGTGATGGTATGGTATTCAGTGATCCCTAGGGTCTCCCTCCAACATCTTCAGTTCTGTTAAATGACCAAGAATTGAAGATGATAAAATAAGTGGAATGGGGGCCTCCCCGGTGGCGCAGCGGTTGAGCACTGGTTGCAAGGCTGCCCGCAGCCTCTGCAGTGCCGGTTCGATCCCCGGCCGCTGGGCGAGGGTCAAGCATGGCGCGCAGATCTCTCCTGCCGCCTGCTCTCCCCTCAGCAGTGTACTTCAGTCAGTCTGCCTGTTCTACTCCCTGCTCTGGCTCTGGTGAATTCTCTCACCCTCCCGTGCTTCTGACTGCACCCAGTGCTTGTATAAATAAATAAATAAATCTTTTAAAAAAAAATAAGTGGAATGGTTGGACATCTCACACTTTTCTCTATTTTTTTTAAACCCTGTATTTCACAGTTTATCTTCCCAATGAACCTTGTTACTTGCATTTACTATAAAATACATAATTACTGTAATTAAGGTAGGTAATTAGGAAGAACTTGTCAAATCATGGACATAGCATATGGTATACTGGAGATAAAGAAGGCTGATTTATCGTAATACTTTCTAAAATGAGCTTCTGAATACTTGAACAGATATTTCCCAGTTCACTGTACTTTTAAGAGAAGAGATTGTCATAAATTTTTCTGACAACCATTTATGGATAATTTTACCGTATTCTTCATAAGATAATCTGCTTTCTACTAATGCAGTTACATTGAGAAGTTTGTATTTTCTCTTGACCCCCAACATATTAAATTGGACCTTGCAGGTGCTGGTCACTTCTGTGAAGCATATGTCAGTGCTAGTGACATTAAAGAAATACTTTGATTATGCTTTCATAGGATCACAATTTCCTTTACTGTTTCTGTTTTCATGAGAGAGGCTAGTCGTTAGTGAATTTCTTATATGCTGTGACTTCTTTATAATAGATGAAGATGAGTGTTTGAATAGCTGTTTGCTGTTGTTTTTTGTAAAAATAGAACTGAATACTTCTTAACTTACAGAATAATCATTCTTTAGTGAAGGCGTTAATGTTGCACAGATGGTAGCAAAGCACTTTCCTTTGATTTTTAATAAGGGAATAGTTTGTCAAAGAGATTTCTCAACTTCTGTGGTGAAACCTATAATAGAGAAGAATTTGAAAGGCACACAATGTACATCATTATGATGCTTTGATGTAGATTAATGATAGCTAAATCACATTTTCTAATTGCCTCCCTTTTCTATAGTTTATTATTAAATTTTAAGAAAAAACTTGGCTAAACAACTCCTTAGCAACATGTGCATCGCTGTTCCTCAATATTTTGTGGTGTACTTACAAATATTTAAATTCAGAGAACAGAATTCTTTTAAATGTCGTTATTAAGAAATTTACTATGTAGAGGAAGAAACAATATTTTTCTTTGTGAAATGAATATAATAATTTATCATGCTTAGATGCAGTCACACATAAAATTTGTTGTAGTTATTAATAGTATGATTTATTTTCCAGCAGTAGTGCTGTTTTTGTGTTTTGCAGTCTTGGCTTAGACATACTGTTTAAAATCCAGAATTTATAACTATGTTTGTTGTTGTGGTCCTTAGTTAGGACAAGATACATAATTAAAATCTTCTTGAGTAAATTAATTATTATTGATGATTAGTGAAATTATTGTGCACATATAATTACGTGAGTATTTACTTTCTGCATTCCTTTATAAGTTAGGAAATGTGTATACCTGACTGAAATTTTGTTGTCCATTTAGATTAGAGTTTTCAGTTTATTGAGTGTGTTGTTACTATTTGCAAACCTTAATTTTCCTTTAAATACATAAATCTACATTTTGTAAGGTTTATAAATATTAAAGATTTTAGAATTTCACTTGTTTTTAATTGAAAATGCCATCATCTGTGTAGAAAATCAGTTATAAAAATCTAATACAACTTTTTGTAGAATACCAGAGGATTAACCTTTAAATCTTTGTAATCCTGAATCAGTCTTACAAAGTAATCCTAGTAACATTTCATTTTGACCTTTCCTCTCGATTTTAGATTGTATCAGAAATGACTTGGTGAGAAAAGACCTTGTTGAATTTAGACATAAAGTCTCTGTGTGAGTGGGTACTTCTTTTGATTGCTTTGATTTCCAAGATCTTGTCTAATGCCGCTTTATGGACCAGGTGATGTTTAGCTGGGTGTTGAGGAGTGTGGGAGCACTGCCTCCACTGGGCCTATCAGTGCTCTTTCCAGTGCGCTGCTTCCATTTCTACAGGAGGAGGGGCTGCTGCTTGCACTGGAGTGGTGTGGAACTGAAGTCTTGATAGGCGAGGACTATGTCTCTAAACTTTCTGGAGTACAGTAATTACTTGTTCTTCAAAATTTTTTTTTACTTTTTATTTATATGGTGCTGTCTTTTATTTGACAAATCATAAAAATAGGTTTTTTTGTATACAATATAGGTAGAAGAAATTTTTAAATTTTAGAAAAGATTTGAGGTTTTTGTCTACTAGACCTCTGGTACATTAATAATTTTACACTGGTAAAGTAATAAAACAATGTTCTGTGTGACCATAAAATATCTATCAATAAAAGAAATACAAAATAATATATCAAAACTTCCTTTTACTAAAATTTTAAGACATGAGAATGATGAAAATAAATTTATTCCCAGAAGTAGTAGAAAATGTATCTCTTAAGTACTAAATTTTCTCAGGAATAAGCATATGTGACAATTTTATATAATACCTTAAAGACATGAGGTACATTTATTTCATATGCTGTAGATGTTGCCAGTCATTAGGACAAACTCTACTGGTCGTTGGTTTTCTTCTTAAATTAACTTAGTTTTTAAAGCTTGATTCATTAAATTTTTTCTTTAGGTTCTGTAATGGAAGGAACATTTTACACAGAGTTCTCTTCAACTTGAATGAGAAGTGAGTTCTCTGGAAAAATACCATAATTTCAGTAGTTTCTTTTTTCCTTTTTAATAGGGAGATATTCCAAGTATCCTGGTTGGTCAAAGGAGTTCATTAAATATAATGTCTTAGTTGGATAGTGAAGAGCAGTCAGTATGAAATTATTTGCTAGTCATTATTATCCTGTCTTCTGGTGGTGGTAATTTTTCCAGCTTTTCAGCCTTTTCCTATGTCCTTTTTTTATACCTGAAAGGGCTTCCTGATAATCCAATTTGTGTGGAGAAAAGAGCATTTTATTGGGAGTTAGCAGGCTCTCATCCTCTCTTTTCTTTAACTCCTCATCTTTACAATGAGAGGATTGGGCTGGAGGATACTCAAGCTGTCTTCCAGCTCTTGAAATGAGTTCTAACTTCCTTTGTCAAGTTTTGAGAGGATATCAAATAATTTCTTAGCTCCTCTTATGTGCTAACACCTATGGTATGTTTTATTTGTATGTATAGGGTTGGAGGAGAGAATGTCAAGGGAATTTTTTTCGTTGTTGCGAATATGAATGGGCTTAAAAGTAAAAGCAAAGATAATTTGCAGAGGGTTTACTTCCAGGACTAGAAAGTCGAAGTGTGTACATATTAATTCAGTAGCTATTTCTTGAGCTTCCGTTAGTGGACAAGATTGGTAGGTATAAAACACAATGCATAGAGGTTACAATATATATCATGTAAAGAAAACTCCTATATATCTCTGCTCTCCTACCATGTTACTTCACTTTCTGACACAAGATGTGTGGGTTTTCTACACTTCAGGCCATTTAGGTCACCAGCTGGACAACCTTCAATTAATTGAATTCTCACACTACTTTGAGATAGTATTGTAGCTCATCTCAGTCCCAGGAGATTGCTTCTACCTCCCTCCCACTTCAGGTGCCAGTCACAAGTTAGGATTGTAATCTTTGCTTCTGACCAACTGAAATTGAAGGTTCCCACAATCTCCTTGGGTTTGATTAATTTGATAGAGTGGCTCATAGAATTCAGGAAAACATTAACTTACTAGCTTACTGGTTCAATAGAAAAGGACATAATTCAGGAAGTACCAGATGAAAGATACACAAGAGCAAGTATGTGGGAAGGGACATAGAACTTTTGTGCCCTCTCTGGGGACTCCACTTTCCCAGCACCTCCACATCTTCACCAGCTCCAAAGCTTTCTAAGCACGATCATTTTTCTTTTCTTATAAATAATGGTTTTGAAAACAGGAATGGTTTTGAAAATCATTCACCACTCTTGATTGATTCAACTTCTAGAGGTCCTCCCCTTCTGAGGTCAAGGGGTAGAACTGAAATTTCATCATTTTAATCTGGTTGGTTCCCCTGGCAACCAGTTCCTATCCTTAGGGACTGTCCAAAGTCACCTTATTAATATAAACGCTAGTGTGATTGAAAGGGGCTTGCAATGAATAATGATAGGCACTCTTTCCACCTTCCTGTTCCATACCTATTTTCAGAGACTGGGAACATGCTCAGTATCATAAGGAAAGATGATCCTCTTGAAGCCTTAAATAGGAAAATACAAGAGTTTTAAGGCTATGTATCAGGAATAGTAGGTGAAGACCAAATATATAATTTATAGTAATAAATATTACTTACATTTGTATACATAAGTGAAAAGTCTTAATTTCTAATAAGTGAAAGTAGACATGAATTTCAATGCCAACCAGCTCTGCAATTAGGTATATAACCTTACACAAGTTTTATTTTCTACTTGTTTAATTTACATCAAGAAATATAGGTGAACATACTCTTTACAACTGTAGGTGAGGAAAAATAATTTCCCTTCACCCTTCTAGATTCCTAGCTGAGACACTATCCCTTCTCCAATAATAAAAGATGGATTAAGAGGAGAAAAGCAATAGAATTTTAATAATATGTGTAATTCCTGTATACATAGGAGAGACCCAGAAAGCTGACTAAATTTAAAATGTCTCAAGCCCTTAGCTTGAAAGGCCACCTCGAGGTTGAGAGACTCTTGGTGGAGAGACTGAGCCAGTCCTGGGAAGTTCCCAGCCGAAGACCAGGTTCTGCTTGCTGTGCAGATTTAAGTGCTCACCGTCTCCATGGGCAATCTAGAGATTTCATTATTTTCCTTCTTGGTACAGAGTGGGAGACACCTTACAAATGGAACTTCTCTGTATGGATGGACCTTCCAAAAGGATAACTGCAGTGCATTTGCAGAGCTTTTCCTTTATTGTTTTTTAGAAATAATGGCCTCAAGGTAATTCTCATGCCTAAGAGGTACATTTTGAAGCAGCAAATTCTCCTCCCCTCATTACTTACAAAGGTATTCAAGACAAAAATATAGCACAACCCCTTTTAAATTTTAAAAATTCTATTGGATATAGACTAATTCATAATACTTTTATCAAAAAGAACTGAAAGATTAAATAACTAATGGGAAATAAAGAGATTGTTTTTAGGTTGGGGGAAAAGGGTAGAAGGACTTTCACACTTCCATGCTACTTAATCAGTTGTGGAGGGGAGCAGAAAGCTAGGGAAAACTGGTGCTGTTAATTTGTAATGCAATTACAGTGTGTCAAAGAACATAGATTGTCTGATTTCTGCTTACTTCAGATCTGATACTAATTCACTTATTTTGGTTGTTGTACCAGATCGAATGAGATCTTACTGTTGGTTGAAGCAAACTATTGGTATTTATCTGGGGCTTTATTAGGACTACAGCCCTGGAGACACAGATTCAAGACCTTGAGTTGTGTGTTGAGTTTCTTGTATCCACAAAGAAAGGGCAGGAAATTACATAATTACGGAGGGAGTGACTGCAGCCCTTCCACTTAACTGATGGATTGAGGAGTAACAACAAAAATACCTCAGATTGAGGTCTTTATAGAATGCATCTGCTTACCTGTCTGACTTCATTTCCTTCATTTTCTGATCCTTCTCCAAGCTCTTGCCACATTGACTCTCTGTCCATTGAATATGCTAAATTTGTTCCTGTCTCTTAGGACACTGGCACTTGTTCTTCCTTCTGCTTGGAAAAAAATACTTTCCTAGATGCTTACACAGCTGCTTCCCTATTGTCATTTAGGTCTTTCTTTCTTTCTCTCTTTCTCTCTTTCTCTCTCTATTTCTTTCTAAGATTTATTTATTTTATTTATTTATACAAGCACTGGGTACAGTCAGAAGCGCGGGAGGGTGAGAGAATTCACCAGAGCCAGAGCGGGGAGCAGAGCAGGCAGAAGGACCGAAGTACACTGCTGAGGGGAGCAGCGGGCGGCAGGAGAGGTCTGCGTGCCACGTGGGACCCTCCTCTGGTGGCCGGGGAGCAGCTGGGGATCGAACCGGCGCCGCAAAGGCTGCGGGCAGCTTCGCAACCCAGCGCTCAACCGCTGCGCCACCGTGGAGGCCCTCTTTTTTTTTTTTTTTAAAGATTTATTCATGCGTACAAGAACCTAGATACAGGCCAGAGGTGCGGGAGGATGAGCGGATTCACCAGAGACAGAGCGGGGCACAGAACAGGCAGACTGATCAAAATACACTGCTGAGGGGAGCAGCAGGCAAGACACAGGAGAGGTCTGCCGCACCATGTGGGTACCTCTGCGGTGACGAGATTGAACCCATGCTCTCGAGGCTGCGGACAGCTTCACAGCGCCGTGCTCAACTGCCTGCGCCACCAGGGAGGCCCTGTCATTTAGGTCTTAACTCAAAAGAGGGCTCCCTCAGAAAGACTAAATGACCTTGAGTAAAGCAGCAAGGTGTTGTTAGTACAGGAGAGTATGCACTCACAAAATATGCACGCACAAAATGTGACGTCTATTTTGGGACTGTGATTTTTTTTTTTTTTTTAAAGAAACTCTTAAAGCTAATAAGTCTCTGTATTTAAATTTCTGGTCATATGTTTTTCTTGAAAATTTGTTTTTATAAAGTGTAAGTATATAGCTTGATGAATATTCTTTTTTTTTTAAGATTTATTTATTTATGCATACAAGAGCTGGGGTACAGGCCAGAGATGTGGGGGGTGAGAGGATTCACCAGAGACAGAGTGGGAAGAGAAAAGGTAGACTGACTGAAATACACTGCTGAGGGGAGCAGCGGGCAAGACAGGAGATGTGGATTGCTCACCTGGCCCGCCACAGATTAATCTCATGCTGCCGAGGCTGCGGATTGCTTCATAGTGCGGTGCTTTAACCCTTTGTGCCACCAGGGAGGCCCTATAGCTTGATGAATTTTCATAAACATGATTCACCTAGAAGAATAAACAGTTTTCTAGAAACCCCTCTTGTCCTTTTCCAGTAACTGCCTCCTTCCTATAGGGATACTCACCATTAAGATTTAACATGCTAGATTAGTTTTGGGCTATTTTTAATGCACTCTTTTGTGTCTTGCTTCTTTTTGCTTAATAATATGTGTACCTAGTTACAGTTTGTTGATTCTCATTAATTTTTGGCTTACATAGCTTGAGAGTATATTAGATGGTATTTAATGAATTGTGACTATTAAATCCCTTAGATTAATTTTATCTTAATTTTATATTGAAATTAGTGTGTATTCTCCAACTTTGTTGTTCAATATTGTGTTATTATTCTAGTCTTTTGCCTTTCTATATTTTAATTTCTTTGCTTCTCCATGTAAATTTCAGAATTACCTTCTCTATTTTTACAAAGTCTCCTGGATTTTCATTGAGAATAGTTTGTAGTCTGTACTTAGAGTTGGGAGAATTGACATTTTAAAAAGATTGAGTCTTCTGATTCATGAACATGGTATATAACCTACGACAGACATTGCACTGCTGAAGGATATCTTTCTGTTCATGTAGAATTTCTTTAATACATGTTTTCTAATTTTCAGCAAATAGAACTTGTACATATTTTGTTTGGTTTATAATGAACTCTTTTTATGTTTTTTTGGTACAGTTATAAAAGTGTTTAAAAATTCCAATTTACTTTTATCATTGTTAATATATATAGACGTATAGTTGAAGTTGAATTTGGCATATTCATTGTATTTTATGACCTTGTTAAAGTCACTTGGTAAGATTTTTTAATGTTAAAAACTATCCTGGATAGTCTGTATAGTCAAGTATACTGTACATAGTTGCAGTCTTATATCTTCCTTTACAATCTATGTGCCTTTTATATATTTTTCTTACATTGCTGTACTGTTTAGGACTTTCAATAGGGTTTTAAGTGGTAGTGATGAGAATATACATGTTTACTTGATCTTGATAGTAGGAACAAAATAATCGTTACAGTCTTTCACAGTTAAACATGATACTAGTCTATGTATTTTTGCATGTATTTCAGGTTGAAGAAGTTCCCTCTATCCCTAATTTGCCGAATCTTTTATAAAATCATGAATGGTTGTTAGATTTTGTTAATTTTTTTTCTGTATTTGTTAAGAAAATCGCATGGTTTTCCTTTAGTTTCTTGATAAAGTGAGTTATTGGTTTTCAAACTTTTGAAAATTAAATCAGTTTTGACTACTTTTATTAAATATCTCTGCTTGCTTATACTCATGAGCATACTATTTGTCCTACTTCTTTGTTTGTATATTCTGCCTATTCTTGGCAGAATATAAGTTCCATATTTTGTTCTTTGTTGTATCTCTAGCCCTTAGAATGTTGCCTAGAATAGAGTAGGATTCTGTAAATGTTTGTTGAAGGAGTAAATATCTACTCTCAAGGAATTCATAGTCTACAATGAGAGAAAGGTACCAAATAAAAGGTTGCTATACTTAGGAGAATTATCAATAAAACCCTTTGGGAGTTTAACATGGGAAAAGATAATAAGTTCATATAATGGATTTCTTTGCTTTTTTCTGTCAGATTTGAAAGAAGATATATCTAGGAAAAGCTTATTTAAAGACTCAGAAAATAAGAAGAATTCAATAAAAATGTGGTTTAGTCCTCGAAGTAAGAAGGTCAGATATATTGTGAATAAAGTTTCAGTGCAGACCCAGCCTCAAATTGTAAATGATGAGAATGCTCAGCAAGCCTCAATGTATGAATTTGTTTCTACAACTCCTCCAGCAAATATTTCTGAGAGGCCTAAAAAGACTTCTACAAGGTCTGGGAAAAAGCAAAAGAAGAAAACTTTAATTGAAATCCACCAAGAATGTAAGGCAGAAACAGAACGTTGTGAACTTGAGTCTAAAGAATTTAAAGAAAAACTGATCTCATTCTCTAGCCAAGCATCTCTTAGCGCTAGCCCTCCAAGAAATGGTGAAATAGACTTGCTAGCAAGTGGTTCTGTGATAGAATCTGAAGATTTTGGAAGCTTAACTAAGATTTCCTTACCACTGGCTGAGCACATAGTGTCTCCAGAAATTGAGAGTAAGAATGAAAAAGTTCCTGAGGAAAATCTCTGTGAAAATGATCTTGCATCTAAGCAGTCCTTGTCCTTAGATGATAAAGGAAAACGTGGACGTAGCAACAGAAGGCTTTCCAATCCCATATCTAAGAGATGTAGAAGCAGCATTCCAAGCACTGGTGGAAATTCTATTAAGCAGACAGTGCTCTCAGAAGACATACCATTGCCTCCTGACTGTTCTTCACCACCTTCAAGCAGACTTAACGTTGGTGACAAATCAAGAAGGAAAAACAGCACTATATTAGATGAGCCCATTAACCTATTGCCAGGCACACCACCTTCTACACTGAATAGTGCAAGTTATAGACGAATGATGACTAGCCCCTCAGCCATGAAGCTGTCATCGAGTAACCTTGTGAAGAGAAATCACAGAGGAGAGACTTTGCTCCATATTGCTTCTATTAAGGTAGGATGCTTACTCTGAAATGCGCTTTCTGAATGAGACCAGCATATAAAACAGTTACTTTGGGGCGTGTGAAAAATGACATGACTACTAATTAACCTATCACACATGTGATAACTTCTGAACCAAAAAAACAAAATTCATGGCCCCTGGGCGCCATAATCTTATGTGAGATAACTAATTATTTCAATAGTTTAGCTTCTGCTTTGTTAAGTGCTTTTGTTTTTGTCTCTTCCACAGCTATAAACAATATGTAAACGTACAAAGTTAGGTGTCTGGCCCACAGACTGTAGTTGGGCTACCTTTGGCTTACACCTTGGGAAAATCCACAGTAGAGACTTAAGACAGGAAAAGAATGGTGGCGTGATACTATCTTTGTGGCTTTTCACCATTGATACATTCAAGATTGCTTCATTGAGGTTCTGTCATATTATTGCTTTTCTTAGAATCTTGCCAGAACTAGAACTACCCATTTTGATTCTCTTTTAACTTTTTACATACTATTGTTGTCACTAGTTGGCTGATTCTGATACAGTACATTTAAGAAAAGTAAATGGATTTCTATTGTTTTCTATAATCAGTAACAAAACTAAGGAGTTTTGTATTTTAAAAATTTATTGTGAATTTAATGTGATGTTAATATTTGGGGAAAAATACTTGGGGGGGGAAATGAATTTATATTTATCTTTTTATAAATAGTACTCATTTAATTTCTGTCTTTTTTCTTGATTGGTTAGCCTCAAATGACTAATTCCATTACTAGAAAAGTGAATATTGCAATTCTGCTATCTTAGGAACTTCGTACTCTCTTCAGCAAAGGATTGAGGTAGCTCTAAGGTTAAAATTAAAATGGAACAAGGAGCAAAGAAAGAGGAAGAAGTTACTGCCGCTGAATAATTAATATAGATCTGATGACCTTTCAGACAGCAAAGCAAATAAAGGGAAGTACCAGGGTTTTTTGCTGTCAGAAGATAGATGTTGTTCTTGTTACTTTTCCCTGAGTATCTTGCTCCACTCACAGTTAACCCCTTTCCATTGTTTAAGAGTGCACACTTGTGCTGTGAAGGCTTGATGTACGCACTGAGGGAGTGCAGAGGACCCTGCAGTAGTTTTTCAGATCTCTTGGACTGTGGCTTCCCAGGCTGCAGTTACAGCTTTGCAGAATGATCTCTGAACTTGGTGACATTATTAAGATTCTTTGGTATCGTGCCCCAAACCCACCTCTGAGCATCTTTGTTGGCCAGAACTTTCCGTACTACTAACTGGTAGAAGCTACTTATCTTTTCGTGCCCTGACCGCTGGCATTTGTGCCATATTACTGTCATAACAAATTACCACAAATTTACCGACTTAAAACAGTTCTGTAGGTTAGAAGTCTGGTTTGGGTCTCACCAGACGAAAGTCATTTTGTCAGCTGTATTACTTTCTGTCAGCTGCATTACCTTAGGAGAGAATCTGTTTTCTTGCTTATTTGTGCTGGTGGCAGAAATTGCATGTTCTTGGTAGTTGTTGGACTGAGATCCCATTTTCTTCGATCTTACAGGTGATGGTTCTCAGGTTCTACAGGCTATCCCATTCCTTAATCTGTGATCCTCTTCCTCTGTCCTTAAAACCAGCAAGAGTGGATGGAGTCCTTGCATCCCATTTTTTGGCCCTAGCCAGCAAAATGTTTTCACTCATAGGTTGAGTCTGGGGCCACCAAACAGTACAGGATAACCTCTTCATCTCAAGGTCTGCATCCTTAATCACAATAAGTTCCTTTTGCCATGTAAGGTCACATTTACAAGTTCTAGGGATTAGGACATGGAATGTTTGGAGGTGGGGGTGGGCAGTCATAATTCTTCCAGCTAAGCCATAGAAGTAACTTCCTAATTTCGTGCTCTGCTTTCCTTTACACTTCTGGTAATCAGTGCTCTATGTGACTGCCAGACTAATCTGAACTGTCAGAAATTTCTGTTTCTCTGCTCTCCTACATTTAAAATAAAATACACACTTCTTCCCGTGCTCCACACAATTTTATGTGAGCCCTCCTTCTGCTCAGACACCAACTCTTTAGAGAGACTATTCCTGACTGCTCTAAAGTAACAGTCTCTACTGTACCCTCAGTTCTTTGCTTTTCTTCCCATTGTTTTTTTCCTGACATTGTTATAGATCTCTTTGCTGCTTGTTCTTTAGAATGATAGCAAGAATCCGTTTGTTCAATGTTACGTCTGTGGTATCTAGAACTTTGCCTGGCACACGGTAGATTGCTATTGATATTTATTGAATAAATGAGTGAATTTTCCACCCAGGCATGATCTGAACCCTTTTGTCCTCTCACGCATAACTTTAATCTTATGAATTATTCAAATATATTCATTAATGCTACTAGTAATTTTGCATGTGTTCTTCTCTCTGCTTCACATGCTCTGCATCTTTTCCCATTTCCCTTTGTTCCATTCAAAATCTAGCAATAGGCTACCTTCCTTTTTTTTTTTTAAAGATTTATTTATTTATTTATACAAGAACTGGGGTACAGGCCAGAGGTGTGGGAGGGTGAGAGGATTCACCAGAGACACAGTGGGGAACAGAATAGGCAGACTGAAGAAATACCCTGCTGAGGGGAGCAGCAGGTGAGGCAGGTCTGCGCACCATGTGGGAATCTCCTTGACTGGCCTGGAATCGAACCCGCGTTGCAGAGGCTGTGGACAGCTTCACAGCGCTGCGCTCAACTGCCTGCGACACCAGGGAGGCACCATAGACTGCCTTCTTAATAAGTCTTTCTCAGAATTTCCAGAGTTAGATTCTTCTCTATGGTGACATAATTTTAGTTGCATTTATGTTCATTTAGTTTTCAGTTATATGACTCCTCAGATTTTATGATTATCTGGAGTATATCCTTCATTGAAATTTCAATTTCAAAATATAAGCAACTACTTTATGTTTTAAAAATAAGAATAAACAAAAGTAACTATGGTGGAAAGCTTCACTCCCATTTCTGCCCCCAGCCACCTGTAGTTGACAGACCTTTCCTGCTTACTACTTTCCTTACCTTTTTGTGTATCTTTTGTGAATTTCTTTATGTGGAATAAACAAATGCTCTCCATGTTAGTATCAACTGTACATTTTAAAAATTTTAGATGTCCATAAGTTTTCATTATTTAACTAGCCCTTTACTGATAGATGCCTGTTTTTTCCCATGTGTTTTTGCTTTTATAAACAGATTTTATAAATCTTTGTTTTATTTGAGAGCATGCATTTTTGGATCAATACGTAGAAGTAAGACTTCTTTCTGGGTTACTATAAAGCATCGGTCGTCTTATCTTCATAACCTCCATATTTGGCAACAGAAGATGCTTCTTAAATATCCAGACGGCCTAAATATTTGGACTGCCTGAGTACAGTTACTATTGTCAGAAATACTGTTTCTATTGTCAGTTCTCAGACCTTTCTTCCCTCCAGGATCATGAACTTAAAGCCTACCCAATTAGTTTTTATATATTCAGCACCATTTGAATGCAAAACCTACACAGAATTATTCTTAAAATCTTTATACTTTTATTACATTATAGAAACTAAGCAGAATATTCATTAATGTAATGTCTGGGGTGTTGTGAACATTCTCTTTTAAACAGACCCAAAATTAAGATCTGCTAGGCTTTCTGCTTATAACTCGTGTTTCTATGTGAATGTATAGAAACATGATATTGAGACTATTGTTATAATAAATAGAAGATGTTATGAGAAGATGTTATGCCTAAATAGATACAAACGCTGTTTATTCTTATTTAATAAAAACATTTTTATTTTTATTTGATATTTTTCTAGACATAGAGAACATTTTGATTTGTTATTTGATTATGTCACCTTATTTAAGAATTTGTAGGTGCTGAAATAAATCTCCCCAGAGTTCTCTAGCGCAGATTCTTAAATTGACAATGATTACTCATAATTCATGTCACAGCAGTGAACATATGAAGTAGAAGATTGACTTGGCGTTGGCATGTCATAATAGATTTGTGATCCAGATATAATAGATAATATTTTGAAAGCATCTTCAAGGCGTGGTGTCCTTACCTTAGCAAGGGTGAAATAGATCTCTCTTAGAGAGAAATTCCCTTATAAGGAGTCTCCTTCAGAGTTTGACTTTGTAATTCATTATTTAAGGCAGTCCTATACTATTATGTATAAAGCCATGTTATTACATGTTCTACATACTAGCTTTCTGAGAAAGTAGCAAAGAACTCAAGCAAACTGGCATTTGTGCTATTTTCAAGATTTCAATTTTTGTAACACTTCTTGGTGTCAGTATCATTTTTCCCTCTTTCACCCACCTTTTAAATAATAGTAATGTTGTTGTGATGACTTGGTTGTAATTTATTCAGTAAGCTCTGACTAAGAAGCCAGGAAAGAATATGTTTTAGACTGCTATACCAGGTGACTCTTTTTTTTTTTTTTAAGCAACAGCTAGTAGTTAAAGAAGTTTTAGGTATGTGGTCAGTTCATTTAATATGGAAATGCTTAACCTTAAGTCATCCTTATTGTATTTGATTGTAATGCCCTATACTATTTTTTATAAAGATGTTTATTATTAATAATCTTTAGAATAGTTAACCTTCATAATCAAGATTAAAGTTGTTTTTGTGTCTGTATGGTTGGGGAAAGTTAATTTATATTGCTATAATATGCACTAGTATGTGAAGGATCTTTCCTTTGCATGAAAGGTTAACAATAAGAAAATTCATTGTGACACACAGGTTTCCTTATTTTCAGCCTTTTAGTTATTACATGGAAATACCAAACCCACTTAATATTTCTTATCAGTCTTGGTAAATACTTTTTAGATTTTTTTTTTCTTTGCTGTGGTTTAAGAAAAATCTTAATTGTTCTTTTAAGTTGTGAGGAGCCTAAAAGTGAGTGATTTTATTTTTTTTTTAAGATTTTTTTTTTTAATACAATAGCCGGGTACAGGCCAGAGGCGCAGAAGGGTCAGAGGATTCACCAGAGACAGAGCGGGGAACAGAACAGGCAGACTGACTGAAATACACTGCTGAGGGGAGCAGCAGGTGAGGCAGGTCTGCGCGCCATGTGGGAATCTCCCTGACTGGCCTGGAATCGAACCCGCGTTGCAGAGGCTGTGGACAGCTTCACAAGAGTGGCGCTCAACCTGCTGCGCCACCAGGGAGGCCTGTGAGTGGTTATTTCTGAGAAAATACTGCGTTAGAGAAGAAAGTAATTTAAAGAAATCAGAAGCAGAAGTTAATTTATTTCTCAGAAACTTCATATTGGTTTCAGCTTACCCAGTTACTGTGGACCCTATCTAATTAGCATAATTTTATTTGTGTGCATGACATTAAATTTACATAAAATAAAATGGTGAAAATATGACAGACTTTTAAGTACTAGTGGAGGAAAATGCAGATTTAGTGTGAAAAGCAAATAGTTTGCAAATTAGCTTATGCATTTAGGGGAAGTCTAGGGATGGAATGTTAATAAGAAGACACCTTTGATAATTTGAAGATGTGACATGAAAGAAAAAACCCTACTGTGTAACAACCTTAAAGAGATTCTTTTAGTCTCTAAATTGTCACTCTGTTCCTATGTGACTTTGTATGTGGCACTTCCATTCCACAATTGTATTTGTGTTATTTATGGACTTCTTTAGGTTAATATGTTTTTTGATTACCATGTAGAATTAGCATGAGGTAGTTTCTCATTTTTTTATGTTTGTGTGTGTGTGTTTACTTTCATGTTGGTTAGGAATGTGTGGTTTTGGCAGTTTATCTGCCCCAGTATTTGAATTATAAGAAACTCAGATTTTAACTTGGCAGATGTTCCTGAGCTCTTTTGGGACAAACCTGAATATAGAGCAAAAGTTGATAAAGACATGTTAAGTAACCTAGAGGCATAGAATTTGTACCCCTAAGTAACTATGGGAGATGTTTTTTATTGAAACTGGAACAATTTAATTGAAATTATCATTTTTTAGATCCATTGGCTATTTAAGGTCATTTTATTCGTTTAGGAACATAAAAATGTATGTTGTATGTTACTGTATTTAGGTGACTCAATGACTTACAGACTATCAATCAACAAAGGGGGAAAAAAATATTTCAGAAGCATTTTGAAGCTGGTAGTTGGAGGGAAGAGATTTCCTTTTCCCTTAAGAGGCACTTTACAAATTAATTGAAACAACATTGTTATGTAACCTTTAGTTATTCAGCCATTTTTAGAGTAAGCTGTGTCAGTTATTTTTGGAGAAAATAAATTTTGCTTTTGCTTAGAAAAATATCTTAAAACAAGTAAACTAGTGTATTGAGGATAGATTAACTATCAGTAAGACAGGTTTTGGGCACTTTTAACATTGTTTTCAGTGAGCAACCTTGCTTTAAATGACAACTAAAACTCATTTTCATGTATGTACAAAAGATGTTCTTCACAAATGATGCTTTTAAAAAACGATCCTGGGGCCTCCCCAGTGGCGCAGGCGCAGCGGTTGAGTGCTGGACTGCAAAGCTGCCTGCAGCCTCTGCAGCGCTGGTTCAAACCCCGGCCACCGGGGAGGGTCCCACATGGCACACAGACCTCTCCTGCCGTGCCCGCTGCTCCCCTCAGCAGTGTACTTCGGTCCTTCTGCCTGTTCTGCTCTCCGCTCTGGCTCTGGTGAATCCTCTCACCCTCCTGTGCTTCTGACTGTACCCAGTGCTTGTATAAACAAACAAATAAATAAATAAATCTTTAAAAAAAAATAAATAAAAAACGATCATGATCAGTTGATTTTTTTTTTTTGTGATGTTCTTTATTTAGCTTTTTTTTTTTTTTTTTAAAAAAAAGGGGTACAGGCCGGAGACTTGGGGGATGAGAAGATTCACTAGAGACAGAGTGGGGAACAAAACAGGCAGACTAACTGAAACACACTATGGAGAGGAGCAGCGGGCGAGACAGGAGAGGTCGGCTACGCCATGTGGGTGTGGCTGGGGATCGAACTCATGCTGCAGAGTCTGCGGTTTGCTTCATTGTGCGGTGCTTAACCCTTTGCCCCCCCCAGGAAGGCCCCTTTATTTAGCATTTTGAAATAACCTTCTAACAACACAGATTTTGTTTTCTTCGTTCCAGAATAGATCATAATGCTCCATCACTTAAAACTCAGAGCAGTTCATACATCAGTAGTAGTGTTATCACACAAGCAATAAAGCATGAAAAGAGGTTGAAGTTTTATTCTAGCTTACAGAAGACAGAATCTTAAAAAGAAAACCCCAAATATCATTTCTCTTTCTTATTGATCATTTTTAATTTCTTTTTTTATTGTTCCACTAGGGCGATGTACCTTCTGTTGAATACCTATTAAAAAATGGAAGCGACCCAAATGTTAAAGACCATGCTGGATGGACCCCATTGGTAGTTTTCTATTCTCATTCTGTTTATGTTTTATAGTTGTTACAGTTTAAAATTATGTCTGTATATCATTCTCTGCCATATTGTACATTCTCTTTTTGATCTAAAAAACTTACATTTTCACCAAGTCAGAGAAAATGATTACTTTCATTTTGTTTTTCAATTCAGATGGGCAAGAAATTGACTACCTTTTGACTATCTTTAGATTTAGGAATCTAGTTAAATTATGTAGCTGAATTTAGTTAATGTAGAGAGAGGTCATTGCTACAAGTAGTAGTGGGCTTCATTCCGCAGCATTGTTTATTATTGGAACCAGATTTCTTGGGGAAAAAAGGTGAAAGGAACTGGGTGTTGGAACGTGTACGAGCAGTGATTCTTAGTGAGGTTCTATCTTTGCCTCACTTATGCCCTATTCAATTGCAAATTATTAAGCAGTAGAAATATTTGCTTAAACATTTTTAAAGAGTTTTTGCTTGTTACTACTAAAAATGCAGTGTGATGAATAGTCTGGAAAAAGAATAGCATAAATACTTGGAAACAGTGCTGTATGGGTTAATCACATTAAGACAAGAGCATGTAATTTGAATGTAGCCACAGGAAATACAGTGGTTAAGGTGAATGCCCTTATCTTATGAACTGTAAATGTAGCATCAAAACAGTGAGCCTCTCATGTGGCAGGTGTATACAAGGTTTAAAGTTGTATATAATGACATCTCCTTGCCAAATTAAGTCATATTGGTAGTAAAGATTGTGAGTGATTTAGAGGACTTTATGGTTAATATGATTTCTTTTCTCCTAGAGAAAGACTTACAGATGCTTAATGTGGCATCATCTATTATGAATTGAATAAATATACTTTAAAAAGCATAGTGTAGAGATTTATTAGAGTACAGCCTAGTGGCGTTGCTAGTTCATTAGACATAAGGAGAGATTTGCATGTGAGT
Source organism: Talpa occidentalis (assembly GCF_014898055.3). NCBI lineage: Eukaryota > Metazoa > Chordata > Mammalia > Eulipotyphla > Talpidae > Talpa > Talpa occidentalis. The sequence goes on along the minus strand of NW_023603184.1, from coordinate 134,058,663 downwards.
CATCTTTTAACGTTCCATTGTTCTAGTTATGTCATTCATTCAGTAAGCTTTTTCTGAGCACCTTCTCCCTGATATTTCTGTTATCAGTGGCACCAGCCAAATAATAATCTAGAGCTTCAGCAACAAGAGAGGCTTGCCTTGTAATTGTATTCCAGGATATTTACTTTGTTGGGTGATTACATATTTGTGTGAGTGTGCCACTTAGTGTGTGGCTGAGCACCTGATTTAGGAATTCTTTTCAGCATTGGGGAATTTCACGCGTGATTTGGTCATTAAGTACTTTGTTTCCTTGTTTTCAATTTCTTAATTGTACAGCAGTTTAGAAGCTATAGTTGGATTAAAGGTAGATTTACTTTAAAAAAGAATGTTTGCCCCAAGCTCAAATGAAAAGCAGTTTTTCCCCATGGGTTGCGTGGAACTTGATCATGATGTATCTTGTCACAGAAATCATTAAAGGTGAATTTTACACTATCAGTGACTCATACTCTGTATGCATGTTTAGTTGAGAATCAGTTTACTGACTGAAGTTCACATTTATTTTTTTTAATGCGGTTTTATTATGATGTTATCCAATCCTCTTCCTCACCTATCTTCTCACTCCTTTTTGTATAATTAGCATGAAGCCTGCAATCACGGGCACCTGAAGGTTGTAGAATTGTTGCTCCAGCACAAGGCACTGGTGAATACCACTGGGTATCAGAATGACTCCCCACTTCATGATGCAGCCAAGAATGGGCATGTGGATATAGTCAAGCTCTTACTATCCTATGGAGCCTCCAGGAGCGCTGTGTAAGTAGTTCGACCTCAAAACTATTTTTTCAGTTGATTCGTATCCTGAGTCAAGGTCTAGTGATGAAGCAAAGGCTTTGCTACCCATGCTGAAGTCTCTCTTTTCTTGCATAACTTAGGTTAGATATGGTCATTATATTCTGGATTTAAAATCAGCATTCTTGCCCTTTTTCTTTATGATACCTTAATATTTGGGAGGGATATACTTTTTTAATTCAGAAACAATTACTTTTGGAAACTTTGAATTTCTGGTGAAATTCAATTAGTTTTTAGAGCCTGTAGATTAGTATTTATTAAAAAGAAGAGAACTAGTTTCATGAATATGTCTTACTGGATACTTTAGAATTATTTCAAATATTCCATTTCTGTTATTCTTCTGTATATTTAGTGTAACAATCATTAAAATAGGTAAGAATTCAGGTGCGAGGCAAGTATAGTTGAATTATTATGATTTTTCACACCTTTCAGATGCAGCTCTGTGTAAATTGTTTTGCAGCTTCAGGGTACAGAGACACATTAATGAATGCTGGTAGCTGCATTTAAAAATTGCTATTGTCAAGAGTGTCACAAGTAAATGCCATACGTGGATTTTTTTTATCTTTAATCTATAAATTATTTCATGTCTTCCTACATATTAGTTTACTCTTTTCAGTTAATGAGGTAGGTGGAATGAAGATGAATGTGCCCTCATTGCTTCTGTAGGCTTGGATTATAAAAAAATTCAGACTTATTCTGCTTACAGAGTAAGAACTTCTTGGTTGTAGTTTTTTTTTTTTTAATAGGTAACCATATAGCATAATTAAAACATAAATTTATAATGCAGTAATGTACCATATCTTGTTAATAATACTTTGGGTGTGCCAAATATTCTTTATTTCCTATCACGTGATATGAGTGTGAATGTTGAGGCAAGTTGAAGAGGTACACACTCTTATTTTTTTTTTCCTGTTTTTATACACACAGACACACACACACACAGAGTTCAAGTATCGATACTGATATGACCCTCTTGTGGGTCTTGCAAGCTATTTGATAGAGCAAGTGGTTGCTTGGGTCAGATGAAACTGAATAGTTTCCATCCTTAGGTTCTTAAGTCAGCCAAGACTACTTTAATGAACAGAGCACTGGTCAGGGTGTTAGGGAATCCAGCTTTTATTTGTGACTCCATTATTGACTTTATAGCCTCAGGCAGCTTAATTTCTGTGCCTTGGTGTCCTCACCTATAAAACATGGGTGATGCCTGCTGCTTTTCTATTTCTTCAGAACATAGTGAGGATTAATGAGGCAAAACCCAGGATCTGTCTTGTGGTTTGTGCATCATGATTCTTCACTACACTGTGGAGCTTATTAATATAGAAGGTGCGGACATGAGACAGTGAGCAGGTCTGCCCTGACAAGTGCCTTCTGAGATAGCCTTGTTGCTTTAAACAGGCTTACCTAGTTGGGTTGAAGAGTTAGGTATACTTCTAGCCCATAGTAGCCACAAGCCGTCTACTGCTCTTGAATTCTTGAAATGTAGCAGTTGCTACTGGGGAACTAACTTTTTAAGTATATTTTATATTAATTTAAATAGCTACATGTGCCAAGTGGCTACTGAATCGGACAGCTGGTTGATATAAATAGGGTATTGGGAAGGGGGTTTTCTTTGGTAAAAGGAGGTTGTGAATGATGTTGGATTAGGCACGTGCCGGGGTATATTTAATCCAGGATATAACAATGTGGTAACTGTTACTAAATAGTATTACACCTTTTCCAAATTGTTGGTCATTTTACTTAAAATCTTTTCTTGCTTTCTGTTTCATCTTAGTTATTCTTCATTTGATTGGCTTTGACTGGTTCCTACCTGATGGCCTGTTCAAATCTCCTGTTATGCCATTAAGTTTACTCTTAAATTGTTCTGTAGATTATGAAAACAAAAGTTTAGCCAATTTTGCAGTTTTGTCTGAGGCAGTGATTTTTAGGAGGATGTCCAGGAAGATCATCATGTTATGTTTAACTTAGTGCACACTCATGAGACAGGGTAAGAAATATATACTTTAGGGCCCTGTAAGCTGAAGTAGTTCTGTAGATCAGCAGGCATCTGTTGTTCTTCACTGAACTAGAGCCATAAAGAGGCGCTGATGAATGGATGATCTGTGTTCTTAAACCAAATGTAGATTCTTCCTAGTCAACATTTGCCATTTATTTGGTTGTCTTTATACTTCTCCTACTATAAGAATTTGTCAAAATTATTTCAATTGGGAATAAAGCAGACTTGCAAAGAAAGATTTTTATGTTTTAGCCCTAGGAGAGAAGAAAGCAGGGACAAAGAAAACCCATCTTTGAATTTTTCTTAGATGTCTTTAAAAGGGAAGAAAGCTTGTTTACAAGACTGAGGAATTCACTTTAGCAAGTTCTATTTTCTGATATCTTCTGTTAATAAATTGTCATGAGTGGTGCTAAGATCACATGACTTTAAATATTGGAGAGAAGGTTCAATAACTAATTTGATATATATTTATAAGATAGAAAGATGACAACCTTTTTGTAGTCCAGGAAGTGGTGAGAATTAGCAACTTAGTAATATAATTAGGCATTGTGTGTTTATGGAGGACTAGGTATAAGGGTAGAAAAGAATGGAATATTATTTACTGTAAACGCAATTGACTTTAAAAACATCCTATTCAATACTGATAGAAGGAAATCTTGATCTGTTTAAGGTAATGTGTGATTAGGAATTAACCACATGTAATACTAATTTAAAATACGATTGTTGATCTTTATTGGCCATTTTCATTTTTAATTTGAAAATACAGATTTTCATAGGTTCACCAGCATGTTCTCCTAATTCTTTGTTTTTCCATAAAGACTGATCTTCAAGTTTACATTTGTAAAAGGTTTTGGGACCTTAAATCTATGATTATTAAGGAAATATGTATATTTTATTCTGCCATTAACAATTTTTCTTGGAAGGATGTTGAATTTTTAATTAGAAAATATCATACGGATCCTTGGATCTATTAATTGTCCCACTGCCCTAGTTAATTTTTAAAAAAATTAATCTCCTTGCAACAGAGATGTTTTATGTTTTATGGCCTTAAAAAGAAAGCATGTTGCTCTTTTGAATTTCTGTGCTTTTTCTTGCTTCACAGCAAGTCAAGTGATTTGAAAAATTAAAATCTATGTGTTTCCATTTATGAGGTGTTCATAAAGGATTTCATTTGTGATCATTTGTGTGCAAGTGCAACTTTAAGTTTGCACTTGCACACAAATGTCTCCTCCCACATTCATTAGTGGCGCAGCTCCTCTCAGGTCAGTTGTATCATCTTGAAGGAAAAGGACATTGAAGGGTTGTACTGTCTCTGGACGTGGTTTTTGGGGAGAAACTAAAATCCTGAGCCCCATAGTTTAACCCTTTAATAAGTATTTCCTTTTTATCAGTCTTAGTGATCAAAGAGAGGGCTAGTGAGGAAGAGGATTTTCAAAGTCATCTAGTTCATACTTTTTATCTTTACATTGAACCATCCAGGAAAGTGAAAATCTCCCATTTTAATGTTGTTGACAGGCTTCTGTCCTTTCCTTTGGTACACATACAAGTTATAATTACAAAGCATGCATGAAGTGCATCATCAAGTTAGGGAAAATGAAGATAAAAGCCAGTGCTACTGTAATGTAATGTATGTTCCCTTACCTTCATTTTTTATCTGTCTTCAGAAAATGTAAATCTAAAAGTATGAATAGCTAGTAATTACTGAGTTTTTACTATTTTCCAGGAAGTGTTTTAAGTGCCTTTGATGTATTAATTCATTTGGTCCTCACAACAATCTTATAAACGTAGGTTATTACTATCCCCATTTTATTGATGTAGAAACAGACTTGAGGTTTATTAACTTGTCCAAAGTCAAATAACTACTGATTGGCACAGCTCGCATCTGAATTCAGGTAGTCTGATCCTATAACCCAGCGCATAACTGCCTTGCTATATGGAACCATTTGGGTTTTCTTGTTGCTGGAATTTTTTTTGGTCTGTCTCTTTTGCTATTTCTCAGTGCCATATTATCTCACTGTAAGGTCTTCACATAAGCTTTTTTTTTTTTTTTAAGATTTATTTATTTATGCATACAAGAATTGGGGTACAGGCCAGAGGTATGGGGGGATTGAGAAGATTCACCAGAGATAGAGTGGGGAGCAGAACAGGCAGATTGACTGAAATACACTGCTGAGGGTAGCAGCGGGCGAGTCAGGAGAGGTCTGCTGCACCATGTGGGTGTCTCCCTGGCCGAGGATGGAACTCGTGTTGCAGTGGCTGTGAGTGCTTCATAGGTTGCGTCTTAACCCCTTGCGCCACCAGTGAGGCCCACCTTCATGTAAATTTTTCTCTTTGTTGGAATACTCTTATTCTACTTCTGTACCCTCTTTTCTTCCTCCTTTCACATCTAGGAAGCTGTACCAGACTTGTAAGTTCCACCTGTTTGCTTTCCTTAGCTTTGCCCTACTGAGCTCTGAGAACAAACTCCCCTTAACCTTATTGGTACTTTATTGACCAAAATAGTTCTTAGAATTATTGGTTGAGTGAATGAATGATTGCCAAACTGATTAATAGATCATGATTATTTGGAATTCACTGAATTACAAGAGACTTTCTTTGTCAGGGCATTAGGAGAATTGTCAAAAGTGAAGCGTGTGAAGGTGACAACATACTGTTATGTGTCACTTGTGAAGTTCTCAGTGGACATGTTGTTTTCCTACATTCCGAAAATAACCCTCATTCTTTTGGTGCTGCATTGACTTTATAGTTTAGCTAGTAGACACTTGTGCCTTTGCATTTTCACAGCTACATACTGTCTTGATCTCCAATATGCAATGCTTTATGCTCGAGTATTTCTCAGTTTTCCGTATTTTCTTTGTCTTCACACACAAGTAAAACAGTGTGAGTGTCTTCAGTGTTGATGGAAGGCCTTCCATTCATTCCAGTGATCAAGTTCATATTCCCTCGATAGCCCTTCACTTTCATTCACCAAATTTCAGTTTCTAATCCTGGATTCAAGGCCATTTTGTTGCTAATGTGTGTTGTTTACCTCTGAAATCCATCTCATGTTATTTATCTTATTTATGCTTTAGCTAATACTTACCTCTTGAATGAGCATTTGTCCTCAATATGGTTACAGGTAAGGACAGTGTTTTCTAAGTCTTACGTAGCCTTCCAAAATACCTCATTTTAGGTTTTAAGATATTAAAGTGTTAGAAAATAGAGAACATGCTGTATTTAAGAACACCTTAGGAAAAAAATCACTCTAAACTCCTTTGGTAATCCATTCTAATAAAATAAAAAAATGAAATTACTTATTCTGAGTTCATTGGTGTAATAGATGTGAAGAAAAATCTTTTTCTCTGTGTAGCGATGTAGAATAACTGATTTATCACCGTCTACCGTTTGTAATCGGTCACTTTGAAAATCCCTTGTACATATGATGTGAGAATGTGTTACCATCCATGTATTGCCGATTTTTTAAAAAAAAAAACAATACATTTATGTACATTTTAGATTAATTTTTCATGCTAATTCTGTGTTAGCCAATTCAAATTATTATGTGGAAAAATGTTTTGTGTCCATATAATAAAGGAGAAATCTTACATGTGCCCTACTTTCTCCTGTTACAGTTTCTAAAGGTGTCACATAAAAACTCATATCTAATCCCAAATTTTAGTGGTCTACAGCAATGCAGAAACTTGGGCAGTATTTAATATACTCCATCTCCCATGAGGCAGGTGTGAGGTTTAAACGGTTGTGTCTTAATCTGTAGCACTTGTGTCATTTTACACTTCATTAGCAATACAGGAAGGCTGAGTGTAAAGACCATGTGGCATAGGCTTTGTATAGCAAGGACTCTAACTGTAAATCAGAATCCTTTTAGTCATTTCATGAAATAGTTCTTTAGATGATAAAAGCATTTTGCTTGGTTACTTACTTCATCTAACTTACTTACCTAGTTGGTCATTTTTTGTTTAAAGCCCACACTAACTGATAGTAGTACTTTGGGAAGTGCTTTTTTTCATATTGTCATAGTGGACTTTTATTCGTATTTGTGTAAAATAACTATGCTATATGTGCTGTGCATTAATGTGCACTAGATTGGACCATTACGTTTTATTTCCTTGAAGTGTAAAATCTATATTTGTCTTTGTTCAAAAAGTTCTTACATGAATATGATTTTTTGTTGGCATATTCTGTGATATATATATATTTGTTTATTCATTTTGGCTCTTGGCTAAATACCTTAAATTTTGATTCTTTAACTTCAATTTCTATATTTGATTGTTGTGCTTATAGCATGTGTGTCTGAAAGGATTGCTCATGTGGTGTGTGGGATTATTCTGTTAATTTAGAGAATGAAATTGACAAGTATCAAGTGTAGTGTATGAAATCAGCTACCTTTTGCAGCAAGCTGAGATTGTCTGCTCTAAACATATAGGAGGAATTTGGGGAGGCCTAAATTCTAAAACAGTGACTTGTTTTGCTTTGTTGAAAATAAGAAAGCTGAAATATAATTGATTGTCTTATACCTTGGCTGGAGAAAGAATATTGCCATCGGAGGGTTACACATTATTAGAGTTGAACCTAAAGGGGAATCTGAGAATATCATTTGATCCTTATTTATCTAGTACTGTCCCAGGAAAAAAGAGTGACTGAACCTGATATTCTTGGATAGCAGTCATTAGAGAAACATTTGCTCTGCTTCATTTCTTTTCGTAAACTACTAAGCTTCCTTTTCCTCTTTTGCCATCAAACAGTTTTCTCCAAGGTCATTAATGATCTTGCCTTTAAATCCAGTTGATGAAGTCCCTCATATGTGTCCTCCATGCAACATCACATCAAACAGGTTTGACACCTTCCCTTTCCCTCTTCCCCTAATGTTTCACTGTTTGCTTCTGGATCTTTTTCTATACAGTTTTAATTCTTTAAAAACTGGTCTTGTACCATGTTTATCATTTTGAATCCCATTTAACAAATTGCATTTACACATCAACTTTAATTGCCATTACATGGATATTCCATTATAAAAGCCGTAAAAATTATTTTAAAATGTGCACTTTAGAAAACTTCCTGCCGTTGCATAATATATTAAAATCATTTTGAAGCCATTTATAAGAAAATGTAGCAGTAGATCAAAGTTGTATGGTTTTAACAGTTGGAAGACTAGTGATGGATATTATTGCATATCACTGGAATAAACAAGGGAAGTGTGGTCTTGATTAAGTTATTGGATCCTTTTCCCTTTGCATTCTGTTCTGAAATAACAGTTATACAAAGAAAAAGTCACTGGCAGAGTAATATTCTGTGACTTGGGAATTAGTACATGCTGAGAAGTCTGCATCAGCTTGTTCTCTGAACCATACCAGTTTGTTCTTTGGTGACTGTGATTAGTAAAGATTATAGTGTACATACATATTAAAATTAATGTTAAAAGTGCCCTGTGTACTACCTCATTAAATTGTTTGTTGTGTGGCATTACTTTTCTTCCAGTGCATCTAAATACTTATCCTGTGAATTCTAATTCTGTATTTGTTTATGGAGACAATAAGAGCCTTTAATAGCTACAGTAAGTTATTTTTATTTGCATTTGAAAATATCTCACCCATAGTGATTAATGATTAGGAAGGCAGATTTTAAAATATGAATATGGATGTGAAATAATACAGAGTTGTAAAAACATTCATGTGTAAGTAACAATATATACAATTAAAAATACTCCCTATATGGTCTGGTGTCAGATTAAAATTTTACATCTCTTTTTCCATTGAATCCAGCAGCTTGTGATACTCGATCCTTATGCTTTATATGAATTCTGAGTCATTTATCTTAGTTCAAATTGTGTGTTATTAAGGAGGTTGAAACAGTTGTTCTGCTAGTATATCTACTTAGTTAATAATCAAGTCACACATTTTATTTACTTAAACCCATCTGCGCTTATTTTACCAGTAACATATTTGGTCTGCGGCCTGTGGATTATACAGACAGTGAAAATATGAAATCGCTATTGCTACTACCAGGGAAGAATGAATCATCATCAACTAGCCATTGCTCAGTAGTAAGTATGGATTTAGCTTAGGGGGCAAATTTATATCTTTTATTGAAATTGGTTATGAAAAGAACATAATGGAGCAATTCCCAGTTAGCAAATTGCTTTCATTCACCAAACAATTAATGCACACTTCTTGTGTATTAGCCACCATGAATTCACATAATAAGAATAAGTTTATCAGCAAATATTTATTGACCCCCCTTCTATATTTTAGGCAGCATTCATGCAACAATAAATCTGGGTGATATAACTCTTATTTTCAAGGAGTTTATAACTTACTGAGAGGAAAAGGGACAAGCTGTAAATATGTAAACGAGTGTAAATAAAATAGTTGTAGGAACTTACGGATAGTGATTTGAAGAAGATTATGTAGAGTGTAATTGAGTGGAAATGATGGGTTCCAGAAAAGGGACTTTAAAAAACTGATGATTTGAACCTGAGGGATAAAGGAGGAGTAGGGTGAGTATCTGGAGGATAAGCATTCTAAGCAGAAGGTGCGGCAAATGTACAGGTCCTCAGTGAATGACTGTGGCATGTTTGAAGGTTAGAAAGAAGGTCATTATTGCTGGAGACTAGTAAGAGTATAAGAGTAATGGGAAATCATTGAGAGGATTTAAAGCAAGGGAATGGCATGATTTATGTTGTAGAACTTGATTGGGTTTATGCTTTAGAAATTTCACTCTGGCTGCTTTGTACTAAAGAAATTACGGGGTGGGGCCAAGAGTAGAGATCATTTAGAACTGTTTGATTGTGACAGGATAGAAATACCATGATGACCCAGGGTAAAATAATAGCAATGGAGATGGTGAGAAGTCACGAAGTATTAGCACAGAGTTTTGAGTTAATGCAAGCAGAACTTCTGATGGATTATGTATAGGTGAAATGTGGTGAAAAAGTCGAATTAGTATGACTGTAGCAGTGAAGTAGATGGTGGTGCCATTTGCTGCCATGGAGAAGGAAATAAATAGCTCTCTTTGCCAGTTTTATGTCTGTAAGACCTAAAATGGAAATGTTGACTAGGCAGTTGATAGGTGAGTCTGCAGTTTAGGAGAAAAGTATAAACTTGAGATAAAGTGGCAAGAACAGTTCTTAGGAACCTATTGTTTTGTGGAGAATATAGATGTAAAAAGTGTTGTTACACACTGTAGTAAATTTATAATGGAAGCCATAGAAATGTGTAGTACAATCATGAGAAGGTAGATGCTCCCTTCAGGGGAGATTGGGGAGAGCTTCACAGAAGAGGTGACAAAGAGGGTGTTTAAGTCCTGTAAGGTGAAAGTTTTAGCAAGGGATCTAATAGGATGCTATTGGCTGCAAAAGTAGAAAACTTTTCCTTAAAGGCTTTAATATAGTGTATTACCTTAAATAAAGGTGGTCCCACTATAAGATAGTTTTCCAAAATTGAAAAAAAATAGTTTCTTTCTTGAAAAATTATTGAGGTAATATTGTTTTACAACAAGTATTTATGTTTTAGTGGTATAGGGTCACACCTCACAAATGTATCACACCATACCCCTGCCAAAGCAGAGAAAAGGTGATTTCTTTATGTACTTAAAATTTAAGCTTTGGAGTCTGCCAGCCAGGCTCCTTCCACTCATTCGTTTTCAGGCACCCGGGCTGCCTTGCTGCCTTGAAACCACCAGATTGTGCCCTTTGCGCAGTTGTAGGGACTAGATGTCCACATTGTCTGCTTCCCCACTCCCTTCGAGCTGATTCCAGTGTCATCCAATCAAAGAAGGACTGTGCGGTCGTCTGTCACATCGCACCTCCCAGTGCTTCTTAGCCACCAGCCCGGCTTTTATTTTGCATACCGCTGTTGCCAGACATGATGTATTTTTTTTTTTTTGTCCCCCTCACAACTGGAATATACACTATGTGAGTCAGAGACTTTACTTTTTTGTTTAGCCCTGCTCTGAGAATAGCACTGGCAAATAGTGGGTACTCAGAAAGTGTGTGTTGAATGCATGAATGAGTCCTAGAGGGCCCTTCCTGATACATACTTGAAACCAGCAAGTGCTTAGTAACTGAGTCCGAAATCCTTCAAATACATGATTTCCAAACTGTCTTGGGAGCTGCTGCAAGGAAAGTGTCCTGTGGAGGTGGAGGGCTGAAAAGTGGGGAGGGCTTAGATTCCTCTACTATCTATGTAGAAGTTTCCCATAACCTCCATTGCTATTATTTCATCCAGGTCATTTTGTTGTTTCAAGTGAAAAATCATGGCTGTTGGAAAGCACTGCTTTAAATCTGAGAAGCAGCCTATAAGCTCATGGGCTGCAAAAGCTGATCACCATGTTTATTTTGGGACTTCTCTGCCCAGGATTCCTTTGAGCAGCATGTTTATTCTTTTTATTTTTCCCATAAGTTTTAAACCCTGTTACTGATAAACTCATTAATTTTAATAAACTAATACTAACCAATTTATCTAAGACAAAGTTTCATGTAGGCTTATTCTTTAAATAAGGGTTTGCCAATGTACACAATGGTCTAATCTCTACAACATCAGGCTGTTGACTCTTTGGGATGTTTTTTGAATGCCTTTTGAATTTTAATGTTCTGAGATATCCGCTTATTCACATCAAATGCCCAGCCCCAAATAAGACATGTGACTTTGGCAGCTGTTTGTTTTTATGTTTTTTTTTTTTTTCCCATAACATTGCTTAACTATGAGAAATTAGTGCCGTTTCTATTTTTTATTAAAATTAAGAAACTGTGATAGAAAAAAGCTTGACCCACTTTGGTGCTTTCCTTGGGTTGGTGGAAATAGAATCATGTACTATATTTAGAACTGATATCATTCATTCTTGAATTTTGTGCAGAGAACCAATTGAGCTGAAATGGAGTTATATAAATTGAAAAGTAATGTGTTCCACTTAGAACTATCTTGATGTCATTTACTTGTATAACTGACAAGGATATTTGAAAATACTATTTTTTGGTATTATAGTAATTGAACAATTTATAAAAGTACGCTGAACTATTTTCAGGTTAAGGTGTGTTTACGGTATTTAGATTAGATATGGTTATGTGATCTTACAATTTAATGAATAGGAAAGGAATAAAAATAGAGTAGGAATATGTGATGTGTGTATCATGTCCAGTAAAACCTTTGTAATTTGAACCTTAGAGGAATAATTAACTCAGGAAACTGAACTTCTAAGTGCTAAATACTGACATTAAAAATAAAAATCTTTTTAAAAAAAATGTCTTATATACATACTTGCTTAATACACAGTTGACCCATTTAATGTATTTTGAATGAGTGAATTATTTGGATGGATATGTTTGTATAGGTAGTCAACAATTTAGATATTGTTGATTTAGATAACAATTAATACTATAATGCATCAGACTGGATAAATTGTTACCACTCTGATATGTGAAGTGAGTATTTAAATGAGAGCTTTTTAAAATTCAGTTGCTAAGGGCCTCCCCAGTGGCGCAGCGGTTGAGCTGCGAAGCTGCCCGCAGCCTCTGCAGCTCCGGTTTGATCCCCGGCTGGCCAGGGAGGGTCCCACATGGCGCGCAGACCTCTCCTGCCGTGCCTGCTGCTCCCCTCAGCAGTGTATTTCATCAGTCTGCCTGTTCTGTTCCCCGCTCTGGCTCTAGTGAATTCTCTCACCCTCCCACGCTTCTGACTGTACCCAGTGCTTGTATAAATAAATAAATAAATCTTAAAAAAATAAATAAATAAAATTTAGTTGCTGAATTATACCAGTGAGTAAACCTTCAGTGTTTCACTCATGTCTTCAGAGCTCTTCAGAACCCAGGTGTCCCAGATAGCCACACTCCCACACAAGTTAGGGTCCTATGTCTTGTGTTTGTATTTCAGTTTTTTCTATAGCACATTAATGCTGGTTTACCTTTTCTTCGTTGCTAGATCATTTTCTTTTATCAGGGTGGCTTTTGGCTAACTCTCCTGTTTCCATTTATTAAATTTCTGTTGTAGATATTGAAGATACTGTCATTGTTTCTTTGACTCTTTTGCTTTTATTTTTTTTAAAGATTTTTTATTTTCATTTATGCATACAAGAACTGGGGTATAGGCCAGAGGTGGGGGGGAGGGGTGAGAGGATTCACCGGAGAAAGTGGGGAGCAGAACAGGCAGATCTAGTGAAATACACTGCTGAGGGGAGCAGCGGGTGAGACAGGAGAGGTCTTCAGTGCCATGTGGGTTAGCTTGCTGGCCGGGGATTGAACGTGTGCTACAGTGGCTGCGGATAGCTTGATAGTGCTGAGTCTTAACCCCTTGCGCCGCCAGGGAGGCCCCCATCTTCTTGATTTTTGAGAGAAGTAATGATTTTGATCATAAAAATGTTTTTATTTTTGAGATCAGTACGGTTACAGAAGTTAGTATTCTTTGATTTTTCACAAAATTTCAGTTTAAACAGGCAAAGTTGAGTTTAACTGCACTGCAAATAAATTAGTGGAAGGTGAGACAGGGAATTGATAATTTTAAGAGAATACTTGGGGTTGTTTAGAAAAAAAGAAAAAAGCTGCTGGTGACAGAAATGGTTCTAGCAAAACCCCATTTACAATCAAGTAAACAGATGCCCTGTGTTATGGAGCACTGTCCCAAGTAGTGTTTTATTGATGGGAGAGGGAATAAAGAAAGAAAAAAATAATTACTCAAATGCATTGAATATCAAATGAATTAACATTATGATGATTCAATGGAAATTTTGGGAATTACTATTAATATACTGAGTAAAGCTAAACAATGAATTTTAAGCTAATCAGGTCAATTTAGTCTCTTCTAGTTTTTAAATGTGTTTAAGATTATGGCATCTCCTTTTTTATTAACAGATGAACACTGGTCAGCGTAGGGATGGACCTCTTGTACTCATAGGTAGTGGACTTTCTTCAGAACAACAGAAAATGCTCAGTGAGCTTGCAGCAATTCTTAAAGCTAAAAAATGTGCCGAATTTGACAATTCTGGTGAGAAATTTTATTTGTTTGATAGAAAAAAACTTTTTTTTAAGTATAAAATTGCTTTGTAGAACTCCCTTTATCAATTTATGTATGTTTTAGCCATTGGGATACCATTGTATGCATTAAATCTTACAAGAAATTTAAAATGTTTGTATAGTTATAAACTGCTTATGGGCTTAATTTTAGTTAAGAATGTAAAGTTTAAACCTTGCATGTAATTTTTAGAACAGTATGTCAGAAGAGCAAATTTGTGAGTTTGTTAATGACAAGTTGCAGTGCAATATAATGCTTTAAATTATTTTGTTATAATTTGAAAATAAAGACAAAAATTGAGTTTGCTAAATGTGACTTATGATTTGGGATCTAATTTTTCTTCTTGGTGGCTGGGTTAGAGAATGATACTAAATGAAAAAGACATATCCTAACCATAAAAATTGTTGACTTTGAAAGAAATTCAGATATGTTTATAAAATGTAAACTTACTGATTATAAAAAGCAGGCTAATTAAAGAATTATATTTTTCTATATCTGTTTCTCTTGCTGTATTTTGTGTTTTCTAGTAACTCATGTCATTGTTCCTGGTGACACAGTTCAGAGTACCCTAAAATGTATGCTTGGGATTCTCAGTGGATGCTGGATCCTAAAATTTGAATGTAAGTTTTGGGATTTGGGAGAATTACAAAATGAATTAAGTAGACATTTGATTTTTTTTATAGCACACTTCTGCCAATAATTATTTAAGGAATTTATGCTAATTTCCTTATCTCTGGTTAGTCACTGCATTTTGAAAAATCTTATTAATGATGTCATTTAAATATTCTTGGTAAATGTCTGGAGATATATTCTGGTTTTAAAATTTTTCTCTGATATTAGCTATTTTAATAAAGAGAAAATGGACTCTATAGTGGACTTGTAAGCCTAAGCAACCTATATTACTGTGAAATGATAGATTTACCTTAGTAAATAATGTTTAAATATATGATTATGGAATAATATTTTTTTCCCCTTGATGATTTCTAAAAACTTGACCTGTTTAACACCTTATTGCTTTCTTAAATAAGTCAGTATATTTTAGGATGCTGTTGGGAAATTTGGCCTGCTTTGTATTATCCCAATTTGGGGCAGTTACTTCAGCCATTATCTGAACTTCCACTGAAAATATAGCCCCATTAACCTCTTTTTGTTGGTAGTCAATTATCACCACCTTCCAAATTGCCTTTCATATTTTGACCTCTTTCTTGTTTGCTTTTTTAAGTCTTGGATTCATACAGGAGTTAACAAAAGAAAAAGCTCCTACAGGGTTATTTCTTACTCCTGGGGAGCAGAAGTGTCTACTTTTGATAAACCAGCTAAAATAGGACAGTGAAATGACTTTTTGTTAGCTAATTCTTTAAAAAATAATACTAGCAATAAAGTGGTTACATAAGGGGTTTTGTGATGACACAGTTGAGTATTTGATCCTAGTGGTGGTTATATTGCCCAAGTCTACACATGTGAATAAATTGCTTAGCTCTGTATACACTTACACATATATAGCTTATGAAATCTGGATAAGCTCAGTGGTTTGTAATAATGTCAGATTCTTGGTCTTGATATTGCGCTACAGTTGTCGAAGATGTTAGCTTTGACACTGAAGGAAAGGTGTGTGGGACTTGCACATTTCTTCGCATTTCTTTGTAGCTGCCTATGTGTAATTATTTCAATTAAAAAGTTAAAAGGGGCCTCTCCGGTGGCGCAGCAGTTGACCGCTGGGTTGCGAAGCTGCCAGCAGCCTCTGCAGCGCTGGTTCGATCCCCGGCTGCTCCCCGGCCACCAGAGGAGGGTCCTACATGGCGCGCAGACCTCTCCTGCTGCCCGCTGCTCCCCTCAGCAGTGTGCTTAGGTCCTTCTGCCTGCTCTGCTCCCCGCTCTGGCTCTGGTGAATTCTCTCATACTCCCACGCTTCTGACTGTACCCAGTGCTTGTATAAATAAATAAATAAATAAATAAATAAATAAATAAATAAATAAATAAATGTTAAAAAAAAAGTTAAAAGAACAAAATGAGTTAATGAAACTTATTTTAAGAAGCAAATGGTGGATTAGAATTAGTCTTAAAAAACTTTATGGCTTCTGCTTTGTAAGTTTTATGGTAGAAATGCTTGATTTATCAAGATCTTAATTATATTATTAATTTAATCTCCAGTTTGAAGTTAATTTGGTTTGTAAAACAGTTTCCTTTTAGCAATTGGTATTCATGTCCTTTTAAAATGCAGCTACCACTTTTCTTGTGATGCCGGTCTCCACTGATGCAGTCTGATCCAGCTAAGTGACTGTGACTACCAACACCACTCTATCTGTTCTCATCAATCTCTGTTACTAGTTTCTGCCAGTCATGACCAGCTTAAAAAGTATGACAAGCAGTTGAACTGATTAGCCATTTACATAGAATTTTTTTTGTGTCACTCTAATTTTTTAGTCTATCCATTTAAATCTGTAGCAAGTGTTATTAGTCCTCAGTGTTTAAAAATTGATTTCAAATGGTTCTCTGATTCTAGATGTTTTTGTACTGAATCTGTGCCAAAAACCTTGCCAGTGGTTACAGGAAAGAATAGATTTTCATAACAGTAAGGTCTCAGTAATAAAGAAGCCGAGTGGAATTTTGAATGTTAGGACATAACTTTGAGTCTAGTTCTTATGAATCTGCTGAACTTGCAACTGGTTACCGTACAGTCTACATGATTTATTTCCATAAAATCTGACTTCTTCAAGAAGTAGAAGTTTTCTCACTTTAATGGCTGGGCCATGCCATTTTTATAGAATCACTGAGGGATTCAAGCTGAGTAGTGGGCTATTGGGTGATTTTTCAAGACAGTGAATAATGTAAGCCAATATCAGTGGTTCTTTTAGGATAAAGGATGGTTGGTATTTTTTATTGAAATCCCTATATTTTCTAATATAGAGTCTGATGAGAAATAGGTTCAGGGATTGAGACATCTACTTTAAATAGTCACTGGCTCTCAAATATCTTTTCCTAAGAAATAGTTTCTCCTATTTTCTATATTGTTCTTAGCATTAGGCATCTCGGTCTGATTTTAAAGGTATTCAGCTACTCAAATCTAGTTGTTATTCAGATCTAATTGAAAACCATCTATATTAAGGAAATGTGGTTTTCTAGATTTTCTATTTCAGGGTATCCATTAACTAGCTGGTAGATAAAATCTTTACTGGCTTAACTATGTAGAAATATTTAATGTTTTTTTATGACACTTTTCATTAGCCAAGTGGATTTGAGAGGAAACTTTATCTTTGTAAAGTTCATTTAACAAATTAATTTAAACAAATTAACAGAAAGAATCTGATCACGTTAACAGAAAACCTGATAGTCATTAGTCATCATTTTATAAATAACCTCATAGTCAAATTAATAAGCCAACTCGTACGTATTATAATTTGCTTCCATATGTATTAAAATGGATATTGAGAAAGATCCATTGGATTCAGTTTTAACTAAGGTTTTCTGTTTTTGTTTTTAAATGCTTAATCTTAATTGATCTTTTATTGTCCTATATTATACATGTAAAGTACCTTAAAATGTCACAATTAATAGACTTAGCATAAAGTCATACAACAGGCTATAATTATACTATTATAGCCATTCTGTCTCATAGATATTTTAGTCTGATATTTAATAGCGATATTAAGAGTTAAATCTGTGTCTTCTGGGATACTGCTTTACTCCTAGTTTTGGTACTAATTCCACACAGGCAACTAGTAACTATCTCTGTACAAAATAAAGTTTGGTAAAGAGGTGTCTAGACTGGAAGAACAGACAATAATAGAATAAGTCATTTGTTCATTTCTTAGAGTATGAATAAGAGGGAACTCATTCCAAACATAAACTAGCCTTCAAAAAGTTAAGATATCTTTTATTGATCCATTTCTTTTAGTACATTGCTTTCAAAATATCCTCCCCTAGTCTTTTTTCTTTTAAATTTAATTCTGCCTCTTCATTTCTCATTGTGAAGGGGAGAGCAGATGGTTGTCATCTTTTCTTTAATAATCTTTCCTTGCCCCCACTCTCATCTAAGTTTAAATGAAACTTGCTGTAGATGATTTGGAGGTCCTCATTACCTAAGGGAATTGCTGTAGGAATATGCCAGACATTTTGTACTAGACTTATATCTGTAGTGTGAGGAAGAACCAAGTGGGTGGTTTTTTTGTTTTTGTTGGGAAGTATGAAAACCTGACAGTCATTATTCATCATTTTATAAATAACCTCATAGTCAAATTAGTAAGCCAACACTTACGTATTATAATTTATTTTCATATATATTAAAATGGATATTGAGAATGCTGTGGAGTTTTTAAAATAAATGTAATTTTTATTTTATTTAAACTTAATCATCAAAAAATAAACATACTAAACCATCAGCTAAGATTGATTAGGCAACTTTTTGCATACAGATTCCTTTACCAAAGATTCTCCTAGGGAAAAAATAATCCTTTGATCTAATACCCTCTGGTGTTGCGTGATGATGCTGTGGTCAACAGTGGATCACATGCTCTGTGGTGGTCCTGGGAGCCTCATGCCTGGGAGCTGTAAGTTCCTCTGTGGTGTGGACACAACAGAAATTGCCTGAGGATGCAGTTCTTGCCACTAATCCCCCCCCCCTTGTTAAGTAATACAGGATTGTGGCCCTACTTCTGAATATTCACTTGAGCAAATAATACAGAAAAAAGAACTTTTTGTATTCAATAGCAAATAGAAGGAATAACTTAAATATGAGAGAATTTTTTTAAACGTCTGCAATCCTTAAGGAGAGTTTCTGAAGAAATTCATATTTTCATGTGATTAAGATTGAAGTTCTTAGAACAAAAAGGATTATTTAAATTTTAAAAAAGCGCAAGCTAAGTTTATTGTCCCTTTGAACAATACGTACAAGTGAGAATGCATACAGCAAAGAAACAGTCAAAGGAAAATAGTGGTGGATTGGTAGGTAGAGGCCTGTTTGTTTATACTAGTTTAAAAGCAATCTGTCTGTTAAATGGATGCTAGTTCTCTAGGAAGAAAGTCTACTTCTTAAGTTCTTTTTTACTCCATTTTTAAATATACTTAAAAGAAGTTATAGATCTATGGAAAAGTTGAAAGGATATTACAGAGATTTTCATATACCCCATGCCCAGTTTCTGTTATTAACATCTTGCATTAGTGTGGCGTATTTGTTACAATTAATAAATTAATATTAATATGTCATTATTAAAATTAAATAATGTTCTTTGTTCTGATTTACTACATTTTTACCTAATGTCCTGTCTCAGGATCCATCCAGGATACCGTTACATTCAGCTTTCATGTCTCCTTACGGCCGTGTTGGCTACAAAAATTTCTCATACTTTGTTTTTAACTGCTTTGGCAGTTTTGAAGAGTATTGGCAGGCATTTTGTAGGCTGTCCCTAATTGGGATTTGTCTAATAATTTTCTCATGACTAGACTGAGGTAACATACCGTTCTGGTCACATCACATCAAAGGTGCATGCTGAACACAACCAAATACCCCTGGTGTTGACCCTATCACCTAGATGAAGTAGCGTGTCAGGGCTATACTGTGAAGTGTCTCTGCTATAACCCCCCTATACTGTGCTCGGCTCTGGTGCAGCCCAAGCTCATGTAGTGGGGAATTATGGCCTGCCTCTGAAACTCTGAGGATGGAGTGTTTACATGAATTATTTGAGGTTTTTTTTCTTTTTCTTTTCCTTTTTTTTTTTTTTTTAAGATTTATTTATTTATTTATACAAGAACCAGGGCACAGGCCAGATGCACGGGAGGGTGAGAGGACTCACCAGAGACATAGCGGGGAACAGAACAGGCAGACTGATGAAACACACTGCTGAGGGGAGCAGTGGGCGCGACAGGAGAGGTCTGCTACACCATGTGGGACCCTCATTGGCTGGAATCCAATTGGCCCTGTCGAGGCTGCAGACAGCTTCACAGTGTGGCGTTCTCAACCGCCTGTGCCACCAGGGGAGGCCCTTGAGTTTTTTTTTTATTTTCATGGGAGATTTATTTCCTGTTTTCCTACTTGTTTAAGTAATAATTTATTTATATTGGCATGAGCTCATGATTATGTATTTTATGCATTGGGTTATAGTCCATTTCTGCTTTGTTTTCTTGCTCACAATTTTCCAGGTTTGGCCATTGGAAGCTCTTTCAATTGACTCTTGTATCCCTGCCTTTTGACATACCCCCATAATTGTGTGTGTTTTGGGGAGTAGTGAGTTGGGGTACTTTCTTGCTTTTTGGTACTGCAAGATGTCCTAGGCTCATCTTAATACCCAGTCCTAGTAGGCCATTTCTCACGCGGGTCCTGGTCTTTTTATTAGAGAACGGTATTAGAAAGCAACATCTGGTATTAATGTTTGCTTAGCAAGGACAAAATGGTTCAATTCTACTCTGTAATATAGCAGAATCAGAGTTCACTGGTACTCCCATGGACAGCAGCTTTACTAAGGAGACTACAGTGCTTACGTGCATTTTTTGTTGTGTTTAGGCTCACTGTTTTCACTCATTTTTAAAGTTACTTTGTCAGCACCTTACCTCTTGACTCTCTTTTGTGAAGTTGTCTCAGACATTTGTATTATGATTGGATAATTTGCTCCCATTCTGCACTCCAGGCTGGGATCTACAACATCTCCTAAATGATTTTTTATAAGTTGTCTGCATTGAGGTTCACTCTTTGTGCTGTAAAATTCCATGAGTTTTGACAGGTGTGTTTCATACAGGAGAGTATGAAAACCCATTTTAGGGCTAACCTAAAAACCCATTTTACGGCTAACCTAAAAACCCATTTTAGGGCTTCCCCGGTGGCGCAGCGGTTGAGCGCTGGGTTGCGAAGCTGCCCGCAGCCTCTGCAGCGCCGGTTCAATCCCTGGCTGCTCCCCGGCCACCGGAGGAGGGTCCCACATGGCGCGCAGACCTCTCCTGCCGCCTGCTGCTCCCCTCAGCAGTGTACTTCGTCACTCTGCCTGGTCTACTCTCCGCTCTGGCTCTGGTGAATTCTCTCACCCTCCTGTGTCTCTGACTGTACCCAGTGCTTGTATAAATAAATAAATAAATCTTTAAAATAAATAAATAAATAAAAACCCATTTTACCTATCAACGCATGTACACTGTCCTCAAACCTCTGCTAACAAGTCCTCTTAACAGGTGTTCTCTCTTTACGGAATGTCATAATTGGAAACGTATAGTGTTAGCCTATTCAGACTAGGTTTTCTTTTTTTTAAAAGATTTATTTATTTATGTACAGAAGAACTGGGGTGTAGGCCAGAAGTGCGGGAGGTAAGAGGATTCACCAGAGACAAAGTGGGAAGCAGAACAGGCAAATCTAAACAGCGGGCGAGACAGGAGAGGTCTGCTGTGCCATATGTGGGTTAGTTCCTTGGCCAGGCATTGAACTCAGCCCTCAGAGGTAATAATAGTGCTGAGACTTAACCCAGGCCACCATGGAGGCCCAGATAGATTTTTTTTCCCCAGTTAGCAAAATGCATTTAAGATTCATTCATGTTTTATTATGGCTGGGTAGCTCATTTCTCTTTATCACTGAATAATATCCCACATTTTTATTGCTGAATAATTGTACCAAAATTTGTTTATCTGTTCATTATTAAGGGACAAGTTCATTACTCTAAATTTTCACTTTAAAGCTGCTATAAACATTCACATGCAGGTGTGAAAATAAATTTTCAAGTCTTTGGAGTATCAGTACCTAGAGTGAAATTGTTCTGTAGGAAACTGCCAAGCTTTCCTAAAAATTACTTGAATAGGTAAAGGCTTCTGTTTTAATCAGGGAAATTAGAAGCTGTGTATGCCTATTTCTCCAATGTGACACACCAGACCTTTTATACCTGTTATGCAGACTTAGCAAATATATTTTGATATGGTGATTTCCCTAGTCACAATAGAAGTTCTTACATAAATATTTGAAGTATAAATATGTGCCTGAAAGGAAATACAAAGTATGATTAAAAATCTTTTTTTTATAAATTTTGGCTATTAGACTGAGTGTGATCTTTAGCCACATTTGTGAAGAGGATTGTTTTGATACTATTATTCATAACATAGGGTTTTAGAATATAAATATAATTAGAATACTGGCTTAAAATATAGCTAGAAATAACTAGCTATTAAATGATGTATGTGTGGAATCATGCAATTTAATGATTTGTGACAGTACTTTCTGTGATTTCCCAAAGTTAGTTGCTTTAGGTGGCATGACTGGAGCATTTAGTTTTTAATTTGCATGTCTAACTTTCAGTTCATTGTCATTTCATTCTTTACTGTAGAATTTCATAATATTGGATTATTTCTTTTACCTGTCACTAAGTTTTCCAGAAGTTGAAGTGAGATTGTTATTTTTCTATTTTTGTCACTGTTGTAAAAGATTTCCTCTTATGATTCCTTTTTTTCTAGTTTAGTGATAACATGGCCCAGGTGAGTAGAAAACCTAAAGTAAAAGCAACTAAAAGCAATCCTTTTTGTTTTCAAAACTTGTTTCATTTTGAATAGAAGAAGGAGGTAAATATTTCAGCATTCCTTTTACTAATTAGCAGTTGTTATCTTCAGTTCCATAAGTGCCTTGTTTGACTCTGCCAACAGTAGGGTTTTTGGTCTTGCTCTATAGTAATGATGTATTTTCTGTGTTTTCATTTTATTTTTTAGGACATTTGCTTTTAACGGAGAGTGATTTTTGTTTCTGATTGTCAGTGCTATTTCAGTTACACATAGCTGTATCGTCAGAAGAATAACAATATGTATTTATTTACTGTTCTAGCTTTTGAAGAGAGGGAACAAGTTCCATGGTCTTCCATAGGAGGATAATTCCTCCCCTTTGAACATTTAACAGATCTCCATTTTGAAACTTTCTCTTGAGTTCATTGTATTTTATAATAATTTCTGTGGTGCTGTGGATTCAGGAAATCTGTTTTTTCTATTCCCACTTGTATGAATTTTTATTTCCTTCTTGAAAGTAGGAAAAGTGACTAAACTTAATATAATTCATGAATTAGTGGTTCATGCAGCTTAAGTGAAAAAATACATGCATTTATGAGGTGGGAGAGGTTACTAGAGATTTAGGATAAAGGAATACCTTTCTGTATAATGCAAGCTTTTATAAAAATTATTGTAGCCCGGATTCATAAGCTGCATTAGTATGCAAAGATTCCAGGCTTTGCTAAGGTACCAGAGCTGCCTTAATGACTTTGAGCTAATGACTTTGAGCATAGCAGTACTTTGGGAATCGAGCTGCTTACCTACATACAAGAAAGTAATAAAATCAGGGCAGAATGAAAGCTTACCTGAAATGGCAGGCATGAGCACGAATACATCTGGGCTAAAAGAATCTCTTAATTCTAATAAGATAGGTACTCATTCCTATGTTTCTGCAAAATGATAGCTTCAGTCAAAAATCTTAAAATATAATAGAATACATGAAAAATAAGAAAGGTGAGATAAGGATAATAAATATTTTATAAGGACAGTAGTTTGACATTTTAAGGTATATATTATTCTCGCATTGCAGGAACTTCAGGTGTTTATATACATGATACAACTTAAGTGAAGTCATTTCAGTTTGGAAGTTATTAGATGAGGAAGCCAAAAAGTGGTCTTATAGATACATTTTATTTCTTCAAAAGAGAGAATAAGAGTCCACTTTTCTCTTGTCAAACTTTTTAGTGGCAGATGATGGAATAATACGAATTTTATTAAGTAATACTACAAATGTAAAACATTTTGGTTAAATTGTATCTTTAAATTGTTAGAAAATGACCTTTTTAAAAATTTTGATGTATGTATAGGGATTAAAGATTATAGTCTATGTTGTACTTTAGATGAGTTTGTCTAGGAGAATTGTGAAAGTTCTGATATTTAACATGGAAAACAGGATGAAGAATTCTTACTGCAGTTTAACTTTTGAGTAAATAAAACTTAAAATATCATTAGTCATTTAAGCTCATTAGTTAAGTAATATTTTGACTGTAGATTATCTCATTAATGGCATTAATGTATCACTATTGAAATTGCTGAAAGCTCAAGGTATTTCATTCTTATTTCTTGTTTAGTAAATCAGTTAGTTGGTTTATCTCAATAGAAGTTCATTAGGAAGTTGAATCAATTTTGCAGTTATTGAAAATGGACATTTTTATTCTGTAACTTGCAAGTTAGAGAGTGGGCTTTTGCACCTGTAAGAATATGATAAATTCATTGCTCATTGGATACAAAGCCAAATTCATTGTTCTCCCCATACCCCCTTGCTCTAGGTATTTTGGTAAGCAATTTTTGCCATTTGGTAATACTTTTTGGCTTATCTCTTGTCTTTTAATCTTTCTCCTACTTAATGATGTTCATGTGATTTATTGTAAAAGAGGTACAATAAATTAAATCTGAGAATACCTGGCATTTACTTAAATTCTTTATTTTCTTAATAAGATAAAGAATAAAGATTAAAGATTTTTAACAACTGATTTAGGAGTTGGAGGATATCCAAATCCTCATCTTAGTTGTGCCACTGCAAAAGCAGCTTAAATCTCTTAAGACTTAAATTTCCTTATTGATGAAATGAAGAGTTGATGAGATGAAAGCATCGCAAGTTTCAAATTGTCTGTCTAAAGGCCAGAGTATGTAGTTTATTTGGTTTAGTCTAGCATAGCCATCTATTTTTTGTGTTTTTAGGTATCATGTGAATTGTCCTATTTGTTTAATCTACACAACTTAATTCTACAGAATCAGTTTCCTCATTTTTCATTATTGTCTGTTTGGGCCTACTTGCAATTTCAGTTGCAATCTTTGGACTACAAGTCACTCTCGGCTTTTAAAAAATTCACAATATTTAATGCTGTCACAACAACTTTAACAAAACACTTTGTCACTATTCAAACATGTTATGGATCTAGACATTGTTGCTTAGCATCCTTCTTTTCTTGATATTAAGTGGCACAGGGAGCTAGAGATTGTCTACTAGGATAGGCTATCAGAAAGTTGTATTCATTCTGCTCAGTAATTGTAATTAGAAATTTGGATTTTTTTTTTTGCCCTACTTTTCAGAGCAGCTGCTATATAAATGAAAGTTTTATGCCATGAGACATATTTATACTATGAAAGTATAAGTCTTCCCCATTGCCTTCTTGGTTTGTGCCATGTCATTTTTCCTGATGCCATACTACTTTCTAGTATCTGTTAAGGACACATTCTATTGATTGACTAATGCCAGCACATTGTCAGAATTAATAGATGACATTTTCACTTGATTTTTTGACATTTAAAATTAATAGCCAAATTGATAAAATGAATAAGCATCCAGTATAGTACAGGCCCAGCTTTTTTTTTTATTTCTATGATGAGACATTAGCCAGTCATTTGTTAAGGTAGATATCAGAGGAGTATTAAATGTTCAATACTTATTTTTGATATATTGTCATATTCATTCATCTACAGATCCTGTTTTTGAATGCTCTGCAAATATCATTAGAAATATACAAAGGGAGGCACATACTTAGGTGATGAAAAGAAATTTGAAAGTAACTTACATGCAAATAATGAGTTTTATAGATACATTCTACTCATTTGTGCCCAAGGATGCAATAGTGAAGCAATATCATGATGTTTGGTGTTTTCTTAAAGATGTTTTACTATTTAAAATTATTAAATAATTCTACTTCACATCTTTTCAATACCTGAAATAAAAGTAAATAAAACTGGTTGTGCAAAATATCACTATTTGCAGATGATATAATAATATACATAGAGAACCCCAAAAAGTCCACAGAAAAACTAATTCAACTCATCAATCAGTTCAGTAAAGTGGCAGAATACAAAATCAACATGCAAAAGTCAGTAGCCTTCCTATACACAAACAATAAATCTGAAGAAGAAGAAATCAAAAAAAACCATCCCTTTTTTTATTGAAACAAAAAAAATCAAATATTTGGGAATGAATCTAACAAAAGAGGTAAAGGACCTATACAAAGAAAACTATAAAACACTGTTAAAAGAAATAGAAGAAGACACAAAGAAATGGAAAGACATCCCCTGCTCATGGATTGGAAGAATAAACATTATTAAAATGGCCATCCTTCCAAAAGCAATATACAGATTCAATGCTATTCCAATCAAAATTTCAATGTCATTCTTCAAAGAAATAGAACAATTATTGATGAAATTCATATGGAATCACAAAAAACCCCGAATAGCCAAAGCTCTCCTGAAAAAAAAAAGAAGGGAATGGAGGCATCACACTCCCAGACTTCAAACTCTACTACAAAGCCATAATCATCAAAACTGCATGGTATTGGAACAAGAACAGACATACAGACCAATGGAATCGAATAGAAAATCCAGAAATAAACCCACAGATTTATGGTCAACTAATCTTTGACAAAGGAGCAAAGACTATGCATTGGAGCAAAGAAAGTTTGTTCAATAAATGGTGCTGGGAAAACTGGGTCGCTACATGCAAAAGAATGAAGCTTGACCACTACCTCACACCATACACAAAAATCAACTCAAAATGGATTAAAGAACTAGACATAAGACCTGAAACCATAAAATATATAGAAGGAAATATAGGCGAAACACTACGTGATTTGCACATCAAAGACATCTTTACAGACACATCACCCAAAGCAGTGATAGTGAAGGCAAAGATAAACAGCTGGGACTACATCAAATTAAAGAGCTTCTGCACAGCAAAAGAGACAATAACAAAAACAAAGAGAAACCCCACCAACTGGGAGAACATTTTTGCACCCAACACTAATGATAAAGGTCTGATCACAAAAATCTGCAAAGAGCTGAGGAGACTCAACAACAACAAAGAAAATAATCCAGTCAAAAAATGGGCAGAAGAGCTAAAAAGAAACTTCTCTGAAGAGGAAATGCAAATGGCCAACAGGCATATGAAAAAATGTTCAACATCACTTGTCATCAGGGAAATGCAAATCAAAACTACCATGAGATACCATTTTACACCAGTGAGAATGGCACATATTAAAAAAACTAGCAACAACAAATGTTGGCGAGGGTGTGGAGAAAAAGGAACTCTTCTGCACTGTTGGTGGGAGTGCAAACTGGTCCAACCACTCTGGAGAGCTGTGTGGAGATCTCTGCACCTACTAAACATAGAGCTCCCATATGATCCGGCAATTCCACTCCTAGGTATTTACCCAAAGGACACAGAAACATCAATTCCAAAGAACACCTGCACCCCTGTGTTTATAGCAGCACTGTTTACAATAGCTAAGCTTTGGAAACAGCCCAAATGCCCAAAAATAGATGACTGGATCATGAAGATGTGGTACATATATACCATGGAATATTACTCAGCATTCAAAAAAGATAAACACATGCAATTTGCAGCAACATGGATGGCGCTGGAAGGGATCATGCTCAGCGAAATAAGCCAAAAAGAAAAGAAAAATACCGGATGGTCTCACTCATAGCAGGAATCTAGAAAACTTAAATAAGGGACCAGGAAAACGAATAACTATAAGAAAGTGAAAATCAAAATCAACAAAAAACTACGAACCAGAGACACTTTTAGGGGGGCGGGGGTGGGAGGGGAGGGTTTGGGGTCAGAATGGGGGGGCTGCAATTGTATGGGGAATATAAAAATAAAATTTATTATTAAAAAAAAAAAAAAACTGGTTGTGCACCATTTCCCACTTCACTAGTATTTTTCGTGTTTTTGAAGCCAACTTCACTAGTAAATCTAGATCTATAATACTTCCAGAATATTTGATTGCTAGCTTTTAAAATATTGTTTTTACATTGTTTTCAGAATCTACTTTGCATTCAGACATTTTTATTCAAGAAACTGATTTTGCTTTTAACATATTGAAATAAATATTAAGGAGTATTTTTCTTTTTTATTATCTTCTGACAGTCATATCTGCTTCTGCACTTTATATTCTACAAAAGGTTAGCCATTTTACGTTTGAACTGACGGAAAAGCGGAATCTGAAAAACATGAATCTTTTCATGTTTGTCGGTAGCACTTGACCTTTGTTCCTTAGTTGACTTTGTGACAGATATTCAAGACCCATCAAGTTCTTGACAAAAGTAGGGATTTTTCTTTGCCGCCATGTGTTATGACTTGGGATTGTCTTAATGGCACCTTTGCTTAAAAGTTGAATTTCAAAATTATTGATGGAAAATAAAGCAATAGGTTTTTATATCATTTATCATTGCGTACTTAAAGAAAAGATAAGGCATTCTAGTACAGATTTTAGTAAAGTTTAGGACTAGCTAATTGAAATAGGATGTGGCGGGAAATATCAGGAATATTAAAAAAAATGAATAGACTGCTCAGTGACCGAGGCTGTGACTCCTTTTGTACATATTAGATGCTACACAGATATGATATGAAAAGGGTACTGGAGTGGGACTGCTGTGTTAGGAAATAGTTAATATGTAACTTTGTTGTTTTTGATGATCTTAGTAAGTGATTTTATGTTCTGCACTTGATTTTATAAATCTGTAAAATAAGAGTAGATTGCCAAAGTTTTATCTGTCTTAAATTTTGAGTCTCGATATTTAAAAAAACTAGGTATTATAGGATTATTTTGAGTAAGATATACCTAATAAGAAGGTCTTAAACATTTTTTTCCCCTCAAAAAGTGCCACTGCTTTCAGTCCCATCTCGATCTGTCTTCCTTCCAATTCTGCATACTCACTCATGTATAGAGATGACATTTTACTAATATGTCACTTTGGGGTAATAGAGAAGAAAGTTAAAAGTGGTATTTCATAAAGTCTGGGTTAGTCTGAAATAAACTGTTACAGAGAAACTCTTGGAAAATCTTGAATTTGTTTTTTCCATTGATGGTTTTTGCTCTTGAGATAATTTTTAATAGATCTAGTGACCTTTTCTTTCTCATCCACAAATGAATCTAATTGTGTATCAAAGGCAGTTCTGAAACTGTTATGTTCTTTGTGTCATATCACCTGTAGGCTCAGAAAGGGTGAAATTTGTAGGCTTGTGCAGTGTCCGGAATCTCCTAGTGGTCCTTATGCTGTGCAGTCATTCTGTTACACGGCAGGGAGAGGGGCACCCCAGAGCTCCCAAACCTGCCTGCTCTAAATAGGTTCTGCCATCCGCCACATCAAGACAAAACCTATGAGACTTTAATGGGAAGGAACTTTAATACAATTAGTAAACAACACAGGAAAGGCAAAGAATATAGTTTCTTTATCAAGCACCCAAAGTTACCCATCCTCTTGTGGGTAAAAGTCCACCCAGACGCAATTGGCCCAGAGCAAGGCCTGAAAGCCTGCCACAAGTCTAAAGCACCTTTCCGTGGGGACCCACAGAAAAGGCTCAGAAACAACTGGATAAGTTTGGAAGGAAAAGAGCAAAATCAAAATCAAGCTAAAAGCTGCCATTTTATCCTTCCCACGGGTCTCTCACCCATGTGTTTTCAACCAGTCCAGGACCAAAAGGCAAGCACAATTTCTTCATGTGTCTGTCTACTCCATGTGCCTCTTTCAGGTCTCTTTCCGGCTCTCCATCCTGCTTCCTTCCTTTCTCAGTCTCATCTGCTGCTTCTCCTCTTTAGCTCTACCCTCCTTGGGTGGGGCGGGGAACCTGGAACTTCCCCTTTTCCTGGGGACCACCCTGTTACAATTCTACTTTTTTTTTTTTTTTTAAGATTTATCTTTTTTATTTATGCATACAGGAACTGGGGTGTGGGCCAGAGGTGTGAGGGACTGGGTGTGATGTATGTGGATTCACCAGAGGGTGAATCTTCTCACCCTCCAGTGCCTCTGGCCTGTACCCCAGCTATTGTATAAATTAAAAAAAACTTAAAAAAAAAAAAAAGGTAGGTATCAGCTGGATAGAATTTATCATTGCATTTTTTTCAGAGTTTGTCAAAATATGGTTAATCAGTGTATTTTTAGCAAATGTGTCTGATTTTCAATCAAAAGCCTAGGTTTAGACAGCTATAAATATTTTCTATTGGATTTCAAGTGTTACTTGTAACATTTTGATATTCCAAATTAAAACAGTTCAGAGTGTGAACTGTAACTAGTACTGTAATAATTTTAATTGGTGTGCATAGAATTCTTCACTGGTTATGTATATAGTGAATATTATGAGAATATTTTTCTTTATAGTAACAATACTAGACAGCAAGTGAGAAGACCTGAATTACTGTCCCAACTTTACCAATAACCTCTGCTATTAAGTTTCTGTTCTATGGGAAAGTATATTAAAAAGCTGGAGAATGCACAAATGAAAATGGATGATTTCCTATCACCATGGAGTTTCTCCAGTGATCAAACTGAGGTTATTGAGCAAAATAATCTTCAAAGACAGCAAATTGTGTGAATGATTTGTTTTATATTGAAGATATTTATTATCGTACTCAGTTTCCAGAATGCTTTTTACATTTTATCCACAGTAATCCTGTGAAATGGGTACTATTTTTCGTTTTCTTTTTGTCCATACATAGGCAAAGAAACAGATGAGCTTAAATAATTATCCCAGCACAAGTTAAGTCGTTTGACTCCAAATTCTAAACATAGTTTACTTACCATCAAAAACAAAAGCATGATATATTGATGATATATAGCATTATTAAAATTAGAGCATGATTGATATAAAGTATACAGGTATGTATCATGAGCTCCCTCTCTAAGTGACAGGCAATATACCAACATGTAGAACAAGTTGCCAGTGTCCTGCCATATGACTGGTCTTGGGCACTCCTGAGGGTACATTATCTCTGTTTCAGGCTTTTGCCACCCAGGAGCCAGTGAGTAGAGTGACCCTCACCAGTACCAGTGCCTTGAGCGTTTTAACCTGGGAAGTGTGAACAAACTTTCAAGGTAGCAGAAGGCTCTGTTTACTGCAAAGCCCTGCCCATCTATCATCTATAGACTATGTACCTGTCAGATCCCAAATATGTCCCTGGCTCTGCTTATCATTTATTTCAACAAATACTACTGTGGAGCCCCCGTTGTGCAACCAGCTGAGCCAGGTGCTGTGGACTAACACAGGTGTCAGATCTTTCCAGTCCAGCAGGGGGTGAGACACATAACCACCCAGGTGAATATTGTGGATGATGAGCTCAAGGTCAAACCATAGTGGGAGGAATTAAAGGAGGGACTTTTTTTATTTTGTAGCTGACAATGTTTATTTTTAACAAAAAGAGAACACTGGACCTAACATGGCAGTTTGAAAAATCTCTCGAGTTTTCAGCCTATATAGTTGGATCAGCCTCATCTGATCCAAATGCTGCTAGCTTCTAAGTCTAGGGAGAAATCTGGTTTAAAATGGCCACTCAGAGCTGTGAGGGACCTTAACATCCCAATTAAATAGCTGACATAAGAACAAGAAGAGAAGAAAGTGAGAAAGTTAACTGAATAATCCTGGGAGGAAGGGATTTGGGTTCTTTGCGCAAAACATGGTCTTCACTTAAGCAAAGCTTAATTGATAGCATCAGCGCCCAATACACATATAAAACTAAAATAACAGTTCTACAAAAGTTATCCAATTTCCCTGTGGGTAATATCCCCTCCTAATACACATGTAAAATATAACACATATTTCAACAAAAGTTAACCAACTTCTCTAAAGGAGGGACTTTTTATTCACCTTAATTTCAGTAATTGCTGAAGAAAAAACTTAGATTTTTATTTTTATATGTGAAATAGTGTATTGACTTGGGTTTTTCCAGGAATTACAATGTGTTAATTGTTTGGTACAACATTGCTCAATTCTTTGAAGGAAAGAATTCTTGTATTTTCTTTATATGGAAAACCAATTTTATTACATTTTGTTTTGGCATAAGAAAAGTTTCTATTTCAGAATAGTACTTAAAAAAACCATGAAGAAGTGAAATCATTTAGGTAAATTGTTAAATCCAATGAGAAAGAAGTAGTACTCATTTTATACTTATTTTGTTTTTATGCTTGTTTTTGTCAGGGGTGAAAGCATGTCTACAAAGGAAAGAATGTGAACAGGAAGAAAAGTACGAAATTTCTGAAGGCCCAAAGAGAAGCAGGCTCAATAGAGAACAGCTGGTATTTTTCTTTTGCTACTACTTTCATTGTGCTTATAACATTTTTTTTTTTAAATTTATTTATTTACACATACAAGAACTGGGGTACAGGCCAAAGGTATGGGGTGGGGGTGGGTGAGAGGATTCACCAGAGGCAGAATGGGGAACAGAACAAGCGGAAAGACTGAAGTACACTGCTGAGGGGAGCAGCGGGCGAGTCAAGAGAGGTCTGCTGCGCCATGTGGGTAGCTCCCTGGCCGGAGACTGAATTTGTACTGCAGTGGCTGTGGATAGCCTCATAGATTGTGTCTTAACCCCTTGAGCCACCAAGGGAGGCCCCATTGTGCTTATAATTTAACATTACTAGTTCCATCAGGAAAAATTTCTCCTGCCCTTTAAGCAAGTACAGGTGACTGATTAAGTTTTTAATTGTGCTTATTTCAAGCATTTGATTCTGAGAGATGATCATGATGAGCAGTAAAATCTAGACGGTAATAATTTCTTACTGTTAATGGATTTTAGGCATTTTGAACGTTCCCATAAACCTTTCATAATCTGAGGTAAATCTCAGATACAGGAAGTGGCTTGAAAGAAACCATACAGCTGCTGTTTGGATTTCGTTGCCATATGTTTTTATTGCCATATATTGCAGTTTTAATGGATAATATTCCATTATCCTACTGATATCTAAGTATATTAGAATGATGAAGAAAAACAGTTTTTATGGAAGGGAATTGTTAAGCTTTCCCCCCCTATAAAGCTCACAGAAGTGTGTTTCATAGCTAATTGGATCCCCAGCTGTGGTTTCAGAAAGTATTGTACCCCCAGGAATATGTGTCTGGAAGGAACCCTGGAGGTCGCCCCCCACTTTGCTTAGTATCCCAGAGCACGATTCAGATTCTCTAGGAATGCTTTAGTTTAAGTCTCACCAAATAAGATTAAATATTCTGATAAAAGAAGCTTGATGAACAGTTTTTTTTTATTTGCGTTTAAGAAGTTACATACAAAGCATACTGAAAATGTGAGAAGAGTGAAAAATACATGACATGGTGACTGAATTTTAGCAGGAAAAACTGTAAATACAAAACCTTTATTTGCATTAGTATTTTTCTTGACCCAAGTAGTTCTGTTGAAATACAGCTTGTCCCACCACCTCATTAAGTAGCTTCTCGCTGCTCATAACTATTGTTTTTATTTCCCTCATTCAAATGCAGTGTTTTAAAATATTTTGATTTGCTTTCAACAAGCTTTTTTGGGGTGTGATTTCAGTTGCCAAAGCTATTTGATGGATGCTACTTCTACTTCGGGGGAACCTACAAGCACCATCCAAAGGACAACCTTGTTAAGCTTGTCCACGCTGCAGGGGGCCGGGTCCTCAGCCGAAAGCCCAAGCCCGACAGCGATGTGACCCAGACCATCAACACAGTGGCTTACCACGCCAGGCCCGCTTCTGACCAGCGCTTCTGCACTCAGTACATCATCTACGAAGACGTGTCCGGTCATCGCCCGGAGAGGGTCCGGCAGGGCAAAGTCTGGATGGCTCCTTCCAGCTGGTTTATAGATTGTGTGATGTCCTTTGAGTTGCTCCCTCTTGACAGCTGAATATACCGCACCCGATGAACTGTTGAGATTGAACTTGACTGAGAACCAGCATTTGCACAGTTTTGATCATTCACATTTTTACAAATAGGTAGACTAGTTCCTATTACTTTTTATCCTTGAAAAGTAAGTCGTGTCAGACTAGGAATTCATTCTGTTTACTGAGATTGCTTTGAAGGAATTTTCTTTTTAAAACTGGTGTATGTTTTGATTCATCATGTCTTTCTATTCAAATTGTCAGCTATCAAAGATTAATGAGAGAGCATGAAACTGTTGGTTAAATATGGAAGGGGTATCATTATTGTCTCAGCTGTTTAATGCTCTTTGATGAAAAAAAATCCATACCTGCCACCAGCAAGTGTACCTGTCATTGTTTAGTAAACGAAGAATATTGTCAAATAATTTATCCTGACTTTATTGTAATAAAAATAGAGTACAGATCTAAATGTTCCCCACAGGGTTAAATTCTCCTGTTTACAGTTTTCTCCCTCTTTCATTGTGTTTAGTTTTTATAATTTACTTGGAATCCTCTTCCACATTTTTATCCCTTATTTTTAGCTTGTATATTCATCAGGCAATCATGATTTGAACCTTAACAGTGTTGTTCTTTGGTGAAAATCAACCTTGGGCTCATGGCACATATTTTTATTGTGTACACGTAGTGTTAACTATCCGTTTATAACTTTATTTACTATATGTATAGATACGTTGAGCATTTTCTCTAACATTTTAGTATCAATATTTCTTAGGTTTCACTGGACTAGTCAGCAAATTGTCAATCAAATGTTAATACATTAAATTAGGAAGCAGTTTTTTTCTGGTAGACATTGCTCGACATTAAAGTAATTTTTTTTGAAGGTCTAAATTTCTTCCTTCACTGTATTTTGAAAATACGTACATTCCCGAGGAGGCAGAAGTTGGGGATTATTTGATTTTGAACAGATTTTGTCCATAAGGTACAAAAGGCCAGAACAACAAGTCTAGAGATAGGAGTGGAAGGACGTAACAGTGCCAAGACAGTGCCGGCTGCAGGGTAGCGGCCAGGACACCGAGAGCGGGGAAACCTGGGAGGTTGCTGCCGTCTCAGTGTTCCCATTTGTGAATCGTTTAAAAAGTTTTTAAGAAGCAGAATTCTTTAAAAAGTCTTCCTAGAAATGGAGTGGTCTTATGATAATAAAGACACGAGAAGGGAGATACTGTGAGAACTGCCAGTTTGAGAACAGTTTGATAAATAACGACTGCATTTGAACTGAGAGTTTTAAAGATCCACTTTTTTGAAAGTTTGATATTCTGCTGATTATTTCAGAATACATTTTAACTTATTTCCTCCTTTGACATGTTACTTTTTCATATCAAGAAATGCATTATGTGAGCAAAATAATATACTGCTGACCCTGACCTTCAAGGGTGAGTTAACTCTGAAACACTCTCTTTAACTGGTAATGTGTTTGTCCCACGTTTCTCTCTAATGGAGAATGATGAACACCATAGCACCAAACAGATCGGAGGGGTTAGATAATGTCTGGATTAAATAATTTAAGATGGTCTGGGATTTGGGTTGTCATTTTTGATTTATAACTGACTTTCAGTCACTTTCTATTGCCTCATTGGTCACATTCCTAGACAGGTATGCGTCTGTACTTCCGATTTGAATTTCTCTTTGTAAATCACCTCTGGGCATTGCTGCTCACTTTTACTTCATTTATTTACTGTTTGTCCCCTTCCTGCTCTGTCATATTTTGTCCCTCCACTCTTAGGCAGTTTTATTTTTGGTTTCCTAAATGATTTACAGTGGATTGATGTGAAGCTCTTGAAACTTGTACTTTTCAATATAGATATGCTTGTAATTGTTTTCATTTTTCAATCATAGATGCAAGCGTTCTTTTTGTTTACTATAAATGATTAAAGTTATTTGTGTTTCCATCTCTCTGTGTCTTCTTTGGAAGTGGTTTGTTCTGTGCTAGTGAAGAATCAGACTGAGAAAGATCTGTGAAAGAATCAGCTAGCAAAAGCTTCTCCTTTTGAACAACAGTGCGCTTTAATTTTGGATAGAACTATTTCTAAAGGATATTGGCTACTTTATTGTGCTTAAATAATAATTTCCGAATACAATGTGAGCATGTTAGGAGGAAGTTAAAATCAAGAGCGTCAGTCATTTCTTCATTTATGATAATTTATTTAGCTAAACTCCTGCTACTGAATATTTGGATTATTTCTTTTATAAAACCATTTAACATCTTTATAATATATTTTGGCTCAAAGGGAAGGGGAAATTCTTGAGAGTGCGGCTTCATCATCACTTGACATCATCTGTACAAAATGCAGTGTATTCCCTACACATTTAAATTAAGAACTATAGTTATACTTAAAATATAAAAATTAGAAAATGAGCTTTAATTGATTGTTATGATTTTCACGAGTTGATGAGACTTTACATGTAAGGTTCAAAACACTCCAGCACCTATGGTTAGAAGCTAATCAGAAAAAAGAAAAGAAAAAAGGATTCCAGCTTTTTGGTAGCAGCACTCGGCTACTTCACCTTGCCTTTGAGAATCTCTTGTGCTAAGATGAGGAAACAGGCCCAGAAAACTAGATCACACGTATAGCTCATTATTGGGAGGGTTCAGATTAAATGATGTCTTTTTTTCCTTCTGCCACAGGCCTCCTAGGATACTTGGCTTTAAGTGTAAGCGTTTGCTGTTATTGGAGCCTCTGGCCTGACTTCTACTTCAATGAACCTGTTTGGGCATCTTGAAGGAAGGTGGCATCTGTCCTATCTGTGCTGCAGCCCCACTTCTGCCTCAGCTGACACTAACCACCACATCTATTTTTGAGACCATAAAGAAAGGTCTTAAAAATTTCCTCAATCCATTTCAAGCAGTTACAAGTCACTGTTTGGGCACAATTTTATTGTTGGAAATTCATGTGTGATGTCATACATACCCTTTAGAAATACTATTTCTGATTCAGGTACACATTGCAATGCAAAATGTGTGTGTGTGTGTGTGTGTGTGTGTGTCTGTCTGTCTGTCTAGATGTAACTATATAGTTGTGTGTTGTATTCTGATTCCCCAAGACACATTTCTACAGCTAAGGTGTATGGAATTTGTTATAGAATATGGTAATAAATACGTTTTTAAATCACCATTCTCATTGTAGTCATATTTCCTTTTTTTGATGAGTGCTAAAGTTCTGACACCTGCTGGTAAAGTCGAATCTTTTTCTGGACTGTGGAAGTAATAATTAACAAGTACAATGTTTAACTTATAAGGGAATTAATGCATTCTGAAAAGTAAATGAAGTTTGTGAAGATTTTTCTATTGACCTTTCTTTTGCAGATAGGTGACAGAAGCATAAGAGCAGGTAATTGACTTTTCCACTGAGTGTCCTCTTAAAGTGCTTTGCAAAGATTTACTAGCAATTATACATATGCATTTTATCCTTTTAAAAAATGTAGATCTGGTTTTATGTTTCAAGAGGAAGTCAAACAATTCTGATACTGATTTGTTCACTCATTTATACATTGATTCACTGAATATTGAGAAACTACTGGCTCTCAGGCTTTGTTGCTCACTTGGCACAACTGAAGTGAAAAGAAAATGGCCACAGCCCTGGTGAGCCTTACATTCTAGGAGAGTCATTCAGGTCATCAGATGAATGCACAAGCATCATTTGATGAAGGCAGGCCCCTGTGATCTGTGCATGAGAAACACCTGAGCAGAGAGCTGCACACCGGTTTGCACTTCTTTATGAGGACACACTTTGAGGAGTTGGCCTCCCCCACCATGACTCATTTGGCTGAAGAGACAAACGCGTTTGCTCCAGTCACCATCAGGCACTTTTGAAAAAGGTAACTGGGATTCATTCTTAGGATCAAATGATTAATAGTTGCCTTGATATTCACTAACTGTTTTTTGATTCCTCTTGAGTGATACTTACGGACTTTTGCAGAAGAGAATGACATTTCATCAATATTTTATTAGAGCTTTTTTTCCTTTAATTAGGAAGTCAAGTCAGAAATAGGAAATGCAGGTTACTGAAGCCATGAATAGGAAATGAGTTTTTTGCTATCAGTGTTTAATTTGCTAACTTAGCAAATTTAATCTTAAGATAATTTAAACAGTAGTTAAAGCTATCCAGATTTCTTTCACCTACCCTTTAAAAATGCATCTTTTTAATATTCATGTTATTTTTCTGTGAATTCAGATGAAGTCACTAGAAGAGAGGAGTTTTTTTTTAATGTAAGAAAGATTTTCAAATTGCTGGCATTTAAAAATTTTCCATTTTGTAGCAATTGTGTACATAGTTTTAAAAAAAGTCAAATAGTGCTAAAATTTAGGAAAAGCATCAGTCTCCTGGACATCTCTCTCAATCACCACTCAGAAACAACTTTGTATGCTTAGTAGTTTACCTGGGCATTTACCGTTTACCTAAAAATCACGTGCATACAACATCCTTTCATCTCTCTTAGACACAATTTCCTGCTATGGTAAATGATCATTTTGTTTCTTTGGCCTCATCTTCCCAATAGGTAATTTAAATCACAGTTCTATGTTTTCCCCAGTGATGACTATGGAAATATTCACTGCTCTTCCAAGTTATTTGCAATGATCGCATTTCCTTTTTTGCAAATCTTTTTGTTTTCTTTGAATTTTTATTAGTTTGAACAATCTGTGTCTACACTTTTGAACTTACTACTTTCTGACATCCTTGAAAAAGGCCTCCCAATATAATTTTTCTCCAAGACAAGTCTGTTTTTGTAAGAGATGAGTTTTCTTTCTCTTGGAAATGCCCCTGCAGACCTCTGCCTTCCTCCATGTGGACTGCTTGCCATTGAGATCTGCATGACTTTCACCCTGCAACTTACCTTCTTTCCCAGATCCTGGGTTTTTTGCTTTTCTGCTTTTTTTATTTGATGACATATATCTGAAACTTCATGAGAAAGAATGCAATCCATCAGTATTTTGCCTGAAAAACACTTTCTGCCATCACGCCTGATTTTGGCTTAGTTAAAAAAAAAAAATGTTAACAATTGTTTCCCCTTGAGTGTGGTTATGAAGGGTGAATCAGCGTCTTCCCGCTTGTCCATATTCCCTCTGCAGGCACTGGGTTCCTTCCTTCTATCCACAAAGTCATTTTCACCCACCATGGGCTGTGCTGAGGATTACCCTGGATTGATTAGTAACCCAGGCTGAGCAAGGGCAGGCAACAGAGCAATGCCATTAACGCCTGGACTCAGTCTGAAAATCAGAAATTCTTAGTTTTTGTATCTAAATAATACTGTTTTGTATTCTGCCATTTGGAAATAATTGGGCATACTCTTGTTTGAAAGAGGGTAATCTTGCCCTTTGGGAATAATGCTTGACTAAGGCAGGTTAGTCACGATGTTGGGCTCAGGGCAAATTGCTAACAGAATTTAGTAACAGCTTTGGTTTTTGTTGCTTTTTTTTTGTGTGTGTGTTTGTTTTTGTTTTCTGAATGAGATCTGGACACCTGATGATTTTCAATGACTGAATTATTCCTTGCCCAGAAAAAGCAACCTTTATTGCATTCAAAGCTAATCTTAGCGGCATTAGATAGGCAGTACATAGAAATGTGCAAATCTTTGTAGCCTAGTAGTAAAGGCAGTATTCACACAGGGTCTGCTAAGTACGCATGAAACTCATCTGTGTGGGGAGGGGATTTTAAAAAGACTGAGAAAGAGCTGTCAGTTTATGAATACACTGATCACAAGGCCTATTGTTGACGACCAACCAGACGTTTTGGGTACTTCAATATCAAATAGCCTATTAATTTATAACTACGGTTGAGGAAGGAGGAAGAAAAAACAAATGAAGCATCTATAATAATTGCTTTATATCTTTTTACATTACACTACCATTTCTCAAGAATTGGTAGCTAAGATAAGCCTCTTCACTGAGAGATAAGTTTGCGGTTTTGTGGCATTTCATCTCCAAGAAAATACAGTCATTCAATTTTTAATATATCTGTACCTCATGGGAGTTAGGAACTATAGACCACTGAGCCTGCTTTGGGTAGTAATTCACAGAAATATATCCAGGTAGTTATCTCTGGAGAATGTTTTATTTTATTTATTTATTTATTTATTTTTAAAAGATTTATTTATTCATTTACACAAGAACCAGGGTACAGTCAGTCCTGATGCGCGGAAGGGTGAGAGGATTCAGCAGAGGA
Source organism: Talpa occidentalis (assembly GCF_014898055.3). Lineage (NCBI taxonomy): Eukaryota > Metazoa > Chordata > Mammalia > Eulipotyphla > Talpidae > Talpa > Talpa occidentalis. The sequence goes on along the minus strand of NW_023603184.1, from coordinate 134,019,052 downwards.
AGAGCAGGGAGCAGAACAGGCAAATGACAGAAATACACTGCTGAGGGGCGCGACAGGAGAGGTCTGCTGTGCCATGTGGGATCCTCACTGGCTGGCCGGGATTGAACCCGCGCTGCAGAAGCTGCGGACAGCTTCACAGAGTGAAGCTCAACTGCCTGCGCCACCAGGAGAGGCCCTGGAGAATATTTTAAATATTATATAATAATTTTTTTTTTTCAGGAAAGGAGTCCATAGAATGTAAAAGAGGAATATAAAGTTGAACATGACCTTGATGCGATCATCCCTACTAAAATTGTCAACTGTGTCAGGAAATTGGAATTAGAATCTTGATCTTGGGCCATTTCCTTCTCTTGTTTTGAACCTTTTCCAAAGTTTTGTTCCTTTAGAAATCATTTCCATTTGTAGGTGATAGTCAGAATCACTAAAAATAGCATACTGCTTCAGTTGTCTTGTTTAAATGTTACCTCACGGTTTGCTAAAGGTTCCAGAATGGGAGCTCAGAACTTTTTCTTCCTGGTTATTAGATTTTCCTTTTTTATCCATTTTAAACTTGGGTGTTTTCTTGCCAGTTCTGTCACCAGGTATTTTTAGTAGGTGCTTCCTTAATAGAAATGTCTCTGCCTCCACCCCTGCCCTACATTTGAACAGAAGACTGATTGCATTGTCTTCTGCTTTTTTTTTTTTCTTCTGCTGTCCTTTTACTCCATAGCATTGTTCTGCTTTATGCTGTATTTTTACCCCTTATTGACATTCACTGTCGTATAATCTCAAATGTCCTGAGCTTTGATGCTCTGCAGTGATTTTCTAGTTTTGTCATCCAGCAGGAAAAAATATTCCATAGGATCCTTGGAATTGTCTACTTTATATAAAGTCTTTAGAAGCTCATCTATTTCCCTGCCTGGGATACTCCTTTTTCTTTTTCATTTGCTTTATAAATTACTGGTTTTCTTTTTTATCTCTTAACCCCTTCCTGAATTTGTCTTTTACTTCAAGTCAATGAAGTTATCAAAAAGTTACCAAAAATTTATTTCCAGTTATTGGTGAAGGTCATTGGTCCTTGGCTGCTATTTAAGAAACCATGACTAATTCATATAAGTGCCTTAGAGCTGGGACTACACTCTGCAGATCCTGCAGAGTGGTGAAGGCTGTCTTGGTGCATGCCCTCCACCATCAGGCACTGTTTTCATTGTTTTAAATATGTGAAATAATCCTTACAACAGCCTCCTTTTTGCCTTGGTACTATTTTTGTCACATTTTAAAGGTGAGAACAGGCCGAGAGTTTAACTTGGCCAACATCATGAGACTGGTTCTGATCCTGCAGAGAGATGAACCCAGATAGTCTGACTCAAGAGGTGGAATCATTAACGACTCCGTCAACCTCCCACAACTTCTTCCAACCCACCCATGGCCTCAGAAGAGTCTTTGGTGCAAAGAATGTGCTCCTGTGCTCATTGAAGCAACAACTCTAAAGAGAATGAACTCTGAAAAGTAGTGTGGGAGAGGCAATATCATGGAGGATAATAATGCACAGCTATACAGTTAACTTGAATGATTGTGACAGGTACTAGCTTCTTGTCTGACATTCAGTTTGCTCACCTGTAAAATGGGGACAATAATGTGTTGAAGGGTCATGAAGCAGTGTTATAAAGAACAAACCAAGGCAAAACTTGGGGCGCATTGGAAAGCTTATTCATAGTAAATTGAAGCAGCAGCAGCCAGGAGAAACCAGAAAGAATGAGGAAAGTAAGATGTTCCTGATACATACATTAAAATTTTAAGACAGGAAAAAAAAAAAAGAGCTTCTCCCTGCCTGGCAAAAGAATAGCATGCAAATACACTTTTAAAAAAGGTCACATCCAAGTCTTCAGAAGTTCCCTTAATTGGTTAGAGCGATAGGTAAGCCTCAGTATGGGCTTAACTTCCACAGGGATTAATTACCTGCCCCCTTGTCCTCTGTCTTTAGTCAACCTCATAAGTGAGTGCAGGTCAAAGAATATGACTGTATTTTTCAACCACCCCTACTCCCAAGGGAAAAACAAACCCAAATCACCAAACTTTCCCTTAGAAGATAATGGGCTGGTAGACGAGAGGTAGTCGATAATGACAGCCTGCAACTGATTCGCGTGGGTCATTGCGACCTTCACAGGGGCCCATCTGTCACCAGCCAGTGCACACTGCATCCTTTTCTGAAGTTACCCTTCTGCAATTGGTGTTTTCTTGGCCAGATGATTCAGTGGATTACTGGACACTTGGACTGCAAATAGTTGATTTCATTAGTCTTATTGATCTGTAGTGGAAGATAAAGTCTTTCATTGTGCAGCTTCATTGCTCAAACAATTACATAATCAAAGGTTAATTTGACCTTGTATATACACAATCAGATTATATTTAGATAGCATTTTGGTGTCATTTCATTAAACAAAGCTTGACTTCATCGGAGGACAAATGCAGATACAGTTATCCCAAGTACATATCTAAGGGATGATAACAAGAAAATGGCAGCACAAGAGAAAGGAGTACTTTTAATGATACTGTATTTGACTCAGAAGTTTCAATTGACAATATTTGATAGCTAAGGTAATGAACAGTAGGTAAATAGGTTTTTTAAAGCATGTAGTTAATGGAGTAAATAAAAGAATATTCAAGAACTCAATGCAAGCTGGATGAAACTGATAGAAATATAACCCATGAAGAATAACATCCAGGGTCTCCACTAATGGTAAACTTCTTATAATGCTAGGAAATGGCATGAATGAAAAAGATAACTCTTATTTCCTTCCCGCCCCTCCCCCCATCTGCATTAACATAGGGAGATAAGGTGATTTAATTTTTTAATTTTTTTATATAAATGAAGATTATTTTCTTTTTTAAAATTAATTTATTTATACAAGCACTGGGCACGGTCAGAAGCGCGGGAGGGTGAGAGAATTCACCAGAGCCAGAGCGGGGAGCAGAGCAGGCAGGAGGACCGAGGTACACTGCTGAGGGGAGCAGCGGGCGGCAGGAGAGGTCTGCACGCCATGTGGGACCCTCCTCTGGTGGCCGGGGAGCAGCCGGGGATCGAACTGGCGCTGCAGAGGCTGTGGGCAGCTTCGCAACCCAGCGCTCGACCGCTGTGCCACCGGGGAGGCCCGATAAGGTGATTTTTTTTTTTTTTTTTGAGCACACATATACATTTATTTGCATATAGTCTCTCTCTATAAATATATATTCAGTATTATATAAATTGATACTGGAACAATTCATTCAACCAGAGTTGAGGCTGGATTACAGAGATGTAAAATGTTCCCATATAGTTAATAGAATGATTTATTGATTGTAGGTCTTAGAAATAGAGAACAGATGAATTTCTTTATGGAATTGAACGTTTTTTTAGGTGCATGGAATCCAAACTCCACAGACACATTTTAAAAGCAAATCCAGCCAATGATTAATTTTATTCAATTATAATTTCATTTGTTTGCTTATAATGCCATTGTGAGTTTTTATTTTTTTTTAAATAATAAATTTTATTTTTATATTACCCATACAATTGCAACCCCCCCATTCTGACCCCAATCCCTCCCCTCCCACCTCCCACCCCCCAAAAAGTGTCTCTGGTTCATAGTTTTTAGTTGATTTTGATTTTCACTTTCTTATAGTTATTCATTTTCCTGGTCCCTTATTTAAGTTTTCTAGATTCCTGCTATGAGTGAGACCATCCGGTATTTTTCTTTTTCTTTTTGGCTTATTTCGCTGAGCATGATCCCTTCCAGCGCCATCCATGTTGCTGCAAATTGCATGTGTTTATCTTTTTTGAATGCTGAGTAATATTCCATGGTGTATATGTACCACATCTTCTTGATCCAGTCATCTATTTTGGGGCATTTGGGCTGTTTCCAAAGCTTAGCTATTGTAAATAGTGCTGCTATAAACATAGGGGTGCAGGTGTTCTTTGGAATGGATGTTTCTGTGTCCTTTGGGTAAATACCTAGGAGTGGAATTGCTGGATCATATGGAAGCTCTATGTTTAGTAGGTGCAGAGATCTCCACACAGCTCTCCAGAGTGGTTGGACCAGTTTGCACTCCCACCAACAGTGCAGAAGAGTTCCTTTTTCTCCACACCCTCGCCAACATTTGTTGTTGCTAGTTTTTTTAATATGTGCCATTCTCACTGGTGTAAGATGGTATCTCATTGTAGTTTTGATTTGCATTTCCCTGATTACAAGTGATGTTGAACATTTTTTCATATGCCTGTTGGCCATTTGCATTTCCTCTTCAGAGAAGTTTCTTTTTAGCTCTTCTGCCCATTTTTTGACTGGATTATTTTCTTTGTTGTTGTTGAGTCTCATCAGCTCTTTGCAGATTTTTGTGATCAGTCCTTTATCATTAGTATTGGGTGCAAAAATGTTCTCCCAGTTGGTGGGGTTTCTCTTTGTTTTTGTTATTGTGTCTTTTGCTGTGCAGAAGCTCTTTAATTTGATGGAGTCCCAGCTGTTTATCTTTGCCTTCAAAAGAATGAAGTTTGAGGGCCTCCCCGGTGGCGCAGCGGTTGAGCGCTGGATTGCGAAGCTGCCCGTGGCCTCTGTGGTGCCGGTTCGATCCCCGGCTGCTCCCCGGCCACCAAAGGAGGGTCCCACATGGCGCGCAGACCTCTCCTGCCGCCCGCTGCTCCCCTCAGCAGTGTACTTCGGTCCTTCTGCCTGCTCTGCTCCCCGCTCTGGCTCTGGTGAATTCTCTCACCCTCCCGCGCTTCTGACTGTACCCAGTGCATGTATAAACAAAACAAACAAACAAACAAATAAATAAATAAAACATGCCTCTATAAAAAAAATTAAAAAAAAAAAAAAGAATGAAGCTTGATCACTACCTCACACCATACACAAAAATCAACTCAAAATGGATTAAAGAACTAGACATAAGACCTGAAACCATAAAATACATAGAAGGAAATATAGGCGAAACACTAAGTGATATGCACATCAAAGACATCTTTACAGACACATCACCCAAAGCAGTGATAGTGAAGGCAATGATAAGGTGATTTTAATATGGGCTTGAGAGAGGACAGTGGTCTATATACATCTCTTTGGCCTCTGATCTGATAAAATTCATTTTTATCCTTTCATAAGAGAGGCCTTTTCAGGGAAGATTCATTCTTACTAGGTTAATGTACAATTTGTAACAAACGTGTAAATGAGGCAAAATTGGTCTCATTTACTGAAAAAGAAACATTTAAAGTTTTGGAGAAGTATCTACTTGCCAGACTGTCTTTACAAAAAGCCGGGTCTGAGCCTTTAATGCTGTAGGTTTAAGAGTCTTCATTGCCCTAGGAGGAAGACAGGCTTCTTTGTGTCCTGAAGTTATGAGTCCAGCCATTTTCATCGTGGCGTTGGTAGAGTTTGCTGGCTTCAGTGGCTGGGTTTTTGCCACTGTGGAGATAAAAACTAATGCAATTACACAGAAACTCCTGATATTTATGTAGATGTACTCTTTATGGCTTGAAGGATTCTGCTTTACCTAATTTCAAATCACTGCTAGGCATGGTCAGGCTAGTACAATGCTTCTCAATTTCTTAGAGCTCTGCTACACATTTCTGCCACATAAAAGTCAAGGATTTATTAAATTAAATCACTGTCTCCTGATAATAAGATCTGTGACTGCCATTCTTAGAACACACTTTCACATCATAACTTAAGATGTCAAGTATTTCTATATCAGAACAAATTCAAGCATTGCTGAAACAGTCTTCACATAGGACATTTTACCAAATAATTGTTTACTTTATATATTAAGAACATAGTATTGAAAACATTATTACTACTTTTTTTTTTTTTTAACAAAGAAGGGTTCCTTTCGCCTTTACAGCATTACCCACCATGGTGACTCTGAAATCGGGATTTAGTCAGCAATATTTTTGATTCATGAGGCACAGTAGCATGCATTTTGCTCTTCTGTAGCAATATTGGTTCTGCAGAGAAGATGGTAGTAAAAAATTTATTTTTTCTGGGTAAACTAAGCAGACATGAATCAGAAGACACATGGGAAGGAAATATATTTTCTTCCGAGGTGCTGTTTTTGCAAAGGCTCTTTTTGACAATAACCACACTTTATGTCCCTGTCCTTTACAATATTCTGTAATTTCTAATACAACATAAAATAAATTTACACTTGCCTTTTTAAGTCAGCAGTCATAGGTTCTGCTATCAATCCTTCGTGTTAAAGTGTTTTGTGGGGTCTTAAGCAGATGAAACAGCAGCAAGTACATCAGACCCGGAGTCAGAAGTTTGGGATTGAGTTTGCAGTGGGCCATTTAACTATGGACCTGGTAAAGCCTTTCAGAACCTCATTTTCTCTACCTGTGTCATAAAAATGATGCTCTTTGGCTGGCTATTCCAGGGAGTTGCTTTGCACTTCAAGCAATGAATGTGTGGATTGTCAGATCCTCCATAGAAGTAAGGAATCTTCTCCCGTACAAGAGACTTTCCACACAATTCTAGCTTGTCTGCATTCAGGGTTTATTCTATCAAGTTAAAAAAAAAAAATGCTGATAGATGAATTAGAGCAAGGCAGACAAAGTTAATGGCTGTCAGAATAAATGGGAAGATTTTTTGAACATCAAATAGATCTCATATTTGGGAGTAGGAAGCATCTCCAAAAGCTCTCTAGTTCCAAAATACAGATTAACTATATTAATAATAACTGATATCATCAGCATATTAAAAAACATTTGAAATATTTTATCCAAGTCATGTAATCAAATCAAATCAGTAATATCTCTAGTGTCTCACTTGCTATTAAATCATGGACTACTTTTGTTGTATACCAAGCAAAAACTATTATGTAGTTCTGATAATAGTTGAGATTATTTATTGTCCTTTCATATAATATGAAAGAGATTATTTACATTCTTTCATAAAGAGATATTCTTGGATAAAGGTGTTTTACTTCTAAGCTTCATGATTTTTTTAATCTCACAGAACATAAAGAATATTTTCTTGAGCTATTCTTCATAATTACATACTCTCAGTGGTACAGGAGAATCATAAATTGCAATCAAGATTAATCTTTACATTGGATTCTCAGTCATGCATAGGTTCAGTTTCACCTTCAAAAATTAGAAAGGGGGACTTTAAATGGCATAGACTATTAAATTCACATGAGAGGGACCTAAAAAAGGGTCTGTAGTGAAGAGTGTTGCTTCTGCAGTACAGTAGAATGAGAATTTAGCTCTGAATTGCAAAACTCTACATAATATAGAGGAAATACATTCTAAAAAGCAGTGAGAAATCAAAGGTCAATTCAATATGATGAACAAAATGAGAGATTACCAACAGCAATTTCCTTTTTTTTTTTTATCAAAGGAAAGCATTCCATCTGTAAATGTCATTCTTCTTAAAATGCTTGAAATAATTTCCAGAAGAATGTTACTGAGATTTTTACACTGTTTACCAAAGATCTTTATTCTTATACTCCATTTACTTTTATTATAAATGAATATCTCTTGAAAAGCATCATTTCTTAAATATTTCCATGATGACCGTGTCTCCTACTGGTCAAGGCACTGTGGATTTCAAGATAGGAAGATTCATGAGAGGAAATTGGATCTCCCTGATGATGTAACAAGTTTGATTATTATTATTATTTTTTAAAGATTTATTTATTTTTTTATACAAGCATTGGGTACAGTCAGAAGCACGGGAGGGTGAGAGGATTCACCAGAGCAAGAATGGGGAGCCAAACAGGCCGACGAAGTACACTGCTGAGGGGAGCAGCGGGCGTGGCAGGAGAGGTCTGTGCGCCATGTGGGACCATCGCCGGCAGCCAGGGATCTTACTGGTGCTGCAGAGGCTGCGGGCAGCTTCGCAGCCCAGTGCTCAGTCACTGCGCCACCGGGAGGCCCAATTATTATTTTTTAAATAACAAGTATTTTAAGTCTAAGTCAGATAAAATCAGTTGTCTTTCTCACCAATCTAACATGGGAGGGTTTGATTGTTTCAGTTACTGTGTGACTAAATATAGTGGTTTAAGACAATATCATTTCATGAACCTGTGGCTTGATTGAACTTACCTGATGGTTCCGCTCTACCTGGTACCAGCTAAGTACCAGCTCTACCTGGTATACAGACTCCTATAGATTTGATTGGGTTGGGATCTTTCAATATACATCACTCAAATAACTGGCAATTGACTACACAACCCCCTGTGTCTTGGTTCTCCTCCACTTGGCCTCTCAGCTTAGAGTTGGCTCAGATTTCTAAGAATGTGCCAACCAGATTGCAAAAGACAGTACTGTTTCAAACAGTGTAGGAAGAAAATGTAAATCTCTTAAGACCCAGCCTCAGATGTTACACAGCATCACCTATGCTGTGTTCACAGGTTGAGGCACTTCACAGAACAACCTGGATCCAGGGGAGGGAAAACAGAAACCACATCTGAATAGAAGGAGTAGTTGAAGACTTTATAGCCATCTTCAATCCATGGCAGAGGGCACATCTCCATGTTGGGTGAAAAATTGTCATGGCATCCTATAAATTGTTTTAGATTCTGCCATTAACTTTTTAAAACATCCTTCCTCATCACTTATTGATTCAAAACCGAGTTCATTAAAACATAGGGTATTATGGCTTTTGGATCTGATACACAGCTGTGGAAAAATATGTTTGTTAAATGAATGAATGAAGAATAATTATTATTAACACATAAAAATAGAAGAAAAGATGGTTTATACTCTTAGTTTGGTTAAACTTGGAATGAAAGAAATTTTGACTTATCACAAATATTCTTCATAGTAGAGATTCGTTGTTGCCTCCTCTTTCTCAAACTCCCTTCTTCCCTAAAATGTTTAAATTTTTTTAGCCTAATGAGAAGTCTACACTTCACAGTATTTACTGTGGTTATTTGTGCTAGGAGGAGCCAATGATTAGTCACAAAGTGTTGGATGACTTGTTGTCTTCTTTCATTTTACCATCTACAATGGATAGGTCAGCTGGTATCACGGACGTCAGACCCTGATATCACGGAGCTGGAAGCTGAAGAGTCGAGTTCCCTCATGACATGTGGAGAGTCCATGCCAGCCCTCCACTGCCACCCTTGAACTTCTCTTATGTGAGAGAGGTAAACTTGTGTCTTACACAAGTTATTTTTATTTTGGATTTTTGTTGTTGTTTTAATAATAAGCCATGTAATAAGTCAAGCTTCATGCCACTTCATTCACCTGCTAAACAAGCCCTCCTTTCTGTACTTTAAATATAGTGGAAATAGAGGCGGTGTTCACAGAGCTCTTTGTCCCTGGGTGGAACATTAAGCATGGTTCTTGCTTTTTTTTTTTTTTTTAAAGATTTATTTATTTATGCATACAAGAACTGGGGTACAGGCCAGAGGTGTGGGAAGGGTGAGAGGTTCACCAGAGACAGAGTGGGGAACAGAACAGGCAGAGTGACTGAAATACACTGCTGAGGGGAGCAGCAGGCTAGTCCAGCGAGGTCTGCTACGCCATGTGGTAGCTCCCTGGTCTGGGGTTGAACTCGTGCTGCAGTGGCTACAGATAGCTTCATAGGTTGCGTTTTAACCCCTTGCACCACCATGGAGACCCAGTTCTTGTTTTTTGTGGTTGTTTTTGATCTGGCACTTTTTTTGGTGGCTTCGGTGAAGAAGCAGTCTATATACATGGTCATTACATCCAAGGGAAATGAAGGAAACTTTAAAGTTGACCTCAGTTAATGTTCTGGTTGTTAAGTTGCAGTTGGCCAAAGATTACACCAAGGGAAATCAATTCCTTTATGTTTGTTGTTTTGGTAATCAAAGTGTGACTGAAAGTAAGTAATAAATAAATAAATAAATAAATCAGTAAGTCTAATTAAAATCAAATAGAAAAAGTTAAGTATTTTTGCACCCGTATGACTAATTTATAATCAAGGCTTAATATAAAGAAAAAGTATGTAACATTTCTATAAGAATGGGAATATTTAAGTGTAGCTCTGAAATTTATTTTCTTCATTTGAATTGTGCTTTTATGTCCATACTGCTCACTACTATTTATTTATTTATTTAATTATTTAATTTATTTATTTACACAAGCACTGGGTACAGTCAGAAGCATGGGAGGGTGAGAGAATTCACCAGAGCCAGAGTGGGGAACAGAACAGGCAAAGTGACGAAATACACTGCTGAGGGGAGCAGCGGGCGCAGCAGGAGAGGTCTGCGTACCATGTGGGACTCTGGCCAGCAGCCCGGGATCGAACCGGCGCTGCAGAGGCTATGGGCAGCTTTGCAGCCCAGCGCTCAACTGCTGCGCCTCCAGGGGAGGCCCTCACTACTATTTAATAACATGTTTATTGAGATTTAACCCATATTCCATAAAATTCACCCTTTTAAAGTGTTTAATTCAGTGGCTTTTAGAATAGGCATAGATTGATACAACCATTATTACCATGTAATTTCAAAACATTTTCATCACCCTTGAAAGAAATTTTACTGTCTCAAGCAATCATTCTTCATTTAGCCCCATATTCTGCCCCTGGCAAACAGTAATCTACTTTCTGTGTCTAAAGATTTGCCTATTTTGATCATTTTATATAAAAGTAATTATATAATACACGGCCTTTGGGGATACTTTTTACACTTAACATAATGATTTCAAGATTCATTCATACTGTAGCATTTAACAGTACTTCATTCCTTTTCACAGCTTGATACTTTCCCTTGTATGGATAGACAACATTTTGTTTATCCACGACTATGCTGTTTGTTTTGTATTTCCATATCAACTTTAGGATCATCTTGGCTATGTCTGCAAAAAAGATAACTGGAATTTTTGATGTGGGGTTATTGAATCGGTATATAATTTCGGGGAGCATTGCCATCTTGAGAATGTTGACTTCCAGTTCATTTACATGGGTTGTGACTCTCATTTATTTAGTTCTTCAGTTCTTATATCAATAATGCTTTGTAGTATTTTCATTGATAAGACTCATACATCTTTTGCTAAATTTATCCCTGTTTCATTCTTTGTGATACTGACTGTTGGCATTATTTTCTTAATCTCTTTTTCTGATTTTTTTAGTATTAGAAATACAACTGAGATTTTGTATAGTCATCTTGTATTCTGCAAACTTGCTAAACTTGTTTATTAGCTTTAATAGTTTTTCTGTGGATTTCTTATGATTTTCTACATGTAAGATAATGTCAAATGACTAGACAGAGTTTTAATTATTCCTTTTCATTTGTATGCATTGAATTTCTTTTACTGCCTAGTTGCTTGGGTAAGACCCCTGGTATAGTGTTGACTTATAGTGGCAAGAGTGACATCCTTGTCTTGGTTGTAGAGGAAAAGTATATACAGTCTTTCATCATTAAGTATAATGTTAGTTGTTGGTTTTTTAAAAAATACTTATTTATCAAACTGGAGTAATTCAGTTTGACTATTTCTAGTCTGTTGAATGTTTTTATAATGAAAAATTTTGGATATTGTCAAATGTTTTCTCTCTGTCTATTGAGCTGATCATGTGGTTCTTTTATTGTATTAATATTGTGCATTACATTGATAGATTTTACTATATTGCAAGAACCTTTCATTCCTGGAATAACCCCACTTAATCATGATAAATATTCCTTTTCATATGTTGCTCAGCTTTGTGTCTAGAATTGTGTTTATGAATTATGCAGCTATCTTCATGGGGAATATCAGTCTAATTTTCTTTTCTGATGATGAATGTCTTTGATGGTTTTAGCTTCAGGTAATTCTGGCCTCATGGAATGAATTAGAAAGTTTTCCTCCCTCTCCTGTGTCTTCTTTTTTTTTTTTTTAAATTTATTTATTTATGCATACAAGAACTGGAGTACAGGCCAGAGATGTGTGTGTGTGGCGGGGGGGGGGGGGGGGAGAGGATTCACCAGAGACAGAGCAGGGAACAGAACAGGCAGACTGATGAAATACACTGCTGAGGGGAGCAGCGGGCGAGATAGGAGAGATCTGCTGTGCCATGTGGGTTGCTCTGAGGCCCGCCGGGATTGAACCGGCACTGCAGAGGCTGCAGACAGCTTCACAGCGCTGTGCTCAACCACCTGCGCCACCAGGGAGGCCTGTAAGAAGTTTTTTGATGATTAATTCTAATTCAATTATTTTTATCATTTGGGTTTATACAGATTTTTAAATGTTTCTCTTGAAACTTAGTTTCTATAGTTCATATTTTTCTAGGATTTGTCCATTTCATTTAGGTTATCTATATTTTGGCATACAATTATATGTGTTATTCTCTTAATTTTTTTATTTCTGTAAACTCAGCGGTAAAGTCTCCTGTATCATTTCTGATATCAATAATTTTAGTCTGCTCTCTTTTTCCCCTGGCCAGTCTAAACAAAAGTTTGCCAATCTTATTGCCCTTTCAAAGAACCAATTTATTTTATTTCCTTGATTTTCTCTCTTTTCTAATTTATTAAGGTACAAGTTTAGGTTATTGATTTGAAATCTTTCTTTTACTATAGAAACTTAGTTATAAATTTCTAGACACTGATTTAGTTGCCTTTTTTTGTATTTTGGTACATTGTGACTTCGTTCTCATTAACATCAAAGTATTTTCTAATTTATCTTGTGAGTTTTCTTTAAAGATTTATTTATTTTATGCATAAAAGAGCTGGGGTTCAGGCCAGAGGTGGGGGGGGTGGGGGTGGTGAAAGGATACACACAGAGACAGAGTGGGGAGCAGAACACTCGGATCTACTGAAATACACTGCTGAGGGGAGCAGTGGGTGAGACAGAGACAGGAGAGGTCTGCTGTGTCATGTGGGTTAGCTTTAGCTCCCTGGCCAGGGATTGAATTCATGCCACAGTGGTTAGCTATAGCTTGATAGTGCTGAGGCTTTAATCCCTGTGCCACCATGGAGGCCCTGGTTTTATGTTTTTTTTTTTTTTTTTTTTTTTTTTCCCCACTGATCTGTTGACTAGTCCAAGTATACCTAGTCTTGATGTCAGGTTATGGGAAAAGTAAAGGAAAATAAACGTTAAAATAAAATTTTAGTAGCTTTATTACCAAAAATGTTAAACTTAAAAAAATCACCATTCCATTTTGTTCTGCTTTTCTATCTGCAACATCCTCAAATACTGTTTTTTAGAAAAGATTTATTTATTTATGCATACATTTATTTATTTATGCATACCTGGGGTACAGGTGAGAGGTGTGGGGGGTGAGTGGATTCACCAGAGACAGACTGGGGAACAGAGCAGGCAGATTGACTGAAATATACTGCTGAGGGGAGCAGCAGGTGAGACAGGAGAGGTCTGCTGCACCATGTGGGTAGCTCCCTGACTGGGGATCGAACTCGTGCTGCAGAGGCTGCGGATTGCTTCAGAGTGCGTTGCTTAACCCCTTGCACCCGCAGGGAGGCCCTCAAATACTGTTAAAGATGCAAAATAACTTCAGTTTTTTCTGGGGCTGTTTATCTTGGTTTTCATCTTTACTGTAATAGAGCTTTCTCAACATGTGTATAGACTATACTATGCTCAACATTAGAAGTCAAATTCCATCCTTCACCATACAGTTGACCCCTTTCAAGCAATTTACTCAGCCACACCCTCCCCCTTGCCCTCTGGTAACCTGTAATTTGTTCTTATAGTTTAAAAGATTATTTTCCCTTTATTTGCTTCATGCATTTCCTTATATATTGTACCACATCTAGATGAAATCATGGTATTTGTCGTTCTCTGACATATTTTACTAAGCATAATACCTCCTAGTCTAGGTCCATCCACATTTCTTTCTATATTTTTAATTGTAAAATGCACACAACATAAAATATGCCATCTTAACTGTAAGTGAGCAGTCAGTAGCGTTAACAACACACATTGTTGTGCGACCATTTCCAGAACACTTAATCTTACAAAACTGAAACTCTCTACCTACTAAACAACTCCCCACTTGCCTTCTTAAAACCTTGGGCCTACTTGCTCCTTTATGTCCCAACAAATCTAACTGCTGTTAGTGTTGGTGTAAGTGTTTCTTGAGATATTTTTCCTTTGGTGGCTGGTTATCTCATTTAGCATAATGTCCTCAATCAATTCTTTTTTATAAGAAGAGTTCAAGTTCCTTCCCCATCCCAGTCACTCTTCTCTGAATTCCTCCTGTTTGTCCACATCCAGCTCTATAAGGCAAGATCCAAACGTCGCATATGAATCCAGGCATGGTTTGAGAGTCAGGGAGAGAGACTATTCTAGATATTACATTTCTAATAAAGAATGTGTGAGATGTTTTGATTGCCTCCTGCCACTGTTAACTCATTGAACTTTACTATCAACTCAGACTACTAAATCCTTTAAGCCACTTCTTCCTTGCTGTCCCTACCCTTGTGTATCACTAGGCAGGAGGAACATTGGAAATTGTGTATTAAGATCATAATGAGATTTTTAAAATCTGCATAGGATCTGCATGATGAATGAATTTTCTCATGCAGTTTCTTCTATAATAACATTTCATATTTTCATTAAATTCTGGTCTATAGGTAAAATGAATGCAGTAACTTTGGGAGATAGAAAATAATAAAAAATATTAATATACACTGACCCTGCTCTCCAAATGCATGCTCTATAATGATTCAGAATTATTATGCTGAGCACATTTTTTCCCACTGAAGGCACAAACATATGAAATTAAATTTTTTTCTTTGCAAACACACATTAGTTTGCATTTAACAGGCTAGCAGTTCTCAAAAATAATGTCAAGTCACACATATAGCTATGATAAAATGGATTGTGAACTAAGGTATAGGTCATTTGTCACTAACAAGAGTACCAGAGTTTATAAATGAGTTAGTATTTGCTAAAAATTAAGGTGGACTGGAGGCTATCTTGCTTACGTGCTCTCTGTGTGGGACAAAAAGGGTTGAGTTCTAATTTATTAGCTGGGTGGAAATTGTACATAATTCACAGCTTTGTTTTTGGAATGCTACCATTATTAATGCACTGATAGTATGTAAGGGATTATGAATTATTTAAATCCTCTTTTAATTATTATTAAAAAATTTACTAAATGTTCAAATTTATAATAAAGAAGAAAGGATAAAGAAATGTGAATGAGAGAATGTGAGTCTTAACTCTATATTACATCCATGGGACTATTTAAAAATGCTTTAGTTTTCAGCTGTTTCTTTGTTTCAGCAAAATCTGCACAGCCAGGGAATGTGAAAATGGTCCATTACAATATGTTAAAGCAAAAACAAATATTAAGGACTACTGATGTAGGAAATTAGGATTATACATAGCTGGGAATACAAATACAACATCTTTACATTATAAAAAAATCTTATGGGTATGACTGTACTTGATGAGACACCTGAATTACTGGTATTTAGGTAGGTGAGCAATTAACCTGAACTAGTCAAATTCTCTAAGAGTGGACTTTTTGTAAAGTTGTCCTTAAAATCGGTTGCATTTCAACCTGTGAAATAGTATCAAGTGTTGACTTATCTTTGACTTTGGAAAACTGCTCAGCAGTTAAAATTTGGGATTTCTTTGGCATGGAAGTAGGAGTCGAGTTCATAAAATGCCAGTAGGTGGAGTTCATTCAGCACATACTCGTCCCCCAACAAAATGATGATTTCCCCACTGGCTTCCTTGCCTTTCATCTGAAAACTTCTATAAGTTGAAACAAAGGCTGAATAATATTCCTCTAAGATACCGTTCCCTAATTCCTGAAACATGGGAATGTGGTACCTTCTGTGATAAAAAGGGACTTTGTAGATGTGGTTTAGATAAGGATTTTGAGATGGGGGGTTATTCTGTTTACCCAGGTGAATACAACATAACCTTAAGGCTCCTATAAGAGGGATACAGATCATACTGGGGAAAGGTGATATGAAGAAGGAAGCTGAGGCTGGAATGCAGGTGTGAGTTGGGAAGCCAGTGGAGCTCTTAGAAGCATGAAGAGACAAGGATTGGATTCTCCTTTGAAGCCTCAGATGGACCAGCCGTGTGACACTAAATTTATAATTTGTTACAGCTGCTATGAGAAAATTGCTGTAACCTCCTCTTTAACATTGTTAATAAATGTTAACTTCTCCTTAAAACCCTTCTGAGTGATCAAAATGATGCAAAAATTCTCACTGATTTTACATGTATATGTGTCTTAGTTTCCCTACTAGGTGGTAAGCTCATTGAGGTCAGACCCCTTGTGATTCAGTGTTTATTTACTGGACTTACTAAATTAAATGCTTGAACAAAGTTAATAGTTAAGAAATACTTGTTGAGTTAAAGGGAAGACTAGAGATACTGATGGTTAAAATGGTGTGAGGAGCAGTTGTAGGTAAACGAGACTATTGGGGTGCTCAGATAATAGTAGTTTATATGCCTTGCTTTTTGGGATTGTTAGTGCGTCATCATTGTGCTGATGAACCTGAAAGGGAGAAGAGTAAAGAAGGGAAGACAGGGCACCTTCACTAAAATGGGAAGAGTGAATTTCCTGTGGTATGGATCATGAAAATTCTCCTAGTTGCCTTTTGGAAAACCAGGATAAGCAGTTATGTGGAATAAGTTTAAAATTCTGCTTCTGTTGAGAACTTCTAGAAGACATGGATTAAGGGATTCTAAGGGCATTTTCCCTGTGAGTCCTTTGGTATAGAATACTCCTCCACTGTAAAAATTACAGGTTCCTGTAGCAAAGGAGATCCGGATAATTTTTCTTTGTTTTTCTGACACACATTAGAGTAGATTACAGCAGTCTAAGTGGACACTGTGTTATTTCAGTGCAACCTAGACATTGGCATGCAAGCAGAATGTCTCCAGGGAACGTTACACATTTGCATAATGTCGCGGAAGATTTGTGTTTCCTGCCCTAACTGACAGAGATGGGCAATGACAGGAGGCCAGACAGCTGCGTCAATGACAGAACCTCTGAAAATCGAGAGTGCATGTTTTTTTAAGATGACATCAGCCTTCCATTATAAGAAGGTGGGAAGACACCCAAAGGAAAGAAGATATGAAAATGTGGGTAAAGAGCTCTAAGGTGTTGAGAGGATAAGGGATATTGTCTGATCATTGAAGGAAGGAAGAAAATAAATCCTTTAATTGGACTTTTAGTAACAGATGGTGAAACTTGGCACAAATAGAGTATTTTATATAACTAAAGGGTTAATGAAAGAGGAGAACAAATAGATTAAGTTTAAGCTAATATTTTTCTGTTCCATCTTGTTGATCACAATGTAAAATCTTGTCTTTTATGTATAACCAGAGAGAACGTGCTCTAATTCTCTAGTCCTGAGTAGTTTCACATGAGCAATTTCTGGCTTTGTTTCTTGCCCATCCTAATGAGGAAATTGGAAGTTGGTCCAATGCTTGAAAAGAATCCACTTGTGTGTGAACTTCTTAGTGTAAAATATAGACATTTTTCAGTACATCACCAATAACATCATTTGTATTTGGGGAGAGGTGATCATATGATCATATCACACAAATCACCAGCTCTGTTTCTGCAATTACTACTGCAGTTATATTTTCACACCCACCGAAACAAAGAGACCACTGATAAATAGGATCCACGAATTTAGGAAGGCAGATTGAAATTATCTTGTGATTGATGCATCATTTTGGAGTTGCAGTCAATTTTGAAGTGGTTCATTGCCTTATGTTGGGTTCCCAGAAGCGCAGTCTGAGACGGGAATTCAAGTATTTAAGTTGTTCCCAGGAGAAACTAGAAGGGAGCATGAAGTCTAGCAAAGGTGTAACCTAAGGTGAAGTCCTAGGTCTGATCTGATCCTGCAGAATGTAAATTTTACCTCACTGTGACTAAAGGCAAGAAAGCTGGGTTTCTATGTTCTGACACCATCAATCATTGCACAAGGGTCAACCGGAAGGATCATAATCTCTCACATACTAGAGTTTACGTTATGTGCAGACAAGGGACTCCATTCACCTGAGAGTGGTCCCTCAAAGAAGAGGTGCTGCCTTGGGTCTTGAGAGGCAGGGAAACATTTTAGCTACTGAGAAGGGACAGAAAGAAACAGGAAGAGGGAACCATGAAGATGTAGATGGAACATGGACAGTACCTGGTGATGGCACCATCTTTCCTGCCCATTTAACTCTTATTGTCCTTCCTTCAGCAAAAGTTTTCCCTTTTTTGACTTTAATACTGGACATTAATCAAGGTAAATTGCCCTTTAAAAATGGCACAGAGAGTAGGGTAGATTATACTGGTCCAAAATTTGTTGTCTAGCTGAGCTCTTCATCCTCTTCACTAAATTTGACTCCCTGGATTTTGGTCTGAAGCCCCCAAGTGACTCAGCTGTGATATTTCTGGTGTTTTTCTAGTTAATCTGTTGTTTCACTGGTTTTGGAGTGACATCTTGACAAAATGCTTTTTTTCCATCATCTGTCTAGGTTTTAACATTGTTCTGAGTTACTGAGATTCATTCTTCCCTTATGGATGATGATAATAATAAAAGACAGCTACCATTTATTAAGGCAGTTTAGATATACATTCTCACTAAATTCTTGCATTGGCTGCAGATGACAATTGGGTGTTCTCTTCCTTTAATGGGTGAGGAAACTGTTATTAAGGGAAACAAACAAACAAAAAATCCTATGGGCTTCTCCACTCCTTCAGCGTGGTACAGGGATGGGGCTTAACGTATCTAATTCCACACCCCTTCTCGTGTCATATGGCCTTTCAGTACTTTCTCTTGGACAACTGGCTTTTGAATTTTATGTAATTGACACAAATTAAAGACAAATATGTTTGTCTTCTTCAAGGTCACTGGTAAGTTGTCTTGTTTAGTGAGACCTGGTGATGAATGATGATCCATTGTTTGACCCCTCTGTGTGGACTGTCAACTAACAGCAAATAAGTCGGTCTTCCTGCAGCCTACTGTCTTTTTGAGTTGATGATTTCTGTCCTCATTAGAGGTTCTTAGCATATCAAAAAGGTGTGTTAAAAGTCACTGAGAGATTCCAAAGAGCAAACACAAGCACATTTTGATATATTCATAATGAGGCTTGCTACTTCAGTTAATAAACAGGCCACAGCTCTGTGAACAGAAATGCCCCTTAAATTGTCCACACAGATGAGTTTAGTGATGTGGAAGGTCCCTGGGAGCTAGAAATTTCTACGATGCTGTGACTCCTATGGCACCAGTGGGTGGAAAGAGCAGGGTAATGGTTGTCTATATTGGGCTGCTTTTATTTTCTTTTTCAAGTTTAGATGAAAATAATTTGTTTTTATTTTCTTTTCAAAGCCTAGACTTGGATTGGCTTCATCTGTCTTTTACTACCTTCTTGTGATCTCTAGTTATCAAGTGTTGTGTAACAAATCGTGCCAAACTCAGTAGTATCTTTAAGAATATTACTATATCATAATTCTGTGTGTCAGGGATTCGGGCAGAATCCACTGGGGTGATTCTCATACCATGTGGCATCAATTCAAGTGACTCTGGTCTTCAGTTTAAATTTGGGCTGTTGACACAACTGAATGGATATGTTGAAGTAAACAATGAATGCAACTAAAATAAGAATGAGTTGGATGACCAGATTGAGGGACTTTGTGTGAAAGCATAAGAATAGGCTAAGAAAATAGAAAGAATAAAAGAAAAATTAAGAGAAAAGAGGCTAGAGATAGAAATGTTAATACCTCAATATCTATGCCAGAAGGTGAAAGAGAGTTAATGTGTTTGCTTTTTACTACAAATTATTTTTGTTTAAAAATGTTTACCATAACCAAGTTAAATATGGTGATAAATTGAGATACGATATTTGTTGAAATTTCTAAAAGTATAAGAAGGAAGTAATATCTACAACATTGAGGAAAGCGTCTATAAATTAACAAGGGAAAGGAAGGAAATCCAGAGGAAAACTGGGCAAAGACAATGAAAACAGGTAATTCAGAGAAGGAGAAACCGGATGCTAAGAAGGCTACAGTGAGTAGTTTAATAATTGAAGATTTCTTCAGTTATTATTATTTGTAAATTTACAAATAACACTAATTTTGCCAAACATCAAAAATGAGAAAGATGTGATGAGGCTGATGAGGTGGAGGGAAGGGAATTCTCATCTACAGTTATTGGGGAATATCCTGGTAGTTCTCAGTGACATTAGATAAGGACGTTCCCTTAGACTCCACAAGCCATTTCCAGTGTGCATACCTCAGAGGACTTTTGGCATAGATGCATAAAAAGACATGTTTGGGGAAGTTCATGGCAATATCTTTGTAGGGTGATACTTGATTCCTGATGGTCTCTAGGAGAATAAGACTTAAACTGTGATTTGACCATATGGCCCAATATTACACTGCTATCAGACTTAATTAACTGTATTAATAAATAACAGTGTTCTTAGAACTCAACACTGTGTGGAAAGAAAGGACAACAAATAATGAGGTTTAAATCTAGTATCATTAATGAAATTTTATAAAATGTACAGAAATACTGTAAGAATGCGTATTCATCTCGTTATACATAAGGATCGTATTTTGGTGGGTATAGTTTAAATATAGTAAAGTGGGTGACTAGAGATAGGGGCCAGGAAAATAAATGATGAGATAAAATGAATAAAGTGGTGATGATGGTGTGTCGCGATCATTAACTAAATTCCTCATATCTAAGCAGAGGGAATAAATAAAGATCAAAAGAAGAAGAATGAAAAGGAATAAAGACAAGCAGAGTAGAGCATAGAGGAGTGAAGTAGTAGAAGGGAATTTTTGTGTGTGGGGGAGAGGTCTGAGTCAAAATCCAGAATTGATAAGCAGAACAAATCATCGGTTCATAATCCCCTAACATTCTGTTGTTCTCTCATTCACTCGACTCACTCACTCACTCACTCGCTCGCTCACTTACTCACTCACTTACTCAATGCACAGATTTCCCCTCAGGATGGTGGTGGTTGATGACATCGGGAAGGACAATAACTGCAGTTGATGCAAAATACTGTTAGAAATTGACAAATCAGGAAATAAACTCGGTATTCTTTTCACCAAAGCCTCCCCCCAAATCATAATTCTGTGGACTTCATTCCAATTTCTATTAAAAGCAAAATGCTTTTGAATTTTTTCCATTACATTCATAGACAGAAGTCTATTTTCGAAAAACTGTTCTTTGCATGAATATTGATTTAATCACAGCCGTTAAGCTGTTGAGTGGTTTTGTGTTTTCTGTGCCGCACATCTTCGCTTTCACTGCTTTTAACGTACTGTCAAACTAGAAACTGAAAAGCCACTCGAGTGTGAAGTCACACCAAGTCTATATTTTCTCCTGATGACTCTGCCATCGTCTTGCATTTGGAAACTTGGGTGTTGACTGACATGTGTGCCCAGAAACTCTTGTGATTCAAGCCCACTGGCAATGTTTTCGGGAATTGTGTGATGATAGATTTCTTTCCAAAAAGAAAATAGACACAGAGAATCAATTGGTAATACTTGAGATTTTTCAACTCTTAAAAACTACATGCCAAAATTCTGATTGTTATGGCAATTGACTTAAATTCTAGTCTACAGAAATCATACCAAAAAGCAAGATTGTGAGAATTCTAGTTATATGTACTTATTTCATGTGATTGTAATGAAGAGACTTTCTTGTTGCTCTTGAAACAAGTTCCTTTTGGAATAATTATATGTAAAGAGGAAGGTTTGGGGACCAGATACATAGAGAACAGTCATCCAGAAACATTGTATGTGTTTAATGTGTGTGTAGCTCCTTCTTTGAAGGCCCTTTAAATATGTCCTTATCTCCCACTTTCACCTCTGCCTTGAAAGCCTCTGAGAAAATGTTGAGCTGTCTGCAACTTTCTTACCGTGCCTATTATTAGAGAACTAGATTCCATAAGGAAGAAAATAATGCATGTAATAGGATTATTTTACCAAAAAATGTCCCTGCTTTTGCTCTCAGGTGTCTGTCTTTTGAGTACAAAGTGACAACCAAAACCATATGTTAAAACTGTTTCCTAGGAGACTACATATTGGAAATGATAAGTTATTTAAGAAATCATGTTGATGATCAAGTTATTTAAAAAAACTCAGCAGATTTTCTTTATTTTGAAAAATCAAGACTCTTAGTAAACACACATACTTTTATGCACATATGAAACGGTGCAAACATTAAAATGCACATACACGCACATATGCATACATGCACATGTGTATATATCATTTAAGGCACATGGACACACATTATACATGCATATACGAAAAGGTACACCTGCATGTATGTGCATGTGTGCATACATGCCTATAAACAAGTATATACATATAGATACACATGTGTATATCTATGTATGTGTATTTAAATTCAAACTTACTAACTGACCTAGCTCATCTGGTCTGTCAAAAGTCTTTCTTTGAGAGTTTTCTGCAGCGTCAGTATTGAGGGAGATGAAGGACTATTGGTTCAGTTTGCTTTGACCAGACTCTCTATTATCCTGGCGTCCTATTCAGCTTAGTGGTGTAATACTCTTAAAAGTGTCCTGGTTTGAATGATTAATTTTATTATCATTCCGCTTTGATCTCCTCCATGACAGCATCCTTTCCAGGTAGTATATTACATTGGAAACAAGTCTTAGACCCAATCTGCCACATATAAAATCTCTTACGAGCATGTAGGTACAAGAGCAGTTGTAGAGCCTGCTCTAAAAGCTTGATAGAGAATCATCTCTTTGTTACAGTTCCTTAGGGCTGTGTGCCTAAAAAACTTAAATAACTCTGAGTGCTCTATTTTTTTTAAACATTTATTTATTTATGCATACAAGAGCTGGGGTACATGTCAGAGATTCGGGGAGTGAGAGGATTCACCAGAGACAGAGTGGGGAACAGAACAGGCAGACCGACCGAAATACACTGCTGAGGGGAGCAGCCGGCGAGACAGGAGAGGTCTGCTTCGCCATGTGGGTTGCTCCCTGGCAGGCCGGGGATGGAACTCGTGCGCTTCAGAGGCTGTGGATTGCTTCATAGTGCGGTGCTTAATCCCTTGCGCCACCAGGGAGGCCCCTGAGTGCTCTCTTTAATTAAAAAAAAAAACCACAAAATCCCATTATACTTCATCTATATCAGCCTCAAACAGTATGCTTCCATTTCTCTGTCCTGGCCATTTTGCTATTCTTCATATGTTATAACCCCTAAATATATTATTTTTATAATTAACATTTGAATAATTTAAACATTAGAAAACATAAATAACATATTATCCACTTATGAACCTTGTCTTTTTTTTCTTTATGGGGATTTGAGTTTCTATAGAGTGTCTTTCTATTTCAGTTGGAAGAACTTTCTTGAGCACTTTTGTGTAAAAGTCTGTTAGAGACCATTCTCTCCTTTTTATTGTCTGATAAAAGTCCTTATTTCCTTTCACTTTAAAAGTGTAAATTCATTAGGTATGTAATTTGAAGTTGATAGTTTTTTCCCCCTATCACTTTAAAGTGATTACCCATACTATCTTTTGACTTGAATTATTTTTGGTGATAAGTCAGTGGAATTCCCATTTTATTTTCCTTTAAGTAATATGTCTCTTTTCTGTATTTGCTTTTAAGACTTATACTTTTTCCCCTGGTTTTCAGCAATATGGATATGATGCACTTATTTGGGGTTTGTGGAACATATTGATCTCTCAAGATTTATGGTTCTCAACAAATGTGAAAAAAATCTTGACTATTATTTCTTTAATTTCTCTTTTTTTTCCTCCTGCTGATTCTTGAATTTCAGTATTTTCATTTCACATAATTTAGAGCTCTTGTTACTGTCCTACTAATGACTGAATCCTAACTTTGTTCTGCTTTACTGTACTTTTGTGCTTCATCTTGAGTGGCTTCTTTGGTCATATCCTCAAGTCAGTGTACTGTCTAGTCTGACATTAAACACAATGAATTTGTCATTTCAGATACTGTGCTTTTCATTTCTGGACACACCTATTAGTTCTTTGTTATAGTTTCCATTTCTTTCTTTTTGTTCACTTTTCCTTTTCATCCATCCTAGAACATACTTTTAATAACTCTTGTGTGTTCTTTCTATTGTCTCTGACATTCTGTGATTTTTCTCGATTTTTTTTGTCTTGGTACATGAATTTTTTTTTTTTAAAGATTTTTTTTATACAAGAGCTGGGGTACAGGCCAGAGGCATGGGAGGGTGAGAGGATTCACCAGAGGCAGAGCAGGGAGCAGAACAGGCTGACGACAGAAATACACTGCTGAGGGGAGCAGTGGGCGCAGCAGGAGAGGTCCCCTGCTCCATGTGGGATTCTCGCCGGCCAGCTGGCCGGAATCGAACTCACACTGCAGAGGTTGCGGACAGCTTCACAGCTTCAAGGTGCTTCACACTTCTTTGCATGCCTAGAAATTTTGAGTGGATACCAGATGTTGTCATATATTATTATTACTGAGAATCAAGATTTTGTTGTATGTTTTTTAAAAATTGTTGAATATTGTTTTGCCTGGAAATTGAAATACTGTGATATTTTTGAAACTTGCTTTTAAGCTTTTATAGGGCAAGTCTTCAGTAGCCCTATAATTAATTGAGGCTTGTTATTGAGCATGGCCCTTCTCAGGCCTCTGTCGAAAGGGCTTGTGCGTCAAAGACTTCCCAAGTTGACTCATTGGAACTTGGATGTCATCCAGTACCCTGTGAGCTCTCATAATTGTCCGACTTTTAATTATTCTATAGTTTTTCTGATTCAAAAGAATGCTTATACAGATTTCTTGAGCTCCTACATGGAACACCCTTCTATCTAATATTAGTTCTGAATAATTCAGCTTCTTTCATGAATTTTGATCTTTGTTTCTTCTAGTCAGTGAGACCAATGTGGTTTGCTTGGGGTCCCTGTTTCTGTGTAGCGCTCTGGGAAGTGCCTTGAGGTAGAAATATCAGAGCAACAACCAGGGTACTCCTTATTTGTTTACCTTCTCTTACATTAACTATGTGTATAACATTATTTCACATTATTTTTATCTAGTAGTTTGTGTTGGAAGGGAAACGCAGATTCATCATGGCTGGAAACAGAAATCAAAGCCACTAAGTCTTTCAATAAAAGATACCTCTATGAACGTTAGATGTCTACAAGAAAACAAATCACTGTTCATGGATTTAGGCCATGTGCTAAAATTGCCTGTTATCATGTAGTTACTCAATAAATATGTATTAAAAACATAAATAAATCAAGAAAGTCTATTTTTTAACACTGACATGACCTTTGCTATTAGAAAGCAAGACTGATGTGATTAAAATAGCCTGTTCATGGTCTGTGGGGTTTTGATTAGCACTTTTAAGCTCTAATTTTTATTAATAGCTTTTAAAGTGTGTATTCCTGATTAAGGCACTTCAAATGTTAACTAACCTTCCTAGGGTACAGGAATAAGTTAAAAATATTGAATGCATATGTATGTGCCATACTATCTATGTTGAGGTATTTTAAAGAAAAGTACTTATAACATAAACACAGAACAAAAAGATAGTAAGTGAAAATTCTCTTTCCTAACCTTGCAGTCCTCTACTCCACTACTCCTAAAAAAAAAAAAAAAATCATTGGCATATGTAAAATTATGCATATATATGTGTGTCTAACTCCTTTTTGTCTCACAGATGATTGCATATATATTGCACTACACCTTTTGAAGTTCATGTCACTATATCTGTTAAGGAAACTTCATAAACTACCCCATTGTTTTAACAGCTGCCTAGTATTTAATAGAATGAATATATCGTAGTTTATTTAAAATATTTCTTGTTGACGGGTGTTTAGTTTTCCCCTGATTATTTGCAGTTACAAACAGAGCTGAAAGCAAAGGCCTTGCTTTTGTGTCATTGTGCTTTCATGTGTCACAGCACCTGAAACAGGTAATGAACCAGTAACGAAAACACACCTGAAACAGGTAATGAACCAGTAAGTCTTCATTGTAATACTTCTTTACTACTGTATAGAAATTGTATCTCACTAGTTCAAATTATTATTATAAGGAACTTTGGGGGCCTCCCCTGGTGGTGCAGGCGGTTGAGTGCCACACTGTGAAGATGTCTGCAGCCTCTGCAGCACAGGTTCGATCCCGGCCAGCCGGGGAGGGTCCCACATGGCGTGGCAGAACTCTCCTGTCATGCCCGCTGCTCCCCTCAGCAGTGTATTTCATCAGTCTGCCTGTTCTGTTCCCCGCTCTGTCTCTGGTGAATCCTCTGACCCTCCGGCGCATCTGGCCTGTACCCCGGTTCTGGTATAAATAAATAAATCTTTAAGGAAAAAAAAAGGAACTTTGGGTGCACAAAATCATTCCCAAACATTAACAATGCTTCCTAATACGCCCCTGACTCTTGGCCATGGGTTCTGTGTGGTGTTATTGTGGTAATAGTCCTTTTTACTAAGAAAAGACATGATATCTTTGCATTTCTTTGTTCTCTGGCAAAGCAATCTTGAAACTTTGGGCCCTTGTGTGTGTGTGTATGTGTGTGTGTGTGCAAAACAGAAAAAAATGGGACATAATCGAAGAACCAGAATCTTGTTTGCATTATCTTCATTTTTTTCTCCACTGTGTAATTCATTAAATTAGCTGTTTGCATTCACAAGAGAATTGCACTTCTCTTGCTTTATTTTCTCATTAAGTTGTCTTGGGATGTTCTCTCTGACAGAGGACTCTCTAGTTTGCTGTTCTAAAATGTATGATAGCCTCATGCCGATAGAATTATGGCTACCATAAGTTTTCCCTGAGAAGATGAGGTTCAAATATTCTTTCCTATATTAAAAAATAATCTAACTCTCCCATAGAAGAGTTGTAGGTCATGAAGTCTTTCAAAGACTTTTCTTGTTCACCAATTAACATCTTTGTGTATTGAAGAAATTCCCAGTGGAAGCCTAAAGATATTATTAAAACAAAGCAGAAGCTTAGATTTTGTAATGTAAAGATTCTAGACAGGCACTTGAGAGTCTGGACGTGGAATAATTCTTAACTACTCACAATTAAAGGTCAATTTGGATGACATTGGAAATGTAATTTTGTCAAGGCTTTGATTCTTAATTGTTTTTGCCTTATCAACACCTGGAGGGTTCCCCAGACCTTGTGTCCTTCCCAGTGACCCTTTTACAACTGTCAAAAACATTCAGAGCAGGTGGTCTTAAAAATACCTTGTTAAGAAGAAGATGAGCCGGAGCTTGGCTCTCTGGCAGACAGTCTGCTGGATTTTGGGTTCAACCCATATGTTAGTATTGGGGAAAGTTGGAGGATGGCTGCTAAGTAAGGAGAGAGAGAGATTGGGATTTTCTGGAAAACCAGTCGAGGACATAATGGTGGGGTAAATAAATTGACACTCCAGGAATGGCTTCTGTTGACACTTCATTTATATTTTCACTGCCTTAGGGTCTGCAGTAGACTCAGATTTCACCAGCTCTGTGATAGCCAAATATTGGAATTTGCTGAACAAAGACTCTCCCCTGATATCCAGCTTTCTAGTCATGATAGAAAGAAAAACTGACAGCAAACCATTGTTATTAGTTAACATTTAGAGAATATCAACAGAACCTGAGGAATATCAACAGTGCTGAGGAAAATGAGGAGTACAATCCTGAGATAGATTGATGAGTTTGTGTTGTCAAGTCAATAGCAGCAATGAAAGCATTTGGGTGATTCCTGTGAAAGGGACAGGACAAATTTGCTGAATTCTGCAGTTTATTTTTCTTTCTTACCTTGCTCTTTACTTTCCTTCTTGGATGTCTCACATCTGACGGCTCAATTGTTCTCAAACTTGGCTACATATTGGAACATTCAGGAAGCTTTAAAAGCAATACTGCATCTGCTTTTCACCCCCAAAGACACTGAGATAATAGAGGTAGGATGTGTTGTGGTTGCTAGGATTTTTTTTTAAAGCCCCCTAATTAAATGTCCATAGGCAGCTAAGGTTGAGAACCTCTTTTGTGGTTTTATTGTGATTACTGTTGATATTTATTTGTTCTTTTAATCAACTGCCTCTGAGGGTGTGACAGTTTAAACAACACCTTTCAGTCTTTTTTCCCCCTTTCTCTTCATGACCTTTACATACAAAAAACATTTAATCATTTCAATCAACCCTTTTGACATAAATTCTAATAGAAGAGGGCTTTTGCTCCTGGTCCTGTGGCAAGTGCATATGAACTGGGATCTTCTGGAGATTATGCCTTCTCTATCTAAAGCTATGGGAATAATGGTGCAAATTTTAAGCGAGTTGTTTGACAATACGTCTCTACCTAACTTCTCAATTACATTACAGCCTGTAGTCTCTTTGCTTAGAACAGGTATGTAAGAAGGGTTTCTGGCACGGTCCCCATTTGTGCTTTCCAACCAGTTCCAGGTGTGTGCTCAGGAGGTTATCCTCCCTTTATCTAGCTCTCATTATGGACATTCAGAGAGTCCAGATTGGGTTACCTCTGCTCCCCTGACTAACTACATCCTTCTTCCTTTTCTTTCATCAGCCTAAGAACATATAGCCTCTGGGATACCTTCCTAGACATAGCTATTAGGTCAGGATGTGGGCGTCTAAGGCCATGGACATACCAAATCTAGGCTTACATCTAGCTCCCAAGTTTTAGGAGTGGGTTGGTATATTAATCACTGATCTCTGAATAACAAACCTTCCCACAAATTAATAGCTTCAAACAACAAACATTTCTTATTCTCTCATTCTGTTTGTGAGGGTCAGGAATCTAGAAGTCACTTAGCTGGGTTCTGGCTCAGGATTGCTCATGAAGTTGCAGTTACATTGTCTTAGCTGATGGCTTGACAGGGGCTGGATGATCCTCATGCACAGGGCCATTGGCCACCCTCTGTTCCTTACTGCCTGGAGCTCTCCACGGGGCTGGTCATAACATAACAGCTGGTTCACCTCAAAGATGTGTCGGTTCAGCCAAGAGATGATCTGAAGTGCCTTTTATAATCAGTCTTGGAAGTGACATACCATAATTCCAAAGACCCACCCTGGTGCAATGTCAGCCTTCACCCAGGGGTCTGAGTCCTGACTAGTGTGGGTGGAGTCAGCACTCACAAGCCATCTGCTGGAGGTGGCTCCGTAGGCCCCCAGAGCCCATCTACTCCGATAATCACTTGGAAGGTGTCTAACAGGAGACATTTCCCTCCATGATAGATGGACAATGTTTTATGTTCATTGTCTTTGTTCTGCTTTGGCTTGTTTGAAATATGAACACTTTGAGCCTTGTGTATATGGTACCCTCATCCACATCTTGACTTGTGATCGTCCTTATAATTCTGCTATATTATTTTCAGTTCTAATGCACCTTTGGAACTGGTAACAGCTCATGTTTTTCCAGGGATTAAGGTTGGAAAGGAAACTTGTTGGCTATCCAAGAGATGAGGACATTCTAAGATAGATTGTGCTTTCTCAAATGAGTGTAATACTTCTGAGTAAAGGAGATTGTTGAGACGTTTGAGTCATACTGTTGGGGCTTTTCACTGTTGATGTTTGTCATTTAACTTTTAACCTGCAAAATAAAACAGCTTTAATGAGGCATAATAAACAAATAATAAAATGCACATGTTTATATCCATGAAATGATCACTAAAATCCAGATAGTGATTGAACCGATCTGTCCTGAAAGTTTCCTCATGGTTTTTTGTAATGCCTTCTTTGGCCCCTAACCCTAAGCAATTGCTGATTTCCTTTCTATCACTATAGGTTAGTTTGCATTTTCTAAGGCAGAGTTTCTGAACCTTAGTACTTTTGACACTGTGGACCAGATAATTTTTGGTTGTGAGTGCTGCCATCTACACTGCAGGAAGTCATCATCACCCCAGGTCTCTATCAACCCGATGTGTAAAGCACCCCGGTTCCAGTTGCAACTACCAAAAATGTCACCAGATATTGCCAAATGTCCCCTAAGGGGCAAAGTTGACCCTGGTTCAAACCACTGTTGTAGAGACTACAGATATCTAATCATGCGGTGTATACTTTTTCTTATCTGATATTTCCCCCCCCACCACCATAATTATTTTGAGTTTGATCCCATAGGGGTAAACTTCATTAGGGTACCTGATCAGAAGAATGTCTGAGCATGAAAGTTTTACTGTCAAAGTAGGTAGTAGAATGGACAATTTAGGAATTAAACGTCTTGAGTTCTGATTGTGACATTTCTATTTATTACTGTCTGCATGAATGATATGAAAATATTTGTCTTGCTCATTTTGAAAGATTTCTGTAAGAGTAAAGCCAGAGCTATATAACATTAAAGTATTAGTATTTGCATTCATTTTGCAGAGTTTATAAAAATATAAAGTACTCGCTTATCAAACAATCTAAACTGTGCCGTGTAATTTAAATTATTTATAGAATGTTTACATTTATCTTGTATTCTACATGCTGTGACACAAAATTTAGTTTGTTCCCAAAGAGCCTACAAAACATTGTGGTTAAATAAAACAATAGAATTATAGAAATATGGATGAGGTACAGAGGTAGCAGAGAAAGCAAGAATAATGAATTTATTCAGTGGAACATTGGAACAAAGATTTCCTGATATAGGTAAACTCTGGTTTGGATTTTGAAGGATGAATAGGATTTTACCATTTGGACATTGGAGAAGTAAACTCCATTAGAATGATAAGCATGTAAGCAAGGAGGCATAAAATAGCACGGGATATTTGGAGAAATATGAAAATACCTTGGTCTAAAACAGATCAGATCTGAATGGTGGGATAAGAGCAATAAGCAAGAGTCAACCAAGAAGGAAATATTTTATCTTACTAATGAGTTTAAACTTTATTTTACAAATGGCAGGAAGCTAGTGCAGTGTTTTAAGCAAGAAATACAAACTGGTTAGTGTTTTGGAAAGATTGCTTTGGTGGCAGTGTGCAGAATTGATTTAAATGCCTGTTCTCATTACTGAAGTCTAGGGGTTTTTATATCATCAATATTTTATTGTTTCATTGTCATAAATTAACATTGATTTGTGCAATTATGCTTCGTTACTAAATGGCAAAAAATGACTTGTGAAAGGAGAGAAGTAATTCCTTAACAATTTCAACTTACAGCGTCAGATAACTATATACAGATTTTTTTTTCTATTTCAAATGGGGCTTTAGTTCAGTAATGACACATTGAAACTACATTCTGCCCACATTTAAACATTAAAAGTCCCCTGTGGCTGAAGGCTGAGTGGGGAGCAGGAGACAGTGAGCAAAACAGCTCCAAGCCTAGTGCACATGGGAAACCTCTCCTCTTGGGAGAGGACAAAGGACAAGTTGCCATTTAGTTTTAATTTTTTTTTTTTAAGATTTATTTATTTATACAAGCACCGGGGTACAGGCCAGAGGCGCAGGAGGGTGAGAGAATTTACCAGAGACAGAGCAGGGAGCAGAAAAGGCAGAAGGACCAAAGCACAATGCTGAGGGGAGCTGCGGTCGAGACAGGAGAGGTCTGCCTCACCATGTGAGAATCTCTCTGGTCGGCCAGGAATCGAACCAGTGCTACAGAGGCTGCAGACAGCTTCACAGCGCTGCTCACAACCTGCTGCACCACCGGGGAGGCCCCACAAGTTGCCATTTAGAAAGGAGATGCACTGAGGATTCTGCAGGGAAGATGGAAAAAAGATTCACAAGCCACAAATCTCTGTGTCATAGTTTTACAAACATAAAATTGTCAACTAAGGGAAATCCTTAATATTTTGTTCTCCAGGATGGACATTGAGACTCCATTTAAAATCTGCAACATCCTCTTGTTCTGGATAGAGACAGGAGCCCTTCATAGACTATACATGTCTCCTGGCACAATCCTGTCACCTCTTTCAGATGTGTGTTATTAGTTTCCCTTTTTTCTAGCCTTTGGGTAGTTCACTAACTCGTGAGTACACGGCCACACTTTCCTTTCTTACTGACTGCCATGAGCTCTCCTTCTTAACTAAAGTCACGTCACACTGCTGCTCTGCAGAGGGTCTGCAAAAGCAAATATCAGAGGGTCTGAGATTGTGCTCCAGCCCCAACCAAATGCTGTTGTGTAGATGTTAGGGACCTGGATGTGGAGGTCCCTTCTTTCAGAAGCCTTTATTTCCTTCAGGGCAGTTCTTGTAAAGAGCAAAGTCTTGCTTTTATATTCTGAGCCTGAATAGATTTTTCTATAAAGTACCGATTTAGCATATGGTACATGGAAATCTTCATTTTCCTGGAATGAAAGAAGCAATACTTGAGGAAAACAGAGAAGATGGAAGGGAGAATGTTAGGGTGAAAGGATGTCCTGAGCAAACTCCATACAGGTTTTGTGGACTCACCCCCACAACACTGGGAACTACAAATCCCACGATCACCAAATGGAGGGTTGCTGGGACCTGAGGGTGGAGTGAAGCAGCCATGTTTGAGATATAACTAGCCATGTGGGTGGGGGTCGCTCTCTTGACCTCACAGTGCTTGGCTTTTCCCCAGCTCTCAGAAAGTCATTGGTATTCCAGGTCAGCAGTTCGGGTAGGACTTATTCATGAATTTCTCTCCCTTTCTTTCTCCCTGAGTTGTTCATTTCTTCATTTCCCCTTCTTTTGTAAATAAACCTTTTATTAACCTTTTGTGTGTGCCTGCAGTTGAGCATTAATAAGTCCCTTTTAAGCATGCAGATGAGGACCCACATTCAGGCAACCCGTTTCATATTGGGGTTGCCCTGTAACAAGAACAAAGAAACATGGTGAATTACTTCAAATAGTTATGGGTCATCATGTGCTAGCTAGATTAGATTGTTCTACATGATTTCCAGTAGGAGAACTAGGAAAGCCAGATTCTGGTTCAAGATTGGGAAGACTTCTTCATGCTAAACGATTTAAGATATATTCAACTCAGACCTAATGATGTTCTGTGAGATCACAAGGTAGCTTTTCAAAGTTGAATAGATGTCTATCTTCTGTGTCTCTTGGGAATGTAATATCCTAGAATTCAAACAACATGATAAACCGATGTCAATATGGTGAAATATAATCTTCATTTACTTTTATATCATTGGTGATAATCAAGACACCATTAATTTTCATTTGCATAGAAATTTCCTCATTTGACTGTGATTATTGTCAATTTTTATGTTCACCAGCTATTTCAATTCAATCTTTCATTTGCTTATTCAATCATTTATTCCACAAACATTGCTGTGTTGCTCATGTATACATGTTCATAGATATTTTGCTAAGGATCCAACGATGAAAAAATCTTGTACTTACCTTGTCCTCATAAAGAGGTGAATCTGTGCTTTGTCGCCACCAAATTTGGAGCTTTGCCCTTAAATGTATGTGGTGCTGTTTTTTTTTTTTTTAAAGATTTATTTATTTATGCATAAAAGAGCTGGGTACAGGCCAGAGGTGCTGGGGGTGAGAGGATTCACCAGAGACAGCGTGAGCAGCAGAACAGGTGGATTTTCTGAAATACACTGCTGAAGGGAGCAGCGAGTGAGACAGGAGATGTTGTCTGCACCATCTGTGGGCTGGTTCCCCGGCTGGGGATCAAACTTAAGCAGCAGTGGTGATAGCACTGAGCTTAACCCCTAGGCCACCAGGGGTGTCTTGGTGCTTTTGCTTTTTGTGAACTTAATGTAGTATATGCACATATTGATAAACATCTGAAACATATTAGATGTTATCATGCAGTGTTATCTCAAAAAATAAATGCTATAAATTAAAAAAAATATTGCAAAAATATACAAAGACTGCTAAGCTATATACATATATATACACACATAATACATATGTAAATATGTATATATGGCATTACTCATTTGACTTAATGGTCTGAAACAAGGATAAACTTAAACAAATGTTCCAGTTCAGTGAGAAAACATTTGGGAGACACCATCAGTGCTATATTTAAATACTTTCTTCTTGACCAAGTCTGGGATGGGGGTGGGGGAGTACACTTGCCTGTCATCTCTGTTGCAGCACATGGGCTCTAGGTTCAAACAGCGGGGCCCAACCTTGCTTTCTCTGTTTACTTGCTATGAAATTGAGCCACCTAACTTTTCTTTGTCTTGGTCTTTTCATCTGGCAAAAAGAAGTCTAATTGAACCTATCTGAGGGTCACTATGTACAATAGAAATAATATTTATAAATTGTTTATCACAAGGCTTTGTGAATAGTGATTACTCAATTCATGATCCTGTACAAATTAAATAGGGAAAATGATGGCACATACATTCAATCTTAATGAAGTTGTTAGAATGAAAAAACCTGTCTGCGAGTATGATCATGCTGACCGCAATACCAGCTTGCTCTCACTTAACACATCCTAGAGGGATTTTTTCCCCACACAAGAGCATATAAAGCTGCCCATACTTTTAAAAATTATGTAACATGGCAAATTATGGGATGTTTGATCGTTTCCTTAATTTGAATTTATATCACAATTTCCTGATGCTAAAAGAATATTTATTCTAGGTTTGTCCATATTCTCCAAATGCCCATAATTAGGGAATGTGAAACATTTAGAACAGACGCAGCAGAGAATTAGGGAAAAGAGAGGTTTGTTTTTCTTGATGAACCCAGGAGTGCTGGAGAGGAGGCAGAAAAACTGCAGCCAGTCCTACTTTCCAAGGACACCAAGTCCATACTTACCAGGGCACCATTGTGTGCCCCCCCATACGATGATCTTCAGGGTAAACTCAGTGCACCTGTGTGGTTGACAATTCTGCTTCTTGATTAGAACTACTTTGCATTCCTTTGTGGAAGTCTACAGGTCTTTAATATTTTATATCTTATTTTAATATTTTTGCCTTCTTTCCTATCTCAGCCCTATGAGTTTATTTTTATTCATAACTGAGTCCTTGAAAGAGGTAGCTATACTTTTATAAATATTTAGATATTTACTTTGCTGTTGGTTTCTGATAAGTGCCTTTATCAGGTTAATACTAATTCTTCCATTTTTTGATGGATAGTTTTTCTTAAAAATCAGGAATGCATGTAAAGGTTTACCCAATTTATGGGGACATCCATCATAATGTTTGTATATGTTTTATTTTTTTCTCCTTTAATCTGTGCATGTGGTGAATTGCATTAGTGCTTTTTCTAATCTCTTTTCGATCATTCATTTGGCATTCATTTCACACATATTTGTTTAGTGCCTTCTACATGGCAGATGCTGTTCTGAGCACCAGTGATACAGTAATAAGCAAAACAGACATTATTCTTTAAAAACATTGCTAAATGCAATCTGCTAACATTTAAATTTTTTTGCATTTGGATTTTAGACTCTATCTCAAGAAATAGCCTAACATTACACAAAAAGAGATACAATGAATTGTTTAAAAATGTTAACATGTTCATTCATGGGGGAATGTTGGGATATATTTATTCCTTCACAGCGTTCAAAAGAGCCAGGTAGCTCAGTACACACAAATCTGGCAAGATTTAAAAAAATCAAGTTGCAGTGTTTATGTACACATACTTTTTTTTTTAAAAGATGTATTTATTTATGCATACAAAAGCTGGAGTACAGGCCAGAGATGCAGGGGGGTGAGAGGACTCGCCAGAGATAGAGGGGGGAACAGAACAGGCCGAAACACACTGCTGAGGGGAGCAGCGGGCAAGACAGGAGAGGTCTGCTGAGCCACGTGGGTTGCTCTCTGGCCGGCCAGGGATCGAACTTGTGCTGCAGTGGCTGCAGAATGCTTCATAGTGTGGTGCTTAACTCCTTGTGCCACCAGGGAGGCCCCATGCACTGTTATTATTGTAAAAATAATTTAAAAAGAGCATTCTCTGTGTTCATACTTTGTACAGGCATAAAAATATCTGGTAGAATGTGAAACAATAAACTCAACAGCAAATTCCTTTGAGCTGCAGGATGTGGGCTGGAGAACATAAGGACAGATTTTCATTCTTCAATATAGAACTTTCATATTGCTTGATTTTTTATTTTACCATAGGCAGGTATTGTAACTACAGAGAGAGAAAAACAAATGGTGGAACTTGAGGACCAGAAGGAGCACATACAAGAACATGTGAACCGGGATCCATGGGTTAGAGCATCTCAGTGCTCAACAATTTTTGCCCATCACAAACCACAGAAGTGTCATAGCTAATTGTAAGCAGAATGGATTTATTTTACTATGTTATAAAATGGATTACGATAGCATCAGAAAAGCTGATGAGTAGGTGGTAGGTGGAATTTCCAGGAACAGCTCCAGGCTCTAGACTTATAATGCTTCACTGCCATTGCCAGCATTGCTGCCAGAAGCTGCAGCCAGGAGGCTGGGGCTGGAGCCCTGGGAGCTGCCTCAACTTCCCTTCACCTCCCTCCACCTGTACCTACAGCCTGCCTGTCTCCTCTGTGAGGTCTCTTTCAAATGCTAGTCCAGCATGAGGGAGTCTGACAGGCAGAACCTAAATCTCCTCTGAAACCCTAGCTGCAAAGGAGTCTAAAAATAAAATGTTCAGCTTTCCAAACACTGCAGTAGAGGAAGATGTGCCAGAAGGAGGTTGAAATGGATATTAAACAGGCAGGACACATACTGCATATGCCACAATGAGCAAATAGCTTGTTGCTTTAAAATAAAATAAATGGATTTCCTCTTTTTCACCCCCACCCCCCAACAAAGCCTGGCAATTTATTGGCAAAATTTTATTTTGCATTATGTAAGAAATTGGTATTGTAGGAAAATGAAAAAAAAATAAGCATGCATAGAGAAGACAAAGGTAACTAAAATGACCTCAAATTCACCATCCAAGGTTAATATTTTGATGTCTGACCTTTCTTATACACTGCTCACACACAGTTAAAAAAAAGAATACTATCACACAGTGACAGAATCTGTTTTAAATGTGTAGCAAAGCTTGATGCAAATGTTTAAGAAGAAAAGTTAATTAGAAATCATAAAACATGTATTGACTTAATAACTTAATTTAAAAACTCATTGAGGTAATAGATACTGAGTCTTAAAAAATGGAGTTCACTTTTAAATTGCTTTTATCAAGTTAAAAATAGTCAGGCTATCTTTTCTGCATTTTTAATGAACTCTTAAGTTTTGACTCAGTAAGAGTTTGTTTTTAATTAACTTTTCTTTTCATTTTGAAAAACAACCCCCCTTCTGACCCTCCCCCCACCAGTAATTAGGAAATTTTGTATCTTGTCCGGTTTTAAAACCATGGTAAAAACTCTTATCAGTTATCAACCATCCACATGACCCACAGACCATAAAATCTTTTAGTACCTTTGTCACCGCTTTGTAAAATGAAGAGGTTGAACTAGCCTATCTGTCAGGGCCAGCTCTGCAAGATCGAACATCTGCATAGAGAGTTACATCCTTAGGTAAAACTTTCAGTTTTCAAAATCCTGGCTTTGATTTCCAGACCTGCTTTTCATGTACCAGGTGACCTTGAGCTCATTATGAACCGCTGGATGTCCGTGTTTATGAATCTGAGTGCGGAGATTAAAAGTAGTCCTATTTACTTCCTGGAGTTCCAAGAGGGCTGCCAGCTCCCTTGCAGTGAATGTCCTATATACATATTATAACTAATTAAAGAAAGGACAGCTTTGGTGTAGATTTTAATCTTGAGAGAACTCTGTAAGACGTAGAAGCAACAATGACCAAATTTTAAAATAACCAAAGAGCACAAGAATTTATTTCTCATAAAGAACAGATTGTATGACTACTCCAAATGAAAAGCTTACCTAAAAATAAATAGTATCCCACCTTAAACCCTCCATATAGCTACACACATCTGTGCCTATTTCTGGGGATGAAATTACAAGTGACCTTTTGAATGTTATTTATTTAATGGTCTCACTCATAGCAGGAATTTAGAAAACCTAAATAAGAGACCAGGAAAAAGACTAATCAATAAAAAGTAAAAATCAAAATTAACAAGCAACTATAAACCAGAGACACACTATGGGGGGGAGGGGAGAGAGAGGGGCAGGGAAAGGAAGGACTAGAGCCAAAATAAGGGGTGGGGTGCAATTGCATGGGGAATATAACCAAAATGAAAATGCATACATTGTGCAAAGATGAAAAAAGATGTAAGAATTATATAAAATAAAATATTTAAATAAAAAATAAAGTTTATTTAAATTAATTCCATGTTATTTATTTAAATTAATATTTACCTTAAAAATAAATTAACTTATTTACCTTAAAAGAGCAGATATTTATTATCCAGAAAAATATAATTAGTGGGTTTTGAATTTATGTTTTAATGAAAATTGTGCCTTGTGGCCTATATTTGGAATCTGGGGCAGGTAGGAGGGATAATAAGAGAATAAAAAGAATTTGCTTGTTCAGAGAGAGAGACAGAGAGAGTTGCAAGACACTTTCAATCATTTATGACCCTAACTTCATACTTGTCAGATAACCTTCCCCTTCACTCCAAGGTTTAGATTTATCTATAGGAATCAAAGTTGTCTTTCTCTCAAAACTCATTTACCTGCCTCAAGTTTTATTTTCCAATATTTACTAGTTGGAGAACTTGAGTCATTGTCAACATTTAACCCCATGCCATTCAGCACAGAGACCGGTAGGTGCTGAGGTCACCAGCCCTGAGAAGACGTCCCGCTCATGTCACTATTTCATCATCATTTCACTGACTCAAGTCCTGCCCCTTCATCCATTTGACAATTTCCATTCCATTGTTTCCTCAAGCACAGCTTTCATATTTGCACTCCCTTGCTCAGTAACCACCAGTGCAGCCCCATCAGTAGAAGAAAAAACAAAAAACCCCAAACAAAAAACCCAAAAACCAAACCCCCTCTAAATTCTTGGGTGGATTTTTAAGGCCTTTTCTTGTCCATACCTCAACCTACCTCTCAGCCTTATTCTTTCTAGAATCTCTGCCTTCCCTGATCTTCACCTCCATTGATGCCAATGCCTTGACCTGCCTTTCTCCATTACCTCCCAACATCCATGTACTTGTCACTTCGAACTCGACTCTGATCCCTAAGAAGCTGTCCGCATTACCCTTCCCTGAAAAACTCTCTACTTTTCCTCTCCACTCCTATAATTCGCCATCTTTTTTTTTTTCTTTTGGGCATTTGCTTCTTTCCACTGTGTATTGAGGTTATTTGTGCTCTCTGGGAATCGAGCCATAAATACGCTCTGTCTGTGATCCGATTGGTATTTTCCATTGTAGACTTGCAATAAATATATGCTTTGAAAGAACTGGATCCAAGATTGTTTCTGGGTTAGATCCCACCAGGGTAGCTGTATCGTGGCTGTCTATTGAGCTCTTGAAAAAAATTAACTTCCCCAGGCTACAGAAGCACCATTTAGTGCATGAGGACTGCAATTTATTAAATGATCCTCTACCAAACTCAGTGATTTTCTTTAAGATGAGTTGCCTATAGTTAGTACTGCACTGTCTTTTGGGGGAAATTGTGAGCTATTTCTTAGTATTAGCCCCTAAGTCCACATGAATGTGTCTGAAGTTAGAGAATGGTAGTTTATCAATGGCTTTTTAAAATTATAGGCCATGGATTATAAAACTTCTTATCACATTTTGTTCACTTTTGTGTTCTGCCTCTTGTCCCTCTGATTTATTTATAATTTCCTTCCTTGTACAGGTGGGTTCTAGGCTATTTTTGAGAGTGATGCTGTTGGGGTAGCTATCAGCCTCTATTAATGACAACCTGTAAGTGCTTGAGGGGGTGGGTGGGAATTTGGTAAGAAAGAGACAAGGCAAGACTTTTCTCTGGGGAAAGTGGTGTTTCATCAAGGAAGTAGAAGACCAAATTTTCCTCCCCCAGAGTTAAATAAATTATCTACTCCCATTCTGTATAGATATTCTAAGTCAGTGAAGGGAACCCCAAATCAACAGATGACTGTGAAATAAGCAATATTAAAATCTGTCTACTCAATGGACAATGTTTTGTTTTTTTTTTTTTTGAATTTTATATGAAAAATTTTATTTTTTTTATTTTTTTTTTAAATTAATAAATTTTATTTTTATATTCCCCATACAATTGCAATCCCCCCATTCTGACCCCAATCCCGCCCCTCCCGCCCCCCCACCCCCCAAAAAGTGTCTCTGGTTCATAGTTTTTGTTGATTTTGATTTTCACTTTCTTATAGTTATTCATTTTCCTGGTCCCTTATTTAAGTATTCTAGATTCCTGCTATGAGTGAGACCATCCGGTATTTTTCTTTTTCTTTTTGGCTTATTTCACTGAGCATGATCCCTTCCAGTGCCATCCATGTTGCTGCAAATTGCATGTGTTTATCTTTTTTGAATGCTGAGTAATATTCCATGGTATATATGTACCACATCTTCTTGATCCAGTCATCTATTTTTGGGCATTTGGGCTGTTTCCAAAGCTTAGCTATTGTAAATAGAGCTCTATAAACATAGGGGTGCAGGTGTTCTTTGGAATGGATGTTTCTGTGTCCTTTGGGTAAATACCTAGGAGTGGAATTGCTGGATCCTGTGGAAGCTCTATGTTTAGTAGGTCCAGAAATCTCCACACAGCTCTCCATAGTGGTTGGACCAGTTTGCACTCCCACCAACAGTGCAGAAGAGTTCCTTTTTCTCCACAACCTCGGAGCAAAGAAAGTTTGTTCAATAAATGGTGCTGGGAAAACTGGGTCGCTACATGCAAAAGAATGAAGCTTGACCACTACCTCACACCATATACAAAAATGGACAATGTTTTGAAACACAAAATCAATTCAGAAAGAAAACATACAAAAAGTAACTTTCTGAGATTTGAACACATCACATACATATCACATATATCCCTCATAGGTGATTTTGTTTGATAAATTCTAACTTCCCTAGTCAATTTGATTTCTAGACCAAGAGCTATGATCATGTCCTTGGGTAATAGTGACTTTGTGTGAACAGCGATGTACTAGTTTTTTTTTTTTTAAGATTAATTTATGCATACAAGACCTGGGGTACAGGACAGAGGTGCAGGGGGTGAGTGGATTCACCAGAGACAGAGTGGGGAGCAGAACAGGCAGATTGACTGAAATACACTGCTGAGGGGAGCAGTGGGCGAGACAGGAGAGGTCTGCTGTGCCATGTCGGTTGCCTCCCTGGCTGGGGATTGAACTTGTGCTACAGTGGCTGCAGATAGCTTCGTAGTGCTGTGCCTTAGCCCCTTGTGCCACCAGGGAGGCCTCAGAGATATACTAGTCTTAGAAGTCTTTTTCGGGAAGCCTGGTGGCCTTTTCTTAAATCGTCAATGCTATCACCGGGACTTTAATTACAACAGGAAATATTAATGGGGGAGGGAATGGCATTGACCTGAGCATGGTGACATATTATAGAGCTTATTTTTTTCTAGTTATACATGTGGCAAAATTCTAAAAGATGCTGGTAAATATTCCTATAGTTTCAAGAAAATTTTCCTATAACTGATTTAATTAAAATACTTAATTTTTTTGTTGAACAAACAGTGGCAACTGCTGCCATATTGCTTCCACAAAATTCACACAGGAAACCCTTGTAAAAAGTTTTGATTTCAGGCCTCCCTGGTGGCGCAGCTGTTGAGCACTGGGTTGAGGCTGTGAAGCTGCCCGCAGCCTCTGCAGCGCCAGTTCGATCCCTGGCCACCGGGCAAGGGTCCCACATGGTGCGCAGACCTCTCCAGCTGCCCGCTGCTTCCCTCAGCAGTGTATTTCGTCACTCTGCCTGCTCTGGCTCTGGTGAATTCTCTCACCCTCTCGCGCTGTACCCAGTGCTTGTATAAATAAATAAATAAATCTTAAAAAAAAAAAGTTTTGATTTCTTTTTTCTGATGATCAAAGAACTCATGTGAATGGAGGAAAATTAGCAAAAGAAGAAAAACAAAATGATGAAAAACAACATGTTAAGTGGTGCTTTTTTTATCATGGAGTTTCTGTGGAAACTTGAAGGCAAAGAATAATAATAGGTTTCACACACCCCGTGTTTTAAAGTGAAATGTGAAGCATCTATGCAGGATGCACTAAACGATAGAGGATCCCAGAGTAATGTCCCACGTGAAAAGCTGGGAAGAGCTGAATTGCTTCTTAGCCAATTGCTTAGCAAGTGACAAGGGGTTTCAGATTTTCCTGCAGGACTTGACATTTGTTCCCCAGAGTTTGATAAACTCAGAACGTAGGCCTCATTGTACCCAGGAGAAATCCTAATGTAAAAGACCGCCTTGGAAAGCTGGGAGTTAGGTGTTGTAGGGGCAGGATGACACAGGGCAGGTTTATCTATGATCCAAGCAGACAGGTAAAGTAGGAGGGAGTCCTGGAGCCTTCGGTGGCTTTTGCAGGCTTTTATTGGAATTTACCAGGTACATGGCAGGCAGGGCTGGCAGGCCTCTAGTCCCCAGCAAGTCTTCACTCTTTCTGGGCTCTCCAGCATTCTCTCGTGTTCTCTCTGCTTCTCTCGTGATTCTGCTCTCTGCTGGTGCCCGTGTCGCCGCCCTTATAAGCGCAGACTCAGCCCAGATGAATCCCATCTACATATGCCTAAACCCTACTCCAGGTGTCCGCCATCAGGCCTGCATTCAGGACCACAAGGATCCATCATCTCTCCTAATGGTGGGAGGGCAGAAAAGCCTCATACTATACTTACCCTACAGGCGTGCTGCCTTTTTTTTTTTTTTTTTTTTGTTGGGACCCTCGCCGGTGGCTGGGGATTGAACTGATGCTGCAGAGGCTGCTGGCAGCCTCGCAACCCAACGCTCCACCGCTGCGCCACCAGGGGAGGCTGCTTTTGAAGGTGGGACAAAGGTGTTTCTTGTGGATCAGATTTAGACCCCATTGAAAGGTATAGCCTGGGATTATATTAAAATCAGCTCTGTCAGAATATGTAGGGACAGTGTGACCTCAACCTGGAAGTGGAATCCTGAAAGTAGGTTTCGGTGGAGTGTCAGAGTGTGGTACAGGAGAGGCATGAGGTGTGTGAGAAGGTGTAATCAGAGGCACCCAGACATGAATGTGAGGGATACGCAAAAGATTCCCATGAAAGAAACAGCCATGGACTGCTATGTCCAGAAGATTCCAACACAAGATTATAAGAGCATCATTCAAGAAAACCTTTCCCTGTACCTTTACCTCTTAGCTTCACCTCCAATCAACTTGGAGAAGGTCAGACATTTCAGCTCGCAAGTTGTGAAGGATGTAAAGAGGGAAGGATCAGAATCACTGTCCCTTCTCCACAGCACAATCTACATGGAGCCATCACTACTACTCATTGTAGGAAAAGAAATCCTTACATTGGATAAGAATTTGAAGTTTTAATATTACACCTGACTGGCGTCGTGTGATTTATAGATTGGATGGGACATTTTATTATACCGAGAAAGGGACTATTGCTTAATTATTAAAGAATCATTGAAAAAATATTATGGGAACTCTGAAATTTCATCTCAGGGGCTGGTACAGCAGTGTCCAGTGGGTTTGTAGATGTGGTGGATACTTGAGAAAACAAGCTTGGTCTTCTCCTTGATGTTATAACAATCACCTGAGATACAACC
Organism: Talpa occidentalis; assembly: GCF_014898055.3. Lineage (NCBI taxonomy): Eukaryota > Metazoa > Chordata > Mammalia > Eulipotyphla > Talpidae > Talpa > Talpa occidentalis. Next base: position 133,975,758 of record NW_023603184.1, on the reverse strand, counting down.
ACCCGCAGATATCTGGTGTATGTTGGTTTACTTTTTTTCATCTTTTTCTTTGCCTGCATAAAGTTTGTAAAAAATAAAATTGGGATCATATTATATGGGTCACAGTGTACGTTTTCCATCTATTTTCCCTAATCTTCTACTAAAGTCTTTTTAAAAAGACAAAAACTGAAAAATGCTTTAAAAAATAAATTAGGGATGAATCTGGAAGACAAGGCAATTTAATGCTATTAATTTTTTGGAAAGGTCAAGACAATTGTGTAAATGTAGAACGACTATCATTAAGGACTATTTCAATGCTTTTCAAGTCAGTTAGTTTTACTTGCTGCATTTTGTTGACAGAAGTAGGCACTATAGCATATGAGTTTTTTACACTCCATTTCAGTCCTGTGTAGAACCCCAGGTATGAGTCCCTAGTCTGTCAATTTCACTGTGAGTCATCAGTCTCTGCTGAAGTATCAGAAACACCTGGTAATTGCAGCGAGACAATAATCGTGGCACTATTTCATTAATTATGTCTCTTTCCCTGCTGGTGTTTTTATTTCCAGAATGTTTTGTCTTCCTTGTGTAGACTTCATGCCCTGTGGGCAGGGATTACATTTTCCATTTTGTCTTGTCTTGTGCAATTGCCTAACAAACACTAAAATAAAATTTTAAAAATAAAATTGACTCACTTATCTTTCATCTACAAAGATTGACAATGCCACAGATATTTTTCAGCCTCTGTCTTGTGAAGATAATCTATCCCAAAGTTATAGTTTTTCTAGCATCTCCTTCTATTGGGGGCACATGGAAAAATGATTCACAACCTCTTTGTAACTGAGAATGCCAGATAGTAAAGATATTCACAATCATAGGGACCACCCTTTTCAACCAAGGTGTGAATGGGAAATATCAGCAAAGTTGTTTTTATTTTTTCTATTATAGTTGCAAGGTGACAACCTATGATAGACTTGGTTTATTTGGTTTATACATTTAAAAAGGTTTAGTTAACTGATAGTGACAAATCAAGAGACTCAAGAAAACAATGTAAGATAAAATGAAAGAAGCTGGAAAACTCATACTCTTATTCTTACAAGGAAACAGCCAGTAGCTATTTTCCTTTTGAGAGGTGTGCACATTCCATAATGCTGCAGTCTTCAGCAACCCCTAATGTTTACCAACTCTGAGGCAATATATTATTTATTATAAACATTGCTGCATATTTTATTCTATATGCAGTCACTTCAATCATTCAAGTATCATGTCTTATCCCTAGAAGCATTTTAATTTTCCAAGCCCTGCTCTTACCTGGATGGTCTTTCTGATCTGCCTGTTTGGCAATGATGAGGTGCCAATATCTAATCAATCATTGGCCTCATTAAATGGTACTGTTCGAGAACCCCTAAGGCAATGATATCACAAACATTTATTCTGAATGAAGTATAGAAAAGAATTTGAAAAACACTAAATGACTTAAAAACTCTGTTAAAAAATAAAACAGAATCCATCTTGAAGCAATAACAGGTCTAAGTTCTGGAATGCTGGTGGCTTCCCAGCTGCTGTGATTGAGTTAAGATATGTAACTCCAACATCTAAGAAAGCACACAGAAAGAGGTACCTGTCTCTTTGTCTTGATGATACTCTGGTTGAAAAAAATGATGCTAAGCTTTATTTAAGTCATTGCTTATTTAAGTGTTTGGGATTCTATGTTTTCAAAACTCAGTTGTCAATAGGGTGATTTACCCTTCCAAGGACTTAGTGTAAGTCACTCACTTGCAGGTCCCTGAAAATTATGTTCTGGATCAGCTGCTGGTTCTGCCAGTTTAACTTTTCATTAGTACATGTAGATATGCAAAATTTTGTTAAACTAGATTTTTGTTTTGAGGCGAAGGCTCTGGTTGATTCTTTGCTAGCCACCTTGTAGGGTAAATGATAGTTAGGCTTTTCTGCCCTCCCGCCATTAGGCTTGATGATGGATCCCTGCAGTCCTGAATGCATGCCTGATGGCAGGCACCTGGAGTGGGGTGTGGGCATATGCAGGTGGGTACTCCTGGGCTGACACTGGCTTATAAGAGTAGAGCAGAACCACCACCAGAAGGAGAACAAGCAAGGAATGGAACAACCAGAGGTAGAGGAAGAAGGAGACCATGAGAGAACGCCGGAGAGCCCAGAAAAGTGAAGACTTGCCGGGGGCTGGGAGGCCTGCTAGCCTCCTGGCACCCCGGCACCCCTGCCTGCTGTGCCCAATAAAAGCCTGAAAAGCCACTGAGGGCTCCAGGACTCTTTCCTTTACCCCGTCTGCTCGGATCATAGAGATCCTCCTCGGTGCCCATCCTGTTGCCGCTACACACCTCCACTTCTATTGCCTTCAGTAAATGACATTTGTTTTGTCCAGTTGTTCAAGTCTGACATTAGAAGCCATCATTGATAACAGTGTCCTCATCCCCACCAACCCCATCCCAACACATTTAATGGATTCCACTTGTTAATCTTGACTTTTCTCCTCAACTACTGGGCTCACCTGGACCTAGTCACCATCCTTTCTAGAATATTCTCCTAACTTGTTTGCCTGCAACATCTCTTCCTCTTCTCTGGCCAATTTCCACAGAAGAATAATGATTTCCTATTAACTTCAGTACAAAATCCACAATAATTAACATCTCTCCAAAATCCTCCACCTTCCCAATCCAACTGGAATCACCATTGTCTTCCCCAAATTCCTTTTATCTCCACCGCCACCAGGTATGCTCTTGGTTCACCCTCCAACACTCTTTCATCCATAAATTACATTTACTTTATATCTTAAACCTCCTTCTTGGCCACATCCTTAGACTTTCTTCTAATTCAGTTCAGCTTTATGCAGTGCCACATTTCCTTAGACCCAGTTTCCTCCCTGAAGTACTCTACACCAGTGGATTAAAACAGAGTTCTCCAGCAGGGATGGCCAGCAGCCCTCTGTCCTCTGCACCTCCATGTGTAGCACTTTTCTTGGAAATAGGTGCAGGGTTGAGTTCCAGAGCTCCCTCCTCATTGTCCTTTCCCCACCACATTTGCTGGGGCCTGGTTATATTCTGGAATATGCTATCTGTCCATGCAAGTGAAAGGTGAGGATGAGACAGGGTCTCTCAAAGTATAGAAGTCTCGTGCTATTGAAAAATAGCTGCTCAGGGCCTCCCTGGTGGCATAGGGTTAAAGACAGCACTATCAAGCTATCACCAGACACTGCAGCACAAGTTTGATCCCTGACCTGCCAGGGAGCAACCCACATTGTGCAGCAGACCTCTCCTGCCTTGCCCGCTGCTTCCCTCAGCAGTGTACTTCAGTAGATCTGCCTGTTTTCAAATATCTCAGCACCTAGCATATGTCAAACATTGTTCCAGACACTGTAAATGCAATAATGAACAGGATCACACTGTCTCTGGTGGATCCTCTCACCCCCCGCACCTCTGGCTTGCACCCCAGTTCTTGTATAAATAAATAAATAAATAAATCTTTTGAAAAAAGTGGCTACTCGAGAGTTTTAGTTAGCACCATCTACAGAACTCCAGAGTCAGGGACTGAACGTATCTTCTTACCTTAATTCAGGCTGTCTGTGTTTGATGAGGCAATGCCTGGATGCGTTTTCCTCAGTCCTGCATCATCATAAGTGTCTCAGTGCACCTGCCTCAGAGTTAGGGCAGAGACCACACAGGCCTGGGCTCGCCAATAACTTTAATTATAAGTGTTACTTGTAAATGTTGAGTTGAAGTCAGAAGTGGGAAGAGCATATGACAGGCACTGTTAGGCAAATGTCTTTGCCACGTGGGGAACAATTTTTAAAAGTTGAAGAATTTTTTTAATTGAAAGTTTGTGTATGTAACTGGCGAAGCCCATTTATGCCACAGTAGCAGCTACTGGCATTGTTGAAATGCCAAAGTGAGAGCAACAGTCTGTGAAATTCCCTGTGCAGATGGCAATCCACTTAGTCCATGGCATTTGGATAAATAGCCAAATAATTTCCACATGGTGTCACTTTGATCAGGATGATAATGAGCCTTATCAGTTGCATTTGGGAGGAATGACCCCCCTTTTTTTTTTTTTGCATTTTGTGGCTAGGTTGTATTTTTCTTTTTATTTATATATTTTTAACATTATTACTCATTTTTAAACAATGTTTGCTTCTCCCCCTCAGGTGTAGTCCCCATAGAGTTTCCTTCCCCACTGCACCCGTGCACCATCACCACAGTCCCCTGTGCTCCTCCTCTTGCCCTCTGATGCCTCTCCCTCCTCTTCCCCTGCAGGATGTCTCTGGTTTATAATTGTCAGTTTGTTTTTGTTTTGTTGTGTTGTGTTTTAAAAATATGCAACGCTTCATGAATTTTCGTGTCATCCTTGCGCTGGGGCCATGCTAATCTTCTCTGTGTCGTTCCAATTTTAGTATGTGTGCTGCTGAATCAAGCATGGTCCCTTCTATTTGGCATCAGATAACAAGAGCCAGAAGGAGATAGGAAGGAAGAGAAAATTTAGGGCCCAGAAGTCAGAAGCTTAGGCTACAGGGTCAGCAACCTTTTCTAACTAACTGTTCAAAGTTAAGGACTGATGCAGAAACTAGATTTTTTTGAGAACATGAATGCAGCTCTCCAGGTAGCTGTTTATTTTGTTGATTATTTTAATCAGCAACCTATTTTTCTATATAAAGAGAATGAAATGGGAACACATATTTAGGTCTTAATGTTCAGGAGTCTGAATTTATTTTCTCTTCATCATAAGCCTTAAAATTTGCTTCTGGTTGTACTTTATAGTATAATAAAACATGGATAGATTTCTCATGGCATAAATATTTCTCAAACATTAGTAGGTGGACTAACTAATGGCACTTAATCAAAAAATTTAAAATCAAGAAATCAAGAGAAACAAGTCAACATGACTGAATCAAGTACTTTAATCATTAACTGGTTCATGATTACTATCAGAAAATATAAAGCTAGGAAAAGACTACAAGAAGCAAAATGAGGCCAGACTGTACCTTTTAAGTACATTATGAAGAAGGCAAATGTATAAATGTGGCTCAGAATTTTCCTTCTAATAAAGGAAAATTTTAAATCCTTAAAACATTGTCCCTTTACTATATTGCCCAAAAATATTCATAGAATTTTTCCATGGTTGAATATTTGTTACGACTCACAGTTTATTGTAAATAAACATTTGCAGACAAAATATTTTCCTTGGAAACAAAGGATGTTCCAATTTAATAAAGTACTCTGACTCCAACTTGAAGATGCTTTTATGCACACTTTTAAGATTTGTCCAGTATCAACACAAAATGAAAACAATTTTTTCTATATATGGAATATTAATTGTCTTTTATTAGAAATGACTTTTATTGGCATTTTAAAAGTTAATATATTTTAAAATATTTTCTATTATCAATATTTTCTGTTTCTAATAGGTACAGATTACTATATATCACTGAAATATATTTGTCACTCAGAGCTAATAAAACACGTGAATAACTACAATGGCAGTAAAAAGCACAAGGTTTATTATTACGATGATTACTTGCTGGATATATTTAGGCTAACCCTCTCATATAGAAATGATTCACTTTTGGTTACAATTATTTTAAAAATATAAAAAGTTTAGGAAAACCATATATTAAATCATGATTTGGGGAATTTTTGAGAATTTCAATTTCTCATTCGAAAATCCTGATGAGTAATATCTGCCTAGACTATAGAAAGTCGGGATGATACTTTGGAAGCAGCTACTACTTGGCTTTTCCATTCAACACTGTAACATTGTTCCTTGGATATACCTATATTATAGCAAGAGCACACACTTTCAAAGGCCTTTTGCAAATCAGCATGTTCTAAGCTACTTACATTTCTCAACTCATTCAATGCCCACAACAACCCTATGAGACAGTTACATTATCATTATCACTATTTCATGAACTGAAGGACAAAAAGATTATGTAATTTGCCCATGATTACTCTGTTATTTGTATTGATACACATAGCTCTAGTTCATTGATTTGACTGCTATAAAATATTTCATTTTATGAATAATCTTGATATTTCTCCCTTTTCTTAGCATATCAGTTAAGATTTCGTTTTTTATACTCTTTAGTGGCTACCTTAAGAGTTTGCAATATACAGTTATAGCCAATCCAAATCTACTTTACACATTCAGATTCATGGGTAATATGAACACCTTATAATGGAAAAAAAAAAAGCCTCCAATTTCTTTATCCCACCTCTTGTGTATTTGGTATCATTCATTTCACAGACATATTTATTATACATAACATATTCACAATCGAATGCATTATTGGTATTATTTTGAACAATCTGTTATCTATTAGATCAATTAAGAATATGAAAATTTTTAAATTTTACTTTCATTTATTCTTCAGAGCTCTCCTTTATGTAGATTTCAGTTTCTGAAATATATTACTTCTCTTTAAAGCACTGCTTTTTTAAAAAAAAATATTTATTTATGCATACAAGAGCTGGGGTGTTGGAGGGTGAGAGGATTCACCAGAGAGAGAGTGGGGAGCAGAACAGCAGATCCACTGAAATACACTGCTGAGGGGAGCAGCTGGACAGATAGGAGAGGTCTGCTGTGCCATAAGGGTCACCTCCCTAACTCATGCTGCAGTTGCAAGGATTGCTTCATAGTGCTGAGACTTAACCCCTTAAGCCTCAGGGGAGGCCCTTAAAACACTGTATTTTTTTTTAAGATTTATACATTCATGCATACATACAAGAACTGGGGTACAGGCCAGAGGCGCTGTGGTGAGAGGACTCACCAGAGCCAAAGTGGGGAACTGAACAGGCAGATCTACCGAAACACACTGCTGAGGGGAACAGGGGGTCAGACAGGAGAGGTCTGCTGCACAATGTGGGCAGCTCCCGGGCCAGGGATTGAGCTCGTGTCACAGAGGCTGTGGAACCTTCAAAGTTTGGGAAGCTTCATAGGTTGCGTCTTAACCCCTTGCGCCACCAGGGAGGCCCGTTAAAGCACTGTTTTTAACATTCCTTACAAAGCAGATCTACTAGCAATAATTCCCTTAATTTTTTTTTTTTTTTTGTCTGAGAAAGTCTGTTTCTCCTTCACTTTTGAAAGAGAATTTGGCAGCGTATTGAATTCTAGTTTGGTGGGTTTTTCTTCCTTTAACACTTTAAATAATTTATTCTACTCTCCTCTTGCTTGCATGATTTGTGGGGAGAAGTCAGATATATAATTCTTATCTTTGTTCCTCTATTGGTATTGTAATTATTCCTCTGGTCTCTTTCAAATTTTTTCTTTATGTTTGATTTTCTATGGTTTGAAAATATGTCTAGGGTGTAGTAGTTTCTGTTTTTGTTTTCTTTTTACATTTATCCTGTTTGCTGAGTTTTTGGATCTCTGGTTCTGATATTAATTTGGGGGAAAATCTCAGTATTGTTTCAAATATTTTCTTCTACTCCTTTCTCTTCTTCATCTGGTATTCCCATTACATGTCTGTTCTATCTTTTCCAGCTGTACCACATTCCTTAATTATTTTGTTTTATTTTCTTCCCCCACAAAGATTTATTTATTCACACAGGAACTGGGGTACAGGACAGAGGGGTGTGTGGGAGGTTATGAGAGGATTCACCAGAGACAGAGTGGGGAGCAGAACAGACAGATTGCCTGAAATGCACTGCTGAGGGGAGAAAGGGACCGGAGAGGAGAGGTCTGTGGAGCCATTGGGTTACCTCCCTGGCCCGGGAAGGGCATCGAACTCCTGCTGCAGTGGCTGTTGATAGCTTCATAGTGCTGCGTTTTAACCCTTTGCGCCACCAGGGAGGCCCCTATTTTGTTCTATTTTCTTCAGCTTGTTTGCATTTCCGTTTTCAAGGGTTTTATTGATATATCCTATAACTCGAGAGTCTTTCTTAGTGTCCTATTTTCTAATAAGCCTAAGAAGGGCATTATTTGCTTCTATTACAGTATTTTTTTATCTCCAGCATTTTGTTTTGTTCTTACTTAGGATTCCTCTATCTCTGCTTACATCATTCATCCCTTCTTACATGCTATTTTATCTCTCTGAGCCCTTGGCATATCAGTGATGTTGTTTGAAATTCATGGCCTGAAAATTCCAAAATACTTACTATGTCTGATTTTGATGCTTTTCCTGGTTCATCCAATGATTTTTTTTTTTTTAAATGTCTTTTGGTATTTTTCTCCTGATAGCTGGACATGATGAACCTGGTATAAAGACCTGCCGAAACTGACCTTTAGTAACTTGGTGCTGACATGGGGTTGGGAATCACTTTATAGTGCTACGATTAGATCTTAGTCTTTTAGTGAGTCTATGAACGTCACAAGAATTTCTGTTGGTTTCTCCTGTCCACCCTACCCCCCAAGTGGGATGGGGTAGCTCTTGCCAGCTGGAGGTGGATATTTCCCCTCCCCAGGTCACTTAGCCTCTGATAACACCCACCTGGTGAGACGCTGGTTAATTAATTTCCCCTGAGCGCGGGCTTTATAAAGAAGAGCAGCGTCTGCTCAGTAATTTCAAGATGGTTTCTTTTTCCCTTTCCTCCGTCAGAAGCTTGGGGTTATTTTTCTCCGATATTTACTGTATAGTTACTGTAGGAGTCTGCCCGAGATCCTGGAGGCAGCTCTCGCAATATTGTGGGCGCCCTCTGTGTCTGGATCCCTCCATGAATTTTCTGCATTCAGCCTCCAGCAACTCATCCACTAGGATTCCTTTCCCAAGAAGGTTACTCCTGCGGTTTCACCTCTTTGCTCTGGTAAGTCACAGCTTCCTGCGTTCACTGTTTCTCTCTCCAGCCTTGCAGTTTGCCGTCTCGTCCCTTCTCTTATAATGAGCCTAGAAGAGCTGTGGATGGAGAGGCAACGTCTAACCTTCTTATATGGGCAGCAGGCCACCCTCCATTCCTTTTCCTGGGAGGGACACTATCCCCAGTGTTCCACTTCCAGAAGTAATGCCACATGAGCATCCTCCTATAGGTTTCCTGTGAGATACTTAGGCTCATAGAATGAGAAGTAGTAGCTCTAGCTAATAGGATTAACCAAGCTGTTTTCAAAGGCTAAATAAAAGCATGAGCATTGCTCGAGTTTTCTTGTCCTCCCCATTTTATCACCAACACCTGATAGCAAATTTTTCTTTGCTGGTCTAATAGATGTAAAATGGTATCTTGTTATTTTGATATATTGGTATCACACTATTGTTGCTTAAAAAAGGGCAGACAATAAGGCTTGACAAGTTTAATACTTAGCTTCCACCTGGTACACCTGGTAGTGGTTCCTGAAGCATAGAAAAAGAGTCCTGGAATGACACCTTGCCCTCTGAAAATTCCTTGCGAGCTTGACTTTCTAATTATATTTAGAAAATTGTGAGAAAGGAAGTTGGTTAAAAATAACCTGAGTTTTAGAAACTTTCAATCTAGTGTTGATTTTTGAGATTATGTGAGTAGTATCATTAAAGAAAAGGAAATAGTTTTGGGTTTTGTAAAAGCTTTGGGTAGTACAACTGATTGTGCTACCAAATAATTGCAGGGTGGGTAAACACAGCCTATAAGATGAGGCAGTCGGACTAAATAACTTGATTTCTCATCTCTAAAATGAAATTTTAGGTCCCTCCCGCCTCTCCCCCACATCTACAAGGTAAATGCTGAGCAATTTTGGTTAAAAAGGTAGGGGAGATGTGTTTAGCCTTCTACCTATCCCCACCCCCATGTCATTCATGCCCCCTCTGTGTATATCCCAGGGTCCTGGAAATACTCTCAAAACTCCTGGACAGAATTGTCCGAGAGCTCGCTCCTATAAAAGTGCATATTATACCCTCAAAAATGGCCCAATGTTGTCAAATACAAATGTTTCCTCAACATGTGACCGTGTTTATCCATGATTTTATTAGGCCAGGAGTCGATTAGTGTCCTTTGAACATATCTTTTAAACAAGATTGATATTACTGACATTTTTCCCGTGTCAATTTTTTTTTTTTGTGGACCCTCGCCGGCTCGCAGCCCAGCGCTCAACCGCTGCGCCACCAGGGGAGGCCCTCCGGTGTCAATTTTATATTTTCTCTGGCAATAGTTTTGGTGCAAATGTTCTAGACTAACTGACCCGAGAATGATGCATTTTTATACATGAGAAGTCATGCTCTGTATTTAAACATTAGTTTTAATTTAAACATTAGCTATAATGGCCAGCCCCAAAATACACTAGACAGAATTCCAAAAGCATTTTTAGTATCATATGTTTCTGTTTGACTTCCTTTTTGTGAAATCTACTTTAAGTGGCTTCTCCTCCAACTCTTTATTAAGAAGGAAATAAAAATGGATTCAAGGAAGCCAATTAGGCTACATTTTGCTTGCTTTTGCCAATTTTCTTTCAGCTTATACTGTCTTTTCTCGTGAGAATAAATCAGTTTACATCTTGCATAGAGAGGGAGAGATTTTGCATTTTTAATATTCAGTTCCCAGCAAAATGCTCCTCAGTGCAGTAGAAAGCTTATAATAATTAGTCCCTTGGATTTGATAAACATTCTTGCGATTAAAACCACTGATCAAAACACAGGCACACATATTTATTAGCTGGTATCTGAAGTATTATGGAGCAGGGAAAAAGTATATGTGGAAATGATAGGGAAAAAAATAGCCAGGGATTTAAGGCTAAACAACATGATGAATAATTTATTGCCTTTGGATAATTTTAATTTATTTATTTTTAAATTCATGAAAGCATGAAAAATTAAGCCACTGAACTATTTCCCTCTGCTAAGGGAAAGAAAACAACCAAAGCCATTTATATCACATCAGTTTAAGAGAATCAGACCTCAGCTGGAAGTTTGTGAATTTTCTAAACCAAAGCTTGGAATTTAATTCAGTGATGATGGTAAACTCTCATTTTAGACACAGACTGGTGCTGTGTGAATCTTCCAGTGCTAATTGGAATACAAGAGATAGTAAACTAATGAGAAAGATTAAGAGTGGCTTTTCCCAGAAATTTGGGGTATTTTCTAATTGACTATTTTCACTGTAAGAGGTGCCCTTCATACAGGTAAACAATAAGAAAGGGGAAAGAAATAGAGAAAATAATACATTATAAAGGGAAGACATTTAGAAAAATAATATGAACTCATCACTTCATACAGGGTAAAAAATAGAAAGGACAATAGGCTTGAAAGTCATATTGAGAAAATTTGGGATTCTAAACACCAGAGACTCTACTTGAATAAATTCTCATTCTCTTCTTGGTCTAGAATATTTGAAAAAGTTGATTCATTTTATTTCTCCTTTAAGGTTTTCCAAAGGTTTGTTAAAAATACTGTTTTATATTAGAGAAAATTGCACAGAATAACCATTAAACAGTTGAGGAATAAGTAAAATACCCTATAGCTCAACCATATGCTAGAATGTACCTATTAAAATTACATTCAAATAGCTAAGAATTTTTAAGATAATATTTTATGACATGGGAAATACCTATAATATGAGAAAAAGAGGCAGACTACAGAATGGGATAGAAAATAGAAAAATGTATATTTACAAGTTGGGTGTATATAAGGACAGGCAAGGAGTAAACCTCAATTCGTTCTCCAGTCAAAGAAGTTTTCTTTGGTCATTATTTTATTATTTTGTGATAAAACCCCTCACAAAAGCATTTCTTGTTCATTTTGAAAAAGAATTCTTTGTCCTAAGACAATGCCTGAGAGCTCATAGATTCGTAATTATTATTCCCTGAATATGGCAGTATATTGTCATGAGTTTAAGACCTGAAAATTCAAGTGAGAAAACATGTTTCACTGGTCGTCTGGTATTGGGTTACTGTAATGAGGGGTTTATGAATTTTGTGTGGAATACTGTTAAGAGTGCAGACTCTGGAAGCCAAATGTCTGGGTTCAGACCCAGGCTGTTACTTAGCTGCTTGACCTGGGACACCTAACCTCTCTGTTAGGACTCAGTTTTTTATGGGAAGCATTGAATGAGGTGACTCTTCCATGTAAAAGTGCTTATCATAGTGCCTCCCTCCTTGCAAAGGTTTAACATCGGTTGGTTAGCAGTATTTTTAGTATTATGAAAACAAAAGTTATAAACCAAAATAACTTAATTTGGGTTGTTTAAAGTTAAATTGGAAAGGAAGACTATGATGACTTTAAATTTTTTACTGAATTAGCGTTGCTTTATAACAATATGTTGCAGGTGTGCATCATTAGAAATCGCATGTGTGTAAATTAGGTAAACTACTCTAAGTTCATCAACTGCAAGTCTAATTCTATCTTTCCTTATACAATTGATCTCTTCACCAGATTTACCTACCTCTTATCCCCCTTCTCTTCTGGTTGCTGGTTTTTTTTTTTTTTTTTTTTTTGGTTTTCTAGTCTAAAAGCTTAGATTTTTTTTTTTATTCATTTGTTTTGTTTATGTGCCACATCAATGAAATCAGATGATGCTTGTCTTAATTCACTAGCATGATACCCTCTAGGTCTATGTTATTGCAAATGACAGGATGTCATTTAAAAAATCTGAACAGCGTGCCATTGTGTATATACACCATTTTACCCATTCATGTCGAGGAGCACTTAAGTTGTTTCCAGATCTTTGCAATGGTCATTGTTGTTGCAGTGAACATGGGGGTGCATCTATTTCTTTGGATTTACATTTTCATATTCTTTGGGTAAATAAATACTTAGGAGAGGCAGAACAGGACTGCATGGGATTTCTACTTTTAACTTTTTGAGGGCTCTGCATACTGTTTTTTTTTTTTTTTAAATAGAGACTGCAACAATTTGCATTCCCACCAACAGTGCACATGGGGCCCTTTTCTTCACATCTCCATTACTTGTTTTTTCTTGTCTTTTGCATAATTGCCATTCTCACAGGTGTGATGTGCTAATGTCATTGTTTTGATTTGCCTTTCTCTAATAAGAGATAGTGAACATCTTTTCATGTGCCTGTTGGCCATCTGTAAGTCATCTTTGGAGAAGTGTCTATTTAACTCTTATGCCCACTTTTTAACTGGAATGTTGTTGGATTTTGAGTTGTTTTTGGGTACTAACCTCTTGTTCCACACATGATGCATAATTTTTCATTTCATTCTTTAATGATAGTTACTTTCACTGCAAAACAATTTTTAATTAGAAGCTTTAAGGGATTAAAAAATTATTGTCACAAATGCGTTAAGAATTTCACATGTAGTTATTACTTTGTAGTAATAAGAAGCTGTCAAGTATGTACATTTAATCCATTGATGCAAATATTTTTCTATTTATCTCTGTCCGTCTAGCCATTCATTCGTCCACCCATTCATCTTAGAGATATCTAGAGTGATAGAAGCAGTGGCTGTTTCTGAGTGTTATGCTTTAAGTGATGAATTGTATTTTTTATGCTTGCCTATAATTGATGAATATTTTATGAAATTGTCATTTTTTGTAAAAACTTAAAGATATTTTATAATTCATACAAACAACAAAAAATGCCAACCCATTCTCTGAAAATAATTATCAATTCAGTTTAGTGAAAACAGGATTAATAAAATTTCACTGTATTTGTCATCTATAGATGAAGAAGTGATGGATTTTCCTGATGCAGAGTAGTAGAATAAATCCAACAGAATTTGTAATTAGGAGAGGTGAGATTTTTCACACATTTTTAAGGCTTCATTTTGCATAAGGAATGCCTTATGTTCTTGAGGGTTTGAGCAAATATGTCCTAATTGGATGTAAGTTTAGAGTACATTACAAAAAAATATATCAGAAAATTATTTGAAATTATTTCTATGCTAGTGCTAACACTGGTATTTTTAACATGTATAAGAAAGAACTACCTAATGATTACCAAACAACTGAGGAAGTTTCCATACAACAAAACCTCAGTTATTGAATCATCATTATAAGAACTCAGAGGTATCAATGGCAGCCATTCACCTAGGGGATGCGGTTCTGTAGCACCCAGATCTCCACCCAGAACTGAACTGCTCAGTCCCCAGTAGCTTAACAAGAAGGATTTGTCTTCAGCGCAAAAGGAATGCTTCCAAAAGGTCATGCCCCTTCTTGATTGAGTGTGAGTATAGGGCAATAAGATGTACCTGGTGCTCTTCTCATCCCTACCTTCTCAAAACTGTTGATAACACCTCAATATACTATGAAATTATTTCTTGATCTAATGACTTTAGTAACATCTATATATACGAACCACTAGAAAAACTGAGGAATTTAGCATATATAAGCTAGCTTCTAGTCACTTCTGGATTTTTAAAGTTATTCTTTTTAGTTTAAATATTACTTTAGAATTGTAACTACATGCCTGGTTTTGGACTATTCATTTTAAGCAATATTTAATATTAAGAAATTAGCATACCCAAATTTTACTACATTACCCTTCCCCCCACTCTTGGTCCGGTACTTCATTGATTTTATAGAGGATATTTGTATAGGGATATACACATATGCATACATATGTACATGATATGTACATGTATGTATTAGAATGGGGTGTTTGTGCTTACGTTGGTGCATAGAGTGACTCCTGGGATTGTGAGAGCTGTCCATGGAAGAATAATAAAAATTAAAACATTATGTAATATGACTACTTAAATTTTATTCCTTGTAGAACTGAAGTTCATGATTAGGTCGAGAAAGAAATACAATACTATTTAGTGTATCTGTTTCCTTTGAAGGAAAATATTCTCAGTGTTAAGATCAAATGGAGTTTTCTGTTTTATTAGATAATTAATTTCATGTTTGGATCAGGACTTTCTTATAAGGCTTTTGCTTATTTTCAGAATTTCTAAATGCATGTTTTCTTTTATATTGAATCCTTATGAAGATTTTCCATGTTCTTTAAGAACTGATTGAATCATTCTTTCTAGCAATTTCTAATTTATCATCAGACCTATGTAGCTGCTATAATCTGGATGCCATCTCATTGCACTTGTGGGTTAGTTTCACTCTTTCTGTGGTCCTGTTTCTTGAATTTCTTCATTCTGTTGGAATGAATAAAATTAAGTGCTGTTTTCAGAAAGGACCTTGAATGATGTTCTTTGAGGGACTTGCATGTCTGAAAATGTAACTATTTTGCTTATACATTTTCTTGAAGTCTAGTCACAAAGTTTATAATTTTTATAAAAATAAATTTTCCACATTATTCTGGTAGAATTCATTGTTGCTAATGTTGATACTAACCTGATTCTTCTCCTTATTATCAAAATTTCTCCCCTCTCTAGAAACTTGGAGCTGTCTTTTTAATCTTCAGAAATATTTACCCCCATGTGGCTAAGTGAGAGCTTTTGTCCTTAATCCTTCTGGACCTTAGGTGACTTCAATCTGAAAATGCTTGTGTTTTTTTTTTTTTTTAATTTTTTTCTTTGCTCATCTCTTTAATTCTCTCTGTATTACCCTTATGGTATATTTCGTAGACAGATGTTGTGCCTTCTGGGTCTAGCTTCTGTGTGCTTTAATTTTTCTCTGCTTCCTCATTCTGTCTTTTAGCTTTAAATTCTGAGGGATTTATTTTTGCTGTCTTTCAGATGTCTAACTTGGTCTTCAGTCATATCAATTCTAAGATTCAACCTCAAGTGAACTTTATATTGGTAAATATATATGTGATATGTAAATACAATATATATGTGTGTGTATGTATATAAAATTTCTAAGAATCCATTCTTGTTCTCAGCTTCCCTTTTTAAAAACACCAACCTGTGCTTATCTTACAGATGCAATATCCTCTTTATTCTCTTTGGGTATAATTCCAGATTAATTAGAATTGAATTAAAATTAGAGTGGAAACCAGTTATTTCCAATTATTAATCAGCTATTTCTCCCTACATTTATATTGTTTTCTTCAAACATCTGACAAAAATGTTAATTTTTGGAGATGACTAGTGTGGTTTCCTTTGCTGTCAAAAGCTATTCAAAAGTCCTCTCCCTTGATTTGGGAGCATAATGTTAGATTAGAAATAACTACAAATTCTTTGGTGCTTCCTCCCTCAAGAAGTGAGGATCTGTATCTCTG
The DNA here is from genome assembly GCF_014898055.3 of Talpa occidentalis. Lineage (NCBI taxonomy): Eukaryota > Metazoa > Chordata > Mammalia > Eulipotyphla > Talpidae > Talpa > Talpa occidentalis. Next base: position 133,959,790 of record NW_023603184.1, on the reverse strand, counting down.
CTTCTTGATTCTGGATGAGTTCTGTTCCTGCTTTACAAATAGATTACAGTGGAAATGAGGTTATGTCAGTTTTTGAGACCAGGTCTTACAAGACCAGCAACTTCTACTTACACTTCCTGTTTCTTGAAACGCTGGCAACATCTTGAAATACTATGTGCACCATTAATCATCTGTTGCCCCCAATCACTGTCTAAATGGCTCAGTTATAAGGAAAGTAAAAGCCTCCTATTGTTTTAATTTGCTAAGATTAAGGGTGGTTGGCTATATAGCAATGAAGAATTGGACTCTGTGAGTATGATAAGTTCTGTTGGAGTTTCCTTTTGCGGTACCTGGCTTCGGAGTAGCACAGCAAAATAAAACTCAAGAAACAACATGTAGAATGAATTGAGCCAGAAAAATAGAAGAGTAATTATCACATGATTCCATTTATATCAGTTTACAGAACAGAAACTTTATTTGTAGGCATATAAATAAGATCATAGTTCTCTGAGTAGGGAGTGGAGGGGCTGACTTGGAAAAGTCATGAGGGAAATTTGGGGCTGATAGAATGGTGGTTGTGTAAGTACACATATTTGTTGAAACTTGTTCACTTAAAACAGGTGCATTTTATTGGGTGTAAATCATAAAGGTATGATTGATTAAAAAAAATCTGATTACTTTTCTCCCTATACCATATGTATTCAATGCCTTGATACCACTTTAGCATTTAAAATATACCCAAATTTCTTTCTTGGGATTCCAGGCTCTCGATGATCTAGAAGAGGCATTCTCCATGGCAACCCATAATTACTAGCCCAGGCTAATACTTACCAATCTATTGATATCAGTGAATACCTTTCTCAAACATCAGTTCCCAACCTAGGAGGCGTGACTTAGCTCTCTATTTCTCTTCATTAAAGACAGTCCTAATACCATTTCTTCTTTTTCAAAATACTGTTTGTCCTTCATAGCTAAATTATAATAAAAATCCAAAAATAAAAATCTTTTTGGATTCCAAAGTGCATTTTCTTACTCTTTGAGTTACCACAAGTTGCTTGCAACATTTCCATAGACTGTTTATTAGTGTTCACATTAAGTTTATTTATTTATTTTAATTTTATTTTTATATTCCCCATACAATTGCAACCCCCTTATTTTGACCCCAGTCCCTCCTTTCCCCGCCCCTCACCCCCCATAGTATGTCTCTGGTTCATAGTTGTTTGTTGATTTTGATTTTTTCTTTCTTATAGTTATTCTTTTTCCTGGTCCCTTATTTAGGTTTTCTAGATTCCTGCTATGAGTGAGACCATCTGGTATTTTTCTTTTTCTTTCTGGCTTATTTCGCTGAGCATGATCCCTTCCAGCTCCATCCATGTTGCTGCAAATTGCATGTGTTTATCTATTTTGAATGCTGAGTAATATTCCATGGTGTATATGTATCACATCTTCTTGATCCAGTCATCTGTTTTTGGGCATTTGGGTTGTTTCCAAAGCTTAGCTTTTGTCACATTAAGTTTAGATGTTCATGTTTGTCTTCCTCACCAGATGAAGTTCTGGGAGGATAAGGACTTTGTTTTGTTCAACATATAACTCCAATAGTCCTTCATGCACAGTAGATGCTCAATGGATACTTGTTAAATGGAGTTATCTAAAATACCTGGTCCTAAGATAGGTCTGTCTGCTAGGTACTATTTTCTTCTGTATTGCAGCTGTTGCTGGCACTTCAAATTAACTTTGCTATCATTTTGTCAGATGACTTCCTTGTCTCATGGATGCTCACCTAACCTTCTCAGAAGCTGTTTTATTGAAACTTAACTTTTATACCAGGAACATTCATTGGTAAAGCCATCTGTCTCTCTTCTGTATGACATAAGATAGTTGGATTTAGCTCTGAATTGGCTGGACTCGGGGACTCCCTATGCCTCCTATAATCCCTTTGCCAAACACTGAGATCACTAGATCTCTGCTTCCAATAGTTATCAGTCTTTGTCTACCTCTGTGTTCCATACATCTGTGGAATCTGTCTTGTATAGGTTGCTGCCTTTCTCATTCTCTTTGCTGTGATGCATTTAAAAATGTTTGTTTAATAGTATATTAGTGGTATAAAGGCAGGAGTTGAATGTGAAATCTTTGTAAACCACTTCTCTTTGGGGCTTCACTTATCTGTTTGGGGTGGACAACATGGACTTTATTTTTTTTTATAAATTTTAATTTTATTTTTATATTCCCCATACAATTGCAACCCCCTTATTTTGACCCCAATCCCTCCTTTCCCCACCCCCCAGCCCCCATAGTGTGTCTCTGGTTCATAGTTATTGATTTTGATTTTCACTTTGTTGTAGTTATTCTTTTTCCTGGTGTCTAATTTAAGTTTTCTAGATTCCTGCTATGAGTGAGACCATCTGGTATTTTTCTTTTTCTTTCTGGCTTTTTTCGCTGAGCATGATCCCTTCCAGCGCCATCCATGTTGCTGCAATTTGTAGACAACATGGACTTTAAAAATGTTATTTCAGGTTTAACATTCTAGTACATTGGGTTCTAAGGAAATACAAACTTCTTATTTTCCTAATAGTGACAGTTGTTCACACTAATCATAAAATGTCATTATTGGGGAAAGAAAAGGATGATATAAATGTTGTAAGTGAGCCCATATATGTGGTAATGATGATTCCCAGCAGCAGTGTTTGGGTAGGATAATTGGACATTCAGTCTTACACAAAAAATTCTTGTGTCCATTTTGCACAGAGATCTGATCTCCAAGAAGTCAAAACAGAGACCAAGAAACAGTCCCTGAGTCAGTCTCTCATAATCTCAAAAATGACCCAATATGTGTTCCAGCAGCTCTAATTAATTATGTTTGAGTAGCTTTTAACAATGACTTATTTATGGCATACAAAATGAACTTAATTATTCATTGAAAGGTTTGTAAATAGACACAAGTAGTAACAGATAAACATTAACACCCTGAATAAATGTGTCCCTTATTATTTCTCCATAATTACAACATTTGCTCACCTGTTTCTTCAAATTCCCATAGATACGAACCACAAAACCAGCAAGAAGTGAAAGCTGTGCTCGGGAGGGTGGAAATCTGATCATGGCATAGTGGGAAGCAATTTCTCTTTTTGTGGGCTGTGCTTTTCAGGGAACTTTACATATGCACTTAAAATGTATTGGTTATTTTTCAGTTAGTTAAAACTAAGTTCTTCATAATTCATGAATTGAGCACTGTTATTGGAAATGATGTAATTCAGTAACACAAAGAAGGGGGAGGCAGGAGGGAAATGAAATAGCCCTTAGTAGGGGGAGGGTGGAAGACGGGAAATTGTAGGGTAGCTACAGAATGACATATGTATTATAACCAAAGGATGAGTTGATAAGTTGAGTTCTTTGACTTGTAAGGAAAAAGAAATCTGCAAGAAAATATTCGCACCCTGGTGTCTGGCATTTAACATCAGAAGACAGAACCAGCGAGAGTGTGTTGTGCTGTGATACAGTGCTGTGATAGTCCCTGGGGAAGAGAGTTTCTTGCTAAGCAAGTACACCTAACTCACTATTAATATTAATGCTTTGGTTATACAGAAACAAGTTCACATTTCTGCACCTTAGTATCGCCCTAGGGTGTAGTTTAGCTTGCCTTTCATTTTCCATAGAGACTCATGTTATCAATTTAATATGTAAACTACTCTGTAGTTCAGGAACCCCACCCAGCAAAGGTAAAAAAAAGAATGTTTGTCAGATTCCCCTTGTGGAAAAGAGAACCTTAGAAGACAAAGTTTATTTTTCATTTACTTTTATTCTTATTATATATATATATATATACATATATATTTTAAATCATTCTTCCTTTTTTGTACAATGCATGCTTTTTCCTCTCAGCTGTAGTCCCTGTAAAATTCCCTCCACCAATTCATCAGTGCATCATCACCTTAGTCCCTGGTGTTCTTCTCTCTCCTGTGTGATCCCTTTCTCAAGTGTTAGAAGAAACATAAATACCAACCAACATGGTCAAAAGGAATCCATCAAACACACTCACATATATAATTTACTGAGTACACAGCCACAGTGTGAGACATATTCTGGAAACTCACTCTTGCAACCAACTAGAGTTGTAACAAGAATAAAAAAATGCCAGAGAAGGCATTTGAAGTTCATAAGGGATGTGGTTTTGAGCCTGGCAAAGTAAAACCAGCAACTTTCAACTTCAATATCATTTCATCCAGAATGCCTTATTTTTCTCAGATATCACTTAAATTTAATATGACACATGCAGCAAATTAACAGTGTACTCTGTAAGTAAATCCATGATTTCCCTCTTGTCAGGAATGCCTAGTTGTATCCCATGCAGTAACAGTGACCTTTTTTGTTCTTCAAAATCTATAAATGGGAATTTTTGAATGCCTGGTTGTTCAGTTTTCATGTTTCAAAGCCAACTTTCAAATATTTATTCAAACATCTGCAGTAAGTGTCATTGTGTCGGTGATGAAGACATATTTCAGAGGACACGTGGGGTTTATTTGTGAACGCCCTAGTGAGATAAATGCTTTCTGAAGCAGAGGTGCTTTGTAATGATTACTGACAAAATCAAGGCGACCTTGCTTTTTTATTATGACACTGTTGCTTATCAAAGGTTTCCAAAGCATACAATCATCTTCAGCTACCCCATACATAAGACAGGAGAATTGGGGACCTATTTACACACAGGTGAACTGAAAGATGCAGAGGGGTGAGGGAAACTGAATAGCGAAGGGCAAGCTGAGAGCTCTTTCAATGCTGAGAGATCAATTGCCTTTCTACATAAAATGAAGTGGCCATATTTTGAGGCCTCTCCTCAGCAGCTTCACTGTACCCTTTATTTCCATCTTGACTGCACATGCCTTATTGGGGTTCTTGTGAGATAATGGCATTTCCAAAGGAGCCGCACAAGTCACAATGTAGGTGATTCAAGGTCTTACAGGAAATCTGCCTTTAAGAGGGATGGAATGATTTGATTATATGGGCCTGTTTCCTTTCCAAATTGATCACTGACAGGAGAGCTTACTGCATTCATTTTATGCACGAGTACCTTATTTGTTTCATATGAGGCACAGGGCTAGGCTATTGGAGCAAAACATCATTAATTCTGGAGAAGGATTGGGTCAGTAATGCTTTGTCATCAGGCTCATTGGACACAGATTTTGGGCGATCTTTCATGTGTTTTTAAGTGATAAGTGTCAAAGCATGCTGGTGTGTGCAGAGAGAAAGTGTTTTGAGATCTATCCGTGAAGTGTCGTTCCACTTCAAAGTACAAGCCAGGAGTGTTCCTCGCTGGCCACTCAGTCTACTCCAGGGGACCTGTGCTTGTTGGATTTCCTCTTCTCGTTTTGCCTGTGACCTTGGTACAAAAGATAATTTCACTTCTTGGTATATTTTCTCATGGATCTAGACTGAGTGTCTGTTTTGCTTAGAGGAAATGGAAGAAGCAAGGTAGGGTGTGAGAAAGATACAGGTGCTTACGGATGTCTCTAAGTGTACAGTAATTTTAGAAATGGAAACCATTTTTATATTACATGTAATACCTACTTTTTTTTTAATCTAGTGCTAAATAGCAGATTCCGATTCCTTGGGTCTGGTTCTGTTTCTGCTGCTTTCAGCTTTAAGATCTTGGGACATTTAATCAATCTCTTTGGTTCTCTAGTTACATAATCATCACACAACTCTGCTTTATCTCTGTTTTATTAACAAGGGAACTCAAGTACAGAAAATTTAATAATTTTTTCCAAATTCACACTTTCAATAAATGGTGAAACTTTGTTTTGAACCAAGGCTGTCAGTTTCCTAGTCATGCTTTTGATGTTACAGTCTACTGCCATCCATTCATGTAAGCACTTAGAATAATATCAGGGTGGGTTTTAAATGCTTAATGTATATGAAAAAGTTAGTGTTATTAAGATATTTGTAGAGTATTGTTATATGCCAGTCACTTGCTAGATGTTGAGAGAATAAAAGCTGACACTATCCCCATGGAGATAATGGTTGATTGGCAGAGAATAATATTTAAATAAGAGACAAATCAGTGTCCAATTATAAACTATAATAAGAGTATAAAGTGCAAACATTGGAACTTTAATAGTATAGTAACAGGTGAATATAACCTATTGATAAAATAGAGAGAAGGAAAAGCCTTCCTCAGAGAAGTGATGTTCAAACTAAGATTGAAGAATAAGACATGAACTACATGAAGCAAGTAGTTGGGGAAAGAAGTATGGGTTGAGGGAATGACATCCCACCAAAAGGGAAAATGGAACAGAGCTGAGCTTATCTGGGGAAAGGAAGGTGGTAGGTGTGTTGGGCATGTCATGGGTATTGGTGATGGAAGCAAAAAATGGGGTGAGATATTAACAGGAAACAGAATTCAGGACTAAGTGGGCCATATTGGGGAGTTTGGGTTTGTCTTAAAGGTCGTAGAAAGGCATTAAAGGGTTTTAAATTGAGGAGTAATAGGCTTGACATAAAAAGATCATTTGGGTATCAAGGTGCTCACACATTCCCTCTTCTCTCCAGATTTTCTAGAGTGTGATCACACAGAATGGGGTACTGTACCCTGAGAGATTCAATCTTACTCATCCCTTTCTTAACTTTATTAAAAAGCAGCATTATCTCCTAATGGTGCCATATTGGCTTAAGGGTCCAAAAATGTTCCATGTACAAATACTTCCCTATCTTCCACTGAATTCTAAGCATGGAGGTCATAATCTGCTTACCCTAAGTGTTAGGAATTCTCATGGCATGCCAATACGCTCAGTCTAGTACAACTGCTAGATTTTGATGCTTTTTTTGCAAAGTATCATTTGCAGGTGTCATATAAGCTTACGTATTTGATCCATTTCTCTGAATTCCAAAAATGTAAATTTTTTATCCAACAAATACTTTTTCCAGCTTTATTGATGTATAACATAGTATAAGTTTAAGGTATCTGTTGATTCAATACACCTGTGTTTTACAAAATGATTACCATTATAGCATTAGCTAACACCTCCATCATGTCACATAATTACCTTTTCTATTTTGACAACATTTATAATCTACTCTCAGCTGTGCTCCAGAATATAATACAGAATTATTAACTGTACTGTGTAGTACATTTCCAGAACTTATTGATCTCATAACTGGAAGTTTGTGTTCATTGACTAATGTCTTTTCTCCTACCCAAACACTTCTTAAATATCCAATTTAAGTAAGTACAAAATTATTTGCTGAGTTTTAATGGTGAAGACGACATGGTTCCTGTCTTCCTGGAACTCACAGTTTAGGTCTGGAGGTGACTTCCAAAGTCCTGCCTTGTTTATCCAGTCATATGCTGGGCCTCTCTCCAGGGTCCACATTTGTAAATGACAGAGCATATTTCATATTTCAAACTTCAGAACTTTCTTGTCTCCCTACATATCCCATAAGTCCTTGCCCATAAATTCTTCCTCTTTTGACATTTGGTAGCAGCTTTCCTACCTTGTTCCTCACATTCATACCCTCCTGTTTCCAGAGCAACCATCCTAGTGAAGGTGTGTTCCTTTGTACTTGAAGTGTTACTGTAATATCCTAGCTGATCCTGTGGGTCTGGTTATTCTCTTCTCTAGTGCTTGCTGCATCTTCGATGACAGAGTCATCTTTGGCAAGTGTGATTCTGATGCATCACTCTCTGCATCTATACTTTCCATGGCGCCTTCATTCCTACTGAAGGAAGTCCATCTCTTCAGACTGACACACAGGACCCAAGCTTCAGTACAGTTTCCCCTTCAGGCATTCTCATTTCAGTTAAACTAGTACTGCTCTTCTCCATGCTTTCCTACTTTTGCTAATGAGGTTCCCTCCATCTGGAATATCTTCCTGAAATATGTCATCTGTCAAATTCCATCTTTCAAGGCCCATCCAAAATGCCACCTACTTCATTAAGCTGTTTTTGAGTTCCTCAAGATGTGTTCTCTCTTTCTCTCTTTTTTAGCCTGTCAGCAGATGAATACTGGTAAAAGACAGCTTGTAAACAGGTGTTCATTTCTGCAGCTGTCACCTATTAAATTATCAAATAAAAAGAAAACACTGTACCAGGCACACTTTATTTCTCAGAGATGTACTTATCACATTCTAAACATCTTGTAAACTCATCTACTGTTCATCTTAGAAATATTTGTTGGGTGCTATTATGCTCCAGACACTTTTACTTGAGTGGATTAAGATGAAAAACTCCTGAGACCACAGGCAGGTATTTGTAAGAAGAGATTGTCTCAATGCTGATCTAGCAAGAATTTTAAGAGTTGACAACTAGACAAGCGTTCCTAAGTGATGAAATTATTATCTTTACATATAAAATAAGGTCTGGCAGGCTGCTTGGAGGACAGCAAGCCCTCGTTCAAGCTCTTCTCAAGTGGTGATTAGTTTGCTCTTGGTCTCACAGTGTCAGTGTTTGATCTTCGTCCTCTGTTTATTCCATAGACTATTTGCTCATTTAAGAGTAAATAGACAGGATTCATTTTGAACTGTGTCCAAATGTTAATTCTCACCCAGGATATATCTGATTAGAGTCCTCAGAGAAGTGTTGTTTGAGGGGATGACATTCCAGATCCCCTCAAGTTTCAGGGTAGGGAGCAGGCACTCAGCTCCACAGTATACGTCTTGACTTGACTTTGTTATCTAGACAACTATAATAGACTCTGCTGGGTTTTTCCAATTTCAGAGGCTGAAACATCATGCTTTTTAGAGAGTGAGTGGGAAGGGAATCTGGATATGTGACCTCAGTTGACTGTACACATTCCTATTTGTGAATAATCCCAAAGACTGCCATTTTCTCTCAGGAAACAAAGATTTTCTTCATTGAGTTTCCATCAAAAGGGTTTTTTCCTAAAACTCCTAGTGATCTGGAATGAGAATGAATAAACTAGGTGGTGGGTTGAGTGGGGTAGTTACTTTATCAAGCCTGTGGAAGATGGATTTAGCATGAAGTGAAAAATACACGAGGCCCCTCATTTGCAGGGAACACATGAAGACCCTGCTTGTATTTGAGTTCAGCATGTCCAAGGTTAGGTACTGCAGTGAAACACTTCAAATGTCCTGAAACTTGTGAGAGGCTTTCCCAGATTCACAACAAACTGGAGGTCAAAGTTACAAGCTTCTAGCTATAATAAAATAAATTGTAAGGGTGTACCACATCATGGGGAATATGGCTGTTAACACCATATTGCAGATTTGAAAGTTGCTAAGAGTAGAACTTTGTTCTCATCACAAAGAAAAATTTTGCTGATTGTGAGGTGAGGATGTTAACTGGTCTTGGGGTGATCACTTTGCCATATATATATACATATATATATATACATATATATATATACGTATATATATACATATATGTATATGTATATATACATATACATATATGTATATATATACATATATATGGAATCATTTTGTACACCTGAAACTAATAAAATATTACATGCCAATTATGTTCAAAAATCCACAAAAATGTAACTTTTGATTGTCAAGAAATAAAGAGAGGTAACTGACAGGACTTTTGCTTTAGACCAGAACAAGGTAACAGAGTCCAGATTCACACTCTCCTTTAACAAATAAACTGAACAACCCTCCTCTCCCCAAGAAAGTCAAAATCACCTTTTCTAAACTCTAACAAAATTATTAACATGGTAGAGGAATGAGTTACTTTTATCTCTGCATAAATTTTCCACAATTTTTACATTATGAAGAGTTCATCACAGTATTATGGTGAAAAAACAATACAGGGAAAGTGCTAGAAAAACAAAGAAGATGGTCCAGGAAATAAATTAGCAAAAGTATCATGTGATCTTAGGTTTGTGGTACTACTTGCTAGTATTAAGTTTCTAAAATTGATTGTGTTTTCTGATTCTAAATGACTATTTACTTTGTATCTAATGTTTCCTTCTGCTTTTTCTTTAAAAAAAAAAAAAAAGGTCTTGAAATGGAATTGACTTCAAGCTCCTCAAAGCCTGATCTAGCCCTGGCTTTCTGCCTCATCTGCTCTGGACTGCTGAGAAGTAGAGATGAAGGTAAGTGCTCAGCACTGTCTGGGCTGTTCCAGTTCGAGGTCAGCGTTGTCAAACTTCAACATGCATCAGAATCACCAGAAAGGTATGTTCCGCTTCCTGTTTGCTCCATGGTTTTTGACTCTTTTGGTCTGAGCTGGGACCTGCTTTCATTTCTAGCCTGATAACTGAGGTATCTGCTCCAGGAACTACACACTGCGACCTACTGTTCTAACCAATGATTCTCAATTTTGGATGTGCGTTGGCAGTATCTGGAAGTTTTTTGTTTTTTTGTTTTTAATTACTGATGTTAGAGCAAATCCTTAGTGAGTCTTCGGATCTCACTGGTTGGACTTGGCATATTTTAAGAGGTGATTCTAATGTGCAGCTCAAGTGGAAAAGTAGAAAACCCCTGAGAGGCAGGAGTTTTAGCCTACTGAGACAGCAGATCTAAGCTATGGCCTTCAATACAGCATTATCAGTAAAGGGCTGACATTTTACACATGATTGATACCAATGCTATGCAGTTGATAACATGAAATCTGTTAACTAAGAAACCTTTCTTCTATGAAACAAAGACACCCACCACTGTACCACCTAGAACATCTTATGTTTTGAAAATGTAATGTCAACATGTGTTTGCTCTATTTTCAAGTGACTTTTTATGTTAGAATTCATTAGAATTCATGAAACGAAGCCATTCTTTAAGAACTCAGCAAATTAACAGTCTTCATCTCATCCCAGAAGTTGGATTTTATAGGTTTTGGTTTGGGGGACACATTATATGTGTAATTTACCATACTCTGGAAATCTGAACTCATTTAAAGTTGTAATTTTATTTTCTTAGCTAATTTCAAGCCAGTTTCCCTATTTGATCTGGCTTCACAGCTCTAAGAAAATAGATGATAATACTTTATTTAATTTGTAATCTTTTTCCCACCAGGAACTAAATTGTTCTGATGGTTTCCCTATAACCTAGCTATTAGCTTCATTCACTAAAGATCAAAAGGTTTGTGACATCTTAAGTTTTCTCTGGCATAGCCTAAAACACCTGGCCATTGATTTGCTGGGGAGCTGTGGCTTGAAAATGGAAGCTACTTCTTCCTTTGCTATCTGGGTATCTCATGAAGATGGGTAGTCCTTAACTACATATTACATCTCTATCCTTATTATCATTCCATTTGGAAAAACATCACATAGGGCTAAAGGGATCCAGTGATTCTGCTTAAATGAATACCTGATGAAGCGATAAACCTGTTTAAAAATGAATTTGTGGCTCCCATCAATTCTTTGCAACTCTCTTGCAAGTCTGAAAATGTATCAAATAATGAAATTTGATAATCTGACCCTGCTAAATGCCCCAAGCAATGTCCCAGGCTACACGTGGTGAGCCCTTTATTTGCTGATTTAAAAAACAACAACCAAAAAGCCAAAAATCAAAATGCAAAATCCTCTGTAGAAGAATGTCTTTTCCATCATCTACTTAATACATTAAAAAATATCTGGCTATACATGAATCTTGTATTGAGTTACTTGGATAAACATAGGATTAATTTACATGAAGTCCAGAATGACACTGTCATTCATTATGATAGAGAATCACAACGGGACTAAAAAGAATGCCCGATTCTTGTGTCTGATTCTTCCACTGGACAGATAATCCAAGGAGGCCAAGTTTCAAACAGGGAACTTGTCCTAATTGGCAGTTGAAGCAGCACACCTAGTGAGGTTATCTTCTCTTTCATAGTCTTTTTGAACGCCACATGAATAGTCCTTGGGGTGAGTGAACATAGTTTGATCCAAAAGTCATTATCAGGGCTGGAAATTCATGCCTCCCAGAAGCACAACTTTTATCCAAGTGCCTCATTTTACCCTGGTGAGAGATTAGCATGCCTCACGGGAGCATTGAAGCTAATTGTTACAACAAATTAATTAATGACATGTACAAAAAGAGTTATTCCCTTGCATGGAGAGGACTAGAAAGGCAGCAGGTATAATTTTTCTTAATAATTTAATTCTAATGGAATGATTATGATAGCACCTTGTTTCTGTGGGTTTTCACAAATGGAAGGCTTAGGCGTGATTTTTATCGGTGGCTGGGGGGAGTTAAACAGCCTTTCAGTGTCACTTCTCATTTGCTGTTTTCTCATACTCACAGAACCGCTCTTACATGATAACTGTGACTTACCATAATTACTTGTGCATATGAAAATGTAGTGTTGACCCTCCAGCAGCAGAAGATGAATTTTTAATTTATTTTTTTCCCAGTTATGATCATGAGTTTGTATTGAGCTTGCCATGTTTTCTGACTCTATCCTTTTTGTGACTGATAGTATTTTTTCCTGAGATAATAGATAAAGGCTTTGACAGTTGATTATTTTTTGCTTTTGTCTGTTAGTTCCCATTCTGATGTCTGCACCCCAACTTTCCTTTGGGGGAGCCAACCCCTGCCCATTTCAGTCCACGTTGGGTGACTTGCCTAGGTCCTGGGTGTGGGTCCATGGACCAGGCATGGTGGATGACTGGCCAGCAGCTGCTTAGATATGCTGACTGGTTCAGGGACAGGTGTGCCATCAGAAAACCTTGGGTTCTTGCTATAATTTTCAGAAAGAAGAAGTTTTATATTTTTCTTCTTGTGCTACTGAAATAGTAGGCTATAATTTGACGACTCCTGTTATATCTTTGTGTCATTATTTGAGGAGGGCCTAACTAAGGAAAGTCAAGATAATAGGCATAGGGGTTTAAGCAGCTGGATCCAGTTGCACCTGAAGTAGACCTTGGGTTTTTAAATTATAAGTGTAAAAAAAATTCTTTTGAGCTGAATTGGGTTTCTGGTACTTGTAACCAAAAGCATATTCTCACACATATGTTCTCTAGTCCTCATTCTTAGAAGATTAACAAAAATAAGAGTGCAAATAGTTTCCCCAACATATTTAGGTATTAGACAGCCTAGTGCTTTATGTTTCTAGCTGATTTCTCTGCATTATAGTTGATATCAATTCTAAGACTCGGAGTTTCTGAGGCTGGAGGGAGGTAAGACATTCCTATATAAAGAGGAAAAATTTAGAAATTTGGAATGCTTTCATGAGATGTCAGGAACATTATCACTGCTTTTTGTGTCTGAATGTGAAGAACTGTCTTTAATTACAACCAAGATTTTACCAAAACAAACAAGATTCTTCTTGGTAAAGTTTATAAATAGCTTATTCTGTAGAATGCCTATTGTTTTCCAGAGGAGAAAGCTGAAATGGCTGATAAGTGGAGTAACATATTTGTAAGTAGTGATTATTCAGTTTTAACTAATTTCTAATTATTTTAATATAAAATATATTCAGCGGAAAAAAAAGGTCATTTGAGAAGAGCATTATAAATTCAAGGTCATGGATCCTCAGCTCATTTTATAGGTTTGCTGCTACTTTCCTTGGTTTGTATAGACTTCATTCTGTGAAGTTTTTATTTTATTTTGCACAGTGTCAATCACCTGTCACAGAGGTCTGAAATAACATGAGAGGGGCTCTTTGAATGGGGATAAAGGTAGCCTCTCTTCTGCTCTTAGGTTGTGCTACCTGGGACTCAGAATAGAAGTCAAGGCTTTTTGAACATTCAGTGCCATATCATATTATTGGCCTCAGTGGTTCTGCGGTCAGCAGGCAACAGCTAACAGCAGACTCCGTGTTGGGATGAGTGAAGTTAATTAGCTCTGATGGGAATCAAGGGTAAGATCTTGGCTTTGCTAGCATTATCTTCTGTCCTCTGGAGCATGCTGGATATAGAGGGACACATAAGAAGTTGGCAAGTGTAGGCTTTTGTAAGATCACAAGGCTCACCAACACAGGCGTGATCATTGGTTAGAAAAAGGAGCTGAAAAGGACCTCTTTCCTCTATGCCTCAGTCCTGCCTCATAACATTTGACCAAGGGATTAATATCAGAAATTAAAATCACTTTTAGTCGGGGATGAGCTTAATCTTAAAGCGTTTTTCTTTATATGTATAGATATGAATATTTTATATGTATTTTAAGTGCTATGTGTGACACATGCTGTGGGTTGAACTGTGTCCTTCCAAAATTCATATGTTGAAATCCCAATGCCCTGTACCCCAGAATATGATCTGATTTGGAAATAGAATTTTTACAGAGCTAACTGAATTTCAGTGAGGTAATTAGGGTGGGCCTTCTTCCATGTGATTGTTGTGTTGGGATCTAGATGAGATTTTCCCTTAAACCCTCAGAAGGAAACGGGGTCAGCAAGTTCTAGTGCCTAGAGTGTGAGGCAGTACTTTTTGTTGTAGAAGCCATATGTAGTTGGCGGAGCATTGCTGTGGCAGTTCTAACAAACCAACACCCTTCCTAGTAGAATCTGCAGCCCCGTGATTCAGCATATCTCACTTAATCCTCCTCCGAGAGGTAGTTATTGCAGGTCTCTCATGCTCCAGGAACTTGTTCATGGACAGACAGCAGTTGTTTTCTGCAAGTGTTTTCTGCAAAAGGAAAATGACGACTAGTACAGTTAGTGTAACTACCTTGGTTTCAGCATTTTTATCCGCTGTTGCTTTTGTAATATCTGGGCACATGTCAATGTATTTAATAGCTAATTCTGGAAATTCTAATTGGCTGTTTCTTTTCTACCTGTTCTTTGTTCATATCTGACTGCTTAGTTTCATAATTGTGCTCCAGTTTTTCAGATATTATTCCTTTACTTCTTTAAGGATATAAAACATCTGCCTTAAAGTCATTTCAACATTTCCTAGTTGAATCTTCTTCCCTTAGCTTTACTATTTATCATAAGCTTGAAAATTTTTTTGCAAGCTTATCTTCAATGACAAGTCGTTTTCTCTGTGCTCATTCCTTCCTGTTTCTGGCTGTGTAGAAGCCTCCACATGGAGGGTTTCTCCTACCTGAAGTCAGGTTCCTGTTGATGCCTCCATGCTCTTGGCCATGGCAGCAATGGAGAAGGTACAGACCCCAAAGTGAGGCTTTTGGGCAGCCTGACTGGGGTCCCACCCGCATAAATTTTCTGCTTCCTCTACCCTTCTCCCCCACTCAAGTATATAAATCAATGACCTGGGAATTTGCGTAGTTTTCAGTTTCTTTTTAATGCTTCTAAAGCCTTATGTCAGGTCCCTGGTTTAATGCAATCCGTCTGGTTCAGGCATTTGCCTATCCTTGCAGTAATCAAAATCGCAACAGCTCTTTCCAGTTTTCAAGTCTTCATTCTTTTAAAAAAAATATGTAAGAATGTTGTATTATGGCTCAGTGTCTGGAAGCTCCATCGACCCCCCTCAATTCCGTATGTTGAAGCCCCAATCCACAATGGGATGATACTTGGAAGTGTGGAACCTTTGAGAGGAAATTGGAAATAGATGAATCATGAGGGTAAGGCCTTCATATTCAGATTAGTGCCTAGTAAGAAGAAGAAGAAACAGGAGAGCACACTTTCCAGAAGACACACCAGACACAGGCCAAGTGAGCACATAGTGCAGCCATATAAAAGCCAGGGTGAGGGCTTTCACCAGCAATTGCATCTGTGGGCATCTTGCTTTTTAGACTTCCCAAACTCCAGGACTGTGAGAAATAAATATATATTTAAACTACCCAGTTTAAACATGGGCCAGAGTTTTCTAACATAAGTGCTATGAACAATTATTGAATTGGGTTGATCTGGTGACTATAGCCTCCACTTTCCTCTGTTTCTTGACTCTTGTGAATACACACACATACACACACACACACACACGTCTGTTTAATATTAAAGCATCTAATCTATAAATGTTATGTGTGATTGTGGCACAGAAGAGGTGGAAGAATTAATTCAAGATACCATATTGATGGAAAACCATTTCTTTAAGGCTATTTCTTTAGGAAGTTCTTAAATAAAAATGGAAGCTGCAATGGCAACACATCAGAGATCGAGATACTGGATTAATTGGTAGAAAATTTAGGACAGAGACAATTATGCATATTGAATTCTCTGAAGCACTTACCAAATGTCTGGCATGTCAGTGGTACACATCCATTACCCCTCTGGCATTTTCAGATTTAATATTTGTGGTTTTGAATTTTCCCTGATTTTGTATGTGTGTAAAATAAAGGCAAATAAACATGACAATAGAAATTTAAAAGATGGTCAACTTACAGCTTGGATATGAAAAGGAAACAAGTGATTTTTCAACAGATGGTTCTGGGAAAAAAATCCCATGCAAATGTTCTGAAATAGTAAATTCAAGAATATATAGAAGAATGTGTACGTATGATTGTCAGATGTCCGCTATGAATATTTGTTCACTGAAATAATTCTATTTGTCTTGGAAATTGTCTGTGAAACAGAATTTGAGAAGCATTAGGTAGATTGTATTGTCTCTAAATACCTCTCACTATTACAGTGTCTTGATATTTCATCATGAGAGATTCATTAACTTGTGCTAAATATTGACCTTGCTTTGAAGACATCAGTTAACATTTGCACCCCTCTATTATTGTGGAGGGAGTGGACACATTGTCACCATTCCTTTAGGCTAGAGGATTTCACATCATGTACTCAACACTCCTTGTAGGTCTTTTATGGGTCAGATATTATTCCAGGTACTGTAGATGATACAAAGATGAAACATAAGTACTTGTCTTTTGTGAATCCACAGACAAGAAAAATGGATGGAATGAGATATTAAAACATAATGTAATGAGTGATGTTAAAATGTCTGAATAAAGCTATCCTCTGGTAGTCCAGGAAGAGGGAACAATGGATGATTCTAGGAGCAAAAAGGAAAAACTTCAGAGAGGATGTCAGGTCATCTGTGAATAACTAGGGAAATTTCCTTTCTAAGGAGTGAAGAGAATTGAGTCTTCTCAGGATTTGGGGCCTTTTTGAAGACGCTTATTTCAGTTCTTAGAAGGGGAAGAGTTAGGGAGAAAAATGAGGTGAAAAAATAGGGCTCTAGAAAAAGGAGCAGGAACGTCAAACTTATATATGGACAACATTTATTTTTCAATGGTGCTGTCACCTGTTGCAACCAGTTAAGAAACATCCTTTATTCCGTGATATTAGGCAATACTCCTAGACTGAGAACTCTTCAGTTATTTTATTTCATTTTATTCACTTTTACAGATGTCTGCAGTAGAGTGAATATAATGTTTGTCTAGAAGCCTGGAGACTTAGCTTCCAGATGAGTTCTATCATTCACTGATCATGTAGTTTTTTTTTTTTTTCAAACTATTTATTTGTGCATACAAAACTGGGGTAATGGCCAGAAGTGTAGGTGGTGAGAGGATTCACCAGAGACAGATTGGGGAACAGAACAGGCAGACTGACTGAAATACACTGCTGAGGGGAGCAGCGGGCGAGACAGGAGAGGTCTGCTGCGCCATATGGGTAGCTCCCTGGCTGGCCTGGGGATCAAACTCATGCTGCAGAGGCTGAGGATAACTTCAGAGTGCTGTGCTTAACCCCTTGGGCCACCAGGAGGCCCCTCATCATGTAGTTCTATGCAAACCATTTTACTTTTTGGAGATTTAGTTCTCTAGTAAGATAATGCAATGGTCACTATAGCGAGCTCTGGGGATAATTAAGTAGCATATTTGAAAACACACGGAAAATTGCAAAGTGAAAATACCTGAACAAATACAAGTTCAGTTTATAAAGTACCATTCAGCAACTTAGGGAGTCAGACTAGTGCAGGGGTCATCAGGGATGACATCAGTAACAGGTGGTTTAAGGCACATGAACTAGTAGAATAGTCTGGAGGGGTTTGCCCTTACTGAATATTAGGGTGCTGCCAGGGTGAGTGCTCCTAAACCATATACTTGGTTATACCCACTGCGAGTCTTCCAGTTTGCAAAAGAGGATATGTACATTCAATTTTAATCACAAACAATTAAAGGAGATTACTTGGCTATGGGTATCAGGAGTATCACCTTTGCACACAGAAAACCACTATGGTATTCCTGCAGAAGAGGGATTTGAGCTGTTCTTTTTTTAGCAAGTACTTGCTAATTCAGCAGAAACTGGAACCCATATCTCCCGTTATACTCTTGTCTTTCACATTTTGGAAAAAACAGCATTCCTACTTTTTTTTTTGTACAAGATAGGAAATTAGCTGTAGACTAATAAGCTAAAGCAGTAACCTTGAATTTTGTGAAAGTTAAGGAAAATTTAATGCCAAGAGTTATACATCTGCAATTGAAATTAGTCCCAGTGCACCCCTTCTGCTCTCAGATTCTGGGCATGCCAATAAAATACCAGAAGACATGCAATACAATAAAAATTGGTTCTTTGGGTATCATAGCTTCTTGACTTAGAAGGTCTTTAACCTTGGCCTCATGCTTCCTGTGGGGCCTGTTGCCAATGTTGCATAAATGTTAGAACTATCAAGCAACACACAGAATTTTTCATCTGAGTAAAATTAAAAATGAAACCTTCAAAGTCCTATTGATTTTTAGACATGTTCTATATGCATTAAATTGAACCTAATGGACTGAGAAATGAGCATTTCAGCACGTATAGGTAAGAATTATTTGTATGAGAATAAATTACTCACATGCCCTTTATCGAGCAATATATGCATGTATCTACATGGATAGGTAAAGTCAAGCATTCTGTTAATGTCTGAGCCAACTGAGAATCAATTTTCATCGACGTCACTTAAATTTTGTTCAACTTTAATCCATCATTAGCTCTTGACTTCACTGTCAACTCCTCTCCTTTGTAGTCTCATGTCTATAGTCAGAATCCAATCTTATCAATGGATAAGATTTAATGAATATTTTGACCACTGGAGATAATGAATGGTCTTATAATGACTAGAATACAGAAAAAATATATGTGGCTTTACGGTATTTATGATCTCCTGCTCATTATCCCATGTATCTTCATTTAGCTTGTTTTTCTGTGTTGTAATTGCTATTTTCCCAGTTTTATAGTCTTGACTTATGCAGTTTTATCTGCCTCACAACATTAAATGTCCTCTATGTTCTTAGAACTCTTCAACCTGTAGCCTATCTTGAGCTTGACCTTGAACTTCAATGGACTGCTGGAGAAAGTTACTTTGAAATCTCACTCTCACTTGCAACTCAACATGTCTAAAGTTTAACTTGTCATATTCTTACCAACCCACCCTATTCTTCCTCTGGTGTTTTAGTTCTCAAGTTATATCACTTCTTCAATTCCCTTATAAAGCTCTCAAGACCTCATTTCATTGCCTAAATTTAATACAAATGGATCCACTTCTTTTAAACCCCGTAAACAATGCTCTAGTATATACCTCACTCTGTCTTGTATTGAGTACAGCTATCTTCTAATCCTACCTCCAATTGAATGTCACTTTTCCCAGATTTATTTTCATGTTGTAGTCAGAACCCAAATGATTATTTTGCTTGCAATTTGGCTATGCAGCTTTCCTCTTCAGATTCCTAGTAGCTGCAGATGGGAGGTTAACTTCTTAACAGGAATCAAGATCTTCCTCACTTGGCCTACACTTGCCTTACTTCTTTGTCTAATGTGTGTCATGGTTTTCCTAGAGCTCTCCACACATGCGTTACTGCCTTACACCACATGCATATTTGTGGTGTGTCCTCCGCGGCAAAAGCCTGTTCATCTGTCAGCACCTGACCAGCCCTTGTTGATCTTTCAAGACTCTGCTGAAGCATCTTTTTTCCCCACAAGCCCTCTCAGAAACCCAACTGAAATTAATTAATTCACTTTTATGTTCCATCACATTCTATGTAAACCTTTATATATTGAAATCTTACTGACAGTTTGTGTCTCCCTTTCATTTAACTGTAAAGTTTATGAAAAAACACTTATTTTGTATTTATCATTGTACCCTCAACATGAAGGCCAATGCTTTTCATTTGGTAAATGGTGAAAAATAATGTTAAATCTTCTTTGAGATAAATTAATGCATTAAATAATTTTAGACAAGATATTCAAAACTCTCAAAAGGAAAGGAAAATTGGTAGGTTTTTGGAAAAATCTTGGAATTATTTATAAATGCATTTATTTTGTTGTCTACTCAATATGTTTCTAATTTGATGTAGCATTGGTTGACAACGCAGTACATGTTGTAGGAGTACAAATTCACAACTTTCCAAATGTATGTAACCATACCATGTCTACCAACTTCCATCACAGTCCATTGGATTCCCTTCATGCTTTGCTCTACTCTCCTTTCCTTAGTAGTCTCATTTCTGCACTCAGAGATCAAGGGTATTTTTTTGTGTGTGTTTCTTTGCTTGCTTACTTTATATTCCACATGAATGAAACCATCTGCTATT
Organism: Talpa occidentalis; assembly: GCF_014898055.3. NCBI lineage: Eukaryota > Metazoa > Chordata > Mammalia > Eulipotyphla > Talpidae > Talpa > Talpa occidentalis. The sequence continues at coordinate 133,939,519 of NW_023603184.1, read as the reverse complement.
TGTCTTTCTCTCTCTGATTTTGTCTAGCATCATCCCCTCACTTTCCATCTATGTTGCTGCTAATGGCAAGAGTTCATCATTTTTTTTTTTATATCTGAGTAGTATTCCCTTGTGCATACATCATTTTTATGCTGTGATTCATCAATGAGCACGTTATTTTCTTGGCTATTGAAAAAATGCAGTGGATATAGTGGTGCATATATTTTGTTGACTGTTTTTTATTCTTCTGATAAGATGCCTGTAAGTGGAATTGCTACATCCTATGGTAGAGCTATATAATTTTTTTTTTTTTTAGGAACCTCCATACTGTTTTCCAAAGAGGCTGCACCAATTTTGCATTCCCACCAAAAGGGTCTCTTTTCCCTACCTACTCACCAACTCTGGTTACTACTGGTCTTTTGGCTCTAAGTAATTCTCAGAAGTATGAGGTAGCATCTCATTGTACTTTTGATAAGAGATGACAAACATTTTTTTGGTTGTTCATTGTTTTGTATACATCATCTTTGGGGAAGAGTGTATTCAAACTTCTGACCATCCTTTGATGGCGTTATTTTTGTACTATGTAAGTTTTTTCTATATCTTAGCTATGAGTTCTTTATATATCTTGGATATTAACCCCTTGGGAGATGAATGCTATGCAGATATCCCATTCAACAGGTTGTCTGTTCATTTTAATGTTAATTCCTTTACTGTATAGGAGCATTTTAGTATTAGGTAGTTCTATTTGTTCATTTTGCTTTTTCCCCCTGGACACATCCCTAAGGCTAGTGTTATACAGTGTATCATCTGTTTTCTTCAGTGTATTTTATGGCTTGAGGTCTTACATCCATGTATTTAATCTATCTTGATTAATTTTTGTCATGTGGCTAGTTTCATTCTTTTGCATGTGGCTGTTTAGTTTTCCTACACCATTTGCTGAGTTTTTTCCACTGTATGTTCTTTGTCTTCTTCATTATAGATTAACTCTCCATTTATATCTGGGTTTTTTTCTGGGATCTCAGTTTTATGCCATTGATCTATGTATCTATATTTTATTCTATTGACAATATACTGTTTTTTATTACTATCACTGTGTAGGATAGTTTGAGTTGGGGAGCATAATACCTTAGGATAATTTTTGAGATATTATTTGCTGTCACCTATGGATTGAAAGCAGGTTTTAAGAACAAGTATTGCATTTTTAAATGTCCTAAAGATATACACCAAAGTTTCAACTTTCCTTTTAAAGACAATTGGCTAAAAGTTTCTGGGAGCTGGTTGCACTGCTAGGATTATAGGGTTGTTGCTATCATATATAGAAATGTGCTACAAATTTATTTAAATTGCTAGAAATGCAAATTCCTTATATAAATAACTTGTTGCTGAATTTTACGGGTATTAACTATAAACATGTCACAACCTCTGAGACCCCTTGAAATTTTGAAATGCTAGGAATAAACATGTATTTCAGAAGAAAGTGTTTCAACTTTATTGCAGCTGCCAGGTAAGATGCATTTGTGAAGAAAACCTGAACACTTTGTTAGATGCTTTCCTGAGACTTTGAAAGTGAGTTCCTTACAATCTAAGAATCTTAAAAGTAAAGAAGACAAAGTGTCTATTTCTCTGAACAAACATGAAAACACAACAGATAGTCTCTTAACTGTTTCCTCTCTTTGCCAAATACTTCATCTTAAATTGATCCAGTGGGTGTGAAGAGGGGGTCTACACTTTACAAGGCTCTTCAAGATGTCATTTTGATTGTCTGCCTTGATCCACTTATTGATCCACTTATCTGAAGTGGATAACAGGCTTCATTCTAACCAAATGGGTTTGGTCAAGTGACCTCCCATTCATTTGGTAGGTTTTAGAACCAAATGGTGAGCAGTTAGATTTCTAATTTAGAAACCTTTAGTACCCATAAGGCATTCCCAGATATGCATAGTTTTGTGTGTAGAGAGATGGGTTTGTTTGTCACTTATGATTTTTTTTTTGTCTAGAGGGACTTAATATTTACCTTGAAACTAAGGAAACTTAAGAAGAAGGAAAAATATCAAAAGATTCAGAGGTCAAAATAATATTTTGAGAAGGGCTATGATTTTTTTTGACAATTTTTACTTTAATTTTTGCCATGAAGAAATATTAGTTAAATATCCATTATGTGTCAGGCACACTGTTAAGTCCCTCATCAACTTATATTCTGGTAGAAGAGACAGCCAATGAATAATTATTGAAAGCCTCATAAGTTTTCCAAAAAGAGAAGTCCAGAGGGCTGGGGGAGAATATCCCAGCTAGAGTTTAATGTGGTGCTCCCTAAATGGTGGCATTTAGGTTGAGAATTGAGTGACGGAAATGAGATAGTCAGGGGAAGGGGTGGGTGCAGGTGTTCTGGATAAAGTCTGCAGAGGGCACAGTTCCCGTGAGGATGAGCTGTTCTCTCCTGAGATGCTTGACATCCCCTCTGTCTCCAGTGACCCTTCGCTGGATGTCAGAGTGTTTTTCCTTCTCTATTTTAGATCTGAACTTTCTAAACTCACCTGTCAGGTAGTCTTGGCTTCTCTTTCTAGGTCAGCATAAGGCTTTATTGAAGAGTGAAGGGAGAAGGTGATAAATGACACATTCGGCTAGAACTGATGAAATATTGCAGCAAAGGACAAGCCATCTCTTTCAGAAATAGAATCTTAGCTTCACCACTGGTGATCTTTAACATTTATTTCTTCTTAGAAGCACCTCCCAGTGTAAGAGTCCAGTAAATGCCTAAATCAATATATATTACTGATCCCCAGGAGAGTTAAAAATTATAAGTTTGAAGAGATTTCCTCTGCTCATTTCTTCATAATCTCTGATCTTTCAGTGAGATTTTAGATTTTTAATATTAATAATTATATTTCTCCTAAGAAACAGAGTGAGATAACTATTCATGAAATCAAATTTTTTTTTCATGAAGAAAACAAAGATGCAACAATATGGATGAATCCCACAAACAAAATGCTGAGTAGAAGATGTTGGATTCAAAAGATGCATGCTGTAGGATTCTGGTTAAGTAGAGTTTCCAAACAGGCAAAAATAAGTTGTGGTATTTAGAAAGTTAGCCACTCTTTTTGGGAATTATCCTTGGTGTTGTTATTGACTGGAAGGGTCTAGCCAATTGGGGATTTCTGGGGTGGTAGTGATACACTCTATACATCCTATACATCCAACAGAATCTTATAAAATGATGTTCACTTACAATGAATTCTTTATATGAAGGAAGAAAACACTTAGCAATTCTGGCAATATCTACAGATATATTAAGAAGTGGTCCTTTACAACAATCCAGTTGGTTTGAGCCAGCTCAATAGACATAAATCAAGTCTCAAAGAAAATTACTTTGCAACAGATTTAGTTTAACCTCAGGTGCAGTGATGCTAAGTATGCAGTTGCTCCAAACAACCAACAGTTTTAAAAATCTGTATCCATTGTGTGCCAGAACAGAGTCAGAGAATAAGTTTTCAGGTTGTATTTCAGTGCATGCATGATGCATTTCCAATATGCCCTTTTATTTCTCCAGAAGACAGCTAAAGAAAATGGTATGGTGATGTATACCCTGCCTACATATGGTAGATTTATTGTACTGAAATATGGATTTTATGGTAAACAAAGAATATTTTTTCTGACTTGACATCATTTCAATAGGCATATGAGTTTGATAACTAGCCTTTCATTTTCTGCGAGAGCAAATCAATGGGATGGAATATGTGATTACAGATGTATGTTCTGGTTTCACTCCCACAAGTGCAGGGAAAGGAAATACCTTATCGCGTGCTACATCACTACTGGTGTGAAACATCACAATTCTGTGAGCCTCCCCATTTTTTTTTAAAGTTACCCTGTTTTTAAAATACTTTATTTCACACTGTTGCTGCTGTGACCCTGGTCTCCTTGCCCATTGGAGGATAGCTTAAGGCATTATTTCTTTTTAGAAAAAGAAGCCCCAGTAATAATGTTCTAATGACGCTATTATAGGATGCTGACTCTGGAATCTTGGTAGCCTGTGGCCTGGCTGCTGCTGAAAAGCACTGTGATGGAAGAGAGAGAAAAATGAAAGAACATGGGTCGTCTCAGCTCTCATTCATGAGTGGCGCAGGGTGCTCATACTGCTATTTATCTCCAAAGTGTGGCTTGGAGAGCTGCTCAATAACTCATGAGCTGGAAGGGACCAATAGGTATCTAAAGCAAATGCAGGCAATTAAAGCTAACATTCCTTGGGAGCAGAATATTTGTCAGGCTGAGAAACAGGCAATTGAGTGGTGAGAACTTCCTTGGAACATTGCTGGCTTCTCCTGAGAACTGAAAGTAGCATCTGGCTCAGCTAACAGGACAGGAGTGTACTTAATGTAAACAAGTAAAATGGCTTGGAGAACATTCTCCTTGAGCTGTGTGCAAGTACCTTTGTGCATACTGGGTACCCAGGACAGCCTTTCTCTGTTCATTCTGTAGGAGTAGTAGTAAACAGATCAGGTACTAAACAGAGCAGGTAAATGGATGATAAACTCTGTCTGGCAGAAATGATTGTTCAGTTGCCAAAAATAATAAATAAATAAATTAAAAAATCACCCACACAAGTGCACAAACAAAATCGCCAATCAGCTTAATATTTTACATTTAATAAGAAATATTTTCTTTTTTATACATGTATCTCACTGTCACTGCAGTGACTAGGCTTCAAGGCAGCTTGATTTTCATTCCTCTCTGCAACTCCCCTTCACTCACGTTCAGGCTTCCTCTGAAATCGATGGACCACACGAGCCACAAATGATTAGGGATGGGAAATTAAATCTACGAACAGGCAGAACTAATGAAATACTTCACAGCAAGGTAAAGGTGGAATAAAAATTACTATAGGCTAAATAAGTCCGCGATTGCTAGTTGCCAAGGAGGGAGGAGGGTGTACTAGCTCTGGGGTACTAGAAGGCATCTGACTGGAGGACGCAGGCAGCAAGCAGGCCACCACGATGGCTCTAGTTTCTTCCACTTCTGCAGATAGACAGATCTGTACTGCTTACACAGAAATAGCCTGCGTAAGCCCCTCCCACAATTTATGGAATTTACAGGTAATATGCCTTGTATTTATATTTCCAGTAACTCCTTTTATCTATAAGATGTTGCCTAGCATGTTTGTATTTTGTTTGTAAAATTGTAACATAGGAAATCTCCTGGCAGTTGGTTTTAAGACAGTCTTTTGAGTTCACTGAGCACGTGGTCATCCTCACATTGTCGTTTCCAAAAATTTGGAAAGGGAGGGATCCTTTCTCAAAAATAAACCTCTTCCTTGCTGTCACTGTCATCTCCTTGCTGTCATAGCCCTCTTTTCCATAAGTGGCCCTGGCATCAAGTAAGAATGGGCACTCAGTGAAGCCGACAATGCAAACACCATTAAAGGCTGGCAGCACCCAAATTCGCATTAATGTAAGGACAGGTTTTGATAAAATAGGTGGCACTTGGTACCAAACATTGGGTGGAGAAGAACGTCTACTGTCCAGGAAACTGATTACAGAGAAGGGCTGATGGCACTAGAGCAAGTAATTCCCTCACAGTATGGATGTGACCATTTTTGATTCCCCTACCCCCATCCCAGAGTCCAGGTGCATATTTACTATTTGGATGGATTTTGTTATTAGCAGAATGGGGCAGTTACATGGTCTGAACTGTATCACTAGAAACATCACCTTATAAATTTCAAGAAGGCATTGGCTACTTCCCTCATATTTTATCTAGTCTACTCTTTTATAACTCATTTTACAAGTTCCATTTCCCAGGAAGACTTCCCACTGGCTCAGGATGATGGATTACCTTTTGCGAATATCCCTAATGTATGTGTTCTTACCCAGAACTCATTGCTTTCATTTCTTTGTAGACTGGCCTTACTGTTTGCCCCATCAGGCTGTAAACTATTTGAGAGCAAGAAAAAATGCCCCATTTAGTTCTAACTACAGTGCCAAGTTTTCTAATTGGGACAATGTTTATTGAATAATGCATAAACTCTTTAATATGACCAATAAAAGGATAAGTCTAGATTGCAGTGATTGAGTTAGCCCCGAGACAGCAAGGAGACATCCCTGTAAAGTTGAGCACCTACTTTATTAACATCATGGGCTTTACAAACTCAAGCGTATTTTCTGCATTAAAGTGCTTTAGAATAATTTTCTCAAAATTCCTGGTGCATCAAATTTATATAATGAACTTGTAGTAGAGGAATCTTGGGACAGAACACATGGACTTTCGTGTGTGAATGGAAAGAGAATGGTGGCTTCTGAAATGAGTACTCAGTCATGAGAAAAGTACGTGGCTGAGGGCAACTGTTGTCTAGAAGCTAAATAACCTGAGTGTGTGGATACCTTTCCCTTGAGATAGTAGCTATTGGAAGCCAGAGACAGGCCTTTCAACAAGATTAAAGAGATGCTATTAATTGCTATCGATCATGGGTCAACAAATTAAATTGCATCTGCAACTGCATCTCTGAAAGGTCTAAATGAGAAATGCAGTTAATGGGTCTGGCTGACCCAATGTTGTGATTAATTAAAAAGGGAATGAAACCAAAAAAACAAACAAAGGCAAAGAAAAATGTAATGGCAGCGGAGTAGGCATCTTTTGAAATCTCAAATCAAAAGCCACTCTCAGCACTTAACTTGCCATTTACCCCTATATGCTAAACAGTCCTTTTTTTTTTTTTTTTGAATGTCTAGAACCCTGAGGCATAGCAAAATGAAAAGGAGTGCACATTTTCTATTCTGAAGTGGATGAAAAGCATGAGTAGAAAGAGGGGTTGAAAACTTATAAGTCCATTTGTATCACAATATGCAAATTTTGTTTCCCTATAGTGTGAGATTAATATTTGCCACAAACTAGTGAAAAAAATCTGTTAGTCTTGTCATTCCTGACTTGGACTTCCATTTCAAGAATATTATGAATTCTTGACCAGCAGAAAATGTTGGCTATTTCAATGGCAATTATTCAAACCAAGGAGAAAATAGTATTAGTAAATAAAAAGAATGGGTTGCCCTGGAGATGAAGATATTTGAGGATACTCCTACATACCTGGCATTACCAGTATTTTCAGCATAAGTCCTAAAATGAGGTGATGTACCACCCCCAAGTGAAGCATGCATGCCCCATTTTTGGTGATGATTGGGTAGCATCAAATATCCTTGTCATCATTTCAACTGGAAACCCTGACCTACTTTAATTTTCAAATCTTCTTTTAATCCTCCATGCTCCAGCAGTCTGTTGAAGTCTTACTACAGATCTTTATTATCTTTCCCAGATTCTTGTAATTGCCTTCCAAAGAGTATCCACCTCTCCCCATATCCCACCCACTCTGCCTTCAGATCACACCCTTCACTCTGCTGTCAGAATTGTACACGGCACAAATATGGCCAAGTCTTTTTCAATGTTAATTAATCTGATTTTCTTAGCATGATCTTCTAGCACACATCAATTTGGGTTTCCTTCTGGACACATCTCTCTGTATGCCTCTGTTTCTCTAACCCCACACTGAAATTAGTGTCACTGTTTGTCACTCTCCACATATACTATTTCTTTTTCTTATGTTACAGTATCATCCCTTTAAATAATGTCCCAACAAGCTAGCTGATCTAAATCCAGGATTACCTTACCTCTCTTATGATACCACCAGTCCAAATAATGACAACTAAAGCTAGTAGCTAACACATGAGAATAGGCAGCGCCTATGTGTGGACTCTATTATAAACTATTTTATGGGTAATATTGTTTAATACTTTCAAGACTCAGCTTAAAATCTGGCTTTTGTTCTTTTTACTAGTGTGATCCTGAAAAAATTGCAACACCTCGCTGGGTTTCAGCATTCTTGTCTACAAAATGGCAATTACTATAGTTTTATGGTGGTTATGAAAATTGTTAAACTAATGGATGTAAATCATTGCTTCATGTAATGTAGCCCATAGCATGTCTGATACAAACAAGAGACTCAAAAGAAATGGTAGATAAGCTTTATACCAAGGCCATGTGCCTCACATAACTATTCAATTGGAAGTATTAAAAAACTCAAACTAAAATTCAAACCGTAGTTTTAAAAACTATTCCAAGTCAGGTTATAATGATGTTAATGGGATCAACTAAATTGGAGTTTGGGTTTCAAAGAACTAAGACATCAAGATTTTCAAAAATTAGAAAGAAAACCATCAACTCACAACTGAAAATATTGGGAATATAAAACATTTTGAATCTTAAAAATCAAATGACATAAATTCCTTTAGCTCAAGTCATTGAACTCTTAGTCTGTGAAAGGCACTGTGCTGCTAGCTGTGTCTCGTTTATCAAAAGAACAACATGTCTTCTAGTTGTATAAGTTTGATTGGGAAAAATTGGGTGTTCTTAGTCAATAGCACAGTTTGAGGCTCACTGATTATCACCCCAATTCAAGGTGTAAATCCTTTAAAAATGTGGTAAAGGCTAGAGGTGATATTATTGACTCAGATATAACAGTTGTCTTTCAAAATCATGGTGGTAACATTCTTTAAAGAATAATTGTCCCAATGTAAGCCCTCAGATAAAAATGAACCAGGAGCTGTCGTAGTTCATAGCTTTCTCTACTATGCTTTGAAGTGGCCTCCCGTGAAACCTGAATCAGGAATGAACTGTAAATAATCCTTTGCAAGGGACATAGGGAGCAGAGAATTGGACTCATGTGAAACTGAAAAGCTAGAAAGTCCAATTTTGTTTTAAGAAAATGTTGGTGAAGAGGAGGTGTGTATCCATCTGGTGGGGACTCCATGCTGACGTTTTCTTAGTGGTTGGCTTATATTTTTCTTCCTCCAACAGTGCAGTAGATGATGGCAATTTATAAAATATTAAGTTTTACTGTGTTTTAGGCAGGGTGTTTGTCTCAAGGAGAAGTAAAATAACAGTTTGCCTTTACCCCCTGAGGAAAACTTGCAGCCCCCTGGGCGCTGGTGTCAGCGATGGTTCCTCCTCATCCTCTAGAGTTCCCAGTTGCCCCGGGGGGGTTAACTGGGAGAAACCCCTCACTGCTGGCCCTGCTCGGGGTCTGGGAGAGAGTTTAACATGGAGCTTGAAAAGAGCAATTTTCCCAGCACAAACCCTCCATTTGTAACAACAAACACAGGACTCTGTCAGAGTTCACAGCTGTCAGATGGTGGGGTTCAAATCCCTACTTTGGACATACATCACAGCCAAATGTATTGTTTGATCGTTTGGATCCTGAAAATAGTCCCACCCTTCATAATTTAGAGAATCGAAGACATTTGAATATTAGATGATACACAAGAATTAGAGTTTGGCTAGTTTTTGGTAATACTTACATACGTTTTTTGAAGAAACTCTCCCCTTTTTTCAAAAAAGATGATGACTGCAAGACCCTAGGGATGATATTATATTGATACTGGATATCTGCTTTAAAATACTCATACAAAAAGCATAGATGAGACCTTATGTAAAATCTTGATAACTGTTACATCTGATCAAAGGGTGTTTGTTATTTTCTTGATGTTTGCATATGCTTGAAAACTTCTACTACAAAATTACTGCTTTGCCATTTACTAGCCTGTGACCTGGGGCAAGTCACTTAACCTCTTTGTGTTCTGGTTTCCTCAACAGCAAACCTGAAATAGTAAGAGCCCTTTCCTTGGAGGTGCATGGGAGGCCTGAACAGGAGATTGGGGGTTTCAGGAAGAGCACCCACCCACAGATCATCATTAGGATTGAGTTAGGATACAGGGTCAGAAAAATATTTTTCCTATTGCTTTCACTCTCACTGCGGATTTATTTGAGCTTCCTCTTTGATCTCCTAGTCAGCCTTGCTTATATTATGAAAAATGAAAATGTACACAGGCAAAGGCTAAAGCTAATGCTTAATTCTAACTGAATGTAGCTCTAATGACACATATGCTTTAGATGATAGAAGTCACTGAGAGTTAGACATTAAATAATGAGGGCAGGGAGAGGGGAGACATTTGGGAAGGAAAATAGACCACAAACAATGTTTGCTGGTTAACACAATTTATATTTAACAAAATAATTTTTTAATAATATATTCTTTTACACATCAAATATTGTTGCTAGATTCCCCTTTTTACAGTTTAGTGTTTAGTTATTTTTTTCTCACTAGTATTCAGGCACACCATGTTTCAAATTTTAGAAACTGAATCATTTTTAACAGGCATCAGCTGACAAATAGGATGTTGATCCCTTATTTAACATAGCTGTAGTTAAAGCCAAGAACCAAAGGTGGAAGAAGAGGACAGAGGTGACAGTGTGGCTGCAAACAAAACCTTCAAAAGCTAAACACAACAGCTGAGACCAGAACTCTGCTGTCCAGAGTTTGGAAAGAATTTCTCAGTGACCTGGTAGAAGGAAGTTGTAAAATGCTTGTCGGTTTATGAGAAATTCTGTCACAGTATAGGTTCATCTCTCCCTAAAGGGGGAAAAATGTCAGTGCTACAAAGTCTTAAAGGAAACAGCTTGCTGTGAAACTGAGGGGAAAAAAAACACAACAATAAAAAGAAAAGAAAATATCCCTCTCTCTGGCTGCTAACAGCGGCCAATGAGCAACCTTCCTTCTGCAAACCCTCTGAAGAGAGTTTCGTGATGGACAGAGTCTCCATTCTAGAAATTCTTGCTGTGATGATCACAGTGCCAAGACTTTGATGTACCCTGGCTTCCCAGTGGCTCTCTTTCTGTTTTTCTTAAAAGGACATAGTAACTCCTTAATAATAGATAGGGTACTATGCTGCATGGCTCTATTAATGATATTTTCTGGGTTTCAAACCTTATTCCTGTCATTTATTATTACTATGATTATTTCTTTCCAAGAGTGTGGATTTTTGAAGCTGGCAACAGGCAACCTCGGGGCAGAGAAAGCTCTATAATACATCTCTGTCTAGACACAAGCTGAAGTGTGGGATGCCTTTACTTTGGAGGGCGGGAATAAATCATGCAGAATTCTTCATGAATGATTCATGACTGTCTCTATGATGTATCCATGGTGGCGAGTGAAAGGCACCAACCTTGCTGCAAATCGGTGTTCTGAGGCGGGCGGTGTGATCTTCTTAGGCGGACGGCGCCGGCATGGCGATTTGTATCATAACACAGGCACAGTGTGCGTGAGAAGTGCCAGGTCCGGCTTGACAACACAATAATTTTGGAAATGACAGCTCTTTGTTGATAAGAGACGCTTTCAGGGAGGAAAGACTGGCAATCCGTATGAACGCCCACTTGAAGAGACTAGAGCACCTGTCCTGAGGGTCTTCCTTGGCGTAGAAGCATCACACCTTTTGGGAGAGACTCGCCTCTCCCCTGGGGGTTGCTGATAGTGCATGATCCAGAGGGCTCAGAGGTTCACCAAAGCCAGGGGGTCAGCCAGAGCTTGCCTGGTATGTCACCCTGGCAGGCACCACTCTATGCTGATTATTCTAGACCACTGGTTCTCAGGTTTGAAATTTTGCTTCTTTGCCCCCACCTACCCTACCATCCCCTTGGGTGACATTTGGTAATATCTGGAGACATTCAGTTATTACAACTAGGGTATTGCTATTGCCATGTAATGGATAGAAGCCAAGAATGCTGCTAAACATTCTAGAAATGTATGTGATAGCTCCCACCAACAATTATCTGGCCCCAAAATGTCAATAGCACTAAAGTTGAGAACCTTGTTCAAGAAGGTGGCACTCCACAGGAGCTATGGCCAAACCCATAGGGGTGGGAGCAGAAAAAAAAGAACATCGATAATGAAAACAACCTTAAAGTTTCCTCAAGGACCCTACCAGATCTGCGCCAGGGTTTTCAAGACAGGAGAGTGGAAAAAGCAACTAACGATGCCTTGTGATTTCAGAATTTTTAAATTTGCACTTTAATCGAGGTGGCATCAGATACCCTGTGTAGTTTGTTTTTTTCCTGTTACTAGCAGCATTTCCAGGGCGACCTTGAGACTCTTCAAAGGTTCACTTGAATTTCTCAGTATCTAATATATACATTTTAAAAAATGTTCAACAAATGGAATTATATTGTGCAAGACTCACTCTACCCTAATCTTTAATTTTAATCTTTAAATCAGCACTTGAGGTGGAAAGAGTGTCCTGAATTTGTGTTTTAGACATAGGGCTGAGTGGTCATTACTGTAACATGGCAAATACAGTCCCAAACCATAAACACTGCCTGTGTGTGCCATTGGCATTTGGCCAGATCTGAATTGAAAAGCCAGAAGTGTTCAGAAGGATTCAGATTCACAGTGGGGCTACTCAGCCTGGTTGTGGTATTCATAGTGCCAGGTGACAGAGTGGGTTTAGAAAGTGTTCGGTTGTAAGCCAAACTCAGATTCAGCATCAAGGAAAGTCTGGTGATTACTGCTACAATTTTGAGTACCAGTCTCCCTTTGGATTCTTTAGTCACTGTCTTGGTGTTCTTTACATACTTGTTTTTGATTGGCAGTTTCAAGGTTTTGCATATGAAGTGCGTGGTGTGTAATAATCAAGTTGTGAGCCCCCACGTACTGCACCAAGGGCCAACTCCCCACCCTGCCCAACAGTGGGTCCAAATGTGTGCCCTCCTCGTTTCTGAGCCTACAGGGCATGATTGGTTGGATGCTTTTGTGTCTTCCTGGTTAGAAAGAGTTCTTAGCCCTGACATTTCTTTACCAAAGTTTGTGGATACAACTTAAAACTTCACTGTGCAGTTAAATCTGCACCCTTAGACTTTAAGGATGGAAAAAAAAAACCCAACACAAGAGAAAAATGCCATGTGTGATGTACTGAAGAGTAAAAGGGGGTAAATCAGATGGTGAGCTGAGAGGCCAGAGGTGTCACCAGAGGAGGAGCCTGCACAAGGCTCTTTGTTTTTTTTTTTGTTCCAGAAATCCAGTCATTAAGTCACCCTCAAGCAAGGATAATTACAAAAGCCGTTTTGATAGCTATATACTGTATATACTTTATATAGCAAGAGAAAGAGAGAAATTTCCTCTTAGTAAAATAGTCACTTTTGTCAACCCTAAAAGGTTTTGCTGGTGACCCTGTTGTAGCTGGCAGGAGTTTGTTTATTGTGTTTTGTTTTAAACATGTGCAGTGTAGAAGCCATAGCATCCTCTCCTAAGAGCTCGTCATCGGTTGGAAACTTGTTCTACACAGTCTGCTTGCCTTGGCATTCGCGCTTGGAACACTGAGCAGGCTTCCACCAGTCCCCGTTGTGACAGTGACAGATGTTACATTCATCCACTTTCACTTCAATGCCAGCCGGAATTATTGTAGTTCCTGCAAAGCAGTTTGGACCTGGAACATACATATACATTGATTAGTTAATTAAATCTGATAGGTTCTCTGTCTCTACTACTGCCCCCCAGGAAACGCCAGCCCCCCAATTCATGAATGTGTAAGTATACTTGTCCCAGTTTGTCATCAAGGAATTGTCTACCATCTCATTTAAATGTAAATTGTCAACTCTGCTGTCACATTCCCCATGTATAGGCATACATTTAAAAAAATTGTCAGTGCTCAAAAAATCTTACTGTGCTATCTCAGTACATGCAGTTTCCTAAAGTAAAGTTCTGCAGATGAAGCTCTGTTTGCTTTATCTTTTGGGGTGTAAAGGCTGCTGAAGTGTCCTCAGGATTTTCAGTGGGGTCTAGCCTGGTCTGTAGCAGGGCACAGGGCCTGTGCGATGCCCGTTCCCTGTGGGGATGAGGCATGGAGCTCCCTTACATCCCATTTCCAGCACCTCCCCAGCCCCAGTTCCTGGAATCCCCCCTCCTTGGCTAGTTTCTTGATAACAATGAATAATTCATGACCAGATGATTTATTCATGTCCCAAACAAGCTTTGTTAGAGGTTCATTTGATTTGATTTTTATAAATGGAGTTCCTTTAATCTGCTGGCTATCTATTTTTTTTTTTTTTTAAAGAATGACCCAAATGGTTGGCTTTTGAAAGTCGGTAGGAATTTCTTTGTACTTTTTCAGATTCAGAAAAGCTTTATTGAGGGCCTCCCCTGGTGGTGCAGGTGGTTGAGCACAGCACTGTGAAGCTGTCCACAGCCTCTGCAGTGCGGGTTCGAGCCTGGCCGGCTGGGAGATACCCACATAGTACGGCAGACCTCTCCTGTCTTGCCTGCTGCTCCCCTCAGCAGTGTATTTCAGTCAGTCTGCCTGTTCTGTTCCCCACTCTGTCTCTGGTGAATCCTCTCACCTTCGGCACATTTGCCCTGTACCCTGGTTCTTGCATGTATAAATAAATAAATCTTTTTTTTTTATAATAAATTTTATTTTTATATTCCCCCATACAATTGCAAACGCCCCATTCTGACCCCAATCCTTCCCCTCCCGCCCCCCATCCCCCAAAAAGTGTCTCTGGTTCATAGTTTTTTGTTGATTTTGATTTTCACTTTCTTATATTCATTTACCTGGTCCCTTATTTAAGTTTTCTAGATTCCTGCTATGAGTGAGACCATCCGGTATTTTTCTTTTTCTTTTTGGCTTATTTCGCTGAGCATGATCCCTTCCAGCGCCATCCATGTTGCTGCAAATTGCATGTGTTTATCTTTTTGAATGCTGAGTAATATTCCATGGTATATGGATCCAGTCATCTATTTTTGGGCATTTGGGTTGTTTCCAAAGCTTAGCACAGTCTGCTATAACATTGCATCCAGGTCAGCTGTTTTTGTGAAGCTGCCTGCATTTGCAGTGATGGTTCTGTTTCCAAAGCTCCTGCCGCTAGTTGTAAACAGCTTCTGACTGTACTATAAACATAGGGGTGCAGGTGCTCTTTGGAATTGATGTTTCTGTGTCCTTTGGGTAAATACCTAGGAGTGGAATTGCTGGATCATATGGAAGCTCTATGTTTAGTAGGTCCAGAAATCTCCACACAGCTCTCCACAGTGGTTGGACCAGTTTGCACTCCCTCCAACAGTGCAGGAGAGTTCCTCTTTCTCCACACCCTCGCCAACACTTGTTGTTGCTAGTTTTTTTAATATGTGCCATTCTCACTGGTGTAAGATGGTATCTCATGGTAGTTTTGATTTGCATTTCCCTGATGACAAGTGATGTTGAACATTTTTTCATATGCCTGTTGGCCATTTGCATTTCCTCTTTAGAGAAGTTTCTTTTTAGCTCTTCTGCCCATTTTTTGACTGGATTATTTTCTTTGTTGTTGTTGAGTCTCATTAGCTCTTTGCAGATTTTTGTGATCAGTCCTTTATCATTAGTGTTGGGTGCAAAAATGTTCTCCCAGTTGGTGGGGTTTCTCTTTGTTTTTGTTATTGTGTCTTTTGCTGTGCAGAAGCTCTTTAATTTGATGTAGTCCTAGCTGTTTATCTTTGCCTTCACTATCACTGCTTTGGGTGATGTGTCTGTAAAGATGTCTTTGATGTGCAAATCCCGTAGTGTTTCGCCTATATTTCCTTCTATGTATTTTATGGTTTCAGGTCTTATGTCTAGTTCTTTAATCCATTTTGAGTTGATTTTTGTGTATGGTGTGAGGTAGTGGTCAAGCTTCATTCTTTTGCATGTAGCGATCCAGTTTTCCCAGCACCATTTATTGAACAAACTTTCTTTGCTCCAATGCATAGTCTTTGCTCCTTTGTCAAAGATTAGTTGACCATAAATCTGTGGGTTTATTTCTGGATTTTCTATTCGATTCCATTGGTCTGTATGTCTGTTCTTGTTCCGATACCATGCAGTTTTGATGATTATGGCTTTGTAGTATAGTTTGAAGTCTGGGAGTGTGATGCCTGCATTTCCTTCTTTTTTTTTTTTTCAGTAGATCTTTGGCTATTTGGGGTTTTTGGTGATTCCATATGAATTTCATCAATAATTGTTCTATTTCTTTGAAGAATGACATTGAAATTTTTATTGGAATAGCATTGAATCTGTATATTGCTTTTGGGAGGATGGCCATTTTAATAAAATAAATAAATCTTTAAAAAAAATCACCTGCTCATTTTAGGTAAATATTTAAAAAATTCACTCAAGTTTTTTTTTTACTTTTTTTTTCCTCTTCCCCTTATTTCTTTTTTCATATTAACCTCCCAATGTAGAAATGCCATTTATAACCTCCCAATGCCATATAAGACCTCCCAATGTATAAATCAGTGTTGGTGATATTATAAAATTTCAATGGAATAAAAATTTCTTCTCAAGGTGCAATGATAGTGTGGTGGTGCAAATTGGTATATATTTCTAAAGACCCTATTTGGATAAAGAGAGGAAGCACTAATTTGTGTGTACTAATGCTTTAATAATTCCACATTACTGGCCACTTGCCGTAACCACTACAAAGTAACATATCAACATTCATCAATATCAGTGCCTGCTTTCACTCTCTTACCACTTGATAAGAATTTATGAGACTGTCTTTGCCACCAAATAAACAGAATTAGGGATAAGCTATAGTTCATAATTGGAATTTCGCTGTTGCAAAAATGGTAGCTATCAAATTACATGCATATTTATCAAACAAAATAATGCTCTGACTTTAACCACCCATAGTTTTGGTGCGCTCAGACCTAGATTGTGCAGGCATGTACCAATGGCAAACATTGGTGTAGCTGTGCCTCCTTTTGTCTCTGGTGGACAAACACCTGGAGCAAATGTGGGACCTGGAGCCCCCAGCCAGAGTGGGCGGGATGTAATGGCTCAACACTGACAGTTAAACAGCTAGCAAACTGCTTTTGCCTGGGAGAGTGCTACTTGTTATGATGCTGTGATTATCAATCCCTGGCCATTCTAATGGCTGATTATTTCAGGATCATTATGTCCATCCTATAAGTCTTAAGCTTGAAGTCATCCTTTGACAGGCTGAGCTGTCTTTGACTATATTTTCCTGGGAAAACTCCACATGAAATCATGAATTTCTCTGGACCCAGAACTTCATGGAGTCTTCAGAGAACTGAGCCAGGAGTTTTTTTCAGGATATAGCTGGCTCTCTCATGGCTAGCGTTGACAGTCCTCTGTCAGCCCAGCCTGTTGTAGGCTAGACGGGGTCAGAACAGAGCCAAACTAGCTTGGGAAAGTGAACTGTATGGCCACTACCACCTGTTTTCCTGGAGCTACCCCACAGAAACAGAAGTTTCTCTATTTCTAACCAGCTCTCTTCACCCCAGTTGTATACCTTCAATTTGTCCAGATAGGGTGAACAATTTCTTTCCAAGTAGTAGTTCCAAAACAAAGAATTCCCTGAAACAGGCAGAATATTAACCAGTAAGACACTTCCAGTTTTTTGCAGGGATTTAGAAATTTGTCAGAAGAATCGTGTGTGTGTGCGGGTGCAGGCATGGGCGCACACAAGCATGGCTGGCTCACCAGGGGCAGGTTCATCTCAATGACAGGATAAGAGAGGAGAGAAAGATGGGTTCTTGGTGAAATAGGTTCCTGACATCATCCATGTCTTGAAGAGAGATTTAACTAGGGCTTTGGTGTTCTGATCTGCCTCTTCCCACCTGTGTCAGTACCACACTGAGATCAGTGTGCTTGATCAGCCTGTCTCCATCTTAAGAGTCATTTAGAATTTTCTGCACTCTCAGCTTGGGAAATAATAATTTGTATTGATTGACAGGATGTAAAGAGAGAGCCTAAGTTCTTTGCCAGGATTGACCTGTCAAAGACACGGCCTGTAAATAGTGGGGCAATCTCTCAACTGTCTGCTTGGTGGCCTGCAATATTTTACTGATTCAGAAACTCCTGTGTGATCACATTAATTGATTTTATTAGCACCATACTGAGAACTTGAGGTATTTCTAAAGCAAGCCTCAAGGTTGCTGTTAATAGCCTTATCTGCTTAAAAGTAGTTTAGATAATTGTTAAGCAAAATGGTTGGTATTATTTTGAAGCTGTTTTGTTTGGGACCTTCTTTAATAGTGGCAACAGTAGATGCAAGTTTGACTGAGCATGTGAGTCTTCCATGTATTTCTTATGCAGGAAATCTGTCCTTCTATATATTCTCTTTTACTGGAGGAGGGAGCAGCTTGGCTTTTGTCTTGGTTTATGTGAAAGTGTAAGTTGCCTAGAAGTGTGAATGATAGCAAAAGCAACATATTTTAATGTAGAAGACTTGGACAGATTCCAGAGGGGAGCGGTGAAAATGATTAAACTGAAGGCTGGCAAATAGGGCCTCTGAGAAAAGGTTAAAGGGATTGGAATTATTTAATCTAGAAAGAGAAGAGAGAGGAATAACTTGATAACTCTCAAGGAATGAAGGATTATTACGTGAAGAATGGTGACCAATTGTTCTTTTTTTCTGATGCCTAGAATAAGAAGAAATTGAGATAAATTGATACCATAGAATTGCGCACACACACGCGTGCACACATGCACATGTGCGCACACACACGTGAATTGCCCTGAAAATTGAGTGTGGCAGTTGCCTGTGGTGTGATGAGACATCTCTCTTAGAACATAGCCTGTCGCATCTATCAGTTATGATTAAAATGACCAGCTTCTTAAAAACAGGAACTGAATAGCTGTCATTTTTATGGTCCAGGCCTAATACTGTATCTGGCAAATATTAAAAAGTCAGCATGTTTGTTTACCTGAATTAATAGTATGAACTAGCTAGTTACGTATTGGAAACAAAATTATGACCTGAACTTATAGATCAGATACTACGTATATATAGCAAACCTCATTCTAATAAGCATAGAATATTTGCATAGAATATTAATTAATGGAAGCATGTAGAAATAATTTCTTGAGTAGGTCATGTTAGGAATTTGTCTCATTTACTCTTTCCAACAAACCATAAAAGGTGCACATACTTACCCCCTGGACACTGAACCTCGGAGACAGAGAATAACTTGCCCAAGATCACATTAGCCAAGAAGTGGCATCAGTGGGATGTGAACTCGCATCTCTCTGAGCCATAGATCTAGTGCATTTTTAGGTTTCTTTGCCCAGATCCTGAACTCTGCTGATCAGACGTTAGAGGCCCTGTTGGTCTTAGAGTTGAGAATGCACTCTGAGTTAAGAAATTGATGGAAGAAGTGAGACTATTTTGCGTATAGATCTTCATCAGATTTACTGGCATTCTATTATATATTCACACAGTGTCCAGAAAAGTTTAAAAACTAACAGAATTTCTGATGGAGTAGGCACTGGGGCATGAGGCGTTAGCTCTCCTTTGGGCATCAGTGAAATTTCTGCTGCTTCTGGAAATATACAACTAAGAAGCAGAATGAAAGTGGATGGTGGCTCAGGAGGCCTGATTCAGGTTGTTGTTCTGCGATTGATGATGTGACTATAGGCAAGTCCACTGTAAGCCAAAGCAAATGGGACCCATGTGATCAAGTCTCAGAAAGGATTCAAACTTTTGCTGGGAGTTGAAACTAAAAGAAAGAAGCCTGGGATTTCTCATACGTGAAAAAATATTTCCTTAAGACAAATATTTTTCCCAATTACACTGTACTTTAGCACTTATTTTGCACACCTATGAAGTAAAAACTGATATGCTGTACTTTCTTTTTCCACACTAAAAATCATTCAAAGGAAATCTTACAAATAAGACCAAGGTATGAGATATCGAAGCTCAGAACTTCTCTGAGGAGGTGGCCATGGGCAATCTGGAGCTCTGTCTTTTCCACGCTATTATCTCCCAACCTTCCACCTCAGCCTCACAGAGGCATTCCATGAGATATATGCATAGACTATTTACTGATTAGACAAAAAGTATTTGGATGATCTCCAGCTTCCGTAATCCAAGAAGCCAAGAAATATAGAAGGATTATGTCAAGTTTGTGACTGTAAGAACAGAGAATGACTCACCCACTAAAGTTTTCCTTCTGATAAATTCTGAAATTTCTCTCATAAAATGGTGTGTACAAGGAAGTCTTACAACTATTCATCATACGTCCTGCAGAGCCAAGCTTAGTTATGCTATTAAATACCAAACCAAAATAAGGGGGTTGTAATTGTATGGGGAATATAAACATAAATTAAAAAAAAAAACCAACAAAATAAATACCAAACCAGATGCATTAGGGAGCTAATACATAAACTGAAATAAGTGCTGTGTAAGGAGAGGGGCACAGCTGTGGAAAGTTATAATGGAGAACTTGATCTAGACTTTGGATCTGTGAAAGATTTGGGCCTGGGGTGGGTGGGTACTTGTTCACAGGGAGGCAAATGTATGATGTATGGAGGAAGTTAACAAAGCCAATAGGGGTAGAGTGGTGATTGTAGTAAGTAGCCAGGAGTAAAAATAATGACAGTACAAAACACAGCAAAACAAAAACAGACAATCATATATCAGAGACATTCTGCAGGGGAGGAAGAGGGAGAGGGATCAGAGGGAGGTAGGAGCACAGGGGACTGTGGTGATGGTGCACGGGTTCCTTGGAGAAGGAAATTCTATGGGGACTCAACCTGAGGGGGTGGGGGGAAGCAAATGTTGTTTAAAAAAATAAAAAAAAGAAAAAAAAAAGAAGTAGCCAGGAGAACAAGTTCTAGTGGTTCATATTCCTTTGTAAGAGTCAACTCTTAAATATTCAGGAATTTCATAACACTGTTGATACAGTTTTGGTTGCTTGCAGTTAACCATGGTGAAAGTATTTACCCCACTAAAATCAGCAAGTGCTACAAGTTAGGGTTTAAATCACCCCTCCCCCACCTGAGCACTCTTGTTAAACATTTATATGCCTAGGTTAGGGCTCATGTTAAATATTTTGCTCTTCATTTTATTTTTTATTTTTATGCCCTTCATTTTAAAAGTAATGAGAAGCCATTAAACTATGTCAAGTAGGTCTGTGTGTGTATGTTTGATCATATTTCATAGTGAAATAAAGACTTTGTTTCCATAAAGTACGAATTGTTACTGTGTGATTGGTCCACAGAACAGCTGTTATTGGGGTTAGATGTGACTTATTTTGATGGACGCCTGAGGACCTTTGAGATTGCAGACAAAGACTGGAAACCTTACAGGCCCTGGCACTGTGTGATAATAAAAGCACATTTTTCTTCTTTGCTTTGAAGCATTAAAAGTGTCTGCTAACATATTTGGGGTATTATTAAATTAGTGTCAGCAATTAACATGTTGGTTTGATTTAATTGATCAGATTATCCATTATAGAAAGTAAGATCCTAATGGAGAAGGCCCCAGAAAATGTGCAATTTGATCTGGGAAAGGAAAAGGAAAAAGGCTGGAAGGGAGGAAATTTCTAGGAAGACAGCTTAGTTGGAGTCCTTTAGGGTTTTTTGTTTGTTTGTTTTTAAAGATTTTATCTATTTTTGCATAGAACAGGGGTGTAGGCAAGAGATGTGGGGAATGAGAGGATTCACCAGAGACAGAGTAGGGAGTATAACAGGCGGATTGACTGAAACACACTGCTGAGGGGAGCAGCAGGCGAGACAGGAGAGGTCTGCCGCACCACGTGGGTTAGCTCTCTGGCTAGGGATTGAACTCAGGCCTTCACAGTGGGCTGTTGTGGTGGTAGCGCTGAGACTTAACCCCCAGGCCAGGACCAGGGATTTGTGTAATCTGTTGAAGACACTGGACTTGTTGGTAAAAAGAAGCATCCTATCAGTCCAAAAACAACCTGTTGTGGAAAATTTTAATTATTAATGGCATTAAGGAATTTGTATCCAGAGAATATCCAGAATAATCAAGAGACCAAGCTTGGAGGCAATGCTACAATTGGAAGCAAGGACCAAAATCAAGCCCCAGATCTGAAAACACACTTTGGGTGAAGATAGAATGGCTGCCCTGACATTATCATCAAACCAGGACCCTGTATACTGCTGTGTGAAACAGCAAAGCTATTTCTCTTACTGCTCTGCCAGAGTGGAGGCATTGAGTCTTCAAATTACTAGCTTACAATTCTAAGTGCACAGCCAGTAAACATGGGCACAGAGTCTGGTCAAGTGCCTGGACCCTCACTGCAAGGGAGGCTAGACTAGAAATGCCTGGCATCGTTGCTTCTCTAGGGAGAGATGGGGTCTCTTCATGCCTAGAGTTTTTCGCACCATAGGTAGGAGACAATTATTCAATTCTGATAAGATGAATGTAGACAAGGGTCAGTGAGGACAAACTTCACCTTCTTCAAATTATTTGCTGGGGCTGATGACCAATGTGCTTGTCTCAGTTACGTAACAAAATAAATATTCAAACCAGACTAAGCATGAATGAGACAGAGTTTCTACCTTCAGGGGCCACTTCAAGACATCCCATATATGAAGAAAATAAGACAATGTAGTTGAGAGCCTAGACTCAGAGGGAAAATTCTTTAGTTTATAGAAAATGTTCATAGCTGTTTTTTTTTCCCCCTTGTCTCATATCCATGATGGTATAAGGTGATGATCATGAAACCCATTGCATGAGTGAGGAAAGTAAACCTCAGAGAAAATAGGCGTTTTTATACAGGACAGAGGCTGAAACCATAGGGGTTGTTAAAATGTCAACCTCCTTATTCTGACCCCCATCACCATCTTTGAGGTCAGCTTATGGGCACTCTTACTTTCTGAACCATTAGTCAAAATCATACTTTCTTCCGTCTCCAACTCCCCAATTTACTTTTTTTTTTAAAGATTTATTTATTTTTATACAAGAATTGGGGTACAGGTCAGAGATGCATGGGAGGGTGAGAGAATTCACCAGAGACAGAGTGGGGAGCAGAACAGGCAGACAGACCGAAATACACTGCTGAGGGGAGCAGCGGGCAAGACAGGAGAGGTCTGTCCCGCCAGGTGGGCTTCTCCCTGGCTGGCCAGGAATTGAACTCCTGCTGCAGTGGCTGTGGATTGCTTCGTTGGTTGCATCTTAACTCCTGCGCTACCAGGGAGGCCATCCCCAATTTACTTTTAGGAGAAGTCCAGATCCAGCTGACTACACCAAGTTCAGTGATTACTTTTTGAGTTATTTTTGAGAATTTTTATGCATGCTCTTATTTCTTCCTCACCAGAGTGTTTATAGTCTGTTTTATAGGTAAGACAATGAGCATAGAAATGTCTGAAATGACTTTGAGAAAGTCACACAGCTTGTGTGGGACTGAGCTGCCTGACAGCACCACCCTTCCATGCTCCAGGCCAGAAGTCAATCTTTCTGAAATGGAGCTACTTTTAATTTCTCCAAGTTTTAAAAACACCTGGGATCATGTAAGATTGTGTAGGAAAAGACTAGGAGATTTCAGTTCCTGTTTTGATTTTACTGGTTTTTTTTTTTTTTTTTGAGGTAATATTGTTTTACTGCACTGTATTCATTTCAGAGATAAGTTACCACACCATGCCCACTATCCAGGCACCCAAGATCCTCCACAACAGTCCACTGGGTCCTCTCCCTACTTTGCTCCCCACATCTCACTGCCCTCCTATGGTAGTTCCTGTTTTTTAAGAGGCGGGTGTGTACACGGGTGAATAGGCAAATGGATGAATGCATAGAAGAGAGCTTGAGTACAAAATCTCTGTTGGGGGAGAGAAGTGGGCGCCTCCTACAGCTTTATTCATCCCTTTTTCCATAACAACAAAGATGGAATTATTTTGAATTGCAGGAATAGCCAATAAGCAGAGGTGACCAAGAAGGCAGTCTGGTTCCAGCCATCACTTGGAAGGCGGTTAAGGCTTCTCAGCCTTCCTGTGGCCATTTCTCCGTAGGAGATGACCTGTCCTTGTTGCTCGTCCACCCAGATCCTCTTTAGAGTCAAGCCGCCTTCCTAGGCACTAGGAAAGCCAGGCTGGGCATGGCCACTTCCTGGATACTTCTGGATTATTAATTACTCTGGCATTCCCAAGAAGTCCTCTTTCTGACAACAACTTCATATTGCTTAATAGTTCCCCTTTTGAGTGTTGCAATTTCTGGTCTTGATTTGAAAATGTATTATTGACGCTTGATGTCTTTTAGAAATCAGTTGTAAATGATCTTCCTGCTGCATAAATGAGGCAGATTCCTATTGTGTAAGGCCATAAACATCCTATATTTAGTTGGCAGAGCATCAAAAGCATTGTTTAGGCAAATAGTAGCTTTGTAGGCCTCAGCTTGGGGTTGAATTGGATCAGATGATGTTCTTCCTCTTAACTGGTTTTAATTCTCTGCTTTATGAAGTCTGATAGATGTTATTGTGCCATGAAAAAGCAAATAGACTCTGATCAGGTGTACTCGTTTTTCACTATTACAATCGTGGACAAAATGTTTCTACAAAACAGCAATTAGAGCTATTTGCAGTTCAAATTGGACTCAGTGACTAAAACCTCCCCAGTAACGGGTTCCATTGGACTGGTCAGGCCTGGACAGAGGACAGTGATGAGATTCCTTCTGAGAAGATTCCAGGTGGGAGGATGGAGTGCCTCTCCCATCTGCTTCTAGTCACTCAATCTATTTTCCAATCTTTTTATTAAACCTATGAACAAAAAACTTCCCCTATTAAGGTAGCAAGATTCAGACAGGATTGTTTTCTCTGAGGCTGCCCTAAAGCTACCTGTTAATCATTTTATTTGAAAATTCAATATTGCTGAACTCCCACGCAAATTTCAGTGTGAGAGCTCCAGAGAGTTTTCTGGCTCTTAAGAATATAAGATTTATAGCCCGATGTTCCAATTAAGTAAAATGCAAGGGCTGGAGCAGAGAGAGGAAGGACATGGTCAAGTTACACAACAGAGATAAAGGTTGGCTGCTCTTTTTTCTCATTTCTGGCAAATCAGCAGGCTGTGAGAATCTGGGTTGTCCACGTTCTGCATCAGCTGCCTCATATGCCTGGTCTCACCTTCAGAAGCATGTTTGTGGTCATAGCACAGCTTGGTTTGCTGTTGTATATAACACTTCAAGTATTTTTTTAAAATAAATTTTATTTTTATATTCCCCATACAATTGCAGCCCCCTTATTTTGACCCTAATCCCTCCCCTCCCCACCCCCCACCCCCCATAGAGTGTCTCTGGTTCATAGTTTTTTGTTGATTTTGATTTTCACTTTCTTATAGTTATTCATTTTCCTGGTCCCTTATTTAAGTTTTCTAGATTCCTGCTATGAGTGAGACCATCCGGTATTTTTCTTTTTCTTTCTGGCTTATTTCGCAGAGCATGATCCCTTCCAGTGCCATCCATGTTGCTGCAAATTGCATGTGTTTATCTTTTTTTTTTTTGAATGCTGAGTAATATTCCATGGTGTATATGTACCATATCTTCTTGATCCAGTCATCTGTTTTTGGGCATTTGGGCTGTTTCCAAAGCTTAGCTATTGTAAATAGTGCTGCTATAAACATAGGGGTGCAGGTGCTCTTTGGAATTAATGTTTCTGTGTCCTTTGAGTAAATACCTAGGAGTGGAATTGCTGGATCATATGGAAGCTCTATGTTTAGTAGGTCCAGAAATCTCCACACAGCTCTCCGTACTGGTTGGACCAGTTTGCACTCCCACCAACAGTGCAGAAGAGTTCCTTTTTCTCCACATCCTCACCAGCATTTGTTGTTGCTAGTTTTTTTAATATGTGCCATTCTCACTGGTGTAAGATGGTATCTCATGGTAGTTTTGATTTGCATTTCCCTGATTCAAGTGATGACTTCAACTATTTTTTTATTTTTATTTTTTCCTAACATCATCGTAGTGCCCATAGTTTTGCCACCACTGTGTCACCTGTGGACATCACCATATTGCCTGGTGTTCTTCCCTCCCTGTTTTGACCCCTGCCCCTCCTCTTCCCCCTCCCTTGCTATGTGCCTCAGATCTATGCTCATTTTGCTAGTTTTGCCTTTTTCTTGACCTTTTGTTTGATTTCTCTATATTACATACCTAAGTGAGACCATCTGGTATTTATCTTTTTCTTTCTGACTAATTTTGAGTAGCATAATCCTTTCTAATTCCATCCACATTGCCACAAATGGCATGAGTTTGTCTTTTTGATCGCTGAATAATATTCCATTGTATAAATATGACAACTTTTTGATCCATTTGTCTATTTTGGGACATTTAGGGTATTTCCTTATCTCGGCTATTGTAAATAGTGCTGGAATAAACCATGATAGATTCCTAGGAGTAGAATCACTGGATTATTTGGTAGATCCATTTTTAATATTCTAAGAACCTTCACATAGTTTTCCATAGTGGCTGGTTCAGTTTACATTCCCACCAGCAACACTTTATCAACTTTGTTTTCGTTTTAAGTGATGAAATGATCTTAGCCCCATTTTCCAAGCTGAAATAAGGCTTTTAATAGTTAGAGCTTTTAATAGTTTCAACTTATTTTCATGTTACTTCTCAAAAATCCTCAATGTAGGGGGAGCTGGTATTACTGTACCCCTTTTACAGAAGTTTCAAAAAGAAAGGAGGGGAGGTAATTCACTACTTACTAGATAAGTTGATTTACTTCTAGTTGAGGAGATTAAGACTCTAAGGTGAAACTGTCCATGTTTCAATCCTGCTCTTGCCATTTGGAGGTGTGACCTCAGTGTCTACAATCATCAAATGGGAATAATAATAAAACAATAAGAGCCCTTACTTAATAGAGGTTTTAAAAGAGTGAATGAATTAAAACATTCAAAGTAATTAGAACAGTGCCTGTCCCATCCTAATAATAAATAGTAGTTGTTATTTATCATCTTAATTATTATTACCTGGAATACAATCTATGCTATTTTGGGTAGGCTATGGATGTCAGATCCTTTGATTTCTAGCCTAATTTTTCTTATTTTAATTTTGAAGCACCAGAAATGAATCTTACTCCTGTCAACTAATTTGTTTTTGCAGAGTGAGCATAAAACAATAAAATCATTTCTAGGTGAATTGCCCCAAACTTATTAACTGTTTACCATGAAGATGACAGATGGAGAGGTGATTTGAATAGAAAGCATTATTGGGAAGGGTTAGGAGGAGACACCTTGGTCTGAGCCATTCATTGACTGTGAAAGGACTCATTAGGAAAATGATTTGAGGTGGTTTTCTTGGATCTCTAATGTCAACTGTTTTCATTTGGTGGAAAGGAAAGGCCCAAATATGGTGGGAGAAAGTCTAACAAAAAGATTGAAAGCTAAATGAGAGAGAGAATAAGCAAAGATAATAAATCTAAGTTGTCTATCTAGAGTATATTTGCAGCATTTTTATTAATGCTTAAAATACCTGGATCAAGTGTGAATGTCTCCCTATAAAAAATAGTGAATATATTTGCTGCACCTATCTATAGATTCTTCTGTAGCCATTAAAAAGAATGAAATGCAATTTCAGCTGACTTGCAGGGATTTTCATGAATTATTATTGACTAAGCAAAGAATTATGTGAAGTGAGTATCATATGATCCTATTTTAATAAAACAAATGTAGACAAACTTCTCTGTGTATATTTGTATAGGATTATATGAGGATAGAGGAAAAGTAAAGAAGCACAAATATGTTGTTAACATGAATTCTCTTGCAGAAGAAAGGGGTTGTGATGGGAACAAGAGCAGGGGAGAAAAACAGTGCATCAGGACAGATTTGCATTTGGTTCTGCTTATAAAAATAAAGAGAAAATTCTTTTATTGACAGGCATTTAAAAATCAATGTGTGCTTTAAAAGATGTAATGGTTTTTTTCCCTTAAAAACATAAAAAGCATCTGACAGTCAGGTACATCTTAAGTCAAGGAAATGAAGGAAATTCATAGAAAGCTGGAGGTCAAACAGTAGCTTTAATACTTCAGTTTCCTTGACTCTAAAGTTTTAAAGGTGTGCTGTCCTTTACTAGGCGCGTGTGGCTGAAATGTGGCTAGTTCAAAATGAGATGTGCTGTAAGTGCACAAATACACATCAGATTGCAAAGCCCCTGTCTTTGAACACAAATAATATAATTTAAAGTCACTCATTATGGTTTTAATATCAACTACCTGTTAGATGAAAAGAGCTTGGCTACACTGAGTTAAATGAATATATTATTAAATTAATGTCATCTCCTTTTTTTAGCATGCTTAATTTAGAAGAGTCTAGTTTAGAGAATTTATTAAAAATAAATTAAATTTAGAAAATTGAATAAATGCCACAACTTGTGTCACTCACATGATGTTTGTACATCGTTGGCCTAGCAGAATTAGGGAAGAATAAAGAGGTGTTGGGGTGGAGAGGAAACTCATTTTTATATAACTTGTTAGGAAAGAATGCTAGGTGTTGTGGAAAAGGGTAGTATCTTTAAGATGGGGGTTCTCAAAATGTGGGCCCTTTATGAACATCATCAGCATCCCTGAGAACATCTTTGAAATGAAAAGTTTCCCATCTTATTAGATACCTACTAAATCAAAACATTTGGGCATGGAATCCAGGAATCTGTGTTTTTACAAAAATTTCAGGGCATTCTGCTGTAGGCTAAAATTTGAGAACTACTGATTTAGGATAAGACAGTTTAGATAAAATCCTTAACAATGGGAACCAGGAAGAGAACATAGTTAGTCTGAGCTTTGGAAGATGCTTCAAAATAGGCTGAGCTTATCCAAAAGGCAATGCACTCAGCGTGCTACAGGAACATAGGCTTTTAGCAAAGGGTCATTCTTGAAGAGAAATTCTGAGCAAGTAAATGGTGGTTAAATGGTTCAATTACTTTCAAGTTGCAGCATCAGCCTCAGAGCTGTCATTATTGTGTTTCTTTGATAGGTGTGATTTTTACCTACAAGACAGCTTGGAGAATCAAAGAGTCATGTGTGAAACTTGGCATTTGGAACCATTTCGAAAGCTTTAATGACCTCACTTTCTAAAAAACAAGTTGGCTATCATTGGAAAGAAAATAGTATATATTTATCTTTGGGATAGAAACAGGTTAGAAAAGATTGTATTACTCAGTTTTATCTAACTTTCATGTAAAAAATAAAATTTCTTTAAGCAACAAACTTTCTACTTCTGACAAGTAATTTTGTTTCATCTTTGAAAATGGCCTATTTCATTGATGAAAAAAATCGCAAACCTATTTTCATTTCCTTAAAAAAATGCTCGAGTGAACACACCAGAATGGAAGTCATGTTCTCATTGGGGGAGAGGGCAGAAGACATGGGGCGTGCTTGACAACATGCCACATTTCATAATAGAGATGTGATGGAAGACTTTTCATTTTTATGCTGTACATTCAGAGACAGAAAGTGACTTGTGACTGAAAAAAACTTATGAACAGGCGATTTCATTATTGTAACATAGACTACAATGACCCAGCCAACATTTCTGTTTTTACAGTAATGTGTTACTTGACGTACCATCCCATGGGTAAATTAAGTAACAAAGTGACATTTTCTTTAATGTCCATCTAACTATGCCTCTACATAGCTAATACCTGTGGCACAGAAATGATGACAAGATTAGTAGAAATAAATAGCCTGAAAACTGTGCAGTGGGTCCAGTGAGAAATATTTCTTGTCTTGAAATATGTCACTATATGGTCATATTTCCTTTCTGGGTAGACGTGGCCAAAGTAGATATTGAATATAAATAACGGTGGTATAAAACTTATGAAAAATGAGGAACATGTTCTAAGGAATTTTAATGTAGTCTAGAAATCAGAGGAAGAGTGTCTTGAGGACCTGATGGGCTATAATGGGAGAGAGGGGGCCAAGGAGCCTTATGGGAACAGCTCCCTGGTACAATAAAAGCTTGGGGTACAAAGTTGCATTTGAGACAGTGCAGAGTAAGAGTCAGTGGAAGGAAAAAAATCAAACATGAAAATAGAGACATAGGTAGGAGCTAGGACTGCAGTTGAAGGGTCATTTTAACCTCCATCTCCAAATATACATTTTTAGTAGATTTCAGTGGCTTCAGTGCAAGTGAGGAGTTGTGTTGTAGTAAGAAGTTGTAAGAGTTGTGTTGTATTAAGTAGATCAATTTAATCAACACTTGTATTAGACCAGGCAAAAATAATTGTGGGCCTCACTAGGATGGTGGCTGTTAAAATGGATGTGGACAATATTTAGGAGGTAGAATCAACATGATTTGGTGTTGAATTAAATGTATGGAATAAGGTAGAAGATTCCCCTCAAGGTTCTGATTTAAGTATGACATGAGACATTGATGAAAGAGCAAGATTACTATTAGCAATGTTATAAATTTTGACTTTTTTTTTTTAAAGATTTATTTTTCCATACAAGTACTGGGGTACAGGCCAGATGCACAGGAGGGTGAGAGGATTCACCAGAGCCAGAGCGGGGAACAGAACAGGCAGACTGATGAAATACACTGCTGAGGGGAGTAGTGGGCGCAACAGGAGAGGTCTGCCCCACCATGTGGGACCCTCGCTGGCTGACCAGGATTGAACTGGCACTGCAGAGGCTGTGGATAGCTTCACAGCGTGGCGCTCAACCGCCTGTGCCACCAGGGGAGGCCCCAAATTTTGAAATTTATGCACAAATGTATCATCTAAGTGGAGATACATAGCAGAATAGATTTGAATGACCCGGCATAGAGTTGAGAATCCCTGGTAAATGAATGATAATTGAAGCCAGGGCAGTGGATACGTCCCCCTGTCACACTTGCTATCGTGCTAGAAGAAAGAGTGTGTAGGCCAGAGGACTTGCAACCATCTAAAGTGATGAAAACAATTGCAAAGAAGAAGAAAAAATAACACACGTTATCAGAGAGGCAAAGGAAAGACTTTGTAGAAGAAGCACTTAGTAGCAGTGTCAAATGCATCTGAGATGGCAAATGTGATACAGGCTGGAAAAGCTTAGTGGTGACTCGTAAGAACAGTTTCTATGGGATGATCAAAACAAAGGACAGGGCTTCCCTGGTGGTGCAAGGAGTTAAGACAGCACAATGAAGCTATCGAAGGCACTGCAGTGGGAATTTGATCCCCAGCCAGGGAGATACCCACATGACACAGCAGACCTCTCCTGTCTCACCTGCTGCTCCCCTCAGCAGTGTATTTCAGTCAGTCCACCTGTTCTGTTCCCTGGTCTGTTTCTGGTGAATCCTCTCATACCTCTGGCCTGTACTCTAGTTCTTGTATGCATAAATAAAAATAAATCTTTTTAAAAAAAAAGATGGGGAGGAGAGGTCAGATATAAAAGATCAGGTGAGGGGAAAAGAATGAATAGAATAGGGTCCTGAGGATGTAAAAGGGCGGGGAGTTCTGCATTTAGGTGGGAGATGGGAGCCCCTTTAATTGTCATAGGCAAGAAGAAACAGTTTCTATCTGCTAATGTCTGTTCCTCTGGACAGTGGGCGGGCACTGATTTACTGAGAATGAAGGGGAAAAATGAGAAAAGAAGGTTGAAGTGGTCATTAAGGAGAATGGAAAAAAAGGACCTGACAGGGGAAACCTAATGAAATGGTTGAACAGAGTGAAGGTCCAGACGAGGACTATAACTTTTAGTGGTTTCAGTTTGATTGTTTGCATGTGGTCTTCCCCATTGGAGCTCAGCAGTATAATGGAAGAGCGCCCCAGGCAGATGGCCACCATTTAACAGAAGTGTGACCTTGGGTAAGTCACTTACTCTCTCTGAGCCTCTAATTCCTGAAATGTGAAGCCTCTAATTCCTGAAATGGGCTTTTACCCACTTGACAGAATTGTTGGAATCATTAAATGAATTAATATGTGTCAGTACTGAGAAAAGTTAGCATTATGTGTACACTGTGTTAGTTAACTTCTAGCATTGGAGTTTTGTCAGGTTAGGATGGGAGGAGCAAGGGAGTGGGAAATATTAACAAGTGAGAGGTTGGAGTTTAGACCAAGCAGTTAAACTGGAGAGCATGGCAAGTGAAGTCTTTGATTCTGGCAATGATTCGATTATCTTGTATTTACTGGATGTCCTCCTACTACAGATTCCTAGCCCAAGACGACAGTGTGGATGCAAAAGAAATAACATTATCTGAGTTCTGTTATTCTAATTCCTAACTTCCCCTCATCCCATCCACAAGGAATTTCATTAAAAATAACCTTACATATGTTCTCTACTAGAGGAGTTTAGCTTGAAGCAGTTCCTGGGTGTGACACTTCATGTTTTGAATTCCTGTGAAATGGGAGAGTTTTCTAACAAGAGGAAAAATAAAACATAAGGAACAATATTAAGGGAATCCCCTCAAGTTAAGGCAATTTTGTTTAAAGGCTGTAAATTTGCCAACTGTTTATGTTCTTTTCCTTGAGGTCCACAATGCAATTTAAGCCACAAAAACAATCAGTTTGGCCCAAGCTTGAATTGCAGCAGAATAAATAGCTTTCAAAACTGAACTTTCAAAGGTGTTCTATGCATTGCTGATGTGCTGAGATACTCAGCGGGGCTATTTTGTCTCAGAGAATACATTTTTGTGTGGTCATTCAGGTCAGGCTTTGGGACCAGGGCTTTTTATCATATAAACGTAAATGGACTTTAGACACCAACATTTATTTGCAGGTAGGAAAATGATTGAGATTTTATATGGCAAGGATATTATTGAAGAACCCATTGAGCTCTCTCAAAATAGGAAATAGTTTCAAGTACTAACAAGCAAATAAATAAGCAAAGTACAATTATAGACTTAGGACCCTAACATCCCTGGGCATCTAGAAAGCTTAGTTTTTTTTCTTGTCTGTGTAA
Organism: Talpa occidentalis; assembly: GCF_014898055.3. Taxonomy (NCBI): domain Eukaryota; kingdom Metazoa; phylum Chordata; class Mammalia; order Eulipotyphla; family Talpidae; genus Talpa; species Talpa occidentalis. The sequence continues at coordinate 133,907,106 of NW_023603184.1, read as the reverse complement.
ATGGTTTTCCTTGAATTTAGATGGGACACTTAGAAGGGGGAGGGTGGAGGAAGGAAAGGTCAGTGTAGTTCATCTTAGGTACATATGATGACACTCTTATCTCCAAGATACCCCCAGATGAGTTGTCTTCCCAGGAATTGCTGTTGGACAGACATCCATTATGACAAATAGTTTACTTGCAAACATTGATTGCAAGCTTTCTATGTATCAGAATCTCTGCAAATCATTGGAGACAAGTGAAACAAATATGTTCTCAGTTCTCAATGGACTTTATACTCTAGCAGAAAGTAAGATAAGAAAATGTTAGAAATGGGATTTTATAGATTTCAGGAGGAACCTAATCAAACAGGGGAAGAGGAAGGCTACTTGGAAATGAGAAGACTGAGTGGATCTTGTGAGGTAAACAGGGACTATTTTAGTGACGAATTGGAGTGGGTGGCGTTGGTAGGTTAGGAAAGAAAGTTAGTGCTGTGAGTACAGAAAAGGTAACGATCCACTGGAGATATATAAGGATTGTACTTAGGGGCCCTAGGAAGATTTTAAGGAACAAAAATTGGAAGAGAGGGAAGGAGACTAGCCAGATTCTGGAAAACCTTGCAAGCTTTACCAAATAGAATGAAATTTACTGTTAAATCATCGGGAGACAGGGCAAGATTTTTAGATGGCAGGGTGGCATAAGCGGATCTATGCTTTCACCAGATCACTCCTGCTACTGTGTGGGGTGGGATTGGAAGGTGTCCAGTCCAGAGGAAGCAGGAGCAGTAACTGCTCCAGGAAAGAGATGGAAAAGGCCCACATTGAACCTGGTGGCAGTTGGAATAGAGAACTAGAGCTAAGATGGGGTGACAGTAAAGAGTGTAGGATAGATAGGATGAGGAGTAAGTGGTATGGCAGAGGAAGGAAATAAAATGTTTATATTTCTTGCTTTCATATGGAATAGTAGGTGGTTTCTTTCACTGAGAAAAGTAATATAAAATAGACAAGTTTAGGAGCTAGATCTACAATTCAGTTCTAGACATACTCAGTTTTAAATGTCTTTGCTTCTAAGAAGGAAAAACCTTAGAGTTAGTGGTTGGATATAAGTGTTGACATCTCAAGGGAGATACTTGAGTTGGATGCATCTGTTTAGAAGTCTTCAGGATACACATGGTGATTTAATCCATGAAAGTACAGTTTTAGGAAGAGCGAGGATAAATGGAAGATTACCATTATGATAGCACCCCACGGGGCAAACATTTAAGTCATAAGTAGAGGAATGAAACCCTGAGAAAGGGCTGTGAAGAGATGGTTCTAGACACCAAAGCAACAAATGTAATAGAAATCAATGTGAAGAAGGTTTCAGTAAGGAGTCAAGTGCTGCTGGCATGTTGGATGACGTAAGAGTTGAATGTATCCATTGGATTAGAATCTAGCTGCTCCTAGACACTTAGGCACAAGCAATTACCATGCCATTTATGGGCAAGAAGCTGGATTACAATGGTTTTAAATTAATATGCAGAGAAAAATTGTTAAACTACACATTAAAGAGAAGTTGCGATGTGGGGCTAAATAATGAGAAGAACTTACTGAGCTGGAATCTATTTAGTCAACTTCTGAGGTATTTTTTTTTTTTAAGATTTTTTATTTATGCATACAAGAACTGGGGTACAGGCCAAAGGTGTGGGGGTGAGAGGATTCACCAGAGATAGAGTGGGGAAGAGAACAGGCAGATCGACCGAAGTACACTGCTGAGGGGAGCAGCGGGTGAGTCAGGAGAGGTCTGCTGTGCCATGTGGGTTGCTCCCTGGCTGCCTGGGGATCGAGCTCATGCTGCAGAGGCTGCAGACAGCTTCACAGGCTGCATCTTAACCCCTTGCACCACCAGGGAGATGTGCCTGTCTAGATACTGAGAAGAAAAGATTCCCGGTGAAGGGGAGATTGCAAATTTAGAGAAGAGGAACACCTTCCTCTGTGTGTTAGTCCAGAGATTGAGTTCCAGGACTTGGGAATCAAAGTAAAGTACCAGGATCTCGGGAAGCATCTGTTGCATCAGCAGGGAGCTTGACAGAAAGGAGCAATGCCAGGTCCTACTCCAGACTTATTAAACCAGATTCTGTCTTTTAACATGACAAAAAATTCTCCTGAGGTGGGAAGATCAGATAAGGAGGATAAGGACCAGGTGAGTGTCTTGGTGTTGATAAAGAAGGGAGTTGCAGTGATACCTCATTTTGTTGTGAAGGAATGAAGTAGAAAGAGGCAGTAAGTTCATGTGGTAAACGAGTCTGCCCTTGAGGTTTGAAGGGGTAGCACTAAAAGCTTGACTGAAAGAGAAACCCTGGAATATATTGTGGCAACTGATTGTGTAGATGTCGCCAGCAGCCTAGGGTGGTATTGGAGGATGCTGACATTTAGATTGGTGGAGGTTTGGGAAGGTTTGGGGTTTTGCTAGCAAGTGGGCATCAGCAAGAAAGATAGTGAATTAATGAACCACAGGGTCTAGTTTAGAAAGAGAAGTCAGTAAAAATCAGTGGGAGCTGATAGATTGGAAGAAAACAAACACCCATCACAGTCATTAATAGAAATGAGAAATACTACACTGCCAGTAACAATAGCCACATGTTCCAAAAGACCTGTTCCCTCTCACTGCCAATCTTTTTGGCTGTATGTTTTACAAATAACCCTTGTAAAACATACACTTTCCCTTCCAGTCGTCACCTATCCAAGATCCGCTTATGCCACCCTGCCATCTAAAAATCTTGCCCTGTCTCCCGATGATTTAACAGTAAATTTCATTCTATTTGGTAAAGCTTGCAAGGTTTTCCAGAATCTGGCTAGTCTCCTTCCCTCTCTTCCAATTTTTGTTCCTTAAAATCTTCCTAGGGCCCCTAAGTACAATCCTTATATATCTCCAGTGGATCGTTACCTTTTCTGTACTCACAGCACTAACTTTCTTTCCTAACCTACCAACGCCACCCACTCCAATTCGTCTGAGATGAATCTGAGATGAATCTCAGCCTGAGATGAATCTCAGGCTGCTCCAGCACTGACACTGCAGTAAGATAGCTTCCACGTTACCAAATCCACTGCAGCTCTACACTTCTTTAAATGGGAATATGGCATCAGAATGATATTCTTTCCTAACTTGAATGCCCTTTATTTTTTTTATAACCATTTTCAAAATTTATACCTGACATATATTATGAGTGCTACACTGGTTCTGCTCCCCCAAATGTTATTTCTCTAACTTTTAAACCTAAGAGCACTTTGTTCCTCCTTTATGATGCTATTTAACTCTCTCTATGTGTATAGAATATACATTAATAAAACTTTATATGAACACACATGTATCAATCCTGCACACACACACACACACAATCCAAGAAACAGTAACATTTGAATAATATAGGAGTTGTACTAATTTTGTTGCAGTGCCTGACAAAGAGAAGGTTTTGGGGTTGAATCACAGGGTTTAGGAATGGAGTAGGTTATGCTGAAGATGGATGGTTGGATTTTACCCTCCAAAATGGGGACTCAGTGAAAGTTTAAGGTAGGGAAGTGATGTATTAATGATATTAGCATCTCTGCACGCTCATTCTGTCTACAGTGTACGGGACTGAACAGAGGTGCTCATGGTGAGAGGCAAGAATGTGCAAAACCCCCATGATTGTCCAGATGAGGAACAGAGTCTGCAAAGGCAGATTCTGGACAGGAAAATTCTCATTTAATAAATTTAGTAAGGTTGTATGTAGGAGATGAGGCTAGGAAAGAAGTATGTAGTTCGTCCTGGTTTCTGGATTGGGTGACACAGGTAATGGCATTCACTGATATGGATAGAAAGAGAAGCAGGTTGAGGGGAGAGGGAAGAGGATGGGTGGGGAGCAAAGAGTTCAATCTTCGATTTTAAAAACTATTTTACTTGCAATAATAAACATTGGTTGAACACATTAGTAAATAAGAAAGAATGAGCTGCTGTGTTTTGAACTTTAAAGACAAGTCAAGGTTGAAATGGAAACATCTTATTAAAAATATTTACTTTTATTTCACCCAAGTGGAACTTACACACCACTCCTACTGCCAAGTCTGGTGGCAAAGCAAAACATCTGGTTGAAATTCCACTGACCTTTAGATACACCCAAGTTTTCATATGATGCTCATTTTCATTCCAAATGGCACAGCACAGCCCTAGGGACAGTACTTTCTGGAGCATTTGAGCAATAAAGAGAATTTGTGCAGTACTTGCATTTCACATGCAGATTTTCAAGCCAAGTTGCTTCTAAACTCTGAATTAGGCACTTTTTAAACATTTGCATATCTGAGTTTGTCTCTGCATCAGAAAATTTGCAGACTGATCATGGATGATATTAAGTAAAGTCACTGATCCAGCTCAATGTTTGCCTCTGAACTTCAGGAGAGGCATCTAGATGCCTCTAGGCATGAAAAGAAGCATAGAGGACATTGTATTTAGGATCAAGAAGGAAAATACAAGAAACATACCCTATCATTCTACCCGGATCTCAGTATTTTGTAGCGTAAACATATGGCTAGGTCAACTTCTTAATACAGTCTGTTTGCAGTAGCCTAATTGAATGTCCTAATTGCTATTTTTCATCCATGATTCTCTGGTACTTAGAATTGGAAATGTTGTCCTAAATAGGTGGAGCTGCTATTTTTATGTCCCCTTTGGTATACCCACTTTTGATAGGCAAAATAATTACATCCCTGGAGTGTATGAATATGTTACCTTCCATAGTCAAAGGGAACCTGCAGATATGATTAAGTTAAGGGTTTTTTGTTTTTTGTTTTTTTTTTTTTTTTTTTGGTGGGGGGAGATCATCTTGGATTATCCAGATGGGCCCAGTGTAATCACAAGAGTGATTATAAAAGGGAGGCAAGACAGTAAGTGTCAGAAGTAAATGATGTGATAAAGGAAGTAAGAAGTTGGCATGTGAGAGCAAGGGGTCATGAGCCAACTACCACCAGTGGCCTCTAGGAACTGGGGACATAGAGGAAAACAGAGATTCACCCCTAAACCTTCCAGAAAAGATGCAGCAGCCCAGCCAACAACGCCTTGATTTTAGAACTGCACCAGGGTAAATTTGTGTTGTGTTAAGCTGTAGGCTTCTGGTAATTTATTACAGAAGCAATAAGAAACCAAAAGCACCACTGCTCAAGTCAACATAGAAACAATGTTAAAGTGGGAAGGGACGCTTAGGCAGAAGTAGAATTTCCCAGTGGATTTTAAAAGAATTTCAGTCTGTGTCTTGATTACAAATGCTGCCATTAGTGCGCTCGAAAAGAATCCCTTGCGGAATAAAGGTTTGGTCCAGCTTAGACACAGAAGTCAAAATAGTTGCCTACCTTAAGCAAGGTACTTACTGTCATGGTAACCACTTAAGAAATTGTCTATGTTAACAGTTTGGTTGGATTTGAAGCATTCACGATCTGTTCTTAACGTGTTTTCTTAACTAAAAAAAAAAAAATCAAAGGTCCTTCAGGACTCTCAAAGTAGCTCCTTGATGCACTGGATTTGGTTGAATTTTCTGCTCAGGTTTGAATTTGTAGGCAGTGTTTTAGAGTATTTATATCCTGCAGGGAAAACATGGAAATTTATTTATGAATTGTAAGCCCTGGCTTGCACTGTTCATGAAATCAAAAGTACATCATCCCTGCCAACTTGTGGGCTTTCTTTTAAAACAAATATGCCCACACAGATCCTAGAGTATAATTGGCATAAAGCATTTTTAAAAATTGTGTAAATGTTTTAAGTTTGTAAATCGCAGGCCCTGTGTTGTCAAGCAGCGATGGAACACCCAGGATCCATGGATGGTGAGGCACGTGACTCAGCAGAACCAGCAGTTATGAGTGGTATGAGTGACTAATTGCTAGTATACTACTGGCAAAGAGCCCCTGAGAGGCGAGCATCCATGAGTCATATGATTTTTGTAGTTTTAATGACAACCCTAGAATTACATTGGCATTGCCTCCAAATTGTGAAAACATTTAAAGAAAGCAGGATTCATGTTAACTGGTATAACTCAGTGTGAAACCTAAATCAAGGAAAGAAGCGGGAAGAAGAAATAAAAATTCTCATGCATACAAGAGAGACATATTTTCATGGGTTCACTCTATAATCGCTGTCTACCACTCACTGTGCTTTTTCAGGACCGAAAGATTTGCTTCCAGCTATTAGTATGGGAGAGTAGCCCTCAGCCAAGGATGAATGAGGTCTTGACAAGACTGTTTACTGAAATCCAGGAACTTAAATGTTGTGATTTTACTTATGTGTTTCCCTTGGAATCTGTGTATTCAGGGATCTGTGACATTGAATGTGCCTAGAACACATTAACTAATGTGTCCTAATACTAGGGAGAAAGCTAGATAAAATTTCATTGAATATTGCTCTACCATAGTCTCCAGTGAGTGCTGCTTATTTGCTCTTCTACTCCCTAGTAACTTTCATGTCAAGTGTTCATCATTAATTTTTTTTTTTTTTAAAAAAGCCCCAGGTTGTTAACAACCACAGACCACCAGTGAAGAGTGTTTGAGTATCTCCTATGCTTGTAACCCTTGTCAATGGTACCTTGTCCCAGAGTGTTGTAAAACTTTTCCAGCGCATTTCAGGCTGTCAGCATCTACGCACATCTGTTTTGTTCTAATCTTTCTCACCCTTGCTTTATTTCAAGGGTTGATACGAGGATTTCAGCAGGGTATAAACTCAAAAGTTTGGGGATATAATGCCAAGTGTTCTACTTGTTTTCCTAGAATTTGCTCAAATCCCTAGCTCATTGCTGGATATATGGTGACATTAAGGGGGCTTTCAGGTCTCGAATCATAAAATGACACCACTTCAAGCTGACCATTATGGAATCTGGCATATAAGGCATGCACATAATCCTTCTATTATATCATGGCCCATGTTCACTTCCATGCTGAATTTGAACACCACAAAGGCACACTGTATAGTAGGAGTTGTGAAATGACTGTAGCATTCGTTCGATTTTACTCCTGAAAGAAAGGTTTTGTATCTGGTATTAAAGTTAGGGCACATCCTCTTCAGGATTTTCTCTGTGATGCTGGTTTGGGTATAGACTCATTCGAACACTCCCAGGCTGCTGATGAGAACCATTCTCGGACAGTTCCTTGCATAATTTGTAACATTCTCTGTTCTCATTATTTGCTAAAAAATGTTTGTAAAAAATGGAACATAAGGATAGAAGAATAGCATTCCTTTAAGATATGTAAATATTGATTATTAAATATTATAAATCACATGATAATGTTTCTGAATCCTGCATACTTTTTCATTGTTAAAAACTAATATTTGCAATACCTGCCTGTGAACATTACACTTCATTTTTATGAAGCTAACAGTCACTGGCAATGAGGACAACTGCTGCAGAGCAGGGCAATATTACTCCTACTGTGGCCATTTTGAGAATAAAACAGAGCTTTGCATGCTCCCCACTAGAGCATTATTGAGACAGGAAGGAAAACATTGGAATTCAGGAGAATCTAGGAGAAGCTTAAAGAGATAGCAAATAAGATCTAGGGAGCATTTGGCAGAAAGAAAATTAACACAATGAACATATGGTGATCCGACTGAAATTTTGTATATTCTGGCAGCGTTTTGCCTAATGCCACAGCGATTCCTTCTCACTGTTTAGTAAATGGGTCTAAGCATAGGTGGAAATGAAAGACAGAACATGACAAGGAAGCAGAAATCATTTAAGCTCAACGTATTAGACTGTTTTCAGGGCAGCTAATTTTCTAGCGCTCTGCTTGGGCTGTGTCTTCCTTTGCTTATACCAATTACCTCCCCTGCTCACCCCCAAGAAAGCTGATATCCAGGCTCTGGCATAGGATCCAAATCAGCCTAGAAGGGATGAACAGGGCTGGAGGTGGGGGTCATAGGGGGGTAGAGAAATGCCTTTCAGGCAGTGAGTAAATTACTTTGATGAGCAGCCCTTTGTTATTTTTGCTAGTTCCAGTGGAAAAAAATTGAATCCATTGATGTTGAATGATATTTCATAGATTATTTTTACTCCTTTAGGGTGTGGGAATGAGGAAAACAGACATTTCTTCGTATGCTGTAGTGAGGACTGGAGGACTGTGAGATCACATGACTTGTGGTTGGTTTCTTGGGATGTGGTCACCAAGGTTTTATGAGATTTCTTTTTTGTAAGTAAGTAATGTTGGTTTACATCATTGTTTGTATTTTGGGAATATAAGAACACCCCCAGTTCCCCAGTATTATTGTCTTAGTGCACTCACGACAAAGCATGTGTGATCCTGCTAAGGAAGTTTTCTTAAACTGTATCTTTCAGTTGATTAAAATCAATACAAAATTGCTTTATAAAATTGCTGCGGAGATAATTATTTTTCTAGGACAGATATTAGTGCTTCTTTAGGTTTTTGCAACTCTGAAACATCCAAAGCATCATTATTAAAAAAATATTTCATGTAAGATGCTATATATATGTTTTGATTTAGTATTAGTGTCACCTTTTGTATCTTGAATAAAACAACTGATGGTCTATACTTTTTACAATCATCATGTGATTCTGTGATACTTGGTTAAAAATAATTTCTAACATTAATCCAAAAGGCAATAGCTATAGATCATCATATACGTTCTATAAAGGCTGGGATAGGGCTGTTACTCAGTGTGTTGGCAGAGAGATTACTTAAAGATGAGTGATTAATAACACTGGCTTTCAAAGTGAGTATATGTATGGGTGTAGTACATACCTGTGTTTCTGCAGTATCTGGTAGATTTTTTCCCCCATTTAATCTTTACAAAATATTTTTGCTATAATAATTCAGTTCTCCAGACTAACTTTGCCTATTGTACTACTTGACTCTTTTAATTTATAACTCTTCAAAGTTCTATGTGTATCATGTACTTGTCATAGCAGTTACCCTGTAATTGTTATAATATGCATTTAGCAATGAATTTCTGGCAGTTGGGTGTTTTAGAACCATCTATCCAAAGCAGCAAACATAAGACTTAGCAGTTTAAGTGACTAGGAGTATGTGAAAGATCAGAATGATTGGAAAGCAGCATAGCACAGTGAACTTGGCAACCTGGGTTCAAATCTGTTTTATTACATACCAGCTGCATACCCTTGGTCAACTTAAGTTCTCTGTGCTTTAGTTTTCTTATTGGCAAATAATTCCTCATGGCATAATAATAGTACTCACCTCATAAGGTTGCTGTAGTACACATAGTAGTGCCTGGTCCCATAGCACAGGATAATGGATTAATCCATTAGTCTTTTGTAATCTAAGCAAATTTGCAAAGATTGTTCCTATTTAATCTTTGCATCTTTAAAATTTGCATCTATTGTTCCCCACTATAGATGAGAATATTAAAACTCAGAGCCAAAGAGATTTACCCAAAGTCTATTCCAAATCCCATGTACCATTAATGACTGTTCAACTACCTATTTGGTTATCAAGCATTGGTTTGAAACTCTTCACCCTACATAACAATGGATTGTAAAATCCAGGACTATCCAGTGCAGCAGTCCGCAGCTGGAATATCTTGGGAAAGACAGCCAGATGGATGGAACAAGAATACTGCCAGAGAATTCCACTCCCAGAGAAGTTGAAGTGAGGGACTGCACTGACCAGTTTGGGCCAGTAGCTCCAACTGGTTCCTTGCCTGTGGCTAGTTAACACTTTCGCAAAGGCTTTACAGTTTAGATCTTCTTACTGTGTTGGGTTCTACCCAAAGAGAGGATCAGCAGCTCTGAGGATGCACCTCTGTTAAAACAAGGCTGTGTGCTCTGTGCCTGTTCTGTTATATGTCCAGATGATTCTGAATGCTGGAATCAGCTGTCCAAGTCTGGATTTCCTTGTCTCCTTGAATAAGCACAAAGCCACAGACCTGGTGTCAGAAGTCAAGGGGTCTAGTGCCAGTCTTGTGTCTTTTTAGCTATGTGATCTTTCTAAATCTAATGCCTCACTTTTAGACAGGCCTAAAAACATCATGCCTGTGTTTTTATTCTTTTAGGCTTGCAAAATTATGAGGTAAAATAATAAGAAAACACTCCTGTAACTTGCAGTATTATTATTTTCATAGTCATGATCTTGACTAATCACCCATCTGGGCACACCATAAAGATTTTCCCCTTACCCAGCAACACAGTGAAAGGGACACCACTTGGCAGATCCAGCAGCAAGTCAAGACCTCTTAATGCCCTGTAGGAACCACTTAGCACTTTAGAATCAGCCAAACTGGCTTAACTTTGAGAAGACACACAGAATGCTACTTGGAATTCACTTGCTTATCTCATTAAGCTGGGAGACCTTGCCAGCCATCTTCACTTTCCTCTATTTTCATTTCTCTTGCTTTCTTTGGTCAGCATATTCATGTAGAGGATTGTGATGTAAGTATTGTGGGAACAAATACAACATAGTTTGTATTCCTGGTTAGTGTTCCAGAGGTTACCAATATTTTTGTTCACTATTTAATGACTACCTTTCAAAACAAAGAAACAAACAAACAAACAAACAAATCTGCTTATGAATTGTGAAAGGAAGGACCTGATTGTATTGATTAGGTTAACCTGATTAAGTTTTAAAGTGTGTGAAGTAGAATTAGCTTTGGCTTGTAATTTCTATTAAATGGAACCATCCATGTGAAATTAATGTTATTATAGGTAAGTTCTATATAGTTAAACCCAATATATTTAAAGGTGAACACTCCCTGGAGAACTGAGTAGCCGCAAAAATGAATTAACATTTGCCAAGGTTGAAAATTACATTTGAACACATCTGAGTGAAATCATTCTAATTCACCTTCTATAGAAGTCAAGAGGAAGAGGAGAGTATGGGGGAAGGGCTCTTTTTCTGCTCTACTTGGGAAGTTAACTTTAACTTGAATGCACTGTTGCCCCCAGGTTGCTGTTTCTGCTGAATATTTGATGGAGAGACCAAAGCAAAGAGAGGGCTGTATTCTTTTGGGTGCAAGTTCTTCTCCAACAAGGATTTATATATTTTTAATGAGAGTGATCAGATACTTGGAAAGAAAAGACCCTCGAGGGTTACAATGATGACCTGACACAGACGGGGTGTGTGTGCACCAAGAATGACCTCAGGTCGGCCCAACCTTTCTGATGTGTGCACATGTTTCAGGAATGGGCAAGTTTATTATATAAATGTGCCTGGATGAAAGCATACGAAACTGTACAGCCATTAGCTGTAATCACCCCTGGGACAGATCCATTCCTGGAGTGGGAAAGGCAGAGAGAGTCTGAAGGTTGAAAGATTGGAAAGGGCATAGGAGAACTCACTAGGGGGATAATCAGATGCAGGGAGCTTGTTTTGACTGGTGCCTGCAGCAGTTTTCGCTTGCCTAGGGCACCCCTGTCACTGCGTGGTGGACACGAGCTAAAATAGGATCTCTGTCGGCCTTGGCAGCTCTAATACCAGCATCTGCATCTTGCATTAACTGCACATTTCTGAATGATGTCAGGGTCAATCTGAGCCAGGGAGCAGCAGGAGAAGTTTTCAGTCGCTTCAACTTTGCTCCCACCTCTGTGTTGGGACCATCAGAAGCTTGTCAGCCACAATGATTGCTCACTGATGCAGCAAGCGTGGAAGACGGAAGGCAATTGGCAATGCTGGTCCCCAGACAGGAGCAACAGCTGCTGGTGGCAGGCACCTGAGAGCGACTGCAGTACTGGTAGGGTTTGGAGGTGTTTATGTAATTTTCTTAGCTGCCTGGAAGCTTGGTGGGTTGTATATAAATGATCAGATGCAAATCGTCCCCAGTGGTCACAGCTTGTTTTCCCAAAATTTTACTGCACTGCACATAAGGACAAGCTGAAGGGACTCTGTTAATAATCTACTGGCAAGAACCATCTAGAACGAGAGGAAGGCGGCAAAGCTAGGCAGACTGTCATCGGCATTATAGTCACCAGGGGAGCCAACACTGTCCCATAATGAATGACCTCTTCCACCTGAGCAAAAATAAAACAGCTATGTAGCTCTTCAGGAGTTGAAGTTCCCTTCTGGTGACTGTTTATTATGATTCTGAGTTATATTCAATATTTTTACCTCAGGAAAAAAAAAGACAAAACCTTGTTTATTCTTCCCCAAAACTCAAATACTATTCTACAATTGCCTAGGCTTTATCAGATTCAATGACTCATATTAAAATCTCCACACTTTGAGCATGAGTGCCTTAACTACTTATACCTCCAAAGATAAATAAAAGATAAAATGTTTGTGTCTTTGCTTCGTGTCAGACACAGCTTGTAACTGTTAAAGATGGGGAAACCGAGTTATGGTGGGGTTCAGTGACTTTCTCAGACTCCAGCTAATAGTGGTGGAACAGGGATGACCTTCCCCAAAGCTCAAGTTCTTCACCACCATGTGTGCTGCCATTTTTATTCTTGCACATCCCAGGAAATTCTTCCCTTTGTTCATCTTACATTACAGACTACAGGTTCATTCAATCATTTCTTTGATACATGTTGTCTGAGGTCCTGTCCTGTGCCCAGGGGCACGCTAATGCATGCGTCATGACTGCAGGGAACAATGAGGCAGCTACAGTGGGGATGAGATAAGAACCCTCAGACTAGCAGAAGGACATCTGTTGGGGTGGTTCAGTCTGGTTGGAAAAAGCCAAATGTCACTCAGAGAAATGAACAAGGAGAAGCCATAGAGGGACAGTTTTACTTTCTCTTTTTCTACTACAGACTGGAAGCAAAATGAGGGAATTAAAAGGGATGAAGAAGAATGACCTTGAAGTTAAATGACCTTGACAGGAGATGGCAGGATAGGGGGTGTGTCCAGCCAAAGTAGTCCTCTTATGCAGCATCCTACCACTTGTGGCAAAGCATTTCTGCCATTGGTCTACACAAAACACCCTGAGTTTCTCTAGCTGAAATGCCAATCTTCTATGACTTTTATTTCTTCCAAGTATTAACATCTAACTGGCATGTTTCAAGAAGAAACTACGTGCCACCAGGGACGGGAGAGGAAAAGCTAAGTCTGAAGACATTCAGGGGTAAAATAAAATGAAATCAATTGGGGGGATACTTTTTTGGTTTCTTTTCATGTGTTACCTAAAGAAAAAATTTGATTTCAGGTTGATATTTCCTAAAGGAGAAACACTTTGTAATGTGTGCTTTCCGCTTTGTCATCATCATGAAATCCAGCCCAAGTCTCTCTAATTTTGCTTTTCAATGTATTGTTATAGATGTGAGGCACATTAGAAGAAAAGCTGCCTGCTGTTTACCACACATTTCTGAGGGAGCCAATTAATTTCTCTGGGATTCCTCTAATTCAGATGAGGTCTGTGTCCTAGTTACATGTGAATGCCACTGCCACGTTCATGAGCACAAATAAACTTGGAACTCTAGATAGAAATATCTCTAGTCAGGTACAGGTGATATTGGTTATAGAGTTAAAGACATGAGCTCTCCGATATATGTCCACTATATGCAAATAGAAACTATTTTCTCCAGGACAATACCGTGTTTTGTCTCTAGAAAGTGTTGCACTGTGGTTCCCAGGGAAATCCCTGAATTCACAATGCCTGGGCCTTCATCTTGCTCCAGTATTTGCTATTTGAGGACTTTGTCCTCATTACCTAACTTCTCTGAGTTTCAGTGCCCTTCGTTGTAAAGTGGGGTATTTTGTTCACACTTCATTGTGAAGACTCAAGAGATAATGCACATAGAGATTTCAGTATATACTCGCTAAGCATTATTTTTGATGGTGGATATTATCTTTCTGGCATTTTTTTTCCAGCCAAGTTTTCCAATACAAAGGGCTTATTTGATATCCTTAGGAGATGTAAGTTTATTCAACAAGTATTAGAGAATATCCACTATTTTACATGGGCCTTTCAGCTAACAGATAACATTGCCAGCTCGGTGCTCAGTTCTAAGTAGGCTTTTGGGGGGGCAGATGTATTAGAAGTGCGAGGTTCTAAATTTTATACCTTATTCCCTCAGTCAATTTATTTATTTTTAAGTTTTCTTTGAATTTTACCAATGCAAAATATATAAGCAGCATTAAAAAGTATACCCAAGATTGAAATTAATCTTAATTTTTACTTTAAAAGATTGTTAGAGGACCTCCCTGATGGTGCAAGGGGTTAAGCACAGCACTGTGAAGCTATCTGCCACCTCTGCAGCATGTGTTCTATCTGGGGATGGCCAGGGAGCTATCCACATGGCACAGCAGACCTCTCCTGACTTGCCTGCTGCTCCCCACAGCATTGTATTTCAGTAGATCTGCCTGTTCTGTTCCCTGCTCTATATCTGGTGAATCCGCTCACCTCCCACACCTCTGGCCTGTACCCCAGTTCTTGTATGCATAGGTAGGTGAATCTTCTGAAAAAAAAAAAAAAATGATGCTAGAATTATGTTAGAAGTGAAACTTAAACTTTAAATGTGGGTAATACTTTGTATTTCCCCATATCAGTGATGTTTAGAAGTTGTAATTAGTTTAAAGGAAGATACAGGCTTCAGGATAGTGAATATTTTGGGTAAAATATTAGTCATAAAAAGCTTATGCCATCTAATTACAGGTTACTGATGAAAGAGAAGGATTTCATCAAGAGAGTAGAATATACAAAACAAGACCCTTACTTTAGATTAGCTACTGAATAAGGTCAGGATAGCTTTTCTGTTCACTAAGTATTCAATATGTGTGTAAGTATGGAAATTGTAGGCTCTGAATTTAGTGTTGCAGAGTAACAGGCAGTTGCACAGTGAGGGAACTAAGGTCTCTTACATCCCGATTGATCTTTTCTCCTAATTAGTACAAGGTACACACAAGGATTTCATCTGGCAGTGACGGCTTTACTAACAGTGAACTAATCACAGCATCTATTTCATGTTTGCATTTTAATTGTGCCAAATTTTGGGGAAAGGAGTGAAACTTTGTTAAGGACAATTCAAATAATTTTATAAACTTTTCTGTAATTGGATTGAACACACTTAGGAAATAAATCGTTTCCCTTGATAGCAACTGAGTTATGCTTGGTTGCTCCTTGGAGTTGATTTACATCTCCTCAGCCTGTTATCAAGTGTTATCATTTTTAGTCAAGCACAATAGTCCCCTAACACTTCAGAGGCTATGTGACATCCAAGGAGAACAGCAACATACTGCCTTTTAAAATTTTTAATTGATTGTATAGTTGCTTAATTTTATGAGGAAGCATTGCAATAAGATCTGTAGAGATGAAGCCAGATACTCATTCATGCAAGGAAGATCTAGAGATGCAATTTAAAAAGACTCAGTTTGGAAATTGTGAGGGTTTTTCCCCCATGAAAATTTTAATGTGAGTTGTATGCAAATAGTGAATTCCTCTCAGATAACAGAACTGAGATAATAGTTACTGAGGATTGGCAGAACAGATTACAGAACTGAGGACTGGCAAAAGTGACCTTGTATTCATCCACTTAACCACTTGTAGCTTTTGAGTAACTTAACATTGACAAAGCAGACTATCAAAATGAAGGTACCGGAAAGTAAAATATTTTACTTGGGAGAAGGAAGAGAAAACATTCCACTAGGACATCTTTAAGTAAAAGTATACTATTGCACTAAATTATATACTTAATATATGTGTATATTAATTAGTATACAGTTGATCCTTGAACATGACAGATTTGAACTATGCAGGTCTCCTTACACAAAGATTATCTTATAAACAGACTAAACTTACACTTCATCAGAATAATGCTAATAATTTTTGTTCTAGAAGGAAAGATAAAGGAAGGGTTAATGGATAAATCCTCACTTCTGTTTTTTAAACATAGTTTTACCCACAAATGTTAAAGTTTTGGTCTTCAGCTGGATGCTTAAGTATCAAATTTGCCATAGTGGATGAAGAACTTTCTGGACACAAAGAGGCAGTTTCTTAGCTCACTGAAAAGTACAGAAATGCTACAGGAAGTAGCCCTGGCCATGAACTTCACATCCTCTAATGATGGTCACAGGGAATACAAAAGGGACTGCTAATCTAAGAACCAAATTGTCGTCCATGCAAATTTTTTTCTCATCCTTAAAGCTCACCTTGAATTAAAACTAGCACAATTTAAATATAAACTCAAATAGTATTGCTATGAGCCAAGAAGGACCTGCGGCAGGTATTCAAAAAATATGTTTCATGAAAGAAAAAAAAGTTTTTTCATTCAGTGATCAGATTTTTACTGAGCATTTACAATATGTCAGGCAAAATGGTAACCACTGGGACTCCAAGGTGAATAAAAAAGGTCCTCATGGAACTCAGTGTAGTGTGATAATGAGTGGTTGAGAATTAGATTAGGAGAAACATTTCTTTTCCTGAACCAATGAAGGAAATTGGAGAATACTTAAATAAGAATGCCCAGGAGCACTCTATAGGGGGAATCTTAGGCTTGGGAAGAAAGAGAGACTGAGACAGTGAATGCCCACTGCCTTTAGAAACGAGAATGTATAGATCAATGACTTTGTAAGGTCAGAGCCCTGTATCTTCTCTCTTGAGTGATTGCATGAATATTGTGGGTTTATGTTTGTTTTTTCAACTTGTGTTTAAATTGATGGCATGCATTTGTTAATATCTACTGTAAAACTTCATTTAGTTGAACTCAGTACTGTGTCAATACTGAAGGCCTGAGTCAGGCTTTCGGCCCAATACCTAATGTTGGACATTAGGATGACTTAGTTAATTTTAAAAATCCCCCTTTTGTTCATATTTCTAAGACAAAAGTTTAGTTTATAAGCACTCGTACTGCCATTTGGATTATAGACTTAAGACATTATTGAGCGTGTGAATGTCATAAATCTGCAGTTCCCCATTGGGAAGTCAAGCTCAGCTCATATTTCAGTAGACCAACGTGGGTAGAAGGCATAGAAGAAGGGAGGTATGGCACCTTGGGGTAGAAGAATCTTGGACTAGAGGAGTAGAAAGAACATGGGAAATTTTACCAAAAAAAGTATTTTCAATGTGTCTGTAAGAGGGTAATCCCCAGGGAAAGGGAAGGTTCTAGTTTCCCTGTCCCATCCTAAGGGAGGGTGGAGCTGAGCAGGGAGGAAAAGTAACAAAAGACATGGGGACGGAAGGGGAATCAAGAAAAAGACTTGGAGGAGGCACCTAGATTACAGAGATGTGTGAAGAAGTTACACTTGCTTCTTGGCCTTGGGCTGGTACCAGGGACATGGGACATAGAAGTGGGTGAGAGAGCCATGGGGAGGCTGGCAATGGCAGACTTCATCTTGGCTTGGGTTTTGATTGATTTTTTTCCTTCCAGAGTTGTCTGGCCCCTTTTGTCCCTTTCCTATGGGTCCCCACCAGAAGGTGCTTAGACTTGTGGCAAGCCTTCGGGCCTCAGCAGTCCTGCCTTGGGCCAACCCTGTCTGGCTGGGTGTTTATCCATGAGGGATGGGTAACTTTGGGTGCTTTACTTGGTAACTGTATTCTTTCTCTTCTATTTATTGCACACTAATTATATTTTTTAATGATTTTTTTTATTTTTTACATCATTGTTCATTTTTAAACAATATTTGCTTGCCCCCACCCCCTCAGGTGTAGTCCCCATAGAGTTTCCTTCCCCACTGCACCTGTGCACCATCACCCCAGTCCCCTGTGCTCCTCCCTCGCTCCCTCTGATCCCTCTCCCTCCACCTCCCCTGCAGGATGTCTCTGATTTATAATTGTCCATTTTTATTTTATTGTGTTTTGTACTGTTATTATTTTTTTACACTGATGTCTTATTGGGTTCCCCTATATTCCTGCTATAAGTGAAACCATCCGATATTTTTCTTTTTCCTTCTGGCTTATTTCACTGAGCATAATTCCTTCTAGCTCCATCCATGTTGGCACACTAATTGTATCAAAGTTATTTTCTGTTAAAGTTCTTATGCACTACAGTATGTTTTTTTTTTTTATGTGGCAGATGGCAGAACCTAATTACAGCAGGCAGGCTTGGGGTTCCTGGGGCACCCCTCACCCTGCCCTAGAACATATCTACTGCTTTTATAAGTGAAATAAGAACAAAACTAAAAGAATTTGGTGATGCATAAAAGATAGTTTCAGAAAACATTATAGGGGACCTAGTTTTTAAAAATATATAAAATACTACCTCAAATAACGTGGCTTTTGTCTTTGATTTAAAGCAGTTTTTAGTATTTGGCTCAAAGAATATGCTTCCAGTTTGGGAAAACAAAGCTTCCAAACTCATTTTAAAAACATTCCCTGTGTTGCTGAAAAGGAACTTTCCTTTGTGATTCTGTTCTCTCTTGTTTTTTTTGTGCAGGATTTTCATTAGCTATGAAGGCATCTAAACTGGTCAGATAGTCCGGGGATTTAACTTCTTGCCAAAGCCCTCCTCCAAATCCACTAGGGATCATTTGGAATGTCTTCTTGTATCCACTAATATGCCACAGTCACAGGAACACTGCTGTTTGCATCAGTCCTGTCACTTGATGTGCATTTATTAACCTTGACTCAGAATCACAGTTTCAAAGCCAGAGTTAATACTGCAGGTGATCCCATGCACCCTTTTTGGCTATGATGAGAAGAGCTAACCCTACAGAGCAGAGGAACTGGAACCTTGTCTCCTAGATAGACATTTCTAATTTACTCCCGTTCATTTTTCTTGATGTAGGAAGATTTCCCTAGGGGTATCTGGGATCTTGGAGGATTTCTCACAGCACAACTCCAGGGGGCAGCATGCCTTTTGTGAACTAAGTGATCCGCACCCCTGAGAGCTGAGCAGCAACTGTACATTATATGAACCCCCCACCACTGCCTTCTCATGGGTGATGACATATTTCTTCTGTTCAAATGGGGAGCATTTGAAAATGGCCCCTAAGACTCCACCCATATTACAACTCCAGATTTTCCAAGTTTCTGTCAAAGAAATCAGAGATACTAGACAATAATCTGGAAACACAGGCATACAGTAATTTCTTAAATCTAAATTTTAATTGCAGCATGTGTGCAATTAAAATGCATAGCGCCCAGGACAGGGAGGACCTGAGCAATATGCATTGCAGCACAATTGGTTGTCGGAGGCGACAGGCTTCTCAGTACAGTGAGTGCTGTGCTGGCTCCATTGTACCACCTGCGCTGCAGCATTTTCGGTCCTCGGACACTTACCACACATCTCAGAGATACGCGGTGTGAATCGGAGGGTCCAATTTGGCCCTACGTATGTCCCTTCTGTGAAACTTTTCTGGGGCCTGGCCCTTGATTCCAGCCACCAATATCTGCAACTGAAGGGAATCAAGCAGCGCTAGGCCTCTGAAGCTCTGACCAAGAGAGAGAGAGAGAGAATGAAAGCTTTCCATCCATTTTATTGGCAATGAGTCAAGGAAAACAGTTTAGAAATATTTGTTAGAATTGGGGGTGCTCAAGAAGTCATGGTTACTTGGAGGGTTTATGGCTCAACTCTGCCTAGCGTTATCGTAGATAACCCCAACAATTCAAATTTCAGAAGCCACATGCAAATTATTCAGGGTGAAGTTATAGGCATCCCTCAAGCCTCTCTCCTTCACTGAGTCTGCTAAAACCAGAAAAATATCTGTGACTATTACCAGGCAAATGCCTTAAATCAGAGAATTCCATGTGATTTTACTCTGGGGCTGAATTTGCATTTATATGAATAGAAATAGCAAGTGGTTTTTGAGGGATGGCTCCTGTCTGGTATTTGTTTTTTCAATTACACTTATTAAATCCCTTGACTTATTTTTTCCCTTCTTTCCCCTCCATAGACCTGCAAGGGAGTTCATCACTTTCAATTGCTTTAAGGATGCATATTGAGGCAGAGACTTTAAGGTGGAGTTACACAGAGCAAGTCAGTGGCAGAGACGTGGGAGGCCTGGCCTATCAGTGCTGCTGTTTTTGAACTAGCAGCCTTGTGTAGAGAGCAGACTGTTACGCTGTGGGCTTACTCGATATCTCCGACTTTCTCTTTAAATGTTGCTTTAATACATTATATACACACACACACACATACACACAAACACACACACATCTGTATATGCACACACACATATACACATGGTGATTGCTCTGCTCAAAGCAATCCCACGAGGTAAATTTGCACATTACTGTGTTTCTGGGTTACAAAAGGAACTGGAGCATGGTGAGGTTAAATGGTTTACTAGGTAATTGTGAGCAGAGGTGTGAACGGAGGTAGGCAGGATTTCATTCTGCTCCCGGGAAGAGGCAGGGAGCTTTCATTCTATAAAAGGAGCCATGTCTTTGCAAGTTGGTATGATACACCAAAAGGGATTTGGGTTAAGGGGAGGGGGTCATGAAAGTGAATGCAAAAGTCAGCCTATCCAGGGCCCACCTCTAGTGCCAGGTCCCTGACTCTGGCCTCATGGGTGAGGCGGTTGCCCCTCAATTTTACTATCTGGTCTCAGGTAGCAAATACTGGGAGGGATCAAGTTTTTAGTGTGTGCACTGACACCTGTCCTTGCTCCCCACATCTCCTGTTTCCAGTTAGTTGAAACGACCAGATAAGTCAAGTTGCCATTATCAGTTTTTTTTATATTCATAAATGTGACTTCAAAACACAACAATACACAAAAAAAATCTTGGTGGTATTTAAGATACCTACAAAATTAGCATAGAGTTAAAAATGAAGTGAGATTAGCCTTTTCCCTTGTCTCCTAATTTTGGTACCAAAAGAGTGTAACAATGAATTTGCAAGGCATTTCAACACAATCATAAAAATTGTTGAAACAAAAGGTGGAGATTTGGCTGATCATCGCAACAGCAAGGCTGTTCAAATACCAGGAGTATTAGTTTCTTAGTGTGGCTCCAGCGAAGTGAGTCATTATTTTTCCCATAGTACATTTATTAAAACAAGCACTTTCTTACCTCAGTAAGATCCATGTGAGCAAAATAAGAGATCGGGTTTATCAGTCTTTACCTGGAGAATCTGAGTAATCATGAAAATGATACTCCTAATATTATTACTGCTCTTGCTGTGACTTATAACTGATTATTGCTTTCCTACTATGAGCCAGGTGCTGTGCAGGCATTTCACTCATCAGAAATGAATTATGTCAAATCAGAGAACAGACTGGTGGTAGTCCCTGGTGTGTGTATCTTATCTCCATAGCTTCTGTGTTCTCAATGTTTATGACCATGATTTCTGGAAGTTCTCAGCGGCGTAGGCTTACTTTTCTTCCCCCACTACTACTGATCTTTTAGAGAAATCGCAAGTTTATGGGACAGCGCCTGATGGAAGAAAGTTCAAAGACCCTGGATATAAAATTAGTGTGTGAGTGGAAATATTGTAACATTGCAGTTTGATGATTTTCATTTCCACTCATCCTTTAAAAATCTCATAGCTAGAGAAGCTCTGGGAACCTGAACTCTTGGCATTTCAAACCCGTTTTGTTGCACTCAGGAAGGAAGATGTCGGTTGCTTCCAAGGACAGTGAAATTTTGGGGCAGGTTCTCCCCTGAACAGTCTGTCACATGAGAAATTGTTTTAGTTGTAGCATCCTTGGGCCACTTGTAACTTTGACTCTGCCTTAATGTGAAGCGAACCACTTCTGCAAAGAGCTCACTTAAGAAAAGGCTTTGCTTGACATCTGCCTACTGAAAAGTTCACCCTCCCTGAAAAATAGAACACTTTACTCACAGAAAAGTTGATTACCTGCAGAAGAGACCTAATATTCCGACTCAGAGAAAAATGCACAATTGCTTCTTTTATTTTCACATTTTTCCACTGTGCCAGAACGAATTACCTATTCTTCTATCCATTTGGAAGAAGGACTGTCATACTAAAGAAAAAATAACTTGATTGAAAAGGTGTCTGTTACTTCCAAGTAATAATTATTTGGCAGTGTTTCTTCACACCCTCAGCAGAAAAATTTGTCCTAACACCATCCACACACAATCAGGATGTGTTTACATGTGGAAAATCCTATGCCCTGCGTTGCTTAGGCCGGGGTCGCTGACAGCACTACCTTTTTCCTCCTGCCCTGCTTGCATTTTTCATGTTTTCTGTCATCCCAACACAGTCCAAGATTTGTAGAGGTGTTGGTTGCAAGGTCCTCGGGGGGAGTAAACCACTTTCCTTTACAGTTTTTATTAAGTCTATGGAAATGTAACAAGATGATGCCAAAACACAGTAAAGTTCACTTAAGGATGAAAATGGAAATATCCTTTGAGATTGGGGAAACATTAAAATGACTGTGTGGGTGGCAATATTAAATCATTCCTATTGTAGACATTAGTGTATTTTTCATTTCCACTTATTCATCCTAACATGATTGCCAATGCTGCTAAGTAAAACACACACAAAGTTAATAAGGCAGTTGAAGCAATGGCTTAGAGTTTGTGGCATCCCCTTTTTTATATGGTTTCCACGTCAATGTGGTTTTAGTAATGAACTGCATATATTTTATCTATACCGATACCATTAACTTGTGCTGGGACAGAAACGAAGATAACCTGGAACTTGGGACAGCTATTCATTCTTAGAACTTGCATGAGTTCTAATTTACTGAAATTGGTTTTGATCCTTAATCTTTTCTCTTCTTGCCACTTGAAAGCTCTGTCTTCTGATCCCCCAGGTCGCTCCTATCCAGGGCTTCCCTCAAGCTGTTGTTAATAAGCCCATGAGTCAGGAGTGGGTGGCCAGGCCTGCCCATCTTTTCGTCAATATTAAGAATGTGTGTAGGATAAAGAAACAGCTACTATGGCACTGGAGTGAGATAAATGTTATCTCATGTGTATCGTAAACATGATTAAATGGGGATCAATAGTTAATATTGGAAAACGAGGTCTCTGCCATCACTCACAGCTGAATTCAACAGACAGTCTTGACCTCTCAGCTTTTTGGCATTTACGTGGCCTCTTCCAGAATAACTGCTGGTTGTCTTTGTCACCCACACACAAGGCTGTGGAAAGAATGGCACCGTCACGATGTCTACATTTTAATTAAGGAAAGGCGAGCTGTGAAGGAGAGGTTTGGCATAGCCCCACTTGGCACAAATTCATCTTAAAAAGTATTTTGCCAAAGAAATGGAGATGTAAGTACAGAGTAATTTCCTCCATCCCACCTCCCCACGTGTTGGCCATTGTAATTCTCATGACTTTGACATGGTTGTTATTATTTCTGCCATTGCTAGAAGCCGTTGTGAAATGGGAAGAAACCAGCCTGGAGGAAGCTTGTGTTTTTAAACTTAGGGTTTAAAATTCTACCTAATTGTGTGAGTTTATGATGGAAGCTTCTGGAACTGGTGGTCTCTCACCTGCTGAAAGATGAGGGATGAAGCTATCATATATTTGAGCCAAAGTATGAATCACTTTCACTGATGTGCATGCATGATTTGATAATTCCATCCATCTGAAATATAAATTAAAGAAAACTTAGTGCCTGCTTTACTTCCTCAAGTATTGTGGTGATATCCCAGTGTAGGATTGATGCAATAATGAAAATGATTCAGCACTTTCCCTATGAGCCCAATTTGTAAAAAAGCTTCATAATTTAGACATAAAACTGCAATGGGACAAAACCTGGTTCTGACAATGTCTTTGGTACAAGTGCTTTTGCCTCTCAAGCTTTTTCTAAATTGTATCTAAGGTTTCTGCTGCCTAAAGATGTGAAACAAATAAGTTTTGTTAAGAAGATTGGCTCATAAAAAATACATTCACTGAGAAAACATTTTGGCCTGTTAGTTTCTAGTGTTTTTTTCAATTTAAAAAAATCAGAAACTCCACAAAACTCACAACTGTTAATAATAAAGGCGGATGTGGTAGAGGTAGAAGAGAAATACTGACGGTCACATTGGCTAAGAGGCCTTGACATGCTGGTCACGGCCCCCATTTCCAGTCTCAGCTTCATGATTTGTGATTTTGGTAGAGTTGGTAAATTTCTCTGAGATTCAATATCTACATTTTTATTTGAAGATGATCATAGAATTTGCCTCACAATATAACACATTCTTTCTTCTCCAGGAATCTCAAATGTCCTTGAGTAGAAGCTGTGTGACGAGGTGATAAACCGAGGCAGGAGTCTGCCTTCTGGTCCTGGTTTCCCATTATCTAGCTTGTGATCTTAGGCAAGTTGCTCTCTATTCAATTTCTTCATTTGAACAATGTCAACAGTGTGTTTTATTTATATAGACTTGCTACGTCTTGCTATGTTTTATTTATATAGACTTGCTATGTTGGACACTAAGCAGTTGATTACATTTTCCAGCTTTCTGGAGATATAATTGACATATAACATTGTATAGATTGAAGGTGTACACCATGTTGACTTGGTACACTTATACATGTGAAATGATTAACACTGTAGCATTAGCTAACACTTCAATTTCCATGTAAATTATTCCATGTATATGCTAAAAACATTTAAGATCTATTCTCTTGGCAACTTTCAAAAATATAATGCAGTATTGTCAACTATAATCTCCATACTGTGCGTTAGATCCCCAAACCTAGTCATAGCTGAAAGTCTGTGAGCTTTGGCCAGTATCTCCCTGCTTCCCCCACTACTACTTTCTCCCTCCCAACCAAGTCCTTTCTAACCAACACTTATCATCTGTTTCTGAGTTAGACTTTTTATTTTTTTTTGCAATTCCACATATAAATGGCATCATATGGTATTTGTTTTTCTCTGTGACTTACTTCGAAAAATACCCTCAAGGTTCATCTATGTTGTCAGAAATGGTGGGATTTCCTTCTTATGGCTAAATAATTATTGTGTGTATTCTTTATCTACTTATTTGTGACAGATGCTCAGGTTATTTCCATGTCTCAGCAATTGTGAAAAATATTGCAGTGGACATAAGAGTGCAGATACTTTTTTGAGATCCTGATTCCATTTCCTTTGACTATATCCCTAAAAGTGGAATTTCTTAATCATATGGCAGATTTAATTTCCAGAGGAATCTCCATACTGTTTTCCACAGAGGTTGTACCAGTTCACATCCCTATGAATATACCCAAGTGTTTTCTTTTCTACACATCCTCAACACTTGCTATCTCTTTTCTTTTTGATATGAGATATAGCTCATGATGGTTTTGATTTAGAAAGTTATTTTTGTAGGTTTAAATAACCACATATTGGCAATTTCATATAGTTTGAGCTAAATAGGGTTTTAATCTCTTAGAGGGAGAGACTCTATCTATCACAGTGATCCTAAATGTAGTTGCAAAATATTAAAGAGACTGTAAATGATTAAAGGATGGTGGAGGGCTAAGGGGTGAAGGATGGTCCAGTATTTTCCAGTTTCTTTCCTTTTATTCCTGTTCCTTCCCCTGACCCCCACCCCTTGCCCTAAAATCCTAGGGAGTCTCTGTGCTTGGTGGTGGTGGTGGTTTCTGCTTTTTAACACGATGAACATAGGTTTTGACAGACTGCTTTATCCTGCGGGGATCTGGTTACTGTGGCAAGGGGTTCATCTTGGCTAAGAAGGCTTTAGAGGGAGTAGTGTAAATTAAGAGGCTTGTTCCCTGGTGAGAATGGGGAACAATGCATATTAAGAACAGTTGAAAGGACTAAAGATATTACCCCAGAGAAAAGATAAGGTGATAATACAAATGCCTTTAGCAACCTGAAAGAGCACTGTGTTTAAGAGAGCTTAGGTTTATTCTACTGTGATTTAAGATATTGAAATGGGACCAATGAATAGAAGTTAATGTGAGACCTATATCATCTTATTTTGTAAGGATTTCTAAAAGTCAAAAGCCTCCAGGACATTTGTGAGTTCTGTATTAATGGGGAATTAACTATGTGGTAGGAATGTCATGGAAGGGCTTCACATATTAAATGGCTGGCTGGCTGGTTCTAAGGTGTTTGTGTTTTCTTCTAATGCTGAGATTGTATGACTCCATGCATTCTTGGTCCTTCCAGTGTTGTTCCAGAGCAAACAGGTCTGTTTTGATAACTGAAAAATACTGCTAATGGACTGTGAGCTTCAGTTTCCTCTAAGTTATTATTCCTCTATCCAAGGGATTTCTTTAAAATTAATGTTAAGAGTAATATACTTTGAAATTTATTGTGAATGATAAACATGATAAATGATAAAATGAGCTGTTTATTGTAGTAGCTGGACTTACAGATCAACAGCAATAACTGAAATAGGACAGCAATTCCCTTAATGAGAAAAGATATGGAAGGCTTCCTATATACTGTGGAGATAACTGGATCCTAACACAATTTTGATATTAATAATAACTTGTTATCAAATAATAACAAGGGATATTAAATTGCTGGTGTGATGGACAAAATGGAGAGAACAGGAAAGAGTTTTCTTTTTCAGGGAGTACCTATTAGAAGAGATGTCTTTTTCCAGCTTGGATGCTAAGACAGAGTCAGGTCAGGTACAATCTGAGTTAGAAGCATTTCAGGGAGAGACAATGGGGTAAGCACAAAGTTTGTGAGGCAGGAAGGAGCTTGGTTCAAGGACAGGAAAAAGAGCATGGATGGGGGAGAGTGATGTGAGCTAAAGGGGCAGAGGCAGCAGGCCTCGTCACATGGGGCCTCCTAGACCCAACTAAGGATTGCATTCTAAGCTCAAGGAGAACTCACTGCAGAGTGACAAGCAGGGTAGCAGGTTGCTGTTGTGTGGTAAGAGGGCTTAAGTGAGGAAAGAAAGCAATGAGAAAAGAGAGACCAGTAGGAGACAGCCAATTTTCCCCATCCCTTCTTGTTGAATCTATGGTGCCGAGTCAGTTCTAGGTAGGTGACTCAAACCCAGTTTATCAGTTTATCATTTTGTCCATATATCAATAATGATGACTTTTTTTTTTAACAGTAGCCTGTGATTTAGACATTAAATCCTGAGGCACTAATTGTGCTCTATTTTATTCTACCATAAAGAAACTAAATAGTGCCAAAGAAGCATTGTATGAAGATGGGCTAGGTTAGCAAGCAGGGTTGAGTCATTTTTACTTTACCATGTGTAACTCTACATGTCTGTGTAAAACAAAATGGAAATGTATCCAACTCTCTGCATAAGAAATGGCTGTTTTTCTGAATATCTGGCTCTTTTCTCCACATGTTTCAATTTACATTCAGAGACACTGATGCAGAGGAGTCACTGCCTACTTTTGAAAATGTTATTACTTATCCCAATTTGGTGGCTATATAAACTATTCTAAGCTTATTGAGCATTCTGAAGCCATGAAATATATTTATAAAACTACAAAAAATGAAAATTATAATTAATACTTACTGGAAACTTATGCTGGATACTATTTGGAGTGCTGAAAGTATATTAACTCATTTCATTCTTACTGTCATGGCATATGGTGAGAAAGATGCAGAGAAAGGCTAGAAACTTGTTCTATCTGCATGCACGTTGCATTTCAGAGACCATGGGTTTAAGTGAAAAAGGGCAATGGGGCCATCAAAACAAGTGGACACATTTGTTTTTAATTCCTATGTCTTAACATTTACTCTTAATGATACCATTATTGGGTGGCTTTCCTCTCAGCAGATGATCTACTTCAGCCAGATTCAGTGGGTGGTTGGGGAGCCTGACAGGAACATGAAGAATGAATTATTTCTCCAGTGCTTCCTAAAACACTGATCAGAAAAGGCAATTCAAAGGTGGATGGTGAAAGAAGGCTCCCTGCTCAGGACACTTGTGGAATTGACACATCTCCACCATTTTTTAGGGTGGTATGGTGCACATTAATTTACTAAAGAAGTTTGAAAAATAATTTTAAAATAAATTTCAAGCCCAGCATTTCTTAGATTCATCCACTATGGAAGTATTTTTCCTCCCGACTAATAGTAATTCCAGTTTTTGAAAACATACATTATGAAATTCAATCTTTTGGGTACTCTGATAGCAGCTATTTTTTTAAAATTTTTTTGTGAATTCTGTAAGACTATGTGTAAAATTTTGTATATATGCATTTTTTGTACATATCTAGTTCCCACCTTCCCCAGGCCTCTCTGTCTCCCAGGCCTCCATCTTCAGTACTTTCCTTTGTTTCTCAAAGAGCTCTCTGAGCCAGGATGGTTAAGAATACACACAGGGAATTTGTTTTTCTTTTCTTTTCTTTTTTTTTTTTTAAGATTTATTTATTTATACATGCAAGAGCTGGGGTGTAGGCCAGAGATACAGGGAGTGGAGAGAGGATTCACCAGAGACAGAGTGGGGAGCAGAATAGGCAGATCTACTGAAATACACTGCTGAGGGGAGCAGTGGGAGAGTCAGGAGAGGTCTGCTGCGCCATGTGGGTCAGCTACCTGGCCGGGGATTGAACTCATGCTGCAGTAGCTGTGGACAGCTTCATAGTATTGTGCTTGACGCCCCTCATGCCACCAGGGAAGCCCCAAACAAGGAATTTCTCTGCAGAAAAGCAGGCCAGGAGGTCTGCTTTTTTTTTTTTTTTTTGCCCTAAGCTTTGTAAAAAGGATCTTTTTTTTTTTTTTTGAGGTACTGATGAGTTCATTATTTATTTTTTTAATTAAAAATTTTTTTTGGGTAAGATTTATTTATATAAGAACTGGGGTACAGGTCAGAGGCGCAGGAGGGTAAGAGAATTCACCAGAGAGAGGGGGGGCATAGAACAGGCAGACGGACCAAAGACACTGCTGAGGGGAGCAG
Organism: Talpa occidentalis; assembly: GCF_014898055.3. Classification (NCBI taxonomy): domain Eukaryota; kingdom Metazoa; phylum Chordata; class Mammalia; order Eulipotyphla; family Talpidae; genus Talpa; species Talpa occidentalis. The sequence goes on along the minus strand of NW_023603184.1, from coordinate 133,878,579 downwards.
CAGGTGAGACAGGAGAGGTCTGCTTCACCATGTGGGTTTCTCCCTGGCCAGCCGGGAATCAAACCCGCGCTGCAGAGGCTTAGACAGCTTCACACCAGCACTTAACCTGCTGAGCCACTGGGGAGGACCTGAGTTCAAGACTGCCCCTCCACAGCCCAAGCTTTTCTAAACACAAATCTCTCAATATGTGTGTGGACTTGTCTTATACCTAACATTTCTAAACAGGATAAAGTCAGTCGATGTGTTCTTGCCTCTGAAGCTGTCAGTGAGGAAATGAAAATGAAATCTTTGTGTTTCCCCTAACTTTTGTTTGGGCCAAGATTATATGGTAACTGTCTACAGTAAATGTAGCTTGATGGTCAAATGGTCTGGTTCTTTTAAATAAGCAATGGCATTAGGGAGCCTGCAGCAGTGACGCCCAGCAGCATGCCTCCTGTTCCAGGTGAGCTAGGTGGGGCAGGGCTCCTGGGCCTCTTGCTTCCATCAGAATCAGGTTAATTTTACTTTTATTGCAAAAAAAGGTTAGGTAGTCCATCTGGCTTAATCCTCTTTTAAATGAGAAAACCTAAGGTCAACTCAGACAAAGAGAAAATTCTCAGAATTTGGTTAAGATCAAAGAATTTCGCAGAAGGTAGAAACTCTTGGAAAAAGAGCCACCAGAACCAAGACTGGTCATCTTTAGAACATGGAGATATTGTTCTACCTGGTGTTAAGGTGTGATATGTGCTTGAACTTCAATGTTTTAACAGCAGAGAATAACTTGGATGGAGAGGACCGGAAACTGAGAGGTTGGTAAGATACAAATCACAGAGGGGGGCAAATATAACCTGAGTTTTAAAGCTATTTGATGACAAAGTAGGTATTAAGATAATTTGCTTTCTCTAATGTGTTCTGTATGACAGGATAGGGTATGATTCAGTATTTGAAACTTTCTTTTAAATTTTTGCTCTCTTGTAATGAGTAATAATTATTTCTTTAAAATAATAAAATATTTCTTTAAAATAAAAATTTCTTTAAAATAAGCTTATTACAAGGGGGTTGCAATTGTATGGGGAATATAAAAATAAAATTAAAACAAAAAAACAAAAAAAAATATATAAGGCCTCTCCGGTGGCACAGCGGGTTGAGCGCCGCACTGTGAAGCTGTCCGCAGCCTCTGCAGTGCAGGTTCAATCCCGGCCAGCCAGGGCGATTCCCACATGGCGCACAGACCTCTCCTGTCTCGCCCACTGCTCCCCCTCAGCAGTGTCTTTGGTCCATCTGCCTGTTCTGCTCCCTGCTCTGTCTCTGGTGAATTCTCTCACCCTCCTGTGCCTCTGACTGTACCCCAGTTCTTGTATAAATAAATGAATCTTTAAAAAAAAAAAGCTTATTACATTAGACAGACTTTTTCAATTTCTGCACCCAAATTAATCTAAAATTATTCCTGCACCACACTTCCCTTTACACACGCTAACTCCAGTAACTATTACCAGTAAAAGTAGATGATTTAGTAAAACTTGAACCTTTTTAATGCTTAAATAATTTCATATCAATTTCTCTTTGACATCTCAATTTTATTTTATTTTTTTGCCTCTCAGGAAAAATATTTCAGTTACTACATTTAAAAAAGTGGACATTAGGATTTCTAAAATACTTTCCAATGAGGAATCCTCACATTTAAAATGCAAACAACAGACAAAATTAGAAGCTTGGGAAACTATTGTAAATGTGTTACACATCTTAGTGGGAGAGGGAAAAGCGACGTTCTGTCATTATTTCCAGATTTTTATGGCTCTTGGGACACAAAGAATGGTGCTACTTTTCTCAAGAATGCCAGTGTCCCAAAGGTTTCTCCGCACAGGTTGAGATTGTCACAGAGGCCAAGCAATTAGCAGATGATTGGAGTTGAAATGAAATGAGGTGATGGCATGGGACCAGAGAAAAAGGGCCTGGATTTGACATTTTAGCCTTAGAAACAGACAGAAGTCATAACTAAATGATAGTCATTATGAAAAGTTATTTCTCTTCTGATAAAAATCCACAGAAGCGGTTCATTTGGTTCTTTTCAGCTAAAAGTTTACTAACAAAACCTGGCTTATTAATGCTTATTTCTACATTGATATAATGTCTGACAATGTGTCTGAATATATTATATACCCAAACAATCAACCTGTTCTTTGATATTAAAAAAGTTAGTTTTGGGGCCTTTAACTCACAAATATTTTTTATTTGTTCTTTATTGTTTTGTGAATTGTGTTTTCAGGACAAATATTTAACACATCAAGACTTAATAAAACCCAAAACAGAAGTACAGATTGAAAAGTAGATCCTTATTTTGGAAAGTAGCTATTGTATTCATCCTGTGCAAACATGTATTTTTACAACTCCTAATGATAGTTAAGTAGTAAGTGTATCTTTCAAAAAACAAATTATGACTCCTTGCAGATATGCTTGAGGTTTATTTTTTGGTAGATAATATGTATTTAGAACATGATGTATATGTTTAAAAACTACCATAAAAATTGTCTAGCTTTAATAAAACAGAAGCAAACTTGTCATTTATAAACAGGAGAACACATATTTACCTAACTTCCTTCTAGTTCTCAGAAATTACTAACAACATTATTTATACCATCCTGTTTATGCAGGAATGGTGCAGGTTGTATTCTAACTTGTCTGTCTCCCTTATGCAGTCACTTTGCTCGCAGTGGCAGTGTTTCTCATGGCCAGAGTGGTAGGGCCAGAACCAACAGCTGTTGGACAAGCACAACTGACGTGTGTGGTTTCAGGGGTGTCAGGAAGCCGTGCTTTGGGTGTCAGGATGCTGTGCTTTTATATTTCAGCAGCCCATGGTTGCTGTCGGACCAAGGAACTCATGTTTGCCTCTCCTCTAGCTGGAGAATGAACTGCTTTTCAAGGGAAGTTGGTCAAATTTTACTGTCAAGTTTTCGTAACAGTTTTATTTGGGAATGACCTATGAAAATAACTTTTCTTGTTTTTGATGATTTAAAAAAAATGAATAAAGGCTCATTGACAAAAGAGAAATATGGGAAAGTAGGAGAATGAAGAGGACAACTCATGAACTCTAGAACTAGCTAGGCTAGGATTTAACCCTGGTCTGGCCACTATCTAGTAAATTCACATGTAATAACTTTGTAGTGTCTTGAGGATTAAATGAGTTACTGTATCTAGGTCACCCGAGATGTTCCTGAAACATGGTACCTTTTGAATAGGTAGCGCATATTCTACTGATACTACATTATTATATAAAAATAGCCATAATCAATTGTTCCAACACCAAGTACTAAACCATTTTCATTTAATTCCTTCCATTTGCTTTTTTCTAGACAGACTTTTCCATTGTTGATATTATATTACATTACAGTTTTATGTATTTAATTTTATTTAACATAATATAGGATCAAAAAGAGGTGTGGATTTTTTCCTATCAAATTGGCAACAGTGATTAAGAGTTGATGCCGGCCAGACTTTGGTATGGAGCCATCATACATCATTGATGAGAGTATCAGCCAGTAGAACCTTTCAGGAAAGTAATTTAGGAAATATATTTCCAGGGCATTAAAAATCATTTACCTTTTGACCTGGTAATTTTGCTTCTATGTAGTCAGTCTCAGGAAAAAAGTGAATATATGAACAAAGACTTAACGGTCAAGAAGTTCATTGAGCAATCATTTACAACAAGAAGATAAAAACCATTACTGTCTAGCATAAGGAAACTGCTACATCAAGTCTACCTTCAAAAGATGGGATAGTGTGTAGACTTTAAAATCAAGTTTATAAAGAATAATTAATAAAGTGGAAAAAAGGGTTATTGATACATTACATGGAATGAGCATAATGTATAACTCCAAACCCCTGTATTCCAATTTTGTTTAAAAAAAGCAAGCATGTAGGGCCTTCCCTGGTGGTGCTGGCGGTTGAGCACCGCACTGTGAAGCTGTCTGCAGCCTCTGCAGCACCCATTCGATCCCTGCTGGCCAGCGAGGGTCCCACATGGCGCAGCCGACCTCTCCTGTCTCGCCCGCTGCTCCCCTCAGCAGTGTATTTCGTCAGTCTGCCTGTTCTGTTCCCTGCTCTGTCTCTGGTAAATACTCTCATCTACCTGCACATCTGGTCTGTACCCCAGATCTTAGATAAATAAAAAATCTTAAAAAAAAAAAAAAAAAGCAAGCATGTAGGGAGAGTGTCCTAGAAAATTTGTGCCTACCTCATAATAATGTTTATCTCTGGGTGGTAGGATTATATATGGTATTCATTTAAGTAGTTATTTGTATTTCTTAAATATTCTACTTTGAGCATAGGCTTAAGTAAATATAAAAGGTGAGTATGTATGTGTATATATACACACATGCATGCTAATAAAGACTTACATATTCACCTTTTATGCTTATACAAACCCATACTCAAATACAAACATGCATGTGTAGACACATGTATACACATACATGTACAAATATGCCCATATGAAACAGAAGTAAGCACTATACCTTGAGACTTTTCCCATTATGTTAAATTTTTTAAAATTTCAGAACTGTGTATTTTTAAGAACTCTAGAGTGCGTCATTTTGTGAACATACCATAGTAAACTTGACCTTTGTGGGTATTGTTTAAAATATACAGATGGTTGCAATGTACATCTTTGCACACAGATATCATTGTTTGTATTTCTAGACTATTTCCTATGTGGTGCAAAGGCATCATTGGGTCATGCAAGTGAACCTGGGAGGGTATATTTGGGCTCATGCATACATTGAACTGGACTTGCACCTTTAAAGCAAGCCAGGAGGGAGGAAAATGGGGCCATCACTGCAATATAGTGAAAAAAAAGTGAACACGGCAACACTGGGCATGGCACACACTGAAGACAATATGTTTGCATTGGAGACCAAGATATTCTGATGATCTAGGGCTTTTGAAAGTTTTTAACCAGAAGAGCTGCTGTGGTCGCTTCATGATTTGTTTTTCCTTTCTCTAGAACATTCTTTGCCTGGCTAGTCTCTTTTCAGTGGTTGAGTAAGTAGGCACTGCACCAGGTGGTTGAGTAAGTAGGCACTGCACCAGGTGCCTACTTCAATCCTTGTTATTTCTCTATTCCATTGGACTGATCTAGTTCCTTGAGTGCTCTGTACACCCTTCTCTCCAGGCTTCCCAGGCGGCAGAGACTATATCTTATTCATCTTTATGTCTCCTGTGCCGTGAAAGGTGCTTCATGCACAGTAAGCGCTCCGCTTATGTTTTTCTGGGTCATAATACATCAGCAAGAAGTGGAGATCCAAAATGGAACAAAGGATCTGACAGTGGACAGGATTGTAACTCTAGGGACACATGTATCCCTCTCTCTCCCATTTGTTCCCTAATCATAGTAATTATGAATAAATCAATATGATTTCCACGTTAAAAAAAAAAAAACCCAAGCAATCTACAAACCTGCTTTTTGCTATCCTGCTCATTGCAGTCAATTCTTTTCCCTACAAACTTTGAAATAATGTGCTACTGACTTTCTAGTAGATCCATAGGCTCTTTGCTGGACAAGTGCCAAGTAAAGTGGGCTACTCCTGTAAGTTACAGGAGGGCTTTGTAGAAATAGTTATCTAACATTATGGTTAATATTTGTATTATAGTTTATATATTAAAAAGGGATTTTTATCTACCTTATCTCACTTAATTTACTGATTGCTAACATTCCTTTGAGAATAAAAAATTCATTCATTCCACAGTTTCAGATAAAACTTGACGTGATAGTCCTGCTGAGGAAAATAATCCCAGTAATGGTATTGCTTCCCAATCATTTTCTACTGGGAAATATTTGCAAATGGAAAAATCAAGGTCTTCAAGGACAAGGAAGGAGGAAAGTGCCATAAAGGAGAATGGACATATTAATCAGAGTTCTTTATGATTCACAATGTTCCTTGTGCTAGTTCTAGCTGGAGGAGGAAAATCCAACTTCACATCTATCATGGTTCTCTTAAAATTGATTCTGAACTGGACAAACTTCTCAACTTAATTTCCTCAACTTTTGCAAAGGTCTGATATGTATTAACGATGTCAACTGGTATCCCAAGTGCCTTATCTGAATTATCTAAACTAGTCCTTCAAGAAAGTTATACGCTTATTGTTATGTACGTAACACAGATGAGGAAACTGTGGCACCTTCCCCAAGGTCAAATAAAGTGGCAAAAGTTTTTGATATCCAGCTAGTCTGACCCCAAGCTTCCTACCCACCGATGCACAGCACCATTTCTCTAAATGTTCATCTTTATGTACTTTCTGTTGAACACATCGTCTACATTTGCTCTGAACATCTTCAGTAGTACTTTATAAGTATACCTTTTATGGCATAATTTCAGTAATTCTCTGCCTTTTATTATGGTTATGGGCATGCATGTTTTATTTTGCTTCTTTGCTCTGGCATACTAACCTTCTCAGTCTTTGATATTCACCTGCTACCTCACCACAAGCCACTTTTCTATGAAATGCTTCCTCCCCCTGGGATATGCCTTCAATTCTCCTTCATTTAAATCAGTGGGTTTTTTTTTTTTTTTGTGTGTGTGTTAATTGTACTTTATAATCACCCGGGGAGCTTTAAATAATACTGATGTCTGGGTCTCACCCCCAGAGATTCTGATTTACTTGATGTGACAAGGACATCATGATTTCCCAAAGTCCCCTCAAGTGATTCAAATGTGCAACCCAAATCGAAAAATCCTACACAGAACATTTCCTACTCGTTCTTCATATGTCATCCACGGCACCTTTGTCTCCCTCATGAGGGTGGCCAGTTCTTTCACAGTCTGCTGTAAAGAAAAGAGAAATCTCCTTAAAACCCCTAAGCCACTGGAATTGGCAAATACCCTTAGGAAAGAGGAAAGCCCTGCGGTGCTGAAAGCCAAGTAAAGACATTCTGTTACAAGGAAGAGAGATTGATTAGCCCTGTCATGTGCTAAGTCCAGTAAGAGAAACGCAATGTTTTGACCAACAGATTTAGTAATATGGGTCACTGGTAACCTTGACAAGCTGACAGAGGTCATCGGAGTGGTGGGAATTCCAGAGAACAAAAATGTGATAATGCAGATGGAGAAGGGAAGAGAATTGCCAGAACAAAATTCTCTAGCAGATTAAATAGGATGGATCCTACTATAATTCTTTCATTTAATCCTTGCGGTAACACACTAAAAGGCAGGTATTGTTTTTATTTGGATTTTGCACATGAGGAAAGTGAGACTTAGAGCGGTTACTGACTTGTCCAGGGTCACAGAATTTAGAGTTGTCCGTTCTGGTCTCAAACATAAACCTGCCTAAAAAGCTCTTGGCATTATGTTCACTTGCCTTTTGTGGGTAATATAGGTACTCTGATTGCAGCTGAGTTAGCTCTATATACAGTTATTTCTCAGCTCTTTTTTTTTTTTAATATTAAGACCCTGTTTTTTTTTTTTTTGCAGCAAAATAGTAATAAATAAGTTACATTATGATTTGATCTACATAAAGGTACTGATGTACTCTTAGATTAAAAATAATATATCTTTGCAACTTGAAATTCTGACAAAACTATTGAGCATATACACTATCTGGAAGTCAGTGACAAAACTGCCTATTCTGGTATCTACCTGGACTTCAGGTGTCCAGGTAGAGCACTAAACCTTCCCCTTAGCCCCAAACAGTTAATTCTTAAGGTCTTTTGTAGTCTTTTTTTTTTTTTTTTAAAGATTCATTTATTTATGCATATAGGAGCTAGGGTAGAGGCCAGAGACGTGGGGTGGTGGGGGTGGTGAGAGGATTCACTAGAGACAGAGTGGGGAGCAGAATAGGCAGACTGACTGAAATACACTGCTGAGGGGTGCAGCGGGCGAGACAGGAGAGGTTTGCTGAGCCATGTGGGCTGCTCCCTGGCCAGCCTGATTGAACTCTAGCTACAGTTTTCTTCATAGTGCAGTGCTTAACCCCTTGCACCACCAGGGAGGCCCTCTTTTGTGGTATTAAAGGAGTCTTATAAGAGCACTATAGGAGCTATGTTATAAGCGACTGAAAGGACTGAAAGTTGGTAACTGAAGACAGTGAGGTGGGGGATGAGCGGTGTTGGGTCAGAGCAGCACACATCTAACCCTCCAGGAGCCAGCTCTTGCAGTGGCGCAGTAGAAGAGTGGTATGTCTGTAGATGTTTAACAGACATCTCTCTGGGACAGAAGAACCCTGTAATCTTTTCCCACTTCTCTGGTATAAATGCTTCTATCACGCCTCAGGTCAAGTGATCAACATGAAGTCCATAAGTCTGAGTTAGGAAGAGAGGGAAACAATTGACTCAGAAATGTCTGTGCGGACTAACTACAACACATCAGATAGAATTAAAAAAGTCCCTGCTCTCTCTCAGTGGACCTTCTCACTCATTTCTTGAGAGGTCAAGCACTTTCTGAAGCAGCCATCTAAATCTATAGGGGATAGAACATTGTATTCAAATTGCAGAGTATAGCAATCTGATCCTGAATCACTTGATTATGAGCCTTGGGTTTTTTTTTTTTTGCCAACTCACTCATTTTCTTTGGACCTGGATTGAGGAATGAAGCAGCTAGCCCTTTAAGGCTCTTGAGAGTTTGAAGATGTTTGTGACGCAGTGGCACAGAGGATGCTAGAAGCCATCCCTCTCCTCTGTGGGGGTGGAGAAAATCTCCTTGTAAAACTGTGTGCTGCATTGTGCTTTTGGGTTTCAGATGAAGCCATTGTCTTTCCTTAGTAGCTTACCCATGCTGTTCTCTACCACTGCAGCCTTTGAGATTTCTCAAAGAACCCAGCAGGGATGTTTGAGGCTGTTCACGTAAAATATTCTCAGTGAGGCTGTCTAAATAATGAAAAGGAGTATGCAATCACACCAGATATCTTCTCATTCTGAGGATAGCTAGAACTGCAGCCTTAACCTTTAATTTTATGATGTTCCCATCTTTTGCTAACCCTTTAACATTATATTAACAAAAGATGGACTGGGTGGGGCAAGGAGGGACTTAATGTTCTTTATGATCTATTTTAACATTTTTATCTCTCTTAAAAAATAAATTTGCCGTAAGAATTAGAACTATATTTTATCTTTTTTAATGCAGCCATAGATTATGTATGTAACTGCACTGGCAGAAAGTCAAGTCTACACAAAGCCCAAATTGAATCTTCCTTCTGACTACAGCTGTGCATGATATTTTATGCAATTTTTTATGCTGGTCATAAACGAGGTGGAAACTGTGATTATGCCAATTTTGGAATAACACATCTCCAACAAAAAGCAATTGCCAATTTTCAAACATGTATATGTATTTGTAGTCTCCAGCCCTACTTTTCTCCTCACTAGATCACATGCTGTTGACCTAATAGAAGATTTCTGGGTAAAGTGCTACAGAAACTTAACACCATATTGCTGTGGAATATAGGGTTGCAAAAAAGTATCATCATGATTTCCTCTTACAACACTATTTGTTTGGCAAAATATAGCCCATGAAGGACTACATTTTCTGAAGTGGTGTGTGTGGGGTGGGATTTAATTGTAAAACTATGTAGTTCCTTCTCCCCTCCAACTACCTATTTACCTATCTATCTTATCTGTCTATTCTTACCTTTCCTTATCATCTCTCTGTCTACCTATCACATAAAGACCAAAATGATTAAAGATCAGAAATTGCTGTTCTGCTTTTCTTATCTGTGCTTGACACAACACAGATGCTTTCTGTCTATATCAGATCAACAAGACTATCTTTAAACAATTTAAATTAGAAGAATTGAGAGGCAAGAAGTTAAAATAGTCAGTAAATGATTACAGAAAAAATAAACTTTGGCTATGAACCTCAACAGTCCTTTATCCAAGTTAACATGGTTTTACATTTAGAGCTATAAAGATGAAGTCATTAGCATGACAGTGTGTATATGAATTGAACCTTCAATCAGTACTCACTGATAAGAACCAAAAATAACTGCTCATACCTGCTCACAGACTTCTAGAAGGTTTTAACTAGAGACTAGATGACAGCTGCTAGGAGTACTAACGATGATATACTTACATTGGAGAGAGGATTCGATTCTATAACTTGCAGACTTTGGCCCCAATGTGGTCTTTTATTTCATGAAGAAGAGCTACATGACTCAGTAGGACCATTGGTGGTCCATGACTCAATAGGACCATTAGCACTGAGTAGTTCTCCAAACTTATATTTGAATGTATGAAAGAATGAATATTTGAATGACTGAAAGATTACAGTTCTATACGATATCATTGTCATACTTCTGAGGAGTGTCAATAATAAGTATAGTCTCTGCCACATTTTAAGTGTTTGTGTAGTTCTTGCCCTGCAGATGAACTATCACGTAATGAAGACCTTCCTTTCTCTATTATTTATCTAATGGAAATATAAATCATACTTTGGACACCTTAGAAGCATTTCTTAGGACTGTGTTATCCACATCTTAGGCATCATTTGATAATCAGTTCATAAGCACAGAATATTGCATGCACAGTACATAATGTTGGATGTTTCTGATTGGGAAGTCTGATGATTGAATTTCAAGATAAAGGAAGTAAAACCTGAAGGTCCGGTTAAAGGTCTAGTGCTTGTTGTTGTTGCTAAGACATTACTGGTTCCTCGCTTTACCTTAAGGGAATCTCTTGTCTAACCAAAATGGCATTTGTTTTTAAAATGTTACTACCAGTATTAGAATGATTGTAAGGTTTCCCACATTTGGAGCTGTGCAGTAATCTTTTATCTAACTCACCTTGATGACTGAGATGCAGTCTTCCATTGTCAGTAGACTTTTGCTGCCTTTATCCACTCATTATAGTTGTGGTGTTATCACAGTGGATTCTGTAAGATTCAACCTTAAAAATCACCCCAGTCTCAGTGGATTCTGTAAGGAGTTAGCCTTGGAAACTACCAATGTTTCAGGAAAAACTTTCTAGCACATATTTCACTTAGATACTGTAGTTTATATAATCATTTTCCTTTTAGCTATAATTCATCATGCCAACCTGGATACATAAAGTCAAAAATGATTTAGTTTCTAGTTGCATTCATATAATATGTTCTTCCTGTGGTCTATCACCACTTTATGGGGAAACCAACTATTCCTTTGACAGTTCTTAGATTTGAAATTCTTGGGTGTTGAATTCAATGCATTTACCCTTGAATTTTATATTTGTACCTGATAGTACTAGTTTTTGGTTTGTAGCACAAACCCTATTATTCATCAGCATGTATCTGCCACATTCAGAAAAAATTTTTAAAAGTGATAGTGATTGATTTTTGAAATGCAGATGAGTCTTATCATATAACAATAGTGGAGCTTCCATGAAAGTACGGTAAACATGGCAAACAAAAGACTTGCTGGTCTATTTTTGCTTGGGCAGGTAGCAATATATTTGCTTCTCAGATGATTTATTATAAAAAGAAAAATTCATTTTAGTCCCTATCATGTTCATTCTCCAAAACCATAACCAAACGAGATCAAGTAATATGGATGGTTGATTTTTGGAGAGGGATAGTTTGTAAATAACAAGTCTCAAAAAGGGAAGCACAAATGGGAAGGCTAAACATTAAATTCATCAAGCAAGACCAAAAACATCATGTATCTATGTGCCTCTCTGATTTCCATGGCTTATGGTCCCTTCCACCATCATTAGAGCCAGAAAAATTACATCTCCCTGACTGTTCTGTCATTACATCTTTTTCTGACCACAGAAAATTCCTGTGCTTTTAAGGATGTGATCATAATGGGTCTACATGAGTAAATTGTGATAACTCTCCCTACCTCAATCAAGGTAAAAGACATGTAGCATATTTAAGGTTTTGGGATTAGGTTGTGAACATCTTTAGAGAGACCATTATTCTGCCTAGCACATGGGCTAAGGGGTAGAGCTATTGTGGGATGCATTATTCAGTAATTATCTGTTAGGGAATGACTTTGTGCCTGGCGATACACTCTGGGGTATAGTGTATTTTTAAATGACTTAGGATGTGATTTGAAAGTGCTTGGGATAGGCCTCCCCAACATTCCCATAATTGGTCTTCTCAGGAAGTGTCACTCTGACTTGCATATTCTTTTGAACTAAGATGAGTTGAGGTCTGGAGGTTGAGGAGAAGCTCAAATCCTTCCCCAAATTGGAAACTCTACCACCTCTTGCTTAATTTCCTAGAAGAATGAAGATTGGGGGTGTTATCCAGATATAGCGTTCTCAATAGAAATGACCTCTCTATCTGAGAATCCTGTCTATATTTGCAGTGTAAGTCATCATTTCTCTAAATGTGAAGTACCCTTCCTCTGCTCTTCAGGATCTACCTTACCCCTTAGTTCAGGATTCAAATCTTCTCCCACACTACTAAATGCGGTCATTATAATCTATGTAGATTCCCTGTGTGTACATTATTAAATTGATCTTTTTATTCCGCCAACCTGTTCCCCCCCCACCCCGCTTTGATTACTTGATCAGTCTGAAGAGAACACGGAGCAATGGGTGAATTTCTACTGATTCTAGCTGACTAGAGGAACCATTAGAATGTGTCTTCAAGGCTCAGTAAAAGTTCCGAGTAAGATTAACCTCTATTTGAGTATTTTACATTAGATTGAGCTGTCGTTTCCAGAACTGTGAGAGGGAAAACTAGGAATAAGCTCCAAAAAAAGAAGAGTTAGATATAACCTGTGAATGAATTAAATACTTAGTGAATAAGGAGAATAAATCATCATTTCTAAACATTTCAGCAGGGCCACAGCAGTACAAATATAATCAATGATCAGAATCTCTGGTCGTCAGTTCAGCTTACATCTGGACCCCATTAATGAGTTCTTAGAAATGAAAACTTTCCAGAATGAGTATCAAATGGCTTTTTTATTCGGAAATAAAATTATAATGATGCTTGGGTTATAATAGAGATTTAATTAAAAAGTAAGGGCTAACAAAATTTTGCCAGGTGCTTCCTGACCCAAAATCATGTATATTTTATAATCTCTAGATACAAATGGGATCTTATTTTAAGTTCATAGTATATAAGGCAGAAAGTCCATTTTGATGGTAACTTTATTTATGAAAAAGTGTGAATTTTACTGTGACATTTTGATCACACGTTTGTTTCCTTCCCTTCAAGAAGCCAGACTTAAATTGATCATAAAGATAACGATTTTAAAATGTGTAAATCTACAGTCATGAAAAGAATAGGAGGGGAGTCCTCTCAGTAGGAAAGTTCAACAATAATCTGGAAGGAAAATAAATGAGTTTTGAAGAAGAATGGAGAAAGCTATTGCTGAAATTATGCAGAAAGGTGTTATAGTCAAGTAGTGAATCCTTATGCCCTGCAAGATACCAGAACAATTAAGTTCTCAGATACACTGGGCAGAGCAGGGAGACAGTGAGGAAAAAGACAATAGCCTGGTTGTCTTCAAATCATTTGCATCTTCCCCTACCCCCTCTCCTTGCCCTCCACCCAAATCTGCAACTTCTAGGAGTTAAGACCTTTACCATCTTGGCAAATTCAACATCAACTTTTTTTTTAAAGTAACAAAGTGATGGTGGAGCAAGCACTTTGCCTCCTGGCACAGGATGGGTTCTCTGGAAGCAGAAATGGAAATGGAATTTTGGGTGGAAGATGATTAGTAGGGATTTTTAAAAACAAGACAATAGACTTAAAATGGAGTTGCTTTTGCTAAGCTCCAAGTCACCAAACCAAGACTTACAGTTTTAGCTACCCCCAAAATGGAATCTTTTTTTTAAAGATTTGCTTATTTATGCATACAAGAACTGGAGTACAGCCCAGAGGTTTAGGGGGTGAAAGGATTCACCAGAGACGGAGTAGGGAACAGAACAGGCAGATTGGCTGAAATTACTGCTGAGGGGAGCAGCGGGTGAGTCAGGAGAGGTCTCCTGCGCCATGTGGAAAATGGAATCTTAAACCCACCAATCAGGAATCCCTTGTCAGCCTAAATTAGGTAATCCCCAATAGGGAAAGTACCTTGTGACAAGTAATCCTAACCTGCATGGTATCACTTCTTGTTCTCTTTTCCTTCTGCCCATTAAAGTCTTTACTTTTCACAGTTCCTTGAACCTCCTTTCTATCTGCCAGATTGGATGCCACCCCACTCATGAATCATTGACTAAACCCAATAATGATAGTTAAAATTAAAAAAAATAGTAGCAAAGTATTTCTTGACAGAAATAGGAAAAAATATGTCTTGGGGGATGTATGGGGAGTGTTATTTAAATTAGGGTCTAGGAAAGCCAGTAGAGATATTTAGTGCTTAATAGTAAAAAAAAAAAAAAAAAAATCAGCTGTGTTAGCTGTGTTAAGTAGAAGTCTTCCAACACAATGAATGCTTTATCACCATTTACTCATCACTTCCCACTTAAATATGCATGAACCATCAAAGTCCTGGCAGACTTTAGGACATTCACTATCTTTCTGTAGATAGAGTTTGGGAGATAATCCCTAGAAACTCCAGTGGGAGGGTGGACAAGTGATGCTTGGGAGGGAAGAGGGCTGATGGAAGGTACATGTTCACACTTGGGAATAACTGGGGTCTGGTCTTACTGGGGTGCTCTGAGACACAGTGTGAATATATGCCAGTGAGTGATTCAGACAGGAGGCAAGGCTCCCGTGGGCTATAACACCCAAAGAAATGAAAGAGAAAGACAAGAAAGGAAGGGAGGAAAGAAAAAAATGATTGAGAAGATAGTACTCTTTCAGGAACAGGTTGGAATTTCCAGAATAAAATTAAGGTTAAATTCTCAGTCGGGGGTGTGGGGGGTGTGTGTGTGTGCGTGTGTGTGTGTGTGTGTGTGTGTGGAGGGCAGGGGAGTCTACATTAGTAAAAGAATGGGATGCTATATAAAAAATAAGATCTGAGAACTTAAAAGATTGTTTGGAAATGTAAATGATTAGCATTAAAAAAAATCCATGCATGGATTAGGAAAATCATCAAATGATTTTTGAGAAAAAGGAAATATAAGGGAAAGACAAGAGGAAACTTTAGGTTAAAATAATAGATGGTAGTTGCATAGGTAGGGAAATGTGACTATATAGTGAAATACTTGGTGTTAGTGATAAACAATTATGTTGTCAGTTTTCATGTTACTCTATTTATAGCTCCATCATTTAGATTCATCCAGTGAACAAAGCTTGACAGACTGTAAATGTAACGCAAATGTTACCGACTTAGATCCTGTAAAATATGGATGGCAGTAATGGAAAGTAAAATGGAAAAGGTAGGGTGAAAGGAAGGGGGAGAGACACTAATATCTTCATGGTAGCAAATGGGGAATTAGAGATCAATTCTATAATTTTGGAATACAAAATAAAAGTTTCTATGTCAATTAAAAGTTCAAAAAAAGATAGTGATAATTTAAGCCCCTATGTTATTTTTTCCTGTTATTCATCTCTTCTTAAACCCCTGTATCAATTGGCTTTTTAAACAATATAAATATAGTATATGTTAAGGGTTTGATTGAAAATATGGCAAATAGCTGCAAATTCTTTGTAACCCATTCATCAGATCAGATGCAGGTGACATGTCATCTAGTGGAAATTTGGCCCCATTTTACGTTCAGGGCTTTAAGTCTCCAGGGCTGTTTACACACTCACCAGTTACAGATAAGCTATACTTAACTTTAAGAGCAAAATATGTTTGGTAGGTTCGCATGAGTGCAAAAGAAAAAGACATTTAAGACATTTAAGGTGCCCACTTGGACAATTGGACAAACTCTGGATTTTTGGTTCAGAAGTAGTAATGAGGGCTACAGAGTCAAAATCTTGGTGCCCTCCCTGAATTGTCAGAGGCTTCAGACAGCTTCATGAATATTGCTCTAATCTCTCCATATTTCTATTCAGAAAAGCTTTATTTTTTTTTTACACTTATGAGGATCACATATACTAATATATAAGAAAATCATTATTCATGATTCATCTTTCTATGATCACTCCATACACAGCATTGTTATGAGTGGACTTACAAATTGTTTAGCATAGAGTTAAAAATTCTAAAGGTAATATGAAATTAGATTCTCTCTGATCATTTTTGGGTAGATGATGCCATTTGTTCTTTGAAGCTTACTAGAGTGTTCCTTATCAATGTTAGAATAGCTTCGGTTTGAATATTGAGTTATTAAAACCATCAGATAAACACAGATTGAATATTGTACATATTTCCAGTTACATTTGATTGTGGCAGGAGTAATTTCAAAATGTTCTTTTTCATACTAGTTCTTATGATTTAGTTTTTACTGCTTCAAAGAAATAACAATTCTGATGTTTTATAAAATCAATTTTATATTTTATAACTATAATATAGTGTATTTTCTTTGTAGAAAAGTTTTAGAAAAATTAGGGGAAAAAATTTCCAGTAATTTCAACCACCCAGACATAACTTCTTTCAATATTTAGTGTATTCCTGTCTTCCCTCCTTATATGTATAAAAAAATTAAAAATTAACAGTTTTAAATTCTGTTTCCTATAAAACAATGTATCATAAACCTTTTCTGTGTCATTATTGGTTGTTCAGAAATATTTTATTGAAATAATATTCAACTAAATCTACAATGAATATATATTTAAAATTTTACTGTTGTTGGGATTTAAATGATTTATATTTTTTATATCACAAACGTGTTATAACAGCTATGATAAATAAGCCACAATGTAAGTCCTTCATTCCATTCACATTCAGAGGTGTGTATTTTATTTTTTCAAATATTTAAGCATACAAGAACTGGGGTACAGGCCAGAGGTGGGGGGGGGAGAGGATTCACCAGGACAGAGTAGGAAACAGAACAGGCAGACTGACTGAAATACACTGCTGAGGGGAGCAGTGGGTGAGAATGGAGAGGTCTGCTGTGCCATGTGGGTAGCTCCCTGGCCATTGGGGATTGAACTCGTGCTACAGAAGCTGCAGATAGCTACAGGTGCTGTTCTTAACCCCTTGCACTACCAGGGAGGCCCTTTATTTTTATTTTTAAGAATTGTATCATTTTAATTGATACAATACTGGATATGATTATGGTTCACACCTCTTCATGCCCAGCACCAAAACACCCATAATCCTCCATCATAGTCCACTGATGGTTCTCCCCTCTGCTTCCCACCCCTGTTCTCACCTTCTGGTAACCTCAATTCTGCAGTAAGATTTCTAGCGTTTGTTTTGGTTTAGTTTTGTCAGATCCTTTGTCTTTTTTTTTCCTCCTTCTGACTTGTTTCTCTTAACAACTTTATTTTCATTGCTGAGTAGAATCCCATTGTGTCTGGCAGTAAAATTTTTGAGTCAAAGCATGTATTGATTTCTAAAGTTTTTGATACATATAGCTAAGCTGTTCTCTAGAAGACCACAACATTTGTGGTCTCAACACCAATGGGTCAGAATATCCATTGCACCAAACCCTCTTCAAACATTGCATATTATGAGTTTTAGAAATTCCTAAAATAATACAGGAGTTAATATTTATCTTTTTGTTTGTATGTGGTCCTGTCTGTTCATGTCCTTTGCTCTCCTGAGTTAGTAGTTTATATTAATTTACCAATTTGTTTCAGGTTTTCATGTATTCAGGATATACAATATTAATCTATTGTACTTGTTATATTTGATTTCTGCATTTTTGCCCAAATCCAAGTCCCTACATAGCATTTAGAATGAAAGGATGAGGTTTATGTATGCCCATAGAAAATAGCCTTGTGAAAGGCTAAAGATGTAAACATGAGGTAATACTTTTCAAAATCTTTATTAAACTGTCTTTCATAAGACCTTGTTATTGTTAGAATTAATCATATGTATAACATTTCCATACATATTATTAAGCAATAGAGTGAGATTGCTAGGTATGAAAATAAGTACATTTTCTCTCCAACACTCCTAGTTGTGCCCTGCCCCATCCACTTAATCCTAAAATATTTGGAGAGTTAAGAAATTTCCAAAACCTAACATCACAGTTTGGAGATTTGATCATTTTAAACAATCTTACTGAAATATGGGTCTATAGAAATGTCTTTATTCCTTTCTCTGTTCTCCTTCTCCCACTGTTTTTATGCCTTGGCTTTTGTGTTTTTTTTTTTTTTTTTCTTTTACTGTTGGGAATGACATTGAATTTAATACAGTGTCAGAACATGAACTACAAAAAGGATAATTTTTATAAGACAGTTAAAATTTTCTCATTGACATTTTCTATTGTAGCTCACAATGCCAATTAATTCCTTAATTCATTAGCAATGTAACAGAAGAAAAGACTTTGAAAACACTGTGCTTTGTGTAGATGTCTTTTAATTATGGCTAATTAAATACTGTGGAAGGACCTGATTACACCTTTGAGTATTTCTTAGTCTGAAAAAAAGGAAAGAAAAAAACCAAATCTTGTAGTCATGTATACACTGAACAAAAGCTGAATTCAACAACTCTTTATGAAAAACAAAATCTGCAGAAAAGGAACAAATTATAGAGTAGCACTGGGGGAGTATTCTCTAAATATGTGTGCAGATTCTCCATGGAGGCTTCTGCACCACTGTTTGTTTTGGTTATTAGGCAGAATCTCAAGTAAACCCAAGTAGAAATCACACTGTTTCTGAAAATGAAGAGCAGTGCCAGTGGGCAAACACTTTTGGGGCAAACTGATGCAATACACCCTGAAGTTAGGAGCAGATTTTTCCAGATGGCCACTGTGCATATGGCTGGGAGTACTGTGGTAGCCAAAATAGGAGAAGAGAACCCAATTCTTTGCAGGGAAATCAACACTGTCCTTGAGAAAAGAAATTTCACCCAACATGTCCATGGGGATGGTGGCAGACAAGAAGTAGCATTCAAGTCTATCCAGACATCTTTAATTTAACTAATTAAGATATCTTTTATTTATTTATTTTTTTTTAAATATTGAATTTTATTTTTATATTCCCCCATACAATTGCAAACGCCCCATTCTGACCCCAATCCTTTCCCTCCCGCCCCCCAGCCCCCAAAAAGTGTCTCTGGTTCATAGTTTTTTTGTTGATTTTGATTTTCACTTTCTTATATTCATTTTCCTGGTCCCTTATTTAAGTTTTCTAGATTCCTGCTATGAGTGAGACCATCCGGTATTTTTCTTTTTCTTTTTGGCTTATTTCGCTGAGCATGATCCCTTCCAGTGCCATCCATGTTGCTGCAAATTGCATGTGTTTATCTTTTTTGAATGCTGAGTAATATTCCATGGTATATATGTACCACATCTTCTTGATCCAGTCATCTATTTTTGGGCATTTGGGCTGTTTCCAAAGCTTAGCTATTGTAAACAGTGCTGCTATAAACATAGGAGTGCAGGTGCTCTTTGGAATTGATGTTTCTGTGTCCTTTGGGTAAATACCTAGGAGTGGAATTGCTGGATCATATGGAAGCTCTATGTTTAGTAGGTCCAGAAATCTCCACACAGCTCTCCATAGTGGTTGGACCAGTTTGCACTCCCACCAACAGTGCAGGAGAGTTCCTTTTTCTCCACATCCTCGCCAACATTTGTTGTTGCTAGTTTTTTTAATATGTGCCATTCTCACTGGTGTGAGATGGTATAATTAAGATATCTTTTAAAATGTTCAGACCAATTAAATGTATTTTAGGATTTTGGGCAAGCAAGGCATGAGCTAAATGATGTGCTAGAAATGCACGGTTCAGAATTGGACTTGTCTCCTCTTTCATTCTGGAACATTGGGTGAGTTACTTAATCTCTCTCTCATTGTTTCCTCCTGTGTAAAATGAGAATCACATCCCAGGCTGCCCAACAGGCGCGTTGTAAAGATACAATAATGAATGTTATGAGGCATTTTGCAATCAGGAAACACTGGATTGTATTTCCCAGAACTTGGAGGGAATAACCAATAACTTCGGTTCATGCTGTGGTCCATGTCTGGTCTCTCCTAGGGAAGATGTTGCTATTTATAATGGGGTAAGAATGCTAGCTTTGCTCTGGCCCTGCCCCCTGATAAATCCTCTGGTGGTTATTCAATTCATCTTAATTAAAGGTTAATTTACTGGCCTTTGTAGAATCAGCATGGCTGGAAGCTGACTTTTGCTGGGCAGTCTAGTTGAACTTCTTAATAAATTTCAGCTCCCCCCAACATTAAACACCTGTGCTGCAGGTCTCCATCCTCTCACAAGTGATCACACTTAGACCTTAATTACTTGTTCATGGAGGAAAGTCCATCATTGTGGGTTCTTAGTGTTTCACTCAGTGGGTATAAGGGTGACAGGCAGCTAGCTTCAACCTTGGTCATTTCAACACAAATGTCTCCTATGTTCTCATTGCTTTATGTGATTTCACTCCTCTTTTAGGGTAATGGAAGCATCTAATCCTATCAAAAGTACAATAAAACTTTCTATCCTCTTATAGAGAAATTTACAATTTTTTTGTTTAGTATTTCAATCATCTACTTACCGTGTCCCAAATGTACACAGACTCAGCTACAATTTGTATAGTGCACTAGAATCTCAGCTGTTTTCAAGGTAAACCTGATATATCTTGTTTGCCAGTAGACAATTGAAGTGGTTTACTTATAGTCAACAAATTGTGCTTCCCTGCAGATTAAGTTACCCACAGGCATGAGAATTGCAAGGGAGTACCAAGTATGGTGGGGACATAGAGCTGACATTCTAATGCCTCATGTAGACAGAACCACTCAGGACAGAAAAGTTTTAACAAAAAGCAACTTACACCTTGTCTGTCCCTTCCCTTAACTCTGATCCCTAGCGCCAGAAACGTCTGCATTTCTGGTTCTGCTTCTTTAGTTTTCCTCAACTCAGTATAAAGTTGTTATACCAAATATAAACCTAAATTAAACTGAATATATACTTAAATTGTTCATTGTGAATGCAGATTCCCAAGTTTTATTCTAGCTCCATTTAATAGAATCCCTACTGTTATGGCTGAGAATGCACTAAAAAAGCATCTCGGGAAATTCTAATGCCTTCTAAATCTTGAGAACAATTAGCCTAATTAATCTTGGACCATGCTATGACTTTAGTGAGCCTTAGGTACTTGAGACTTCATGAGTCTCTTCTTTTATGAAATATAATAAAAATTACATTTCACCACTGTGTTGTTAGATGCCTGTATTAATACTATATATATATTTTTTTTTTCCTCTAACCTAAATTCATTTTTACCTTGTGATTAAGGAAAAAAAACCAAAAACATTTTTATGGGTTCCTAAGAGCATCCTGGACCTAGGGCACTTTGCTTCCTATTTCCTACAGCCTTAAAATGAGTCTAAGACTAGTCAACTAGAAAACTAGCAATCCAAAATTCTGAAAGTTCAGATCCTTCATACCTATCTTTGTCAAATCTGTAGATGCTTTCATTTTCCCAGTGAAGAGATTCAGGTCAAAACTGGCTAGAGTTGAGGGACTACAGCTTTGCATGAAGAAAATATGCAGGGTGACCAGTGCTTGGGGTTCGACACCTGGCTATGAAGACAGGCAGACAACTTCCAAGTGACTTCTCAATACTAGCCAATGTGAAAGTGGGAAGGATACTAATGATACTTAAGTATCATCCTATTTAGGTGACATATACTAAAAAGTATAGGTGACAAGTTCAGAAATATTAGCGGCCTCCCTGGTGGCACAGGGGTTAAAGACAGCACTATCAAGCTATCGTCAGCCACTGCAACATGAATTCGATCCCCGGCTGGCCAGGAAGCAACCCACATGGCGCAGCTAGGCCTCTCCTGACTCACTCACTGCTCCCCTCACACTGTATTTCAGTAGATCTGCCTGTTCTGCTCCCCACTCTCTCTGGTGAATCCTCTCACCCCCCACCCCTGCACCTCTGGTCTACATCCCAGTTCTTATATGCAGAAATAAATTAAAAAAAAAAAAGAAATATTAGATAATAGGGCTGCCAACTATTAGGTCCCAGTGGCTAAAATCCAGCAGAGCTTCTTATTGGAAACAGGAGAATGGGCAGAAAGAGAAAAACAAAAATATGGGGTAGATAAGAAATTCATACTATGAGGCAGGAAGAGCATGCATATGGACTTCTAAGAGTATGCAAATACGAAGGACAGGCTTGGTGGTGTACAGCAACAGAAGAGGGACTGAACCGAGAGGAGAGCATAAAAAATGACAATTTTAGAAGAGCGCTAGGAAGGCGAAGTATCATTTTAGAATTCTGAGTAGGCAACTAGCAACAAACAGTGCTTGCAAATGGTTATTACTCTGAATATTTACACTTACACTTGCCATTTACAAAGTGACTTACATAATGATAGCTAATATTTATTAAGAACTTGCCAGTATTTCAAGTCAGTGATAATATTCACTGAAACTGTGACTGGATAAGAAGGAAACAGTATGAAAAATACTGTAGACAAAGAAAGCAATGTTTACTAGCTTTGGCTATTGATCTATAGTAAACTATCCACCAAATCTCGCCATCAAGGGCAACCAGTTATTTGTTCCAATCTTGCCAGCTGGACTGATTCACTGGAATGCCCTGCTCATCTTGCTGGTGGTTATTTGTGTAACTGCATGTAAGCAGGTGAGTCACTAGGTAGCTGGCTTAGGGGGACAGCTGGAATTCTTTCTTTGTAATCTCCTGGCACCTCTTCCTCTAAGTTGACTTTCTACCTGGTCTGTCCTGAAGGGCAGCTGGACTTTTACGTAGTGGCCCACAGGTCTCAAGAGAGCAATCAAAAACCTTTTAAAACTTAGGTTTACGGTGATGTATTCTTTTGGTTCAAGCAGAAAGGTGGGGCTCCTGCAGACCACTCATGCAGTGGACTCCATGGTGCTGGGGATCCCTGTCCAGACTCAGGCATCCTTCTAGGTGGTGGGGACAGTCGGTGAAATATTCTGCTACTGCATGAGTAGAGTGGCTTTATCATGTTAAATTTGTGAAAAAGAACCAAGCATGTGTGCCTCTTGGGATCGAGAGTTTTCTGCAGGAGGAGTTCAGAAGCTTGGTCGGCAAGTCTGTTTTGTGCTGTAGGTCAGTATCAGCTATTGGCTAATAAGTTGGTTTCTTTTTCCCAGTGAAGAGATTCAGGTCAAAATTGGCTGGAGATGAGGGACTACAACTTTACATGAAGAAACTTGGTCTTTATAATCAAAATTGTACTTACCTTCCATGTGCTACTGTGTTATTTCTCAGTTCAGAGAAAAGAGATGCTATTTCCAGGCCCCCTTGGGGATTATGACAACCCCAGGAGATTGCAAATGATGAGATATGTGTGGGGACTCAAAAGAAGAGGGATGAAAAGTCAGAGATGAATACACTGAAAAAATTATTATTTAATTGAGGAAAGAAAAATAATAGATAAAGGCTTCTTGGGCTCTAAGATGGAGGCCGAGCATGTGTGTATATCTCTGCTAACTACAGCCACAGTGACCCAGGTTTAGTGATCTACCAGTACTGAACTCTGATCCTGCTGAGGACAGCAATATAGCCAGGTAAAAATATATTTCCTAACCTTCCTGCCACATCAAAGGTCCCTATGACTCAATCAACGAGTAACAGGTAAGCAGAAGCTGTGAGGGGAGACTGGTAGCAAAGTTCCTCTGAAGCTGTCGGTAGGGTTAGGGAGCTCAGCTGCAGGTTCAGATAGAGGCGCTTACTTGCCCTTCCTTCCTAATTGGATTGCAGAGTGAATGCTTACAGCTGCAGGGCTGTATTGTAACCATGAGGGGAATTTAAGGATGAAATGTAAGCACTGAGAACAGGAAAGCAAAAAGTTAGGAAGCAGGAACATTGCTGACATGCTGGGGTCCCTCCACCAGCCTTCCACCACTTGCTCCCTGTCTTCCATTTACAAGGAGGAAGGAAAATACTCTATTTTGTTTAAGCATCTGATTTTTATATTTCTATAACTTTGTAGCTGAACACAGTTCCTAACGGATCATTTCATTACAGCGCACAAATGAAAGTATGTAGTTGATGCTTTTCCCAAGAAAGATGCTCCCGGTTAGGTGAAACATTTATTCAAAATCATAAGGGAAGATTTTCTTGCATGTTCTTCCATCAGTGTATTTCTCTTATCTCTGCCTGGTGTTCTCATGAATGACACACTACACAGCCTCCCTTCGCTAGGGCTTCTGCTCAACTCTTTGAAGTTGAGACAGTTTTTATCCTATGTACATAGTAACCCCTGTCACTAGCAATAACTTTAGTCTATTTGCTACTCTTGACATTTTTTTACTTGTTCATTGTCTCTTTAGTGCTTAGAGGAGTATCTTAACCTTACTAGTTGCTCAGCAAATTTTTGTTAATTAAATAGCTAAAAGAACTTGAATGCACTTTGATTCTGAAAGTTTTCTGAGAAAATGACCAAAAAAAAAATTAATGCATGTACAAAAAATGATGACTCATAGTTCATTTCAGGTTGAGAATTTCAAATATACAGTTAAATTTCAAATAGTGCTATGCCTGTTAAAATAATATTTCTGTTAAAATTGTTCAGTGTAACTGATGGTGTTTAAACTAGAAGGCAATTTTTCAAACTTTGCTGATTTCTTCCCTTCAATTTTATCTGAAAGAACTAGAATGGTGAAATATAAGCTTCGGAAGGCACAAGAAGGTATTCATAAATTGCCTGTATGTTGACTTGGCCATGTAGTGCCTAATTTTTCTTGGGCTGATACGCCCTATGTCTCCATAATAAAGTGGGCATGAAGCACTGGTTTAGGTTCATGGAAAGTATATCTGCTACTGGATTTTGTTATATATACACACAAACACAGACCAAAATCCAGTGGCAGATATATATGTTATATTCACATGTGAATATATATGCACACACACATATATATGGAGTACATAAGTAGATAAATATATGGATATATGTACAACTATTCATTTTTTACTATCAAGAATATATTAAAAAATGCCTGCCCAGTAGTGTATTATACTATTCATATAGTTTATCTCCAAAATTTAATAAAATAAGCTTCTGTTTCAAGAAAGCCATGAAAAAGTGTTAAGAAAAATAATTATCAAGAATTCAAATTATGATAGAGATAAACCTTGAAAGAATTCTGGCTTCCCTGTTTGGGTAGAAAGTTCTGGAAATGGTCTTTGAATAGTAGGCTTCTGATACTCCACAGTATATCTTGCAGAACCATGAACCTTGTTTCTTTACCCACTGGGTGACATTTAGGACAGAGATGCCGGGATTCATCAGTGCTTTCGCCACTTTGATAATGTGTGGTGGTTGTTGGGAAGTAACTACCCACAGTCTGCATTTTCCAGCACTTCTGGGCATGGAGGTTGAATCCCAGCTTCTTGCCATGGGGAAGAAGTAAACAAATTGCAGGTCAGGTCCATGAACATCTCCTATGTAAACCTCCACCCTGTTTTCCTGAACTGACTAGCTGGATTTTGTGTGCAAGGTGACATTGGGAGACCTGTATTGAAGATGGTGGATCTTCTGCCAGGCTCAGTCATATAAAGGTAGTTCAGAGCAGAACGTCCCTCCTCACTCATCTCTTGTGTTAAGACACTGATTTCAGCTTTTAGTCTGTTAAAGCGCCTAGCACTTAGATCAACCAGCACACGCATGCAATAGCTTTTTAACAGAGGTTATGAAGTTACCATCATTAGAGAAAGCTGACTGAGCAGAGAGCAGTTCTCAAACTTTTAGAGTCTTTTGGGGAGAATTTATTACAAATACAAATCCCCAGACTGTACTCCTTGATTCTGATTCATTAAATCTGGGCTGAGGCCCAGAAATGGGCATTTAAATCACCATTCGAGGTGATTTTGATGCATATTTTGAAGAGTACTGATAAAAAGAGTGGATTTGTAGAAATGGCAGCTGGGAGTCCAGAGTTGGAAATGGACAGCAGGTTATTTCCTGAGCCAAAATGCAAGCTGGATAAATTAGAAGTCAGTGCGTATGCGGAAAAATTGTGAAAGAAAAGTTCCATACTGCAGCAGCGAGTACTTACACTTGAGTAACTATGACCTTGCCATATTTCAAGGAGGATAAAGTCTCATATATGGGGTTTGAAAATTGGGCAAAGACAAGAGGAGAGCAGATTAACATCTGGAGAGGCACAGAAGATGGATTTAATATAAACATTTGCAAACAGAAATCCCTTTAAACTGGCATAACATCATTGAAATAAATCATTTAAGGGAAGATGGGTTTGTGGCCAATATCACTATCAACACTCATCCGCCTATCACAGAAGAACAATATGTGAAATGGCAAGAGCTTTAAATGAATTTTTTCCCAGTACACTATCAAATAAAAATGTTACAGGCTTAAAGTCAAAGACTATTCTTGGATTGGATTTTTTCCAATGTTCTAAATTTAACCTGCTGGGATTCTCTAAGTATCAGCATGTCCAATCTTTGAAATGTAGAATTTGCCTTTTAATGGAAAATCTACATTTCACCTTAACATGGAGCAGATCATCTTTTTCCCTTAAAGAAATATCATCTTTGATACTGTGTAATTAGCACAATTAATAGAGAGAAAATTTAGCCGGAGGCAAAAGGATCAAATTCTACAAATCCATACATGCATACAGGTGAGGACCATGCATATACCTTCATTTTTGGTTAACTATAGACCAAATCATGAATATCCTTGGATATTTTCACTGTTCTTATTAAGAAACAAATATCTGGTAGGAAGAGAACCTGAAAGAAGTATGATTTTGGGAAAAAAAAAAAAGGTTGACAAAATGATAGCTATTTGGTTATATTAAAGCATCATTCAGTTTTTGAATATTTGGTCAGCAACAACTTTACCCAATAGTGTACAATTGCATAGAATTTCTCTTGATTTTGCCTTCCTTAGGATATCAGGAGCTCCAGTTAAAAACATACTTGGTTTGTAATAGTGACATCAAATCCCAAAGTGGATGAAGCAGAGTGGCAAACATGTTCTTTGAAATAGCAAATTAATTAAGGGATCCCTCAATGAGCTGAAAACTGGTTTTCTTGTAGGTTGACAGGTCTAAAGGCATAAGTATAACATATTTGTAAAATAATACAGTATAACGAACAGGTGTCATCATCTGTGACAGGAAGCTGGATAGCTTAAGTAACTTTAAAACCAAGTCATGGAAAGAGGTTTCAAATGCTTCAGCTATTCTATTGCATCTTTCTTTCCAAATATAAGGTAGTTTTCAAAATAGTTGTTTTGATACATGGGCTCTTTGAAATATTATTTCCTGTAATTTGCATGTTTTGATGTTGTTCATGGGGATTTCAGGAAGAGGTCATACTTCTTTTCAAGCCTATATCCTTTACATGTAAAATGATATAATTTGTGAAAGTTTTAGGAGCTTGCATTTCTTTCAGAAAAATGGTTATAGCATTTTCAAGGTTACAAAACATGTTGGCAGAGATCATTTGTTTTACTCTGCCTAATAGTTCATGGAAATATATAGGTGCAAATGTGTTGGTTCATGGAAATATATTGGTGCAAATGTGTTGGTTCTCATTTTACAGATGAGGAAACGAAAACAAAAAGAGGTTAAGTGATCTGCTAAAAAAAACTGCACCACCAAACTAGTGTTTGGCACTGGACGGGAAGGGTGTTTGGCATTGGTTCCCAAATACTGGTCAGCCGAATGAGCGAATTTGCTATTTGAAGGCACCTCTGATGTCTTAGAGAGTGGCCACAAAGTGAAATCATTTGAATTAAGAACTGTTGAGAAACTGCTCTGGAATTTCAGCTAACACAAAAATGACAGAGTATCATGCCTGCTGTCAAGTTCAGTTCTCTAAAGGGAATAAAGCAAACCCTATGGGACAGGCATTCAGCATCATTACTAACCCAGCAATGGAAAATGGCAAATGATGGGTGGAAGGGGCCACAAGGAATCAGCAAACAGCAGCATGCACAGGCTCAGCAACCTTGGTAATTTCTGCTACTGTCCATTGACAGTGGGAAGAAAAAGTTGCCATATATTCCCTCTTTGACCAAACTTTAGTTAGGCTCTGATGAACCCTCTTTCACAAGTAGGCCTCAACTTTTGGACTTTGGGGTCCAAGACTCTTGGTACAATTTGTGAAGAATCCCTTAACCTTGTATCTGTTCACCTTTCCTGTCTACTCAAATTCTCCATCCTCCAATACCTCCCAGGTGTATCTTCTCTTCCTGGTCTGCCTTCAGCAAGAATCCTGTGACGTCTATTTAGTGAGAAGTCTCCCATTGCCACTGATTTCCTCTTAGTAATTTTCCATCCACTGATCTCCCTTCCCACTTCTTTTGATGTGAACACCTCATTTGTCCAGAATCTATTCTGAATTGAAGCCAATTTCATCCTGAGATCTCATTTCCTCTGTTGTAATAGTTCCTGGATAAAATCTGTTTTTCTACTGTAACTAAGGCCACATTCTGACTTTTGTTTAAAAAAAATTATTAGTAGAATATTTTCCAATCCAGAGAAGTATTCAGTCAGATTGATTTTTTAAAAAGCAAAACACAACAGCATTGGAAATATGAAATACTTGGTTGTTTATGAAAATTCTAGATAAGCCAGGCCACTTTGAAAGTACACACTAAGGACTGCAATGTATTATTAGAGAACTGTTCAGAAACAATGAGAGACCTTAGAAATCTAAGAGTTGTTCTAGATGAAAACTTTAATGGGAAATGAGAGCTATAGAGTATTTGTCACTTTTTCAGAAAGTTTTTATACTTGAAGTATGCCCTTGAAAGGAAAAACAAGAAGAAAACACCCAAGACATCAAATTAGAAACTTAAAAAAAGTCTCTAGTGCTATAAAAAACATGGTTGTATAACATTTCAAGGATGAATTTTAAGCACATTCAAGTCTTGAAGCAGACAACACCTGCCTAGTTCTGATAAACTTTAATTTCTGATTGACTTTAAGAACCTCTAAGAGGAAGGGGTAAACAAAACTGATCTGAAGAGATTTTGAGACTTAAAGATGAGCTGAGAGATTTTTTTTCTCTAAAATAGAAGACTTGTCACAAATCTAAGAGGTTACAAAAACTGGCTAGAATGAGGGTGAAGGTCAAAGTCTCAGTTGATCCTCAACTGAGAAGGTCTTCAGTAATGTGCAGGGAGGGCGTTTGTAGTTTGGTTTGCTGCTAAAATTCTTTTGGCAGAATAGTTGGCAAAATTTATCTGTCTTAAGTCATTCTAATAGCCTCATAGTCACTCTGCAGGGGAAAGCAGTTTTCTTTGCTAAGATAGTTTCTGAATCTGAATAATTGGAAAGTACTTTATTTCATGTTTGTGAGAATAAATTATAATATTTTATTACACCTAGGACTAGATAAATAATTGAAGTCATTGTAGCAAGAAACAAAACCTTAGATAAACAATTTACAGTATTCCCCATTTGTGTGGAATGAGGTTATGCTCAATAAGACTGCTATAGCTTCATCATGTACTGATAAGGATACAGCAGAAGCATTCAGAATAAAAAAAAATAACTACAGGAAAGTAGAGTAGATTTACCCATCGATTTCCTTTTGCACTTTGGAAACTTAGGAATAGGATTTTAGAATGTGGCTGTTTATTAGTTGTTTAGCTTATTAGAAGCTGGTGGTACAAGGCTGGTTCTTGATGGAAACAGAATGAAAGACACGGGTGACATGTGGTAAACAACATAGGAATTAACCTCACTCTAGAAACATTTGCAGATAGAAAATTAGATGTACTTTGCTGGCTTGCTTGTTTTTTTGCCTGGTAACTCCTGTGTCGTCATCTCTGTAACAACCCTATTCAGTCTGTGAAATCTAGCTGACCCAGACCCTTAACTCCTGTGCCTTCCATGGACAGGGGAGCCCAATGCTCTTTTCTTTGTTCGGAGGTGGACACGATTCAAGTTTAAGTGGAATCGTCTTTGTAAATTTTGCCAGAACAATTAGAAGGACATTCTCATTCACTGTAGTCGCCTTATGAGTAGGATATAAAACTGATACTAGTTTTCTTTGCCACAAAAATTGGGACGCATACCTGAGAATGAAGAAAGAAGTCCCAAAGCATAGAAAGACAATGAGACAGAATCCCTAGGATATTTCTGGGCTTCTGGGTCTAGCCATAGATAAAACTATACCTATTCTTAGATTTTTCAGTTACATAAACTAGTAGTTTTCCTTTGGATATTCTTAACATGGAGTTATGTTTTGACATTTGCGCAATTAAATAGTATATGGGTTAATCAGAATAATACATATTGAACTAGTCAGACTTATTTGAACTCTGCCGCTCAGAAGTCATAAACTTCTTCCCTAAGATAATCTTCTGAGATGTTAATGTAGTTTTACATTTTGTATGGTTTAATCTAATCTGAGCTTGTGTAACTTTATAAGTCCTTCTTGGTCTACTCTGTGTTAGGAATATGTTACGATAGAGTTTAATGTTGTTCTTAATTATATGTCTCTCTATCCCTTTAAAATAATTCTGTTTCCCTGTCCCATTAACACACCTATGGCTAAGTGAGTTATTTTTAACCAATGAGAAGGGAAATGGAAGTGATGAGTTCCATGTATAAGCAGAACCTGAAGGTCATTGCTTTTTCCCTCCTCTGCCAAGAAAATGATGGGTCCTAGATAGGAACTGTTCCTTCAGCCTAGATTGGGTGTTTTGGTGTCTTTTTTAAAATTACAAATGCCTTTGGTGAATTATAATAGTCAATTTACCAAAAACAAAATTACCCAAGATTAATAGTATAGTCTTCTCCAGTGCTGAGTGTATTTTAACTGTTCTCTTCCTTGCTTGTCTTTTCTCTGGTTGTTTCATGTGTCTTTCAAGTACCGTGCTCTATGGGTCTGAACCGATGATTTGGTAAATCTCTGTAAGCTGATAGGTCCTCAGCTGTTCTAACAAGCAATGTTACAAGAGAAGCAGCTGCCACACCCCCTCCTTTGTAACAGTATTTTGTGGTCATGGTTGCTGGGCTGTGGATTCTTTGAACAGATGTTCTCCATTGTCACACATCACACTCTGTATCCCTGACACAAGCCTCTACCTCTGGGAAGAGTCATCACATGTCCTTTTGCTTCCAAGAGACTTTAGGATGCTTAGTGGGTCACCCTGTGTCATATTTTGCATCTCAGAACTACATGTAGAAAATTACTCTTTGACTTTTCCCCCTTTGATTTGTTCATCATGTTTAATTTTCTAAGATCAGCAGTCACATGCTTGCTTTTATCCCTTTGATATTATATTCCTGAGGCCCTACAGTATTTTTAGCTGTGCTACTTCTCTTTTATACCTTTGGCAAAAATAAATGTGTCAAATAAAAACACAGTAATATCCTCCTTATCAGTTGCTGCATTTATACAAATTTTAGCTATTTCATAATTAGGAAGGAATCAGAAAGTGAGGTTGGAGGAAAAGAGGGAGCAGAAAGTTTATTATGTGTGTTTACTTGACTAGGAACTGTAGTGACAAAAAGTTATTTCCTTTATTTTAAGCATCAGGGAATAAATCTCAAAAGGTTAAGTCATGTGGCCAAGGTAATGCAAGCCAGAGGTGGGATTCAAACCTATTTCTATCTGATGCCAGTGCTCTTTTCTTTCTTCTATATGATGCTGTTCTATATGATACTGTTTCTTAGAATTATGTGAAAAAAGATGGCAGGACATGAAGGGAAATCCATGATTTGGGAAAGTTATTTAAGCTTTCTAGTTAATGATAGAGTTGAGCAAAATTTTCTCAAAGGTATCATAACAATATCCTGTGAAACTAAAATGATTGCTCAAAAGCCTGCATTTTTATTCTATTGGATAAAAGTAGAGATGTCTCTTTGATTCACTGTCCTCTTTTTTTTATTTGTGTGTGTGTGTGTATATATATATTTACATCATTGTTTATTTTTAAACAATGTTTGCTCCCCCCCCCACCTCAGGTGTAGTCCCCTATATAGAATTTTCTTCCCCAGTGCACCCGTGCACCATCACCTCAATCCCCTGTGCTCTTCCCTCCCTCCCTCTGAGCCCTCGCCCTCCTCCTTCCCTGCGGGATGTCTCTGGTTTATAATTGTCTGTTTTTGTTTTGTTGTGTTTTGTATTATTATTTTTTTACACTGATGTCTTATTTGTTTCCTCTGTATTCCTCCTATAAGTAAAACTATCCAATATTTTTCTTTTTCCTTCTGGCTTATTTCACCTTGCATAATTCCTTCTAGCTCCATCCACGTTGCTGTAAATGGTATGAGTTTATCTTTTTTGATTGATGAATAGTATTCCATTGTGTATATATACCACCTTGCACCAGTAAGAGTGGCACATATCAAAAAACTAGCAACAACAAATGTTGGTGAGGATGTGGTGTAAAAGGAAGTCTTCTACATTGCTGGTGGAAGTGCAGTCTGGTCCAACCACTATGGAAATCTGTCTGGAGTTTCCTCAGTCCACTAAAAATGGAGCTACCATATGACCCAACAATTCCATTCCTAGGGCTCTACCCAAAGGACTCAAAAACATTGATTCAGAGGAACACCTGTACCCCTACGCTTATTGCAGCACTATTTATAATAGATAAAACCTGGAAACAACCCATATGCCCAAAAATAGATGCCTGGATCGAGAAGATGTGGTATATATACACAATGGAATATTATTCACTGTCCTCTTACCAAACCTTTGGCTCTAGGACTCACTCTCGCCTGTTTCCTGATGGAAAAGGTGTCTTTCACATTTAAAGTTTAACTGAACTTATTACAGGTGCTATACACCTTAAATATCTCTACCCAGTCAGGACAAAGCAGTAAATATTATTCCTTTCTTCTGCCTGTTGAATTTTTCTCTCCTTACTGTGTTCTTTCCGCTACACATAGCTTACTCAAGACTCTTCCATTACGCAAGGCCCCCACCCTACCCAACCAAGTCACTTGCAGTGCTTTTTATAATTTAACTTTTTAAAAGATTGAGGTAAAATCTAGATTATGTAAAATTCACCAGTTTAACCACCTTAAAGTATAAAATTAGCATATTCATAAGCTTGTGCACTACTACCTAATTGTGGAACATCACCATCCCTAAATGAAATACCATTACCCACTAAGCAGTCCCTCTTCTTTTTCCCCTCCTCCAGCACCAGCACCAGGCAACACTAGTCAACCTCTTGTCTCTATGGATTTGCTGCTTCTGGAAATTTCATAGAAGTGGACCTATACAACATGTGGCCTTTCCTGTTTTAATTTTTTTAGCACAGTATTTCCAAAGTGCTCCTTGCTGTAGCGACAGAGTGTTCTTAGAGCTTGTGGTCTGTTGACCTGGATTCCAGCTCCCTCCATCCTTTACTGCCCATGTTTGACCTGCTCTTGGTGGAGCATCAAGCACTTGGCCCCTGTTTTCCTCCTGAGCCTTGCTCCTACCTGGGCATCACATGCTTCTGAGGTTATTCTGTTGAAAACTTTGTATAGGCTCATCTTTCCCCACTTGGTGTTTACATATTCTAGTTTTATGGTTCCAGCTGAGGTTTACTTTCCATTGTATTTTCTTTTAGGTTATATACATCCTTCTTAGGCCTCAGCAGCCATACTTATTCTAATCAGTCTCAGTAGTAGTTACTTATCTGGTGGTCTGCCAAATCCCTATCTGTTGAACTTGATCTTCCCTATTGCTCCCATAAGACTCCTAGTAGCCACACTTCTGTGACCCTGTCAATTAAATGGTTAAGGGATTGACATGTGATCTACATTGAGCCAATAAAAAATCTTCTCTAGAAAATTGTAATTGGACCCTGAAAGGAAATTTAGATTTTGACTTTTTTCACATGCATCTCTGTAGTATTGAAGCTGGTAGCTATCAGTGGTCATATTTTTACTCTGTGATCTGAGACACCAAGATCAAGAGATGACATAAAGAGAATGAGTCATTATAAGCCCTGGCATGTTCCTGAAACTTGGCTGTATCCCTGCCCTTGGGATACAACTGATCTATTTCCAAATATATCGTCAGCTCAAAATTTTCTCTGCATATCCATTTGCCTCTGAAAACTCCATTCAGCTATTTGTGGCAGAGACTGACTAGACAATGGCCATTTCATCTTCTGAGACACACAGCTAAACTATTCCCAGTTTCCTTTCCTCTTCCCATTCCCTAACATCCAGTCATTACTTCTTGCCATGAGAATGTGACCAAAGGTCATATGTCACTTCCGGGCTTGGGTGCCTAAGTGTACGTGCTTGCTTCATGCTCTCTTCTTCCATCTGGTATCGGACACTGCCAAGGTGACCTTAAAGCCACATGGTGACTATGGAAGACATTTCCTGATTGCACAGATAGACTACCTGTCACCCTACTGCCATGAGCAAGAAATAAACTGTTAATGGGTATTTAACTTCTGATATTTGGGATGTTAAGTTATAACAGTTAAGCCCTTACCTAATCTGATCAATGTGTAGTCTCAAAGCTACCTCAAATTTAATGTGCCTAAACCATATTTATAATCTCCCTTTCTCTCTAGTGTCCCTTGTGTTGGTGAATAATTCTGTGTGAGGAAAAGACTAGGTCTATCCTCCTATGTTTCTCCTTTACTCTTGCACTACTGCCATGCTCCCAACATGGAGAGTTGGGAATTCCCTGCCCCCATCCACCAAGTAATTCTCTGTGACACCAATTGGTGTCAATGCATTACAGTGTAATGCAGTTTTGACACTACCTACCTAAAGATAGTGTCAGATCCCACAGGCTAGGGGTCAAGTTCCACAGGACTGCTCCCACTCCATCTCTTTGCCCATTGCTAGCCCAGGTTGGGTGCTTCTGACAGATTGGCTATACATATGAAGTTGCCATGACCTCCTCTTGGGGTTCAAATAACTTGCTATGTCAACTTACAGAAACACTTATATTTATCAGTGTATTTTTTATTTTTAATTTATTTGGGCATATAAGAACTGGGCTGTAGGCCAGAGGTGCGGGGGTGAGAGGATTTACCAGAGACAGAGTAGGGAGCAGAACAGGTGGATCTCCTGAAATACACTGCTGAGGGGAGCAGCAGTTGAGACAGGAGAGGTCTGCTGCACCATGTGAGTCACCTCCCTATTATGGGGATTGAACTTGTGCTACAGTGGCTGCCAATAGCTTCATAGTGCTGAGACTTAACCTCTTGAGCCACAGAGAGGACCCTATTTATCGGTTTATTGAGGGATATTAAAAAGTATACAGGTGAACAGTCAGATGAAGAGTCACACAGGGTGAAGTATGGGAAGGTGCCAAGCATAGGAACGTCTCCATGGAGCTCGGATAGTCACCCTTCCAGTACTTAGATGTGACTGCCAATCTGGAAGTTCTCCAAACCTCCTTCTGTTTTGGATTTTATGACTGCATAGGCATGATTATTAGTTCCATTGATTGTACCTCTCTCCTCTCTAGAAAAAGGAGACAGTGGTTGAAAATTCCAAGATTCTAATTATGGCTTGGTCTTTATGGTCACTGAACTCCATCTGGAAACCCATCCAGAGTTAGAAGAGGCTTCCAGTTCTCTTACCACGTAGAACACAAGGATTTTAGGAGTCCTGTGTTAGGAACTGGGGAAACAGACATATCTATACACACACATATGTATATATACACATGTATATACATACATATACATACACATGTATACACACTTATACATACATAAATTTATATATACATGCATAACTTCTTACTATCTCACAGGTTCCAAAGTCCACTAAGCCAGAAATCTCAGCATCGTATTTGACTGTTCCATGTTCTGTAATTTCCAACTGTAATTGGTCCGTCACTACTATTGATTTAACATATTTAAAATCTTCCCCACCTATCTCCGTTATACTTCACCAGAATGCCTTCATTCTGGGCCTTGGTATCTCTTATAATGTTATCACAAAGTTTTACCACTCGTCTCTCTAGGTTATTTGACTAATCTATATTTCCTCTCCTGCTATGGTAAGTTTTCAAGACAAAAAGTGTATTTTATTTCTCTTTTAAAAATCTTTCCATAACACCTTAACATCCCCTGTGAAATCCCATTTGCCTGTGAAATCCCATTTGCCTGCCATGATCATAGCCCCCTTCTGTATTAATCACTTGAAATAATTCCTTTGGCATAGTTGATATGATTATGGCCGTAGGTGAGAGGACGCTGGCCAGGGGACTGAGCCAGAGCTGCCCCTGATCAGGGCGAGGCAGCTGAAGAAGCAGCACCTACTCCACCCTGCCCCTCAGTGTTTCTCTGGATTGACTCATGACCTGTGACCTTACCAGATTCTCTGTCACAGGAGATTTGAATGTGAGGCATATGAAAAAATATGAACAGTCAGAGAATTACAGAAAATATATTTATAGTTGTGTCTGTGGAGTGCAGGCATCTGTGAACAAAAACTGTGAATCAGCAGAAGCCGTCAGAAGCACAGGGTCCAGGAGTTGTCAAGGAGAGGAGAGATTTGGTGGGGGGAAGATGTAGATGCAGGCAGAGTGAATTCAAGGCCGAGAGGAATAAAATCTAAGGTGCGTGGAGATCCTGGAGTAAGACTAACACTACCCATTTTGGAGAATGATTTTGCTGAAGTAGCCAGAATATCAATAAGCCTGAGGCTGCTTTTGCAGGCTGATCAACATTCCACTTTTTCAGTGAGACTGAAATTTTGAAGTATGAGATGTTTTCTGTGTTCTTCATGCCTCCACCTAATCTAATAAAACACCCTCGGCTGACTTGAACTGAGTGCTACAGATTGGCTGCCTGTAACCAAAAGGCATCACGGCTGTGAGGTGTCATGACTTCCCTCTACTTGCTTCTTCAGTTTCCTCTCCTGATACTTCACTCACGTAAGGCCCTTGCACCACGCTGGCTGTGCAGCATTTCTGCATGCAATGTGCGCGGGGATCCTTATTTTTCCAGGTGCAGCATCTAGTCTCATGGAAGTCCTCTTTGTTGCCAAGTGATTTCTATTCATTCTTTAAAACATAATGCTGCTGCAAGCCTCTTTTGAATGCCTTGCCCGACACCTTGCTCTCTAGCATGATTTGGATTGTGTGTCTCTGTGTTTGCGTGGCACATGGGGTATGTCTCTTTCATGGCTAGTTTATCACACTGAGTGACAATCATCTCTCCCTTTTGCTATCTCCTCCAATAGGTTTGCACACCCTTCTCTCCCCTGTGCTTCCATCCCCCTGCCCCCTCCCACACAGAAGAACAGCAGCTATTTCTTTCTCACCACTTAGAGTAGTGACTAGACAGAGACTGGTAGACAGAGGCGCTCAGTAGTGGCTACAGTAGGCGCGTTAAGTAATGGGTTGAATAAGTTCAGTTCTTTGAGCCAATGATTGCTGCTTAGTAGTGAATGTAAGATTACTATATATATTAGTTTCTAGAATAGCCATAACAAGGTACCACAGACTGGGTGGTTTAAAGAACAGATAATTATTTTCTCACAATTCTGGAGGTTGGGAGTCAGAGGTCAAGGTGTCAGCAGGGTTTAGTCTCCTGGGAGGCCTCTCTCCTTGGCTTGTAGATGGCCATCTTCTTCCTGTGTCTCTCCCTCTGGGTGTATCCTGATCTCATTTTATATGACCTCATTTTAACTTCATTACCTCTTAAGAGACCTACCTCCAAATACAGTCACACTCTGATATACTAAGGTAAGAATTTCAACATATTAGACCCATAACACCAAATGATTAAATTTGGTAAGCTGTTTCCTGGAAGCTGTGTTTTGCTTTAAGGTAAAGTGCAAAACAGATTAAAAGCAAAGTAAGGACAGCTTAAAGCACATTCTGTGATTACATAGAGGAGTTTCAGCTGACAATGAGGAGGAAAAATAAATGAAAAATCAAGGTCCAAACTGGATATCTACATGCAAAAAGTGAATCTAGACATAGATTATATACCCTTCACAGAAATTAACTCAAAATGCATCATAGACCTAAATTGAAAATGCAAAACAGTAAAACTCCTAGAAGGTAACATAGAAGAGAGCATAGATGACCTTGGATATGGTAATGCCTTTTAAGATAAAGTATCAAAGATTTAATAATGAAAGAAATAATTGCTAGGTTAGATTTCATTAAAAACTTCTGTCCTGTGAAGGACAGTATCAAGAGAATTAGAAGACAAGCCATAAGCTAGGAGAAAATACTTTTAAATACACAGATCTGATAAAGAACTTTACCCAAAATATGCAAAGAACTCTTTAATCTCAACAATGAGGAAACAACAACCCAACTAAAAAATGAACCGAAGACTTTAACAGATATCTTATCAAAGAAGAAGATAAACCATTGGCAAATATGCATATTAAAACATGCTCCAGTCATCTGTCATCAGGGAAATGCAAATTACAACAACAGGATACCACTGCACACCTATTAGAACAGCCAAAGGCCAGACATTGACAACCCTACATGGTGAAGAGGATGTGGAGCAACAAGAACTCTCATCATGCTGGGAGGAATGCAAAATGGTAGTCACTTTCGAAAACAGCTTGGTTGTTTCTTACAAAATTATACCTACAATATGATCCAGCAATTGCACTTCTTAGTGGACACCCAAAGAAGCACAAAAACTTGCATACAAAAACTTGCACATGGTTGTTTATCAATTTTACTCATCATTGCCAAGGCTTGGAAACAATAAGGATGTTCTTTAGCAGGTTAATGGATAAACTGGTACATCCAAACAGAGGAATATTATTCAGTGCTAAAAAGAAATTGGGTATTACATCACACAGAGACATAAAGGAGCTTTAAATGTATGTTACTTAGTGAAAGAAACCAATCTGAGAAGGCTGCATGCTGTGCCATTTTAACTCTATGACTTTCTGGAAAAGCCATGGAGATAAAATATCATAGACAATATAGAGTTCTATGGAGAGATGAAGAGATGAGTGGTTTTAGAGGCTGGAAGGAGAAAAGGGATAAATAGGCAGATTAAGAAACTTTTGGGCAGTGAAAATACTGTGTGATGTTATAATGAGGGATATATGTATACATGTGTCCAAATCCATAGAATGTGCAACATCAAGAGTAAACTCTAAGGTTAACTATCTACTCGGGGGTGATGATCTGTCAATGTAGGTTCATCCTTGGTACAAACTGTGGCATCTGGTTAGTGACATTGATAATGGGGTGAGATTGGAGATACATAGGAAATCTTTGTAGCTTCCTCTCAATTTTATGATAAGCCAAAACCTAATTTTTAAAAAAACCTTTGTAAAATAACAAACAAACAAAAAACCCAAGTACCCAGCAATCCAAGTCCAGGGGAAACATATATCAAGATTTACCCCAGGCCCCTAGCATGTGGGCATAGCAGGGTCAGTGGCTCTGCTTCCCTCACCCATGGCTAATTTCTCCTCATTGACACAGGGATAAGTAATTGCCAGAGTAGTAAGTGCAGCGCTGAGCAGCTCTGAAGCTGTCAGGTGAACAAGGTTATCTTCATTGGAAGAATTAAGGGAAGGTAACATCCTACTCAGATCAATTTTTAAACCCCTGGTCTTTTAAGATTTCTTATAGGAACGTACTCTTACAAATAGCCATAAGTCATGTGCAGTGGTGCTAAACAATAACTAGGGGATTCCAGGGCTGCAAGCTCTAACTCCTGCTTTGCCATTGATTCATGGCATCTACCTCACTAAGCCACTTAACCTTTCCATGGCCCAGGGTCTTCTCTGTGAAAAATGATGGTATCTGTGACATTCCTCATCAGGCTGTTGTGATAAATAAGGAATTAAAAGGGCACTGAGTGTATAATTTCAGCTTATCATCACAACAGCTATTTTCTGAGCATACCTACCCCCCCATTTCCCCCCGCCCCCCACCAACACACACACCACACACAGGCCTACACACAGGAAGGAAAGAAGACTTCTTAGAGTTATACCTGGGTGAAATGCTCAAATAACAGATTCATCAATTAGGGCTTGGGGGGTCTATGTTAACTCTACCTTTAATAATTTTGTTCTGTGAATTAGATTTTATTATGTCTTTTAATGTCCATAAAATTCAGTTCATCTAGTATTATTTTGCGATTCTCTTATTCAAGTGTTGACTTTGCTGGACACTGGAGAGAATGAGTGAGCCGTGGTTCTTGTCTTCAAGGAGCCTTGAGAACAGTGACTATTGTATGTATGTATAAGGTACTGCTGGCACAGAGGAAGAAAGCACAATTCCTGGGGGAGGGAAACAAATGATTGAATATCCGCTTCCTACCACATGTTTCAGTGGGATTCTGCTGCTTTTTTACTCTGTGACAGGTTCTAAGCTCAGTGACTTTCATACATTATTTTCCAGCTATATGATAATTCTATGAAGAAGATATTTTTATTAGCCTCATTTTTCAGATGAGGAAAAAGAGACTCAGAAAGTTTAAATAACTTGCCTAAAGTCACACAGCTAAAGAATGGGAGAGCTAGATAATTAAATCCAGTGCTAGAGATCAATTTCCCAAGTTGTGTTTAAGATACTGAGCTCGAAATATATGAAATGTCTCAGCTTCAAACAGCCCTTAAATAATTTCCTTGAAGATGCATTTTTTATGGTTATAAAAACACAGATGCTCTAGGATATGGTGTAGCTTAAAAGTTCATTGTAGGGAATGGCTGGCATTGACATTAACCTTGATGCCCAAAATTCATGAGAACATGTAGCTAGCAGAGACCAAATTCAATTATGAGGAAATATAACACAAATGTTATCATGGTGCTTCACTTTCTATCATGTCTTAGAAAAGCTTTTCAAAGGACTTTAAAATAACATGTTAGAAATAAATCACCTTTTGGAGCTGTACAATCTCCATCGATTTCTACCTGATGTTGTATTTTAAGATAGAACCCCTTGTGAAGGTCTAATTGAAACTTAGGCTCCCACTGACTAAGCACCCTAACAGAGACCATTTGCCATTGTTCTGTTGCATGAGCGCTGCACCTCCCCGGATGGCCAGCTGGCTGGTAAATGTGCACCATTGTTCAGAAGGGGAAATTGGGACAGCTGAGACTGAGCACATGAGAGGGTCACAAATGGCGTGAGTTTGGAGGGCTCTCAGAGAACATCTAGTTCCAAGCCCTTCATTTGGAGGCAAGGCACTGAGGCCTGGAGTGGTGAAATGAGCTGCCCACTGTCAAACAATTAGCTGGTGATACATCCCCAGGAAGAAATCAGACCCCTTTTATCCCTCGCTAGTTCCCTGTCCTGGACTGAATAGTGTCTCCCATAATTCATGTGTATTGAGAATATCAGAATTTAACCTTATTTGTAGCTACAGTTTTTGCAGCCATAAGTTGTTAAGTGGATTCGGGTGGACCCTAGTCCAATAACTGGTATCATCTTAACAAGAAAAAACAGACATATGGATATGCAGGAGGAGACTTGAGGGTTGCATCTGTAAACCAAGAAACACTTGAACAACTGCCAGCAACTAGAAAAGACAAGATGGAATTATTCTCTAGAGCCTCTAGAGGCTGGAGGACCTAACCAATTCCTTGATGGTAGATTTCTAGCCTCCAGAACTGTGAGAGAATAAATTCCCATCATTGTATACCATCTCATTCGTGATCTTATGGCAGCCATAGGAATGGAATACAATCTCCTGCTTCACCACAGCTCTTGGGCATCCCTCTTCCTGGATCAAGAGTCCCAAGTGCACTACTACTACAAGTGGGTTAAGACCCCTGAATTCAGATATGAAGGGCAGGATTTTAACCTATAAATTGAATGGTTCTCCTACTCTCACCTGACAAACACACTTACTGTTGTTTTTGTTCCAATTAGCTGTAAGTCACCTTAAATCTCATCACAGGAAGTGGTGATCTATTTAAATTGAATGTAAATATATTGCTGCTTACTTTTGTACCACAGAGGAATTTAATGCAGAGAAATTAACTCCCTAGTCATGGGGTATTGTGAAATTTAGCATCGATGAGAGCATGGATTATTGGAGGTCAGAGTAAGAGAAATATTGATATTTTGGGCACTATATCTACACAGAATGGTAATTTTTCAAGACTTTTTGGTTTTGATCTGATTGATTATTCTGATTTTTACCATGCTCATTTAAGTGGAAAGTCTAACAGAAAAAAAATGCTTGTGCCATTAACTCAGATGACTGTATTATGGTTTATTGGAGTCTACACTCATCTGCAGCTCTGCGTCTGTTGGCTTTGAACAAAGTAGCTGTGTGTGGCATTCTTAGTTTGCACTCACTCTGAAGCCACGCAGAAGTACGTTGGAGTAAGGTGGAATTGACAGCTCAGGCTCTGTGTCCAGAGCACTCGGGTTTTGTTTACATGTCACATAAACAGCCATTCAGTAAGAACTTCACATCTCAAGCCCCCTTATTTTTATAATAGGAATGCTAGGAGAAGAGAGGATACTGATGTCAAGCCCACCTCTTGTATATTGCTGATTTTGATCAAAGGAGAGAGTAAAAGAAAGGGGTAACTGCCTGCTGTCAGGAATAGGAGTACAGAATACAAGTCTTTCTAGTGTGAAGGGCCTTTTGTCATGTCTACACACCTCTGGAATGGATAGATGCTTAGAATCCAGGACAATAGGCTTTAGGCATAAGTAGGGCAAAAAAAAAAAAAAAAAATCCAACAGTTCATCAGCTAGACCAAGATCTGTATTGAATGAACATTTTGTTTTTATTTTATCTTATTTTTCTTCCAGCTTGGAATGACATGCAGGTGTAGCTATTGTTTCAAGGAAGATAGATGGAGAAAAAAGATTTTCTTCATGCTGGTGTTGGGTCAGTAAGAGAGGGCATGGGTCACTTTCTCAATGAGGAGCTGTGAGGAAAAGGAATTGAGTGGTGTGTTTTTAGGAGGTTTACATTTGGTTTTATGCCTCTTGAGGCCCTTTATTTAGCTTTATTAGAATTAAAATTTATTTTCATACATAGATCATCAAATGCAAATGTGGTTAGTGAGCACGGAGGACAATGAAGGGCGAAGGTGAACCCACACTTTAAGTTGTGATTATGTCAATGGCCCATGTGTTCTGGAAGCCTCCTTGACCTTTCATGTCAGTCGTGTTATCAGCTGCATGCAGCTTTTTTAAATGATTTATTTATGCATACAAGAACTGGGGTACAAGCCAGAGGTGTAGGGTGTGAGAGGATTCACCAGAGACAGAGTGGGGAACAGAACAGGCAGACTGAACTGAAATACACTGCTGAGGGGAGCAGTGGGTGAGACAGGAGAGGTCTGCTGTGCTGTCAGCTCCCTGGCCAGGGATGGAACTTGTGCTGCACTGGCTGCCAATAGCTTGATAGCGCTGAGACTTAACCCCTTGTGCCACCAGGAAGGTGGCAACCATGCAGCTTTTCTTGCATTTATACTGATGTTTCAATTATCAGTATCCCAGGCCCTGGTTATATTTGCTTCCCTGGACTGTGCACTCTAAACAAAGAAGTTGCTTTGCATTAGTTTTCCTCCCTCCCATGCACTGCATTATTTTTCTGGAATGGAACATTTTTTCACCTTGTTAAATCACACTTTTTTTTTTTTAACATTGTACAAGCTGCAATGTCTGGGAATGGGTATCTTACACAAACATGGTAACGAAGCTTCCTGATGCTTTTATTTTCAAGAATCTAATAAGGTCTTTGTAAGGCTGCTTGAAAGAGATAAATGCGACAGCGCTAATG
This sequence comes from Talpa occidentalis, assembly GCF_014898055.3. NCBI lineage: Eukaryota > Metazoa > Chordata > Mammalia > Eulipotyphla > Talpidae > Talpa > Talpa occidentalis. The sequence goes on along the minus strand of NW_023603184.1, from coordinate 133,835,080 downwards.
TTACCTTAGTCAAAATTAGAATTCACATCAATTTTGTTTGATATTTTTAATGGACTTTGTTGAACATCAGGACTACATAGTTTGCATAAAATGTAAAAGTTATTCTACTATATTTTTGTGATGGTTTTCAAATATACCATTATCAGTTGTCTACTGGTGCACAGCAAACCACCCCAAATCTTTAGGACCAGAGATTTATTATTTCCCATAGTTCTTGACTGGACAAGGGGCCTCTTCTCACAAAGTTGTCATGAGTTGTTGGCTTTGATGTTGGAAAATCTGAAAATGGACTTGTTCACAAGCTTGAGCTCCTGTGCTGGACATCCACGGGGTCTTTTTTTCTCTTGGTCTCATAACCATTAGTCTCGCCAGGCTTTCCCACATGATGGTGGGAGTGTTGCTTAGGTGAAGCTGCAAGCTTTCATAAGTCTTCACCTCTGCTCAGAGCAGTTTCTAAGGTCATCTCAGAATCAAGGGGGCAGAGAAATAGCCGATCCTGTTCAGTCGGAAAGTAGAAGAGTCACACTGCAAAGGGTGTGCCCGGAGGGAAGATGCTGGGCTCATGCGTGGGCATCCTTGTCATCCTTTTCTCTCTGTCCCTGTGGTCTTCTCCCCACTTGATACCCTGTGTTTGGTTTCAGAGAATATACTCCTGCTGTAGAGATAGCCTTTTATCTTTTAAAAATCTATTTTCCTTTTTATCAGAAATAAATACTGTTTTTCAGTTGGGCACATGGAACCTCTGCCATAAGATTACTTTTGCAGCCTCCTTCCTGCTAGGTGTGTCATGGGGTCAATTTCAGTATGATGGTATGTGACAGAGTGCTCTAAGGCAGGGGACATGACTATTCATTGCCGCCTTCCTTTCTTAAGCAGGGAGTGCAGATGTATTGACTCCCATCAAATTGCCATCCTGGATCATGAAGCAACCAGGGACTAGAATATTTAGTGGACCAACAATATAGGAGATGAAAGAAGCAGTAGGAGAGAAGGGATTCCTGATCCCAAGAAATACTACATCCAGAAATACTACATGGATTGATTTGTTTCTTGAATGTGAAAGAAAATTACATTTGTAAACTAAGCACTATTCCGTAGATCTCTCTACTCTTTGCAGACGAATCTGAGTGCTATAGTATTTCCTTCAGTTTATAATTAGTGAACCATTCAGAATGTACTGACTCTATCAGCATGTAGCTAACTATTCCTCTTTTGATATTATACTGGGATGGGAACTTAATTTTTTTCTAATGTGTATTAATCAATCATAAGTTTAAAACATCAAAAATCACTGACTTCAGATTTTTCTAGTTTTGTTAATTCAAGTCGTCTATTTCTTTTGTAAATATAGAAAAAAAGGAGCTATTTACTATGTTAACACTAAATCATGGGAACTATTAAAATTAAATTCCAATATTTTCAGTTTGCCCCACTTCCACATCACAGAACAAAATTAGGAAGAGTCACTTTAATAGGCTTTATATTTTGTTTACTTTTTGTGGAAAAAATGCAAGAAGAGATGAGAATTCAGTTTTACAATCCAAATGTCCAACAACCCCCCCAATAAATATGGAAAATTAAGAAGAATATAATGTAGTCAGTAACATGACAAACACAATGACTGTAAGAAAAAAATTTTCTGAATAAAGTGAAATATAAAATTGTTTCTATACTATGAATATACCTGTAAAAGATACTAGAATGGGATGTTTACACCATCAGTTTTGCACAATGTGACATCATGATGACAAGATGAGTTTGAGATGACCTCACCCATATGCAGAATTTACAAAGAGAAGTAACCTGGTACACAATTTCTGAACTCTTAAGCAAGTTCTAAGATGTCAGAGGGTGTCAGAAAGTGGATCAGAGTGGAGAGGGGACATTGATGGAGTTTTGTGGAAGTAGCTGTTCTGCCTGAATCCTTCCAACCCTCTTTGAATTATGATTGGCAGTTCTAATTCCTGATCCCAAGCTTAATAAGTAGGCCTAATGGAGAGCTTTGAAATATGTTTCCTGCTTTTGGGAGCTAAAGAAGAATGATCTCTGACTATACCTGGGAAAGCTATGGTGGCTTGGCAGGTAGGGACAGGGAAATAATGAGGCCAGTGAATGCATGACTTTGTGGCAGAACCAAACAGAGAAGTGCTTCTTGGAGATATTTGTAGAAGCCAAAGGAGTATTTCCTATAGCACACTATGGGCTACTTGATAAGGTGAAGTTGTGTGGGTTGACTTGTGTTCTTCTTAGTAGTGTTATCTGGAGGGTGGGGAGTGTGAGTGAGTAGAGAAGGGAAGCACGGGTAAAGCACAGAGCAGTAGGCCCACATATATGATGTACATGCATGTATATGTAATTTATATATGTACACACAAAGAAAAAATTTTTAAAAACAAGCACGCAAACAGAAAAATACAAGCACCCAGGGGAACCTGGTCCTAAGGTCCCACTGTCTGTCTCCCTTTCTCCTGAGGATGCAGGTTAATACTCAACAGTGAAGCTTGTGTGTGTTCAAATGTGTGACCGCTGTGTGAGTCTGTATGAGAGCTTGTCTGCATGTGTGTCTGGTGGCCGTGTATGTGGCTATGTGTGCATGCAAGCATGTATGCAAGTGTGTCTGAGTGTATGTGCATTTTGGTACCTGTGTGCACGTAAGCATTTTGTGTGCAGTTGTGCCTCTGAGAGTGAATGCATATGATTGAGTGTTGTGTGTGTGCATGCAGTGAGTGTGTTCATACAAATGTATGTGATTGTGTATGTGCAAGTGTGAGCATGTGTGTGTGTGTCTGCTCCATTTCTAATCCTGCCATATCATTTATTAGTTATGTGTTTTTTTTTAGACAAGGCATGATATTTTTAAGCCTTTGTGTCCTCACTTGTAAAATGGGGCTAATGATAATCCTAACTGCCTCCTATGCTTGTTGTGATAATTACATGAACTCATCCATAAAGTCTTAAGTGCTCATCACATACTAGCTGTTGTCATTGTTACGCTTCCAGGAACAGTGATGAAACAAGGTGGAACTGGCCTCTTTGCTGAGGTTGCATGCAAAGGAGCCAAGACTGTTTTCTGATAAGTCAAGGGGTATTGCAAATCTACCAAAGTTTGTGCTTGAGAAACAAGTCCCTATTAGAACTGAACCAAAGTTGCCTTCTGCAACTTCTTAAGGCCTGCCTGTAATATGAATGCATAGCTTTAGCTTCTAGGAACATGGCTGGTTGAAGGAGAGAATATCCTGGCACTTTCCATTGCTTGGGGAATTTTCTAACATTGTGACAAGAGGGTAGGAACTGAATCCACAGCCTCATTAAGAAGTGGAGTGCTAAATGACATTATTCTGATTGAGAGTTATTCTTTTTCCTCTTAAATATGTATTCCTGATGCTGTAGTTCTCCTGAAAGGGTGATGTTAACTGAAGGTGTCCTATAGCTTTAGCAGATGGAAGATAAATTAACATTAGCAACCTTTTTCTTTCTTTCCCCTGTCTTTATAACTTTAGATTTTATCATAGCATGGAAGCTAGTCTGAGCAGAGTTCTAAAAGGAGTTTAGACTTTTAAGGGAAGTTAATCAATGTCCTTGGATGTGAAGAGAACACCTTGGCTCCGACCTCATAAGCAATTGACAAAATAAATATTTGAAGTTTTTTGAGTTTCTACACTATTAATAAGTAGATGAAATATAAAAACACTCCAATAGTTCAAAATGAGAGAGAATGAACACACTTGAGAAAGGCAGGGGGAAATGCGGTTTCTCTTCCAAATGTGCTGCTGAATGAATATAATTATGGATGTAATGAGGCCAGCTCAGGTTTTAATCACTGTTTCCCCACTACTAATAATTTGCTATTCAGTACCTGCTGTCACATAGCTTTTGGGTTAGGTGGTATTAGCTCACCAGGTAACCACAGGTAATCTCTTTAGTTTAAGCCTGTGGTGTGTCAGAGCATGAGACTGGAAAAATTAGATGCATTCTGTCCAAAAATTTCTTTTCATTAATATTTGGCATTTGATGCCCTGATCTGTAACCAAATGAGTAATTTTGCAATTGCTATGCTACATGGAAAATAACATTCTGACCGGAATGTCTAATGTGTAGTAGGTTTCATACTGGGTATTAAAAACTTTGCAAGCTAGCAGTTGGAATGTGCTTGAATTTGTTCTGAATATATATCATGGAAAATACTGATTTAAGTAGTGGAATATGTACTTCTTGTAGCAAACCTCTCTGCATATCGGCTGCAGTCTATTTCCTTCAATCTACAATGACATTAGCTCTCAGGTAGAAGATTGCTTTCTGTAAGTGTGAAAACTACTGTCATACTAAGAAAGGAGGGGCTTGTCTGGATAATACATGAGAAAATGGAGAAATCTCGAGAAAAAAATAATAAGAACACATGTATTTAATTGCTATCTATTTTGTTTTCATGACAGTGATATTGTGGTTGACGTAGATGTAATAAGAAAGACTGATTTTCCTGGGCTGGGGATCAGGAGATCCAGGTTTCAACTTGTGGATTTATCAATACCAATGTGACCTTGATGAGGTCACTGAAGCCTCCTTTGCAATCAAACTTTTCTGCCACAAGGGCTTAGTAATTGTCAGCAATCAGAAAGCCATATTTGATCTACAGATATTTTTTGTTGACCTGCATTATGTTGTAAAGGTTTTTCTGAGCCAACTCTAAAAAATTGGAGGTTTTCCTTAAAAATCTGATACTTGGTTTCCATTGAAAATTTGGAAGACTTAATACTGGTTTCATATTCTTACATGGCAACAATTTACCAGATCAGAATGGTGCCTTCATTCACATGGCTTGTGCTTTCTCCCTTTTGTCTCACTCTCCATCACTCCCTAGTCTCTTCCCAACACTGGAACTAAATGGGATTACATGCTAGTTCCACTAGTGAGTGGAAATGCTTATTGTTGATTTTCTTCGATGAAGCTTATAATTTGTAGTATCAGCATCTCCATCTGAAGGGAAAAAAAATCCAATCCATAGGCTTAAAAAATATACAGCAAGAGCACATTTCTTTTTAAAAATGAAGGAGAGCTCTCTTTGGTTTGAACATGCTAACAGCAAGCGTTTGTGCTAAGAGAATACTGCCCTACTTCACTTATTTATGTTACTCGCCCAGCCCCTCTAGGTATTCAAATTTGTCATCCTGGTCCTTTTGAGCATAAAATGCTATAATTCTATAACTTCATGAAGAAACTTCTCAACAGATGCCTTCTTTTTAATATTCCCTTGATGTACAACAAAGAGAGAATTTCTTTGGGAAGATGTCTCAGTCTAATAGCCAGAAGAAGGGCTTTAACACATGCAATATAAAGCTTTCAAAAGAAGGACTCTGGAGGCCAGTAAGTAGCTTGCTGAATAGTTACAAGCAATTTGCTTCCATTCAGAGACCTTGGTGAGACCACTGTGAGCAAGAGAATGGCTTTCCCAAGAAACAGATTTCCATTTCTCCCTGTATTCCTCCATTTCCTCAGTGAATCAAAGATTTCTGTCCTGCTTAGCACTGCATTGAGCTTTTTTGGGCAATCATAGACCTGAACAGGTGGGGACCTGGGGAAGCAAGGCTGAAGTAAATAGCATCTCATGTCCTTCCTGATAATAGACACACTCAATTGCCACCATTTATCATGTGCCAGGTGCTATGAAAAGCATTTTACCTATGTTATCTCATTTAATCCTCATAATTACTTTATGAGAAATGTATTATTCTCCATAATTCACATGGGGAGTCTATGGTGCTGGAAGGTTACAGAGCTAGTTCAAGGTCACACAAGTAACACTGGAGAGTTAGTCTATTGCCACAGGCTCTTCTTGAAACCACTTGAGTTTTATACAAGGACCTTAATGGTTTTGAGAAAGAAAGATCAGGGAACAAAATAAATGGCTTAGTTATACAATAACAAGGTATTTCCTCCCCTAAAATGCTGTAATATTTTTCTACAAATATGCAGTTTTGTCTTCCAATAATTCATATTTGACAAAGTATTTTCACTTGCATTTAACTCTCACAAAAGACCTGGGAGGTGGGCAGGGTAGGTCTTACTAACTTCATTTTGCAAGTGAGAAAACTGAGCTCTGTGAAATGGAGTGACTTACTCAAAGTCACACCGCTAATGGAATTGAACTACAGTTCTCATATGCTGCAGCCTCATCACTCTCTATCATGTCTCCCTTCTTTTGGGCTCACTGATTGATAAACTTTTATGTATGGAAGGGCCTCTTCTTTTACAAAATTAGGACAAATGGCATGCATTCTATGCAGATAGTAAAATTCTTTTTTTCATTGTATGTAATGCAGATGGTAATAAAATATTATTGAAATCCGAGTTATACCGGTTAGCAGTCTGTTTGAAACCCACATACTATCCTCATAGATAAAATTATCAGATAGACATGTGATTTTTTAGAGGTGTCTGTGATCATTAATTCCTCTCCTCATAGAATATCAAAGAATGTGCTTGTAATTGACCAGTAAATCTCTTCATGTGCTAATGAGACCAAGATGTTCATTCAGCCTTGCTTATGTCCATAAAAATAGGTTGCCCCCTGGCCTTGGTCACATTTCCCAAATGTTATAGGAAAATTGAGAATAGTGGGCCAATTTTTTTAGGACCCCTCCCCACCAGATGGAAAACTGAGTCCTTTTCTTCCCAAAGAAAAGGATGCATCATCTTGATATATTTTATATCAAGTTTGCTTAATCTTGAACTATCTAAAATATGTTTGTCACTGTTATTGTTAAACACCTATAAATTTGGTGCATGAGTACAGACTTTTTTTGGTAGCAAATATTTCAATTTTCTTCTCAGTACATCAGAAAACTATGCACAAACTAGACATATCTCTTTATATGTTTCTATATGAATAGTCAAGGAGGAGATGGCATATAAATGCAACATTTCTCAAACTGTGTTCCATGAAATGCTAGTAAATGTTCTGAACAAACAAAAATGCAAATAATGTTTTTCCTCCTGAAACTTTTTTTAAAAGATTTATTTATATAAAAACCGGGGTACAGGTCAGATGTGAGGGAGGGTGAGAGGATTCACCAGGGACAGAGTGGGGAACAGAGCAGGCAGACTGACGAAATACACTGCTGAGGGGAGCAGTGGGCGAGACAGGAGAGTCTGCTTCACCATGTGGGATTCTTGCTGGCCAGCTGGGATTGAACCCACACTGCAGAGGCTGCCCACAGCTTCACAGTGCGGCACTCAACCACCTGTGCCACCAGGGAGGCCCCTGAAACTTTTTTATACATGCTCTTTAGAGAGAGTTGTTAGGAAGAAAGCTATGCAGTGCCTGAGAAACCATGGGGTGCTAATATAGCTATCTCGTGGCTAAGGTTCTTGTATAGGTGAAATCCTATCTAAATTTAGATGGGACAGGCATATGTGTTCCCCCAAATTAGACACTCAATGAGATCCTGATTCCCTACCTCTCTTGCAATTAGTTGTGACCATGTGTTTGTGTGTGTGAAATGTTTCACTTCCAAAATTGCCTGTAAAATTCTCCTCCAGGCAATCCTCCACGCTTTCCTTCCTGGGGTTTAATAATCAAGTTGATGCAGATTCTGCATGTGTATAAGGAGTCTGGGTCTTGAATCTTTGGGAAGAGTCACCCACCAATAAAAAACACCTGTTTAGGCCCTTATATGCACAATAACAAACTACCATTGGTTTAAACTGCTGAGAATTGGGGGTTGGTCTGTTAAGGCAGCTTAACTGTATCTTAACTAAATCAGAATTAGTGCATGGAAGATGTCAAGCACATTTCATTGATAGATAATAGACATGCATTAATCATCATCTTATTACTCATTAGGACATGATTGAGATGGACATTTTATTAATTTTAGAAAATTTGCCTAAAGTGCCTTGGGACTATTCCAATTTTCATTTAATATTTGCCTTTGCTTGTGTTAAGTTTGGTTAAATTGTTAACAAAGAATATTTCAAATAGGAACTTCTGAAATATGTCTTTGAAATGTATTATTTTTAAGCTGTTGATTTGCTAGAAGAAAAGTTATTCAAAAGTGGTGATAACATATCAGACACCTGACTTTGGTTGTAGAGCCCAGGTAGATGTCTAATTCTGGTGTGTTACATACATATTTTACACTGAAAAATCAAGCCACCTTCAGGTCCCCCTGGTGAGTATAGCACTTACTGATTTGTAGGATGCATTTAGCTCTAAGTTCTGAAAGATTTCTCTTAAAACAGAACTGGTAAATTCTACTTCCGGAAAAACCAGGGGTAGTCAGCCAGGATTGGTGGCAATTTCCTTCTCACCACCATGGTGATAGAATGCCTGTCTATTGGAAACAGGATCAGTTAACTAGATTTCTTCAATCTTTTGCCTGTCTTGGGTGCTGATTTGCTTCAAGATTCCATATATGCAAAGACTAATCTCACTCATTGATATTGAGTTGAACATACAGATGCATCATCATGATATATTTTATATCAAGTTTGCTTAATCTTAAACTATCTAAAATATGTTTGTCATTGTTATTGTTAAACACCTATAAATTTGGTGCATGAGTACAGACTTCTTTTTTTGGTAGCAAATATTTCAATTTTCTTCCTAATTCTGAACTCTAGGTGGAGATGTCATATTTTTAACATTTTGGAAACATTAATTTTTTTTTTTCTTTTTTTTTTTTTTATAGAGGCATGTTTTTTATTTATTTATTTATTTTATTTGTTTGTTTGTTTTGTTTTTACATGCACTGGGTACAGTCAGAAGCATGGGAGGGTGAGAGAATTCACCAGAGCCAGAGTGGGGAGCAGAGCAGGCAGAAGGACCGAAGTACACTGCTGAGGGGAGCAGCGGGCGGCAGGAGAGGTCTGCACACCATGTGGGACCCTCCTCCGGTGGCCGGGGAGCAGCCGGGGATCGAACCGGCGCCACAGAGGCCGCGGGCAGCTTCGCAACCCAGCGCTCAACCACTGCGCCACCGGGGAGGCCCGGAAACATTAATTTTTGTTTCTGGATATAGCACTCCTTTCCATTCACTGTCACTACCAAGCCACTCTAGTGGTCTTTTCTCTATTACCATCTTGTCTCTAGCTAATAGAGCACCACACACAGCCTTCTGTTCAGAAGGATTGGTTAAGGAATCAGTTCTCAATTCAGGTTAATGTGCGTGACACCAAATGCTTGTGTCAGCACAAAGATCTATCCCTTCATCCTCCACTGTTAGTTATAGACAGATAAGGTAGAAAGTATGAACCTGTTGGCAAATGTCACCATGAAGGGCCTCAAAATGCTACTAACATGAGAAACGTAGAACAGAAAAATGACAAAAGTCAAATCCTCTTGTTGAAGTCCTTTCATTTGCCTAGCTCTAGAGCAAGATACTCTTGAATTTTTCAATCAGGTGAACTTTTTGACTTAGGTGCGTAGGAATGGAGTTTTCATGTGCAACTGAGCTGGTCTACATTAAGGCAACCGGAGAAAATAAGTAACCTAACTACAGAGTACAGATTGCATCTTCAATGTTAAAGCCTATGCATTTGTTCTAGAACCTCAAGCTCCCATGCAGTTGGCCCTTTGTCAATGGAGTAGATGAATATTATCTCACTAGGTGGTCTGCTCATAGAGCACATGCTGGCTATGCAGTTTAGTGGAAAGAGCAAGGGCTTTGGACAGGAAATAATGAATATAGGTACTGCAATTTGTCAGTCATGTGATCCAATGATAAATACATTTGTAACCTTCAGACTCATCTTAAAAGGACAATAGGGAAAATTAAATGAGATTAAGGATGTGCAGCAACTAACCTAGCTGCCCAATAAATGCCCGCTTTATACACAAATTTAATCATTTTCAGATTTAATTTTATCTAACCTAAGCATCCTGATGTGCATAAAATGATGCCTACATTACCCATTCCTGTCTTAGCTCATTCAGTCATTCATCAATTTTAGTCAAATGAGCTTCTATGAATAACTTTAGTCTTCTAAAACTTTCTTTTCTCAACTATTTCCAGGAATGTAGTGCAGTTTAGAGCCTGGTCATTTTGTATAATGTCATCTTTCTCATGCTGGAGGATTACTGATACCTTGCTTCAATAAAAAATACTGAAAAGTCATTAACAGACACTTTAAAAATAGATTTAAACTTGTAGAGTGCAAAGATGCCTTGTAGTCAAGATGATACATTTTACTAAAGTATGACCTTGACCTTACTTTCCCATCTATTCTTAACCCGCCTATGACAGGTGGCCTAATGTCCTACTGTCCTATGACCTACTGTCTCCACAGGGGGCTACAAACTGAGGTTCTATTTCTGCTTACTCATTTTTGAGAAGTGCACACTTTTATTTTTCTATAGGGAGTCTTCCAGAAAACTGTAGGGCTTTGTTGGTAAAGTCCTGAAATAACAGAAGTCAGTATTTTCAAGTTCTAATAACTAAAGGAACAAATCAGAGATACTATCATTTGGAATTAGATTGTTTCTTAACTGCTGGTGTTTTCAGTGAAATTATATTAAGTACCTAGAACTGGCAGAGGAATAGAGGGAAGATGATTGAGGAATATGAAGTAGTGTGGGAGTGAAGAAAAGGAAACAAACTTACAGAAATTTTCAAATAATCTCACTGCATTTTAATGTCCTGGGCTCTAATATCTAATTCCTATTTAAAAAATTTTTTTTTATTTAGTTTTAAAGATCACTTTTTTTCTTGAATCCTTTCTATCAGTTTTTTGTTTCTCATTGTAGGTGAGTTGGAAATAGTAAAAATATCTATTTGACCTATCAATTCCTAACACTCTATCAACCCAGTATATAATGAGATACTAATAAAAAAGAATTAAACATCTAATCATATGAAATCAATGTTTGTCACTAAGTTCAAACTAATGAACATATTGGTTCAAATAGTCTGCAGAAGGACCGACAGATTGCCCTCTATTAGTTGCTTATGATTAAATCTCTCCAATGTAATCAAAATGACTACAAGTGCCATTTACTTTTCTTCTTCCTGTAGGCATTCTTTGGCAGTATTTTTCCCTTATAATTTCTTGGAATTAATCAGTTTTTAGACAGTTTACTTGCCTGAATTCATGTAAGACTGGAAGTTTCTTGAAGGTAGAGTATGAATCAGGTGCCCATTGTATTTCTAGCAGTTAGCACAATGCCTACCACAGAATGGGTACTCAGTATCTGTTGCCTGGCTGAAGGAGCTCAATACTTGCTAAACTGTATTGAGCACAAAATAGTTGACATTTTTATTTTTGTTGTGCTGTGAAATATATTTATCATGACAATGATAAATCATGTCACGAGAAAGATACAGATGCTAAGAAGGAACTATTATCAGTTATTTTCCAAGATTTCACTAAAATATTTTGGAGTCTTTTCTCTCAAGTAATAATTTGAAATGTTTAAAAAAAATTTTTTTGAAGTGGGCCCTGGGACATGGTATTTGCCAACCTATTTGCATGCTAGATGTCCTAGTCTTTAGTAAATGTTGCCATTAACTTTCTAACCACATATTTTTACTTGTAGGTTCACAAGTACTTGCAAAATCAGAAATAACCTTAAGGATCATTTGATTGGCACTCAACACCCAGGGGTATATGAAAACAAATTAAATTCTATAAAATACTTGTCATAAAAATGTACAAGCATTCCTGTTAAATGAAAACAAACCAACAAATACCTTTGGGATATCACATGGAATAGGATATGTATCTATTTAGTTTAAAACATGCAACCCTAGAAGTCAGCATAGTTGAATTCTAGCCCCAGCTTTTCCTGCTGTAGCCTTTTGAACAATTCACCTCCCTTCCAGTCTTGGGTTTTGTGGGGTTTTTATTCAAGCGCAAAACATGGAATTTTATTAATTGGTGTTCAAGGGTGCTTTCACTTTGATAATTCCATTCTTCTTTGATTTTCAAATTTACTAGAAAGCAATTGGAAATATAATTCATTTCCAGAACCTGCAGCCCAACCTTCTTAGAGCTACCACCATACCTATGCTTGAGGGATCTACACCTGTATCCACTTGTCACCAAAATGTCTTACGTATTTTAATAGTCCATGGATGACTTACATGTAACAACTTTTTTCCCTTGACTTTTTTTTTTTAAGGTAAACTCTGTTTAAATGAGTTAAGTCTCTGCTCTTTCTAATGTGGATGACTTTTTTACTGAGATGTTTGAAAAATGCTGAGTCATAGGTAAAAATCAGTTCCATTTTCATTATTTTTTTTAAAGATTTATTTATTTTTATTTATACAAGCACTGGGTACAGTCAGAAGTGCGGGAAGGTGAGAGAACTCACCAGAACTGGAGTGGAAAACAGAACAGGCAGACTGACAATACATGCTGAGGGGAGCAGCAGGCAGCAGGAGAGGTGTGTGACCCTCTCCCGGTGGCCGGGGATCGAACCAGTGCTGCAGAGGCTACAGGCAGCTTCGCAACCCAGCACTCAACCACTGCGCCACCGGGGAGGCCCTCCATTTTTATTCTTTACAACTATACCATAAAGAAAAATAATCATAGCATGAGTATTCATTTGTATGATCAAGATTCTTTCTGAGATCTCTCTTCAACAGGAACGAAATAGTCTTAAAGTTTACATTTTGCCTCAATGTAGGAAATTTTAAACCACTGAAAATGAATAGACAGTTCTGGGGAATTTATTATTTTGTTCTAATGCCTTTCAAGGTGCTATTTTACTTCAGTTATCCCTAAGGAAATATAGTGATATCAAATGTTCTATAGATTTCCATTTCATCTTCTCATATACAGTGTAGCCATGAGACTTTAAAGCACTTTTAGTGAGGATGTATGAATATGAAGCTGACCTGTTCTCATATAGGTTGTGGTTGATTGCATGGATTATGTCGGAGTTAGTTGGTCGTTCCTGAATATTTGATAGTTATTTGCACAATATATATATAGAATGTTCTTTTAGCTTTTTCAGTTATTGTATATTTTCCACCATAGGGTCAATTCAGTAGTAAAATGCAACTATTATACTAACAAAAGCTTAGAGAAGGTTTTTTTTTTTTGTATAGATATATTTATACTATTTAAAGGAGGATGTGGGCATAGATTACTTACAGTAAAAGAACATACATTTTTAGTAAATATTTAAGTCAAAAACATGCGATTCCTTTAAGATTACATGTGCTGTGTTTGGAGGTTTGTCAAATGAACCAATTTTCTGCCCTGAGTCTTGTCCTTGGATTTCTGCATCTCTGGATCCCCTTCTCTTCTATAGTAAATTCTTGTTCTCAGGATTTGGTATTAAATAAAGTGAAAATGAACTACTTTTATTCTCTTCATTCTATCACTCTTGCAATATCAATTTTCTTTCTCTGATGGTATAGAAAATCTTAAAATTCTACTAGACAGCTAAGTCTCTTAAGGAGGTAAGTTAGACATGTTTTATTATTTCTACTAGCTAGAAAGAATAATTAGAAAATTCTTTATTAAATGTCCTGTTTCTACTGTTATGGTAAATAAACCAAGCAGCATGGAAAGCATAAAGTCCTTTGAATTATAAAAATTTGGATTTGAAATCTAGCCCCATCATTTACTAAGTATTTGGCACATTATTTCATATTCCAGGCCTAATTTCCTTGTTGACATGAGAGGTAAAATAAAAAAATGCAAAACTTTATAATATGTTGAGAATAAAAATAATTTGTATAAACTATATGACAAAATGGCTGAGACACAGTAGGTACTAAATATTTATTGATTGATAATTACTTGGCAGATATTATTACAGGGTGAGTGAATATATTAATGTTCAAATTTGTTTAGCTATGAGTTGCTCAGCATTATTGTGACAGGTAGAGTCTCAATGAGCCTGAGTCTTGTTGAAAAATACAAGTTCTGAGATTAAACTATGCTCTTTCAGTTATGACAAAGGTAGAGTAACTGATCAGATTTACGCCACCCCGCTAGAAACAATGAAAAACAAATACATGAAAATGGTTTTAAGGCAAGACAGGGCAGGGATCCTTGAGAGATGAGATGTGAAAAAAGGGAACATGTTTCTGCTTTGAGAGTTTACAGGCCATTGTGCTGAGTGGCGAAACCCAGCTTAGAGTTGAGAAATCTGATGGTTTTTTTAAACTTTATTATTATTATTTTTTAATTTTTAAACAATATTTGCTTCCCCCCACCCCCTCAGATTGAGTCCCCATAGAATTTCCTTCCCCAAAGCACCCGTGCACCATCACCCAGTCCTCTGTGTACCTCCCTCCCTCCCTCTGATCCCTCTCCCTCCTCCTCCCCTGCAGGATGTCTCTGATTTATAATTGTCTGTTTTTGCTTTGTTGTGTTTTGTACTGTTATTATTATTTTTTTTTACACTGATGTCTTATTTGGTTCCCCTATATTCCTGCTGTGAGTGAAACCATCTGAGAAATCTGAGGTTTCTGGGAGACCAAGACAGCTCGAGTTTAAGGACAGAGTGCTGGTGAGGAGGTAGCTGCCAAAGACAGAACTCCAGAGACCTGCTGATGGTTTTCCTCAAGCATTCAGCTAAGTTTTGATGAGCATATGCATGTGAGGAAACTACTGAGGGCAGGGAAGAAAGCACCAGTCACAGGGATGGGAAAACTGCCAGCCAGACTGGAAAATATTATGATTTAATAAGGTATTGGGTATAGAACTCAAAAGTTTTTGCCTCAGCAAAGAAATAATTTGTGTTAAGACTGAGCACTGTTCTAGTCCTGCCGAATAATTCTTAATCAGTCATAAATCGATCCAAGTGTTTCAAAGTAACTTAACTGTACTAAATGAAACCTAAAAAATACTTACAGAAAAACAAAATGTCCAGGACATAGCCAGGTAAAATTACATCTGGCATTTAATAAAATAATTACCTTGCATCTGAATAAGCATGAAAACACCCATAGTAAGGAGATAAATTAAGCAATTTTATATATATATATATATATAAAAACTAACATAGATATTAGAAAAACAATTATAACTTTATTCCACATATTCAAAAAACTTAAGTAGAAACTAGGAAAATTCAACCAAAAACAAAAATTAAATCTAATCTCAATAGATAACAACTATAAAGTGAATACACTGAATATGATTATTTATAAATTGGACATTGAGGAAGAAAGGATTAACAAGTTTTAAGCTTTAACAGTAGAAACTATGAAAAATGAAAAACAGAATGGAGTATTAAAAAAGAGGAAAAAATCAGGACAGTAGGAAAATTGTCAGCAGCCTCTCTAATACATGTATAATTGGGGTTCTCAAAGATGAAGAGATGCACAAAAAATTGCAGAAATGAAGACTGAACATTTCCAAATTTGATAAAAAGTATAAACTCACAGTTGATAGAAGTGAAAGAAGCATAACTACAGTTTATAGCATAAATTATATAAAGACACATAATAATATTGCACAAAAACACTGATAAAGTGAAAATCTTAAAATAGCCAGAGATGGGGTTGGGAGAAAACATCTCATTCACAAGAATAAATGTAACAGCTGACATCTTGCCATAAAAATATGCAGAGAAATATCTTCAAAGTCCTGGAAGAAATGCTTTAAGCCAGAATTCTATACCAATGAAAATATCTTTAAAAAAAGAAGTTAAGTGCTTTTTAGATATAAAAACACTTAAATAATTCACTAACAAACTCACACACTAAGAAATTATAAAATCATTTATACTGAAGAACTATGCCAGATATAACTATTGATCTACATAAAATAAATGAAAAGCAGTATAAATTTACCCATAGATCTTATCTATTGATATGTATTTTTTCTTATTCATATCTCCTTATTCATATCTTCTTAAGATATAATTATTGTGTTGTATATATTATATACAAAAGTAAAATTCATGATCACCGTCTTAACAAAAGTCAGAATGGCATACAGTTATAAGATTCTTACACATGAAATGGTATATCACATGAATATCAAGTGTGATGAGTTAAAGATGGATACAAAGAAAATAATAAAACAACAAAATAAGGAATTTTAGCTTAAATAGCCAACAAAGGATAAAATAAAGTCATAAAATATTTAAATAATTGAAAAGAAGGCAGAGAAAACCTGGAAAGGGAACAGAGAGGAAAAAGGACAAATAATGAATTAATCAGTATGATAGATTTAAACCCAACCACAGTTAAGTGATCACATTAAATATAAGTGGTTTAAGTGCCCAATTAGAAGGTAAGGATTATCAGACTGCATTGAAAACCCAAATTCAACTTTGTGCTGCCTATAAGAAAAAGATTTCAACTATACAAACACAAATACATAAAAGTAAAATGATGGAAAAAGATACAGCATACTAACACTAATCCAAAGAAAGCTGGATTGGCTATAGTAATATGAGGACAAGTAGATTACCAAGCAGAAAATTTAGAGTATTGTCATTTAACAATGGGGACACATTCTGAAACAGTGCTACTGTATCATTATGCTGACATCATAGCGTGCAATTATGTAAACCTAGATGGCAGACCTTGCCATATACCTTGCCTATATGGTATAGTCTGTTGGGACCACTGTTGTCTGCACAATCTGTCATAGATAGAAATGGCATTAAATGATGCATGGCTACAAAGGCATGAAGAATGCCATTTAATAATAATAAAGCAGATAACTTACAAAGTCATAATGAATCCTAAATACTGATGCATATAATGGTTTCAAAATATATGAAACAAAGCTAATAGAGCTACTAAAGGAGACAGATCCAAGCATATTCAGTAGTTTCAATATCCCTCTCTTAATAGTCGATAGAACAAAGTAGACAGAATATCAGTAATAATATGAAAGGTTTGAGCACACTAGCAGTCAAATTGGCATAACTTAACAGTTATATACTACCATATTGAACAACAAGCAAATAGATATTCTCTTTAGGTCTACATATTACATTTATCAAAATATATACTTCACCATAAAATAAGTAGTTATATGTTTAATCTTGGCAGTGTAATTGCTAATAACAAATTGCTTTTATTTATCAATAAATATAAAAGTTTATGTGTTCTTTTAATTCTTGTGGAAATATTAAATAAAAAACAGATGCATGGGACCTACACAAACTTGAAAACTAATTGACACTTTCTATTAATAAATCACAATTCAAAGAAGAAAAAAGAAAAATTAGAAAGTATTTTAAATTTAGTGATATGGAAGTGAAATATAACAAAATCGGTGAATGATGCTAAAGTACAACTTAGGATATTTATAAAAATACTTGTTAGAAAGAGAAAGTTCTCAAAATGATTATGCCAGATTATACCTTTAGAAACTAGAGAAAGAGCAAATTAAATCCAAAATAAGTAGAAGAATGGAATCAACAGAGACTAGAACATACCTCAATGACACAGAAAGCAGAAAACATTCAAGAAATCAATGAACCCAAAAGTTGATTATTTGAGAAAATAAGATTGATAAAAATTTCTGGTCAGATTATTCAGAGGAAAAATAGAACTACCCAAACAATGATGAAAAATATGAAACAACTACTGAATTTGAAGATATTGAAAGGATACTAAGAGAATATTATCAACTTTATGATCATAAATTCAGCAGTTCAGATGAAATGGTCATATTCCTGAAAGACCCAAATTTCCAATACTTCAAGATAAAATAAGCTAAATAACCCTATATCTATTAAGTAAATTTGTTTTTAAAAACCTCTCCACAGAGATGCCAGCAGCTCAGATAACTTCATAGCTCATTGGTGAGTTCTATCAAATGTAAGGGAAAATTAATACAAATTCTATAATAACACTTGCAGGAAATTGAAATATAAGGGAGTATTTGCCTAACTTATTATCTGTGGTCATTAACTATAAAAGAAAATCACATGAACATCTGAATAGATTCTGAAATAGACTTTAACAAAATCTAATTTCTATTCCTGATAAAATATCTTGGTGAAATAGGAATATAAGGAATCTTTCTCAACCTGATATGGTTATCTATGAAAAATCTATATAGAAAATTATGTTTGGGAAAAACTGGATGGTTTTCATTCCAACCACAGCCATGTAAACTTGTGTTTTAGCACATCTGTTCAACACTTGCTAGATGTCCTAACAAGTGCATTATGAAGTAAAGCTAACAAGCCTCCATACGGGTGAGGAAGAAATCCAACCCCGTTTATGATGGAATCTACAGAAAGCAAATTCTTTTCTATGTGGTAGCAAATCAAGATTTTAAAAAAGGTTGATACTAACCTCAATAGCGTTAAAAATGAAATACTTTAGGATAAACTGCCCAGAGATATGAAAAGCTTGCACACTGAAAAACTGGATAAACCAGCCAGAGATATGAAGAGCTTGCACACCGAAAAACTACAAAATAGTACTGGAGTACATTAAAGAACTAGAGAGACCTACCATTTCATGTATTGAAAGAATCAAAATAGCAATCATTTCTCTTTAAATTTATGTATAAGTTCAATGTAATGCTAACCAAAATAGACGTTTTATGTAGAAATTGATAGTGATTCCAAAATTCAGATAGAAATATAAAGGTACTAGGATAGCAAAAACAACTTCAGTGGATCCAAATGGAGAGCTCAGGAATGTATAGGAATATATACAGGCACATACAGACAACTTTTTAGAGAAGAGATATAGGTGCAATTCATTAAGAAAATATGTTTTTTCAACAAGTGGTGCTAAAACTAGAAATCCATATTAAAAAATAAAACTTCAGTCAGTTCCTCACATTTTTTATTAAACTTTTTTCTTCTTCAATTTTGTATAATATTTGATTTTCTCCCCTCAAGTGTAGTCCTCTTAAATCTCCCACTACATCACCGATAAACCATCACCATAGTTGCTTGTGTGCTTCCATCCCGTTTTGATCCCTCTTTTCTCTCCTCACCTGCTGTATGCCTCAGGTCAACCTTTTGCCTTCAAGTTTTGTCTTTTTTTTGACCATTTGTTCGGTTTCCCTATTTTCTACAATAAGTGATACCATCTGATATTTTTCTTTTTTTCTTCAGTCTTATTTCACTGAGCATATTCCCTTCTAGCTCCATCTGCGTTTCTGCAAGTGGCATGAATTTATCTTTTTTGACTGCTGAATAGTATTCCTCTGTGTGTGTGTGTGTGTGTGTGTGTGTGTGTGTGTTTGTGTGTGTGTATGTATGTATACACACATCCCACATCTTCTTGATCCATTCATCTGTTTTGGGGCATTTCCATATCTTAGCTACTGTAAATAGTGCTGCAATAAACATAGGCATGCAGGTTTCCTTTGTGTCCTCTGGGTTGATTTCTAGGAGTGGAATTGCTGGGTCATATGGTAGATACATTTTTAGTAATTTCATTATGGTTGGACCAGACTGCATTCCCACCGGTAGTTTCAGAAGTTTCTTTTTTCCTCCACATCCTCACCAGCATTTGCTGTTACCAGTTTCTTAATATGGGCCATTCTCACTGCCATGAGGTGGTATCTCATGTTTTTTTATTTGCACTTCCCTGATTTATAAGTGATGTTGAGCATTTTTTCATTTACCTGTTGGCCATTTGCATTTCCTCTTTGGAGAAGTGTATTTTTGTTCTTCTACTCATTTTTCAAACTGAGTTATTTGCTTTCTTTTGTTGTGTAAGTTCTTTGTAGATCTTTGATATTAGTCCCCTATCAGTTATATGGAGTGCAAGTATTTTCTCCCAATTTGTGGGTTGTCTGTTTGCTTTGGTTATTGTCTCTTCTGCTATATATAAGCTTTTCAGTTTGATGTAGCCCTAGCTGTTTATCTTTTCCTTAATTTTCTTTACTTTTGGGGATAAGGACTCAAAGATGTTTTTGAGATGTCATGGAGTGTTGTGCCTATATTTCCTTCTATGTATTTTATGGTTTCAGGTCTTACAACTGAGTCTTTTATCCATTTTGAGTTGGATCTATGTATCGTGTGAAGTAGTAATCTAGTTTCATTCTTTTGCATGTAACGGGCCAGTTTTTCTAGCACCATTTATTGAAGAGACGTCCTTGTTCCAGTGCACATTCTTTGCTCCTTTGTCGTAAATTAGATGTCATAGATGTATGCCTGTATTTCTGGGTTTTCATTTCGATTTCATTGGTTTGTGTGTCTGTTTTGTTCCAGTACCATCCTGTTTTAATTATTATGGCTTTCTAGTATAATTTGAAGTTTGGGGAGTGAAATACCTCCGTTCTTCCCTTTTTTAGTCTGTTCAAGGTTTTTTTGTGATTCCATATAAATGTCAGCAGTACTTGTTCTGTTTCTTCGAAGAATGCCATTGACATTTTTTGGAATTGTACTGAATCTGTAAATTGATTTTGGTAAAATGGCCATTTTGATAGTTTATTTTTCTGATCCACAAGAAGTGAATATCTTTCCATTTCTTTGTGTCTTCTATTCCTTTCAACAATATTTTGTAATGTTCTTGGTATATGTCTTACACCTCCATTGTTAGGTTTATTTCCAGGTATTTTTCTTTCTTGGTACAATTCTAAATGGGATGGTTTTGATTTCTCCTTCAGACTAATAGTTTGCATATAAGAGGGCTACTGATTTTTGTGTGTTGATTTTGTAACCTATTTTACTGAACTGATTTATACTTTAAATTAGTTTTTCTGTGGAGTTTTTAGGGTACTCACTATATATTATCATATGCAAATGTTGTTAGTTTTACTACTTTTTTCCCTATTTGGATTCGTTGTAATTTTTCTCTTGCCTAATTGCGCTAGGACTAGTATTATATTGAAAAGTGGTGAGAATGGACATCCTTGTCTTTTTCCAGATCTTCAAGGAAGGCTTTCAGTTTTTTTACCATTAAGAATAATAGCTTTGGATTTGTCATGTATGTCTTTTATTATGTTTTATTCCTTCTATCCCAATAATTTGAGGGTCTTCATAATAAATGCATAATGAACTTTATCAAATGCTTTCTTAACATCTATTGATATAATCAAAAGGCTTTTATTTTTGTTTTTGTTAATATGGTGGATTATATTAATTGATTTTCAAATGTTGAACCATCCTTGTATCCTTGGAATAAATCTCACTTGGTCATGGTGTATTATCTTTTTGATGTATTATTGGATTTGGTTTGCAAGGATTTTATTGATGATTTTTGCATCTGTGTTCATTAGGGGTATTGGTCTGTAGTTTTCTTTTTTTTCTGTTGTGTTTGGTTTTGGTATTAATGTAATGTTGGCTTTATAGGATGTATTTGGCAGTATTCCTTTCTCAATTTTTTGAAAGAATATTTGTAGGATAGGTACCAGTTCATCTTTGAACATTTGGTAGAATTACTTAGGAAAATATCTGGTCTAGGCTTTTGTTTTTGGGGAGGGTTTTGATTAGTGTTTCAACTTTGCTGCTTGTAATTGGTTTGTTAGGATTTCTAATTCTTCTTTCTCCAGTTTTGCATGCTTAAAAAGTTTGAAGTATTTTCCATCTCTTTTAGATGTTGAGCTTGCTTGCGTATATTCATAGTAATCTCTGACTATCCTCTGGATTTCTGCTATGTCTGTTATAATTTCTCATCTTTCATGTATGATCCTTTTAATTTGAATTTTCTTCTTTTTTTCTTTGTGAGCTTGCCTTGATATTTGTCTGGTTTTTTTCAAAGAACCAGCTTTTTGTCTCATTGAAATTTTTTGGATTGTCTTTTTAATTTATATTTCATTTATATATGCATGTGTTTTTATTTTCTTTCTTCTGGCTTTTGGGTTTTATTTTGTTGTTCTTTTTCTAGTTCTTAGAGATGGGAGATTAGGTTGTCTATTTGGGTTCTTGTTTTTTTTTTTTTTTTTTTGATGTGGGTCTGTATTGCTATATATTTTCTTCTTATTATTCCTTTTGCTATGCCCATACATTCTGCAAAGTTGTATACTCCTTGCCATTTGTCTTAACGTTTTTTTTTTTAATTTCATCTTTGATTTTCTCATTAATCCAGTGGTCTTTCAGTAGTGTGTTCTTCATTTTCCATGTTAAGAGGTAGCTCCTGCTTTCTTTACATAGTTGATTTCTAGTTTGATGCCTTTATGGTCAGAGAAGATAGTTGGTACAATTTCAACCATCATGTATTTGTTGATGTTAGTCTTGTTGTCCAGTATGTGATCTATCCTGGAGAATGACCCATGTGCACTTGAAAAAAATGTGTATTCAATTTTTTTTTTTTGCATGCAGTGTTCTATAGATGTCTGTTAGGCCCATGCCTCACATCATTGTCATAAAATTACTCAAAATGTATTATAGACCTAAATGTAAAATCTAACTAAAACAATTGTAGTGCTCGCTTCGGCAGCACATATACTAAAACAATTGTAGAAAAATACACAGGAAAAATACTTTTGACCTTGTGTTAGGCCAAGATTTCTTAATTACAGATGGAAAATTTGCATATGAAAAGATGTTCAGCAATGAGTCATTAGGAAAATGCAATTTAACATCATAATGAAATAATAATACACTTTTATTAGAGTCACTAAAATTAAATACAACTGATGATCCAAAGTATTGGAGAGAAAGCAAAGGAATGTCTACTCTCATACATTTTCCCTGGGGGTTTGAAATAGTATAGCCACTTCAAAATGACTGGATAAATGATGCCATGTTACATCTATAACATAGTCCCATTCAGCAATAAAAAGGATTAAATTATTGATATAGGTTATATGTATAACTTTCAAAATAATCATGTTGAATGAAATAATCCAGACCAAAATAGTGTACATAAGGAATGGCTCCATTTATATAATGTTCTATGGGGTAGAAATTTATGTTTAATGACAGAAAGCAGAACAGAGGCTTCCTGGGATGGGATGAGGCAGAGAAGGGCCAGAGGGAAGAAATGCAAGGAGATATGAGGACAATTTTGGGAGCGATGGCTATGGGCACTATCTTTACTATTCATATGGTTTTGCAGGTATACACTTATCAACACATCAAATCATATGCTTTAAAATGTAGACTTCATTATGTCAATTAGACCTTGACATGGTTGTTTAAAAGATTTAAATATTCCTAAATATAATTATGATTTATAAGATGAAATTAAGTTACTATAATTTAAATCCAGAATGAATTCACATGAAACAATTAGTTTCACAGCTGAGTAAAGAGGAACATGATGATGAGTGAGTTAGCAGCCGCTATGTGTTGCTTTTCCTTATCTTCTCTAGCAACTTTTGCTGCCTTTAAAAATCAATGAATTTAGCTCTCAATGATCATGGCTTTGCTCTTCAGGAATATCTTTAGGGCTAAACGTTTTCTACAGCTTAACCTGAATATCATCTCCCTAGTATCTCCTACCTGTATCACTTCTGCTTTTACCTGTATTTGGAATTGCCATTACCGCATCATATTCAACCTTGTTTTAACTCCAGGGCATTTTGTAAGTCTGACTCTTCCTTTGCAGTCCTCATTGCCTTACTTCTTGTTCTGGTATAACATTATTACAGATACCCTTAACTCATAATTATTTAGCTTTCATGCCACATATAGTTACCCCTTGTTTGAAACAGAACAGACTCCATAGTAGACTCTTGAGAAGTGTTACTTGTTTCTCAAAGTTTGAACACCAGAATCACCTTGGGGGCTTGACCACATACAAAATGCTGGGCTCCACTCCCAGAATCTCTAGTTCAGTAGATTTAGAATGGGTTCAGAAAATTGTATTTCTAACTGATTTCCAGAGTATCCTGTTGCTTCCAGCCTGGGTCTGTGCTGTGAGAACTGCTGGGTAAGAACTATTGGCTTTGATGCCTGTCAATCTGAGGCAATTTATTTACTTTAGCCTCAGTTTCCTCTCCTGATAACTAGAAATTATAATTGTTTCCTCTTTATAGGACTATTATAAAGATAGAATATGTTAATATCTGTACAATGTCTAGAACTTATGAGGGCTTGGCAAGTGAAAGGTACCCTTACTCTTGGTAGTTAGATTATCATTATTTGATGAGTCTTCTTTCAAGAACACAGATTAAAAGGGCAACTATTTCCCTCATTTTCCACCATTAGCAGACATCACTTTCCATTTTGTTCTCTCAGTATTCTTCCTTACTCAGACTCTGACCGATCTCAGGTGTTCTCTGTTCCTGTCTGTTAGTAACATCTTCCTGGTCATTCTGATTTCTGGTCTCCTGCTATCCACATTTAAACTAATGGGACCTATGTTTGATAACTGAGCCCTCTGGCAAACCCAAGGAAATACAAGTAACTTAACTGGTATCATTAATATCTGATGCTTCAGCTTTTTCCCTCAGATTTTTAGCAACATTAAATGAAACTTTCAGAAATGAATCATGAGTATGAAAATATTTATGAACACACGTGTAAATGTATGTATGTCAGTGTGCTAGAAAGGCCAATATTTTTGATGGGTTGAACCACTTTTTAGTATCTCTCAGATGACATTCCATAGAGGACTGATTACCTCACTCAGCTCAGGGACTTGATTATTGCATTTACTTGGTGTTAAATAGGATCCAATTAAATTTTATTTAAACCATCAACCTGCAGGAATTCTGGCTTGAAAGTCTTGCATGCTGTCCTCTACACTGCAGCTTTCTCCCTCTTCTTCTTAAAGAAATAATCAAAGCAAATCAGGCAGGCAGGATAAAGCAAGCAAATACCTAGAACACCACATCACAAGCACATGACATCAGTCCTAGGCGCTACAGCCTTATGTTGAATCCCCAATGGAAAGTTGGAGCCAGGAAGGCTTTCAGGATTGGGAGCAAAGAAGCAAGCTTTTAAAGATTTGGATACAACACTGCCAACTATTTAGTTATTTAATGATGTTGGAAACTAACTGAGCTTAGCCTTCCAGAAGGTAGGTGTGTTGCTTTATGGACCTTTCTGCAGAACACATAAAGTGATGGGTGAAAGGAAGGAGGACTCAGGGTTGGCTGGCTATCTATCCTGACAAGCAGCAGCATTTATGACCGCTCTGCGCCATCACCTTGTACAAATGAAGGCCATGTAAGCAAAATAAGTATGCATGCAAGGACTTCCCATTTCCCTTTTTTCAATCGAGGGGCATCCAACCATAAATATGTTTCAAAAGAGGTTTAACATTTCTGATAGATTGATTTGAAGCAGCTCACAGCTACATTTAAATATCAGAGGTCTTACAGCAAGGGCTTCCTGCCTCGGCCTCAGCAGTCCTTGGAGAGCTTCCCAATCATTATATGCCAGAAAAGATCAGTTAGCAAGTTTCCTCTGTCCCTGTTTTATGCCCATATTTCTGATTTCTTTTCAGGTCATGCAATTTTATGTCTAGAATTAAATACTACCCCCTGCAATAAGGTTTTTTCCCTCTCCATTCTCGTATCAAGTTACGTTTTCTGAATTTGTTCTGTGTCTTCACATTATGTCCTGGGATTCTTCTGAACACTGACGAATCACATACTTGGTCACTTCTCATGGATCCTTATTTCTCAAAATGCCTGATCTCTATTGTCAGATAAGATATATCATTAAGGATAAATATTGGCTACAGTATTGTATTACATTAATTTTGCACTAAGGTGACCCATGTAGTCAGTTCCCAATGAACAGAAGCTTTAGGTGTCTATGGAAAGAAATGAAGCAGTAAAATACAAAAATGGACCCCGTCAGTCTGGCAACCAGCCTATCTTTCCCAGGTCACCTTCCTATGCCTGACATCAATAAACATTCAGCCTAATCTCACTGCTAACCTACAACAAACCTAATTAGGAAAGAAATCTGATAAGCCTCCCTCCCCCATTCCTACTGCACAATGCACCATGGATTTTTCATATAAGAGTTCTTCTCTATGCAATGGAAGACAAATACTTTCCAAGAGAGGCAGAGGCTTAACTGAAAGTATCAAATTTCTTATTTAATTGCAGTTCTTCCAAAGGTGCACTATGGGTATTTATTCATCACTTATTCTAACATATATATATATATATATATATATATTTGCACCTATAGCATGTTATAGGTGGAATACAACTGTGACTAGATATAGCCATGTCTATACAGACTTTACACTTGCGAGGAGACAGAAACAGCTAATAAGTATGCTATATACTATTTAGGTGACAGTAGGTGTGATGGAAAACAAACAAAAATAAACAGAAAGAGAAAGTGGTAGTCTGGGATGTTACTGTATAGCTTCCAGAACCATACGAGAGTCAGAGCCAGGGGATAAGGGGTGCCCGGTGGTCCTAGGCTTCTGGTGGGGCCTGAGATAAGGAGGAATTAATTAGTATTAAGTGACACAAAGCCAGAGGGTGAGACTGAGTCTGTGACTTTTGGCCCAGGAGGTATTAGGATCTTTTCAGAAACACCCAAATGTCTAGGTTCCTTCTTTACCTGTAACAAGGGACATAGAGGCCCAAGAAAGTTTGCTCTTATGTGTAAGAAAGTGGCTCTGGGGATCTGTGCCAGAGGGATGAATCTGCTAGAAACTTACTCTGGGCCTCTGAAGCTCCTGAGGAAGAGACGTGATACTGTCTGGCATATTCTCAAGGTTCATTTTGACCAAGTCCTTTTGAAGGATTTCAAATTCAAAGTTAAAAAACATCATTTACGTTGAGATTTTGCCTTTGTTTTGTCTGACTGTGCAAGGTTTACACCAGTTTGTGAAGGAGACAGTTGGTTTTGGGCTGCCACTGCTCTGAAATGCTTGAGAATTGACAGGCGATGCTGATGTTAGGGAAGCAGTGAAAGGAGCTTCTCAATGCACACACACAAGAAAGGAGGTTTGGAGGAGCAACTTACTACCTTAACTTAAGCATGCATTGTCAGCAGTGGCCTGCTGGTCTTGGGTGCTTCTGAGAACTAAATGTATGTTTGTGTGAGGAAGAACTCATGGGCATTATGGACAGCTGTCAGGGAGCGATGGTTCTACCATCCTTACACCAAACAGCAGGCTGTACCCTCAGAGAGGCTATTGTGTGGTCAATGGCTAGAGCCTCCCTAGAAGCATGAAGCTATTTCTAGGAGTTCAAGAATTTTGACAAGAATGAATGCCTTGGCTTCCCTGTCTTCCTAGCCCACTTAATTACTCCTAGAATCAACTACAACACCCAAGGTGCATGTTAGTGACCCCAATGGACCATTTTACTGTCATCCATAGTTCACAAAGGTGGTTATTAGCCATTACTATAATCCTATAAGTCAGCAATATTCTCTAATAACATAGTTGGAGAGGCTCAAGAATAAGACAGAAGGTGGGATTAAGAGTAGAAACTCAGGACCATTTCTGGGAGATGCATCAAACACTCTGCTTCAATACTGTTTTTGACCCTGGTTATCTTTGTGGTTTTGTGAATATTTAGGAGCGAGACATTCAGTGCATGTATGTTCAATACTCTTCTTCCTGGCTTTCAGGTACCCTGTGAGGTGATGCTCTAAGCTTTAAAGTACTAGATTGTGCTCCAGAGAGTGAGTGCGACTTCATACTGTACCTGTTCTTGAGGGAGGATGTGTGTGCTTTGTGAGAGGACCTGACTCAACGTTCCAGTACTTAGAGAAAAAATTTGTCCCAATCATTTTCCATATGTTGGGGGGAATCATGGAGAGAATCAAATTTTTGCACTGTTGGCCTTTCTCCTTACATTTTCTGAAAGAAATGTAGCTGGGTACCCTTTACAATTAAAGAAAAGACATTAGCAGGAAACAAATGTGGCATTAATTTTCATTGTGTCAACATCATAAAATCATGTTTCTGAAATCTAATTTGCTCATGAATTAAGAGGGAATCCTGTTGGTTTAAGACAACTTAAATATAAATTTTTCCTTTGATATTTTGGAGGATGCTTTATGAAAGCAATTGGAAATTATTGTTTGTGGCTCATTAAAATAGCTATTTATAATGACTCTGTTTTGACATCTACTTTATACAAATATGATAATTCTGACCTTCGATTACAGAGTCAATAAAATGCAGACTTTGAACCTGCCTTTCATAAGATGTGCATTCATCATGATCCATTTCAAGAGTTCTCTGGCAAATAGATATGTGCAGTTGTCAAATGTTTTCATCTCCAGTGTGTTTTAAGTCTTTTTCACTTGTTACTAATTGTTCTACCTAAGAGGAAGTGAGAATATATCAAATTAATGTGAAAGTATTTCACCCAATTTTGCAAAATAACTTCAAGAAAATGAAAATGGATATTCTTAAGTGTTTTAACAATTGCCCTAATAGATGTATAAAACATGTAATGAGGTTTTCCAAATGCTTTGTAAAATATCTCATAGTTAAAGGAGTTACAAGTCAAGTGGTTAAGAATTTTTCTATTTTCTCTTTACTATAGTAATTTTAAATCACAGGGCTACTACATGTCAATGGCATCAAACTTAGAATATAGGGCCACTAAAGGAAGAAATTAAGTCATCCATTAGTCTATTATCCAGAGTTAAGTACCATTCACATTTTGAAGTATTTACTGCCAATATATTTATGTACAATATGTTTTCTTTTTAACACAAATAGTGTCTTATATATCACCTCTGGCTCACCAGTTTAATTTAGTAATATACTGTGAACATAAATACTTTTGTGGCAGATGTCCTTAATTTTTTTCTGTAATATCATTTGTAACGTTTTCTTGGTAGTCAGATTTTCGCAGGTTTTGAAATTATAGAAAACTCTTAATAAACATTTCTTGGTATGTATCTTTATATAATAATCTGATTACTTTTTGGATGAAACTTCCTGAAGTAGCATTGCTAGATCAAAGGTTCACATACTTCGATTACCCCTGCATGGAGTATATAACACTGAACAGTTGTGCATTAGAATGTCTGTTGTATTTTACCTTCACAAAATTAGACATTATCTTCTTTTAATTTATGAAGAAATTTATGGCTAAAATAACAAAGTTATTTAAAATAATAAATAATAATAAATAAATAATATTTAAAATAATAAAAAGTTTACTTTTTGATTTTGCCATTTATGTATTCTGTATTTACTTTTATGTTTAGGAAGAATTTCCCTATCTTGAGGATATTTATACTACATATAAAATTCCTTAGATATTTAGATTTAGATCTTAAATCTAACTGAAGATTTTTTTAATATAATGGGTAAGTGAGAAATGTCACTTCACTTTAATCTTTAGGATATAATTTAAGAAAAATATAGTCTTTCATCTAAGAGTTGGATGTTACCTTAACTGGCATACTAAATTGTAATACAGATGAGGGTAACTTTTTTGAGTTTTTTCTTTTCTATTTATCTGGGTTTTTGTTTTTTCGTTGTTGTTGTTGTTGCTTTAATGTCACTATTTTTTTAAAACTCACATATTTATCATTTTAACATTTCTGGTAGGTTGAATTTCCCACTCTTACTAAATGCATTATTTTTTTCTATCCCTTTTCAACTAGCAAAAAATAGTCACATATAAAATTTGATAGAATTTCCATTTCATTTGTCATTAGAGAAATATACCCTAACAAATTTTAGTTTTCACATTTAGAAATCTCATTTGTCTTTAAAAATATTAGTAAGATCTTGTGGTTTTAAATGGTATATGTAGATTCTCTAAATGTTAATGTTTATTTATGAAAGATGATTGATACCACAGTATTGTTTTGCCACTATATCAACAATAAAGTAGGATAGTTAATTCTAGGATTTGTTTTCTAATTTGTAAGTAAAATTATATAAAACTTTCATTTGCTTTTTTCTCTTTTAAAATGATCGAAAAGTTTTTCATGTCTTAGTAACTTTTTGTTTCATTTTGTGTGAGAAGAGTTTTGAAATTCATTGACCAATTATAAAATAGAGTTGCTGGTCTTTTTCCTTGTCATTTTCTAAGCTCTTTACATAATTGAGCAATTAATAGAAGGTATGGAAGATAAATTTTCCTCCCAGCTTTTTAATTCAGTTATGGTGGTTTTTTGTTATATGAACATTTTTTTTTTTGCTTGTCTTTAAAATTTAACTTCAAGATTATAAATCAAATCACCCAGTGTTTTTTTTTTTTTTGTGCTGTTTTAAAAAATAGTTTATATTTAAGTCCTTGTGGAAATATTTTTTTCCTGAGTGTTGAGATAAGGTAAGAATTAAATTATTTTAGGCGATTATCCAAATTTCCCAGTTCCATTTCTTTTACAAACCATTTTTCCTTCCATTGGTTTGCAATACAATTTTATCATATACTAAATTTTCATACTGTTAAATATGTTTATAAACTTTTTTATTGATCTCTCTGCAGTTATAATTGGGGAGAAGAGTGAGTGAGGGGTAGAGCGAGAGAAAATGAATATTCAATTTTCATCCTGTTGTCTTTAGTATTTTTCATGGATTTTCAAGTATACAATTATGTGCATATGGCAACCGATTTCCCTCCTCTTTATCAGTTTTTCTCCTTTTTTTCTCATTAGTTAGTTCTTACCTACTATATTTGAAATTTTAAATAGTAGTGGGCATCTTTCTCTTTTGCATGATTTTATTGAGAATACCTTTACTGTTAACCTATGAAACATGATTCTGTTTTGGGACTGTGGTAGATATATTTTATTATGTAAAAATTATACAATTTCTGCACAATCTCGAAAACCCAATGTTTTTTCATAATTTAAATACAAAAAACTTGGGGTTGAAATTTGACCTCACATAATGTGAGACTTGTTATTTATTCAGTCTCATGATTATCACATATTTTATTGCAGAAATAAATGTTCATATGACTGATAGAAGAACACCTCCCTAGATCCACTGGTGATAGAATACATTACACAAGTATACAATACATGAAGGCCATTCCCTCTCTAAAATCCATAACCCAAAAGTTTTAAGTTGGGGACTTTGTAATTGCATTTCAATATTTCCCCATTAATAATCTTGAGTAAAATTGTCCTCTATTTTTTTCTTTGTAATCTTTAGTCTGTGTCAATAGTTTACTCCAGAAAAAATAATTCGCTTTTGTCTGAGTTTAAATATTACAATTATTTTTACTTTAAAGGTTTGATAAAATCTTTTAAGTTATAAAAATAAAACAGCTTTTTGAAAATTCAAATAAAGAGGTCAGTAAAAAGATCCATGAAGTGAAAAGCCAAGGGCCACTGCTACTACCTTCTTACTTCTACTCTTTAATTACTCTTCTGATCACTGGATCACTGTTAAAAATTTGCTGTGTATTCTTCCAGAACTTTCTTTATTCCACCTACAAAAATAACAAAAAAGGGTTTAAAAAATAAAAATAATCTAATTTGATTATTAGTGAGAATAATTTTTGCATTATTTTCCTGTATTAATCTTTAAATGATTAATGTATTAAAGGGATTTGCTCTTGTCTCTTCTCCCTTTAACTTTTTTACTTCCACACCTTAAAATTAATCATTGAATCATTATTAATGTTCAATTTCATGTCCACTTAACCCATTTCCGAGGAACATACAAGTTTACTACCTATTTAAAATTTTATGTTAATTTAAAATAAAAATGTTTTAAATATATATTACTTAAAAGTATAGTCTACTACATAGTCCTTGTCTATTTTACAGTGTATCATAACAAAAAGTATTAATAAGGTCTTTTTAAAGGTTGCACTATATTTCATTACTTTGAGTACAATTAGTTTTTCTCCCAACCTTTTACTCTAAAACTGTGAAAATTTAAAGCATGAATGCAGTACAACAAACAGGAGGTAGAACTGCTGACTTCAAGTTACACAAAAACTTTCATAGAAAAAGCATCTTCATAAAGTTGTTCCAACATTTAAAAAACTCCTTAGTATCTTTGCCAATTTGAGGTATTATCAGTCACAAAATCTTACTAGTACAACCCTGATATCTTATTGTTTTAACCCTTGTGAGGTTAAGCATGTGAATTTCTTTCATGCACCTTCTGCCCATTTTCTTCCCTGTGAAATTGATTTTCTTTCTCTTATTTGTTTCTAGGGATTCTTTATTAGGGATGGTAGCAATTCTATGTATCACATTTTTTTTAAAGATTTATTTATTTATTTATACAAGCACTGGGTACAGTCAGAAGTGCAGGAGGGTGAGAGAATTCACCAGAGCCAGAGCGAGGAGCAGAACAGGCAGACTGACAAAATACACTGCTGAGGGGAGCAGCGGGCGCTGCAGGCGAGGTCTGCATGCCATGTGGGACCCTTGCCGGCTGGCCGGGGATCGAACTGGAACTGCAGAGGCTGGGGGCATCTTCGCAGCCCAGCACTCAATCGCTGCACCACCAGGGAGGCCCTGTATCTCATATTTTTATCCTAATACTTTGACTAAGCATTAGACATCTATAAAGTTCTTTTTTTTTTTTTCTCACTCTTGTTTGTGCTTGACCATCTCTCTGTTATCTTTTTTCCCCATTTGTTCTTTTGGCTAGTCTATTTCCTGTTTTATTTGTATCACTACTAAAATAAAGCAGATAATGGATATGGAATTAAATATTTGAAGAGGGTTTAGAATTTCAGTTAACTTAGAAGGAGACGAAAACTCCTCACTTAATGTATTGGGAGGATTTTGTACTTGTTTCCTTTGTATTACAATTTTTCATGAAGTAACTTTTCCCTCAGAACCATGAATAATTACTATCTATATATCCAAGTGACGTATCGACTGATGAAATATAGAAAAAATGCAGTTTAGCCACTTGGATGCTCTAATGATCAAATATTTTGCTAGTCCAATGTATGGACAGTTTCCCAATATTTGAAATATTTATCTGACACTCCAAACTAGTTCTTCTTAAGGAAAACTTTCTATGCTTTTTTTTCATATAAAAACAAATAAAAAACCATAAGGATATTTCATTAATTTATATGGAAAGGCCAGGGGCTGAACTATAGTTAAAAATAACACAATGTTGAGGGAAGAAGAGAGTCTGGAAATGTCATATTTTTCAGGAAAACATTAGAATTGCTAACTCTTGCAAACATATAGAAGAGAGAGAAGCAAATGCTTAATAATATTTTTAAAACAATAAATTCCTACATGAACCCTATAACACTCCTACTCAAAAAGTTACCCTTATATATATCCATATACTCTGCCTAGTCTCTTAAATCTTTCCTTAATGTTTTCCTTTTATTCAGGCTAACTTGACAGTTTTTTCTTGGTACTAAACTAACTTAAATATGTTTTATGACTTGTCTATATTCTTTGATAACCAGCAGAAATCTGGTTTGAAGAATCATTGAGAACAGGAAATTTAAAACTATCTTTTCTGTTTTACATCATTAGAGAAAACTTTTAGTTAAAAGTATGTCTTTAAATTTATTCTCACATATTATGCTATGGAGAGTAAGGGAAGTCTATCATTTATCTTGGGAGATGACTATGTATTTCATAATGTTAAAAAATATTTATTTTGAAAGATAATTATATTTTCATTGGTAAACTACCTCTTCTGGGAAAACTATACATATATCATGTTTGTATCATATTCTTTTCCTTGCTCTTAAATAATCTCAGGACAAGGATGTTTATATTAGCCGAATATT
Source organism: Talpa occidentalis (assembly GCF_014898055.3). Taxonomy (NCBI): domain Eukaryota; kingdom Metazoa; phylum Chordata; class Mammalia; order Eulipotyphla; family Talpidae; genus Talpa; species Talpa occidentalis. The sequence continues at coordinate 133,801,669 of NW_023603184.1, read as the reverse complement.
GAGTTTTAAGATTAGATATGGGAAATTCTGTTGCTTTAAATTTTTATTTTATATTTTTAATGCCTTGTGCTCTTGGCAAGTTATAATTTAGGGAGAGCAAAATCAATCTTTGTATGTAAAAGGAAAGTATTTGACAGCCAAGATAATCAGCATTTATGCAAACTGAAAATTTTCAACATTTATGAAGATTCAAGAAATGTAGAAAGTGTTATGACTATTTACTTTAAAGCCTCTTGCCTCTACCTTGAAGAGTAGATTTTATCTTTTTTAATCTAAGAAAATAGTCTTATAGCTTAAAAAATAATTTACATTATAATGGGTAAATTAACTCATCAGATAGAGTGAGATAGAATTATCATATCTTGGAAATTTAAGAAACTGTTCTATCAATAGTTATATTCGTCTTAGTAAACACCTTCCCTATGTTCCCTGCTCTTCTACACTTGGTCACCTGTATCTATTTTCTAGGGTTGGCTTACAATGACAGTAAACAAGAATAAGGCTCAGTCTGCCCTCTCCATAAAATACTGCTGCCACAGGTGGTCACAAGGATTCTCCAAGGGTTCTTGATAAGCTTTTCTTTGATAATGATTGTACTTTACCTTTTTGGCACAAGTGACTAGTTAGTGGCATTCATTAATGAAAGTGATTGTGTGTCATAATGTTCTATTACAATGTGTGTTAGTCCTCCTAATAATTCTAATTCAGGTTCACTTCTTTAAAAAATAAAAACATTTGTATGGAAGTGGAAAGAGAGAACAGAAGTCATTGTTTTCTAGTGCTTCATGAACAAAAAGTCAGACTTACCTAATATACCTTGTTCGCTCAAGATAGAGTTACTAGAGATATGAACAAATTACTAACTAGTGAATTAATTGAACAGTTAAAGCCCAATCAGTCTCTTTTTTAGTACAAAAGGGTATCATTTGAAGAAAAATTTCTACACTGGTACACGATACAGGGTAATCTTGTGTGGCATCAAATTGAACATGACTAGTTTGAGATAGCTGATTATTTTATGGCGACATTAATTTTGGATATAGTAAAGGCTGTGATGTGAGGTAACTAGGGTGATGTGGCGGATGCATATGTAAAACATCTATTATCAATACATGGTCCAATGGGATTTAATTCTGTGAGTACTCTGTGTGTCCACATGAATTTTGAATGGTAAACATGGTTGTCTTTAACCTAAATGTGAAACCAAGCCAACCAGGGCCATCTAGGGAAGAGAGAGGTTCCAACAGGACCTGTTCAGACAGTTACTTCTGGAAAAGAAATCAGTCTTCAGTCAAAGACGTGCCTATCCTATTTTTGAAGATTGATTAGGTAGCTGTCTTCTTCCTTCCTTCCGTCCTTGGAGAAAATGAAAAATAACAGGTCCTCTTCCACTTTAGACTAACCATTCATATACTGGATGACAGTTAGGTCTCCCCTGAGTCTTCTCTTCTCCAGGACAAATTATGCTAACTCCTTCAGTCTGTCCTCGGAGGTCCTATTTTTCAGTCATTAAAACATCTTATTGTTCTTTCCTGTACCTTTTCCTGTTTCTTCCAAATCCTTTAAAAAATATAAAGTCTTAAGCTTGATGTTTTTGCATATACTTAGATAAGTTTGAATTACAGGAGGATGTTTATTTCCACCTGTAAGTCAGAGAGATGGCCACTAAACACTCGTCATGATTTGGAAAGAAGCCATTGGTCAGTCAGATGAGAGGGATAAAAAGCAGAAGATAATCCTGATGAACAGTTATATGCAACTTAAGAGATAAATATAATCAGAAATAGTAAAAACTATGCCTGCAAAAATGTCATGAGGCTTCTTAAGTTCTTTGGGAAGGTACCAATACATGGTCATTACCATAAAAACAACCAGAGCTGCTTTAAAAAAAGCAAAAACAAAACCTGATCCTTCTCTTCACTGCTTTTAATTCTACAAAGGACTAATGGGTGAGCTAACGTAATGTCAAAATCGGTACAAAAAATGTGTAATTGAGGGAGCCGAGCACGGAGAACTTATGGGAAGAGCTAGAGATCCATTTGAATTAGAATAACCTCAGCTTAATTGGAACTTAGAACTGCTTTTTGCAAGCAGGTATTCACTGTACTTGTGAACTGTGACTCAGTGAAGGTTCATTGTTTGGTAGTACATGGCCACTAGGACAAGAGTGATATTGACTTCTCTGGTAGACTGTTCTGCACTTACGATACTACGTTGTCTCCTTTGCAGTATCACTTTGATTTTGGGTGATTAGTATATGATAGTATTTCAATGTCTCCATTCCATGAGGGCCAAAGAGAAACCCATAATCTTAATAATCAAGTTCCCCTCGGCGGCAATTATTATGAGAGCAAGTTCCCAGGGTAGTAAAACCTAGAAGAAAAGCACTAAACTTTCTATTCTTTCTTGCTTCAAGTTAAGTGTATCAATAATTGAATTTGTATTCATTGGATAACTTTAAACCTAAAGGCTTATCTATGCCCAAAGCAAAATACCTGGCATTTATCCTTCTCTCTAATCTGGGTTATGTACTATGAAATGGGGTGAAATGCTTCAGAGCCTCCACAAGAGAGATTCCAGTCACTACAAAATATGGTACTGTGTTGTTCTTTCTAATATTCTTCTTATAAATCAACAGTAAATAATAGGGATCACAACAAAGTCAGCTTAGAAGAGCTTTAATTCCCCAGATGGAAAGCTTTATGATTCACCCATTGCTGGTTTATTTTCACTCTTAAGTTGGGATAAAAATACAAATCGGCTATGCCCCTATTGAAAGCTACAGGCAGATGTTATAGGGCTCTTGCATCGAATGGTGTGCAGTGGTGAAGTATTTGTATTTGGCACTAACCCCTCTTTGAAAGCTAATGCAGTGTGGTCTTACCATTTTTGCAGACAGGACAACATTGCTCTGGTTCATAGACTGGGTTGACACACTCAGGAACTGCGCAGTCTGCTACAACACAGTGAACTTCATTGCTGGGCTCACAGCGACACCATTCACATGGAGAGGGCTAGGAACAAATCTAAAATTAGCCCCTTTTCTCCTATAACTTAATGCTTGCACATTTATATGCTGTCAGAAGACAAAACACCAGTGTTTATTTTGGCTTTACTATATTAACTCCGTTTACCGTGTGCATCGTGGTTCTTCATACAAGGCAGCCTGGACACCCTCGCCAGGGTGGGCTGCCAGGGAGAGTGCAACCCGAGGCTCATATATGACCTTCCCTATGTCTCCTGTCCATTTTTCCAAAGAAACGTTTGGACAACTAATATGTCACCTCCTGGGTTTTCTTCCCCCAGGTGAACTGATAGTTCTGTCAGGAACAATCTGGTAAACAGGAATGCTACTGGAACATGTGAAATACATTTTTGCCATTTGTCATTTTTCTTCCAATGAAAGGAAAAGATCACTGAGAGATAGGAAAATGGTGAGAGGGCATCCTTACCCTTTGAATGAACTTTTTTTCAAGCTAACCTTAGATTTTAAATGGCATTTTTTTCAGTGAGAGGAGATGGATTTGTGATCCAAACATCCCGATATTGCTTCTTGAAAGGCTTAGTGACTACCTTTCATCTTGCTTCCTTGTGTTTATGAACTGAAATTGACTTAAATAGCCACTACTTAAGAGTCAAAGACTAAAAATAGAATTGAAAGGTGACTAATTCAGAAGCAAAAGTAAAAAAGCAGAAAACAATCTGTCCTCATGATACTTACCGACCAAGATAATTCTGGGATTTTTCTGTTCTTTTTCTTTCCTAGAAACAGTCTGCACCACAAATAATCTCATCCTTTGAAAGTCCTAGCTCTCCTTTCTCATAAAACAGATTTTGAATTCTGGAAAAAACTTGGAGGTCTCAGAAATTGTACAAGTGAGATGCTATGCATGGAACTTATGAGACCTTGTATAACACTGGCCTCCAGTGGTTTCTCAAATCAAGCCATTAGTTCCAGAAAATTCTGCCTCCCACCAAATACCCCAATGCCACATTGCTCACTTCCAAATTATGTTAAATAAAGCCCCCTGCCTTTGTGCCAGTGGCTACTATCTATAATTCCAGTCAGCTCTTGTTTCTTCCTGACACTGACAATTTGGGTTCCTTGATGCAGGTAGTCTGTGGGGGTGGAAACCTTTCAACTAATTACTTTAAAGTTCATTTTATCTTTGATTTCTGCTGAAGAATGATAATCTAGCTTTCAATGATTGATTTTACTTTCAACTGTGTTAGAAAGAAGAGAATGTGCCATAGAATCTGTGGAGAAACTATTGCTATTTCTTACTTGGAGAGGTACAATTAACCTCTCTATGTGGTGAGTTGGGTTTCTGCATTTCAGACTATAGGATCATCAACACCAAGGGTTGGTGTTTTTCCTGAAACTCCTACATAGAGTAATCTCACTTAACTAACAAAAAGATTTGATACCACAGCACACTGTTTGATGGAGGAGATTTTGAATGATGAACAGTGAGAGAGATCAAATTCTTGCTGCTCTACTGCTCCTTATACTTGCAAGCCCCATTGTAGTATCTTGAATACCAAGCAAAATTGTCAGTTTGTCCCCCTTTCCTAGGTTAATTGCAGAGTATTTCTGCACAGCTTTCTGTGGTACAGAAAGGACTTGGCCTGCATTTATTGCCAACGTGAGTGAAAAGGGAAGCTGTTAATGTAATCGCTCTCACACCCTGCCCTTCAACAGCTGTGACTGTTCTTGCTGCTTTCCTTCTTGCCAAAGGAGGGCCTGATAATTCCTGTCAGCTCCTGCGTACAACTCTAGCAAACTGATGCTGCCATTAAAAATGCTGGAGACCTTAAATTTTCCAATGGAAAATATTTACTTTAAAAGAATTGTGGTCCTTTGCTGAACTCTTAGATTCTCAGCACAGATGGATGAAAACATCAGGGTCATCCAGTGGGCATCATGGGGAAAAATTTACCTGTATCAGTTTGCTTGTCCCTTGCAATAACTCCATGAAGGAAGATTTATTATTATTTCCATGTCACAGATGAGGAAATAGGCTGAGAGAGGACCCAATAGCTTTTCCAGGTCCTATAGGCAGGAAGGGGCAGTGGTGGGATTTAAATGCAGGCAGCTTAACCACTATACCATATTGCCACGTGACAGGAAGAAGCACTGTTTGTTCCCTTCCATCTGAGTAGTTTATTTTTCAAGGCTTGGTATACTTCTATATGCAGGACATAGCCAGAGGAATGAGATTAACAGAATAAGTGATTTTGAAGATGGCAGGCACTTCCTTGCTAAGGAAGGAGATTTTATTGACTAGGTCATTTGGTGCACAGAGATGATTATGGAGCTGTAGCCAAAACTCTAGTAGTCAGAGTTAGGTTGTTACCAGGAGACCTTAGTTACCCTTAAAACTTAGAGTCTGGTAACTATATGTGTAGGCATCTGGGAGAAGCACTAGGAGGTGATGCTTTGCTAAAGACCACCAGGCCTCTGACTGAGGCTGGGGGACAATGGACACCTGTGTACTGAAATCCTGAGAAATACTCCTAAGAGCTAAGCCCACAAGTCTTAGTGATTAAAGAATATATGATTTTTGAAGGTATTTGAAGAGAAATATAAATTAGAAAAATAAACATAGTACGCTAGCTGATATATAAATATCAGGCACAAGTCTTGACGATTAAAGAATACATGATTTTTGAAGGGATTTGAAAAGAAATATAAATTAGAAAAATAAACATAGTACACTAGCTATCAGCCTCTTCTAAACCTTCCCTTTTCCCCTCCATGGCCTAGAAACCCTTCAGACATATATCTCCTTTGTGTTCATCAAACTATTTTTCCCAAATCTTTTTTTAGTTCATTTCTTTTCCTCTCCGGTCCATGTGCCTCTTCCACTCTAAACATTCAATCAAATTTAATTTATTGTCCTCATGATAAATGCCCCTCTGTCCTTGTCCTTTCATCTGCTCACCAGACACCCTGCTTGTTCCCTGGCCCAGCTTCACTTTCACCACTGCCCTGGCTTTCTCCTGCACTTCTGAAAAGACATTGCTTCAATGGTGAGAAGTTTCTGGAAGAATCAGTGTGCTATTTTGACAGTTAAGTCCAGACATTTAAAATCTGTCCCTCCTTATAGCATAAAATTCTGAAAGGTTTGGTGATTTGAATAAATCTTTACATCTTAAGCAGTGAGCTGGTTACAAATTTCCTTTTATCAGACCATTCAATGTGAATACTATAGATTAAATCTGAAAATGTCCTTGTAAAACCAAAGATTAAACAATAAAGCTATCCTTAGAGGAACAGCATACTGGAACCAAGTACTGAAGAAAATATATTCTCACTACCTTTTTTTAGAGGAACATGTGAAGTTATTACTAGGCTATGGCTTTGTCAGCTAGAGATTTGGTAAAATGATCAAATGACAATACCCTAAATTTTTTTTTTTACAAGAAAACACTTATTCTAAGAAAACTCAGTATTTCATTTCTATAAAAGCTCTGTAAAATAACATTCACTATAAATATCTTTACTTAATATTATGATTAGCGGTCAAATTTATTTGCTAACATATCTACTAGATGATCTCAGTATTATGTCTGTTATAAATCTGTTGCATCTTCTGCTGAGAGTTTTTGAATAGTCACTGTAGAACTCTGTTTCAGTAGAGGCTGTGTATATTATCTGTAGTTTCTGCCAAATCCAAATTTTCCAGCTGTCTCTAAATCTTAAAGGGGATACCTGAGATAAATGTAGCCACAGTTAGATATATAAATATCAGGAATAATTAATAGAATAAGCTTATTATATTATTTTATAATAAATTAATTTATAAATAATAACATAAGTATTTCATAGATTAAATGGGGTTTCTTTCTTAAATATTGGTTTAAGTGACTAGAATCTAAGGTGTCCTCATCGGTAGCTGTATGGCAACTTGGCAGTACCCAGTGCTTTCAAAATGGTTAACTTCTAATGATCTTAATGCTGAAATCCCAATGTTACTGCCTGTGATTTTTGAGAATTGGTGGGAATGGCGGGGGGAGTTACCTAAGTCTTAGAAACAATGGAACACACCATGATTTTTTTTTTTTTCCAATGAGATAAGCAGCCTGAAAATGTGTAGCTTGGATGGCTGAAATAACTGAATAGATACAGAAAAACTGCTATAGTTGTTCTTTGTGAAAATCTGGAAGCCAGTGTGGTTAGACACTACATAGGTTATTAGGACACATAATTGCAGATTGGTTGTATAGAATTTTCCATATATTATAGAAAATAGATGTTTATTTGTATTCTGAATACACGGAGACTTATCCATACTCAAGGGAAGCTCGGGTGCTTGGTCCACATAACAATACCTCGTGGCATCATTACTTATTTGGTGGCTCTTATGGCCTTTGTTGAGATGTCAGGAGGAAATAGTCACCATCTTGAGATGTGCTATGTGTACTTAGACAGACACAGTTTACTGTTTTAACTTGGTGAAGTTGAAGATGATAATCTTATAGGCTGAGAGGCTGTACCCTAAGAAATTAGAAAAAAAATTTAGTTGGATTTGTTTGCATCACTGAGGTATCAGGATTAAAAGCAAGTTCTCTGTCATCACAGTATTTAAATTCTAGTCCCAGGTGATTTACTTACTAATTGTGAATCCTGGGGAAAATACCTTACCATTCTGTGTCTTAATCTATAAAATGGGACTAAGAATATTACCAACCTTAGAGTCGCTATAAGGCATGTAAACATTGTTGTTCACTTGCATACTTGGCTAGTTATGGCCTAGAAAACATTCAAAAAGGTATAAAATTGGAAATACAAAATTACATTGAAAAGACTATTTAGATGATAACTGGTTCAGAATGAAATCTGGGCTCAGTGGTGGTTGCCATAAAGTTACAGAATTTGGCTTGGGGGGGATTTGTGAACTAATAGAATTAATCATAATTATATATAATTAAATTATATTAATATTATATATGAATATTAAACATTGAAATACAAATTATATTAGAGTTAATCATAATTATCTATGATTAAATCATTAATCAGAATCATATTGAAGAAAAAATATTAGCAGCCTCTAGATAAATTTTTGTGAATGGTTAAAATGAGAATTACAAATATTCAGAAAAAGAGTGAAAAGCAACAAACCCATTTTCTTTTCCTGAACCCTTAGATGTCAGCTGAAATGCTCTCTCTCCAGGAAGGACCTTTCTAACTATCCCTCCATCTTTCCATCATATTGCTCACTCAGTGTTCTTTAAAGTTCATTAAAGTATCTTAATAATTTCTTTATATTGGTTTATTTTTATCTGCCTTCCCCATAGATTATAAACTTCTTGGAGTATATTGTTCATTGCTGTATCTCAGCACCAAGAAGACTTCTTAGCATTTATTACTCAAAAACCATTTTTAACATGCATAATCTATGTTCTACCTCTGGGTGGCTTCATCAGAGTTTGTAGTGCATAGGTAGGATCCTCATTTATTAAGATATTTGCATTTTATTTAAATATTATAAAGAGTACTTTGGGGGAGAAGGTTTCTAATGGTTAGTTATGAAATTACTATTTGGGTTCCAATATTATGGCAATGAACATAAACTCACTCTCTAAAGGTAATTTGAAATTCATAATATCTATTGTATGAATCACAAGATAAATCAGCCTTCAAGCATTCCACTGCTAGACTAACTATCAGATGATTATATTTATTGTACTAGAAAACAGCATGATAACCAAATTTAGGACAAGAATATAAGCAGGGGAATTGCTAACGGGTCTGAAAAAAAAAAGCTAGTCTCATTTTATAATGTAAGTCAAGTTTAAAGGTTTCCTGAGAGTGGGTTAGAATACAAATTCCAACGAAACACATCCTGAGTATTCTGGGAAATAAACTTGATTCCTAGAAAGCCTTCTGTGAATATTGTAGAAGGTTGAAGGGACAGGGTGGATACATAAATGAATGGGATATACTCTGAATGCCAAGATTTAGGACACTACAGATATCAATGACATTCCTTCTTACCAAGTGATACTAGGCTTTGGATGCCATGTGGTGCTCCTTTTCTTTGATAATGGGTGAAAATTATCAAAGAGAATATAGTTCAAATTGCTTTTCTGAAAACTTTCCATTAAACAACTATCTAAAATCTGATCTCTAGAAAGGAAAAGGTACTGCTTTAAGAAGTACTTTTCTTTGAGGGATAATTTATGGCATAAATTTCATCACTTTATGGAACAAATCTCATTACCTTCAAACTGTAGGAGAAATTCGGAAGACTATTTCAAAGCTGCTGATGCCTGTCAGGAATCTCACTGTTCACTTCATTAAAATATACATTAAAATTAGAGTACAAGAATATTTAACATTCACTGCCACTCCTGTAGTCAGTAATTTGCATGTGGTAGAAATCACCTAATAATCAATGAATCCAATGAGTTTTGACCAAATTTCACAATCATCTGAAAGAAGGCCCATTGCATCACTGACTAAAATGCTTCCCAGTGTCCTGCATCCAATGGGATTACTGTGACCTCTTCAGGGATCTGCCCTATTGATTGGAGCATATTTGAAACACCAAGGTTGTCTTATCAAATTATGGACATACTGCTGAAAATTCTTTAAGGATTTTAATATTGCTGAAGGGAATAAACTGAAAGCACAAATCTTCATAACCACCTTTGTTGGTGAGCAAATGTTCTTCAAATGATATGCATACAAGTTAAAAAGTAATTGTTCTTTTTTTTAAAATATTGGTAATTTGATAATACATTCTGGAATATCTCTAGGGTGTATGAAGACACAAACAGATAAATGATGTAAAGAGGTACATATATCTTTGCCCATAGACATAATAAATGCAGGAATAAAATTCAGAAATAATATTCTGAATTTTAAATTTATGTATCTTAAATGTGTATTATATGCAAAAGAATGTATATAAGGTACACGGAGATGAACTTCATATCTAGCTAGCCCTCACATTCAACCTGGAAGTGAAGAGCTAAGATATCTGTAAAATATAAAAATCATTCATTTTAAAAAATCAAAATTTATAACAATACCTGATGATGCTATTATAAATCAGAACAGAATTGAGTTGATCTGTTTCTACTTCATTTACTCTGAGCTAATGTAAACCATAAGAATATTACATAATGCTTTATGAAATACCAGTCTAAAATTATTAATTATCAAGTATAAGAGTTTACTCATTCCTGAAAATTCATCATTTATAGTTGCAACACAACAGTGACTATTTTAATGCCTTATTATTTTCCCTAAAAGTTTTTTTTCCTGAAAGATTAAAATATAAATTAGAACATGTTTAGGGGGCAGGCAACGCTACCATTTTATAGTGCCTATTCTGGTAGAATAATAGTATATGGAAGCAATTTTTTCTGATCCTTTTCAAGGAGTCTTGTGGCAGTAAAATATGGCTTTTTTCTGGAATATGAATAACATACAGGAAAATAAAATATAGATAAGGAGGAAGTAAGCAAAAAATCTCTAGCTGCAATCAGATTTTTTTTAAGTAGGTAAAATACACTTACCAAGAAAATATCAGTGTGTGTTTAAAAGAGGGAAAAAAGAAGCTTTAGCTGCCTCTAAAATCTCTGAAGGACAAACCAAAGGGATAGACAAAGGTTAAAGGATTCAAGATAAGATGCAGATTTTGATAAGTATCACACCTGTAGTTGTGAAATAGTACAGAGAAGGAACTTCTAGTCCTTCCTTGAAACTGGATTGACAGTTGGCTATAGTACAAGAAAGGTCTCTGATAACTGAACTGAATATTTTGAGTAGAGGCTACATGTCTCCAAGATAAAGATGCTCCATTTATCACGACTTAATAAGTGGAAAGCTCAAAACTTCCCCGTTGACACCGAAAAGGACAGATTGTTGATACCAGTAAAAGTCCGTCATTTATAATTCGTCAAAACAAGGCCAGGTATGGGTGGGAGAGAACACATTGTTAAAATTCTACAACTTAAACGAATCATGGAAGAGATAACTGACCAGTCCTGCTCTATGGGAAATGTTGAAAGGAGGTGAGGATACTGAATGGAAGGTTTTCAGGGTCAAGGAAGTGGGCGTTCTAGGCTGGGAACAACCAAATCCATTGTACCATAAGCACCAGATTATTACTTAAGAAATCACTTTGCCACCATCTCAGAATCCAAAACATTTGAAATGTTTTCTTCATTTTCTATTTGTTGTATATTTTACAAAAATACATGTATTTTTACATATTATAAAGAGGGAGGAATTAAAATCAAAATATATGAAGTTAAAGTAGCAATTTCCTGCTGAATTTTGTACTTCATTAATGCTAACTTTAGAGTTTGCCTAAATATACAAAAAGATATTAAGATGGCTATGGACAGTAGTATCTGAGACATATACAGTGTATAAACCAATATTACCTCAATACAAAAGAATCTTGGTATTCCTTGATTAATCAATAACATTTAAGCTTCAGTATGTACTTCTTATGCAAGGTATAGCAGACGCAGCCATAATTTTGTAACCGTTCTATAAAAGTCACTAGTGCTATTGCCACTGGAAGCTGATTTTATGATAATCTGGCTAAAAGCCCATGTAGAAATCAAGTCTTGCTATTAAACACTGTTGTATTAACCCACTTGGACAGGTTACTTAACCCACTTGCCCACTTGTAAGACAGAGTTAAAAATATTGGTGAGGTGCTTATTTTTAACCTGGATTATGACACGAAAAGGAAATAGTGACATGAATAGGAACTTGGAAGTTATGTAGCCTATGTAAGTGTGTAACAGCATCATAGCTTTCAACTTGACCAGTGAGGTTTTTGTTGTTGTTTTTTTGCTTTGCCCATGTGTACTGGCTGTGTATTACTAAAGGAAGTGTATTGGTCATATATTTTTGTGAAATTATGTCATATTTGTGTGTGTTATGAATTATTCAAACTATTGAATTTGTCAGGAATAGATGTTAGTTTTGAGAGCAATGTGTTGTATCTCTAATATGTAACAGTTTGCACTCAAATTGTGGTTAGACTGAGAATGACTTTGGACAGTTTTAGATGGTAAGATTCTTATTAACAGAAAAAAACTTCAATCTTTGATTAGTAAGATTCTTGCCAAAAGCAGGTTTTTAGCAGGGTAACTTGAGACCATATTCTTGGTAGTCTTAAGTGTCTCTTAGTTTCAATGTGAACGTTCTAGAGTCTCATTAATAACAAAAGGAAAATTCTGATTATTCTTTTTCTCCCTAATGAAGCTTTCTAAATCTCAGACATGAAAGGTTTGCCATTTTAGCAAGATTTTATTTCTAATGTTGGGGAAAAGTAAAGTGAGAATGAATAATTATAATTTTTCCCTGTCATTTTTTGGAAAGGCAAATAAAACTAATATGCAGTGAAAATAAGTAGAGCTTCAGAGAGCTAAGATGCTTCTTTCACAATAAAGAGAATATCATTGTCGAGGTCCAGTTTTCTTTGTTGATGTTATTCGCTGATGTAGAAAACTATTGAAAATTTAAATTTATAAAAATAATTCTGGTCAGTTCTCACTGAATTCAGAAGTTAGTTGTTGCTATTAAAACAGATAGGAATGTGCCTTGGATGCACACATTTTTATGGTAAGTTTTTTTTTTTTAAATGACAAATATAGTCCTGTAAAACGTGGAGCAAGAAAAGAACTTGCCTCTATCAGAGTTACAATTGAACACCAATAGAACAATGGAGGAGATGTATGCACTCAAAAGCAAAGGAAGCCATCTTGACCACATTTCTCACGTGATATCTGTAGTGAATTTTGGGAAGTTAGTCAGGTAGAGTGGAGAAAGCACTGGAGTTAGCTCTTCTCAGTCATAAAAATGAGAATAAAAATACCTCAGAACTAAATAATTCAACAAGGGAGTGTTTTGCAAAACATTTCATAAAAGTGACAGTTGTTTGACTTGTATTTGCTTTGGGCACAGATCTGATTGTGCCACTTCAAAGCCCTTTAGTGGCTCTCTACCCAGTCCAAGTACCTTAACCTGACATTTCTATTGGGTGCTAAGCCTGAAGCTCCCTTACTCTTATCTCCTACTTTTTGTCTCCTCTCGACTCTATTCTCTGGCTACTTGGGTTAACTCCACATTTACTTTTATCAGTTTTACTATTATGCCTAAAATACTTTCAATGTACTGACATCCCTTACTCTATCTTCCCTCTGTCCTTCAGAATGAATTACTCCTTTTCATAGGAGTTCCTAGATTGGTCATGATAAGCCACCCAGTATTCGTGGTTCCTGTATTATTCCTCTTGGTAGACTGGGAGCATCTGGAGATCAGATTTGTGTTTCTGTATTTTGGTACATCCCCACACGACCTACCACTTCTCTATGTGAAAGAGATATCTTGGACATTGAAAGGAATTAATTTATGGATTGTGTTAGTTGACTTGAAAGATATAATAATGGATTTAATGCCTAACTAAGCAGACCATATACATATTTTCACTTACTAATATCACAAGAGATATATATTATTTTTATATTACATCAAATTTAAAATAACCAATTGACTGTTAAAATAAATACTTGACTACTGAACTATCAAAGGAGAGTATGTGGGATATAATAATGGAAATTTTATTATTTCTGCTTACATATTTTCTGTGAATTTGGGATAAGTGTAAGTTAATATATTATTGTACCTTAGTGTAAAGAGCAAAGCTCTCAGAGACAAATATGCAAAGAAATAACACTTAACATGACTGCTGTTAAGTATGTAAAACACAGTTAAAATAGCAACTCTAGATGCCTTTTATAATTCAAATGTGTGAAAAGATTGAGACTACCTATATGTGTAGTAGAACCAATCTCAGTACCCAAACAATTTTTAATCTTAAAGAATGCAGGTTAGGGCCTCCCCGGTGGCGCAGCGGTTGATCGCTGGGCTGCGAAGCTCTGCAGCACCGGTTCATTTGTTCCCTGGCTGCTGGGCGAGGGTCCCACATGGCGAGCAGACCTCCCCTGCTGCCCGCTGCTCTCCTCAGCAGTGTACTTCGTCAGTCTGCCTGTTCTGCTCTCAGCTCTGGCTCAGGTGAATTCTCTCACCCTCCCGCGATTCTGACTGTACCCAGTGCTTGTATAAATAAAATCTTAAAAAAAAAAAAAAAACTGTAAAAACAAAATGCATGTTAGAAAAATTTGTTGAGAGTGCAATTTGAGGGAAGTCAAAAGGAAAGAATGATTGGATTCTAGCTTAGGTGTTGACACCGTTTTTCTGCAGAGAGTCAAATAGTAAATACTTTTGAGCCATGAAGGTCATTGGTTTCTTGGGCAACTACTCAATTCTGCATTGCAGCCTAAAAGTCAACATAGACGATAGATGAATGAATAAGCATGACAGTTGTCCAATAAAACTATTCATAAAAACAGGCAATCAACTGGATTTAGCTCATGGAGTCAAGCATACTGACCCCTGTTTTAGACTTGTGGTTATATGTAATTAGCATTGTCATCACTATCACTTATTTAAATAATAATTTATTCAAAATAGCATCTTTATGTAATACAAATTAATAAATCACAATAGTCACATTAATTGCAAATTTGAGAAGGTCGAGAAGAGTAATATAATAAGTGGAGACATAGATTTTTATCATTAATTGCCCATAAGTCTCAAAGGAAATAGGGCATCTTGAATCAATGTTTCTTATTCCGTGTTTCAGTGAATTTTAGGTGATCTGTGATATGTTTTTGTGAAATTTGATTAAAAGCAGCTTAGTAGTTATAGTAGGGAAAATGTCTGGTAGTTTGTATGAACCGTTGGTTGTGTGCCAACACAGTCATCTCTACTGCTAGCCCTGCTTTAGAGGCGTGCATGGACCTACCGCTAAAGTCATGGCAACCTAGGTTACTTGGCTGGTGAGTGAGCCTACTCTGAAATCCAGGCTTTGCCTCCCTACTGAGCTCTTAGCTATTACATTACATGTACTGACTCTCAAACAGTCATTTTCAAAATGCTAAAGTGAATTCAGCACACTAATGTACATCTTCTATTTCCAAGAGATGTTTTTTAAAGAATGCATGATTTCTTAAATTTACTGGACCATGGAAAAGAAATCGATGATCCTTGCAAACAGCCTCAAAGGGTGCTACTGTTCCCTTGAAAGAGTCTGGAAAACACTTTGTTACGGCAGCAATTCCCAAATCCAGCTGGTCATTAGAATAATCTGGGAAACATTAAAAATACACAGACTTTAAGGAATGTGAATTTTGGTAACATTTCTGTTTTAAATGACATAGATAATGACAGTTTAGGGATATTCCCTTATTCTAATATCACAAAATCAGATTTTTGTATATCCCATTGGTTTTATTCCATTCCTGCTTTAGGGGCAATATGAGAAGTTTTCAGGTTAGAAAAATTCAAGAATATGGGTCCTTAGTTCCTAACATCACCAAGTATAAGGCAGGATAGCTAACATAGTTCCTTTGTTACTTCCTAGTAGACAGTAGTCTTTGTGTTAACTGATATTTTTTTATTTTATCCTGTATTGTTTGTTTAATTAGAGTTTTTCATCTTTTAGACAAAGGACCCTCCTTTTTTCTTTGCCTTTGCAAATTTGCACCTTTTTTTTTTTTTTTGCAAATTGTACTCAGTCTGTGTCAAAGACTGATTTTAGATATGCCAATATTTTATTGTTTTTGTCTACTTGTAACTTGGTTTGTCATGGTGATAGGTCCTGATATCACATTTCTATAGACAATTGGCTGGAACAAATCTTTACATCCAACATATTTATTGGAAAAGAAGATGCAAATGAGTAATATTTTACATTAAATCTGAAGGTAGTAATATATAGCAAAAATTGCCTTGCAAATAATGAGCTCTGTCATTGAGGTGTTTTCATTGTTTCTGTTGGTCTTTTGTTTTAATATCTGTAAAATAAATGAAAGTTCTTTCTATGGTCAACTCTTAAAGTAGGAAGGACCTAGACTACAAAAAACAAATTCTAATGCCTACCTTTTATAGAATTTACATATACCGATATTAGAAATCCAATTCTATACTAAGTAACAATGGTAGTGAAACATCAATATTAAAACAAAATGATTCCAAAATCCCCACCAAGTAATGCTTAATTAAGAACTTTTGTGCAGTTAGAATTGCTATAAATGACATGCAACACAATAACTTTCAAATTCCCAATACTATGTATTCTTCACAAGACATAATGACCTTTTTTATCCATCCTATAGCTAGAAATATTAAAAGTATGTTGAGTTTTTGTTCATGATCATATGACACAAGAGGCCTGAGGAAATTAAGAATTGTGTTCAGTGGACTTTTATCCAAGTTAGACAAAGTGATACAGTCGTAAAATTATATCATCTGGAAGCTATTTCAGGAGATGAATAATTTTTCTTGTCACTGTGGTACTTTATTAACTCTTTTGGTGGTGTCATTAACTCCTTGCAAAGATGGCTTTATTGTAATGTGCTTTATCGGAGGCCAGAGGCAAGAAAATCAACAATGGAGGTGTGTCAGACTGAAATTACTGATGCTAATCAGTAGTGACGATAAAAGTCCAAGGAACAGACTCTCAAATAAGAAATAAGGCCCAATTAATAAGAGCTATTGTGTAAGAAAGATCACCTGAGTAAGTCAATCCACTGATTTTAAATTGCTTCTTAGTTGTGTTTTGAGTTCTTCCTCAAAAGCTTTGAAAAATACAACTAAAATATAAACTAATAGGTTTTTCTTATGTTTTCCTTCATAAAACACAATGCCTATTCTAGAAATCAAACCATAAGAAAACAAAAAAAATATATGATCAGGATGAATAAGGAGGAATAGAAATAAGAGTCACCTAATATTAAAACCTGAGTTCCTTGAAGAAAAACTTTCATAGCATTCAAACATTCCTGCTTCCTCAGATTTAATACACAAAAGTACAAATCAGTGCATGTACAGAGCAATTTCAATCTGGATCATACAGATTTATAATTTCCCATAAAATATATAGGCCTGAATTATGACATAGGAAATAGAAAAAAATTATGCTTGCTAATATCACATTGACCAGTAAAATCACAATTAAAAATAAGCAAATTTCCAACATATCCAAAATCTTTTGCATCTGGGGGTAGAGTTTGGAAAGGAGCCTACCAGATTATTCTTAGCTCCATCTTTGCACACTGTTGGAGAGTCAGTGAGGATGGGCAGCAATGTCTATAGATCTGATGAGTAACCTCTAGTCTAAGGTATCACTGACAGTGACAAGCTCTGTAAATCTCAATGTGGCTGCAAATCAAACACTTATTGTCCCATGCACATGGCACAGAAGCCCGCTCACAAATCTCTGTAGTCAAACCTATCACACAGCTATCACCATTAACAGCAGCATCTTGCAGTAGGAGAGACAGCAATAAATATTGGTGGGTATGAAAAACTACTCCTACAAACAACTACCCTAAGGGTTAGCACACCATCAGTTCTCTTAAAACTTAAAACAGGAGACTATTTATGACTGAAAAAGGTTTATTTTACTCCTGTAGGGGTTAAATTGGAAGACATTTCTTATAATTGCATTCCATTTTTTAAAAAAGATTTATTAATGCGTATAAGAACTGGGGTACAGGCCAGAGCTGTGCGGGGTGAGGGGATTCACTGGAGACAGAGTGTGGAGCAGAACAGGCAGATTGACTGAAATACACTGCTGAGGGGAGAACCGGCAAGCCAGGAGAAGTCTGCGCCAAGTGGGTAGCTCCCTGGCTGGCCTGGGATCGAACTTGTGCTGCAGTGGCTGTGGATAGCTTCATAGATTGCATCTTATCCCCTTGCGCCACCAGGGAGACCCGCACTCCATTATTTTAAAAAAGTGCTAAATGAAAAGGATCATCGCCTGTTATCACTGGAGCTTTAGAAAAAATATTTTAGAAACCTGATCTAGTCTCTAGATTTAATGTAGCTTTATTGAATCAAAAAATGCATAGTGAGCACAATATGAAGGTAATAAAGGGTATGAGGAGCTTTATAAGTATATGTTTTAACACAATTGATTTATAATCCCTGATGTGGGTCAGAGATTATACAAATTCAGTGGAGGTTCTAGTTATTTACAGGGATGGGAATTTCCCATTGAGAGTACACAGTCGGCTGAATGCTAGAATTTAGCCTCAGATGAGCAACAGTCACTACAGATTATCATTATTTAATCTGTTATTTTGTAGCAACTTGAAAGAAAAAGCCATTCCTGAATTTGCTTAGACTGTTTTATGTTAAAATGTTCTGCAAAATAGAAACTGTATTTTGCAAAGTTGGCAGTTGTGGAATTAATCTTACAACCTCTCGATAGATTCTCAGTTGTCTTTCTTATATGAAGTTATAATGTTTTCCAGGACTTTCTTTGGATGAATCTCACAACTATTCCTTAGAATTCATAAAACCCCTTTGGGAAAAAAAAATCCTTAAACTTCACCCATATTCTCAAAATCTTCCCATTTCTCTATTATTAAAATAAATACCATCATCACACCCCTGAGAAGATGCACTCTGTACACTTTGCCTAGTGTAAACATCTTCATTCTGCAGTGCTAAGTCAGTGGATGGGGTACAGTGAGTTGTGTTTCCACAAGATGTTAACTTTTAGCTCTCTCAACTGAGATTTCTTTCCATCTTCCACTGTTTTCTATTCTTTCGTAGATTTGGCCCACAGCTCCTAGAACATGTTATTTCATATTTTAAAAAAGGATATCAAATAAATCTCCAAAATCTAATTCAAAATTCCCTCCCACTCAAATACCTTTACAGATGTAATGTTTTGCATTGAACACTAATGATGTGGTCATAGGTAATTGAGAAACTGTCTTCCTGTGACTATAGGCACTAAACTGCAAGTCAACTCTAAATCTTAAGTGGCGTCAATGATTTTTTTATGGGTGTGATGAATTGGCAATATGTACTTCCAAGTATTTAATTTCCTGTCTTTGCTTCTTTCCTCAATATTTATTAAAAATTTTGGTCAAAAACTAGGCAGCTTACCATTTAAGAGACAACATGCATATAGGATATACAGCATAAGAACATCACTACACTGAATGTTCTAAAACTGAAAAGTAGAAACCTGATCAACTCTGTCTGGATTGTAATGAGGAAAGCACATGGGGTCAGTCCCAGCACAAAAGGGCAGATTTTGGGCAAACCCAGAACCTGAATTGGAGACTTTGGATGTTAACTGCAGAAAATCACTTTAAAATAAAAAAGCTATGCAAAAGCTAAAATAAAAAAAGATCTCTTTTAGTGTCTGACCTAAAACTAAATCAGTACAAGTTTTGAAGTATAAAGGAAATCCAAAAAGGCTAATTCTAGCTGAGTAAGAGTTATAAAAATATTCAGCAAAATAAGAAATTATTTCTTCCTTTGGGAAACTCAGCATGAGACAGTTAAGCACAGAGCCAAAGCTGGAGAGCTTACATTTCCAATCACCAATCCACTTTTTTGTAGGAAATATGCATTGCAATGTATTATTTACACTCCTTATATCTAAAAAGTAGGTGCCAATGTTATTTTGCCTGGGTACACATAAAAAGAAGATGAGAGAACATACTACACAGTGACCTTTATTTTAATGCAATATTATGGGGATATGGAAAATCTAGAGTTTTCAAAAGAGTAGAGAGAAATCCATTTTCTGCACTAAAAAAAATGAACCCTTTTAAATAACATGATTCCTCCCATTGAGTGACATATGTGGATCAATTTACATTTGAATTTGGTCACCAAAAAAGACTGAGGGACATGTATCTTGCAAATGTATAGAGCAGAGAGCATAATTATGCCAGGTGGCCAGTATAACACTGGGATAGAGATGGAATCCAAGATGAGGCTGGGGCAGGAAGGGGGTAGAGAGAAGACATTGGAAATAGGTTCTCAATGAACAATGGGTGTCATGAACTTTTATTTCCTTAACAAATTAAAGGAATTCAATAAAAACAGGAACTAAGGCATTTTTAAGGAACTCTATTCTATAGTTTGAATTGTAAGTTGACTCATGACACTATTCACCAAAAATAATGTTACGTAGTTCACATGGTGTTGGGAACAGAGACCAAGAAAACCAACTCTGTCCTCAGCCTCCAAGGTTTCACTTGTGTAGTGGGAGAGACATGTGGTTTCCCATTCTGCTACTGTAGTGTAGCAGAGCAGCTGAAGGTGGTGAAGAGCTTAGATTCTGAAGCCAGGCTGTTTGAGTGTGAATTTGAGTTTATCTACTAGAAGTGTGTGATTATCTAGTAGACTTCTAGTAGATAAACTAGAAGTGTAAGTACCTTAGACTTTGGTACTTCAATTTTGTTATCTGTGCTGAAGTATAATCCTTCAGTGTTATGAAATGAAGTGTTATTTACAAAAAGGTACTCACAGTGTCTGATTATGACTACTATTCTTGTCATGGAGAGATGCATGGTATGCTGTAGACTGTAGAAGACAGGAGTGAGAGCGAGTCCAGTAGGACTTTTACAGGTTTGTAGTGTTGAAGCCATATACTGTGGTACAGCATGGACAGACGCACAAGGCAGAGGTCACTGATGTTGATAGGATGATGAGTATAGATTACGATAGGAGGTTTTAGATGTTCATTCTAAAGACTGTCTTGAAATTTTTGTGCTCACACATATTGGCTATCTCATTCTTGGTTTTCTATAACAGTTCTACTTCTCTTCAGCCATTAATATCTCTTCACTTCTATGCTTGGCTACAAGATAATGTTGCTTAACTAAACATGTAACTAGCTCATCTTTATGCGCAATAACCCACTCAGGTCCTTCCCCTGCAGTCTAATCACATATACAAATTTCCCTCTTACTAGAATATCGTTTTCATAAGATCTAGCTATCTGTTATCCCCACCCTCCTCTCTTTATAGATTTTATTCATCCCAATGTCTGCTTTGGCTTAAGCAGTTCTCTCTTTGGAGTTTTAATCTTCCCCAATCATTTCAAGTTACTTCTCTAAGAACAGGTTCAACTTTGAACATCATAAACAAAATAAATTTTGTTTGATCAAACATCACACTATATTAATAGACTTCTAACACCACAGCTTCTTGGTACTGAGCTTCACAATCACATACTTTAACTCTAGACTGCCTTTCTCCCTATTATGTCTACACATCGCTCATGCCTTCCTTGTGAGTGTAGGTTTTACTGTTCAGATATCTTTCCAGTGTAAGCATATCTATGGTATCTTGTGTACTAACAACAAAAACTCAACAAATGCTTGGTGGATGAATAGATTATGTGTAAAAGTATTCATAATACAACCTCCTTAAAACTTGCCAAGATTATTATGTGTAAATTCCATACAATTGTAAAATTAGTGACTTGTCCCTTGCAGGTTGAGTTGGGAAAGAATGACTATGGTTGATTTTTACTTAAGTGAATATAGTTCACATAGATAAGTGAAACATTCTAAAAGAGGTGTTGAAATTCTTTGAATTGAATACTTCTGAATTATGAAGTGCCATTACAAAATGTATGTGAAAACAAGACTAACTTAGTATATAGAAAGAGGGAAACAATTATTTATTCTCTATCTGTTGTGTACCCAGTCATCACGAGGCTGCTAACTTCACATAAAATATCTCATTAAAACTTTAATGTTTCCTCCCAGAGAAATAATAATTAGTATGGCCATTTTACAGCCAAATGCCACCAAAGTGCAAAAAGTTTTAAGCACTCCTTCCGAAGTCTCGCAGTCAAGTGATGAATTTGGGATTTGAATGCAGCTCTGGGTCTGACTCTAGAGACAAATGCTTTGAGAAGTTGTTGCAGCTTCATTGTTAGTATAATTTGACAATTGTGGAAATGCAACAAATTTTCTTGGTCTCAGCTCCTCCTTCATATGAGTTTTCCCTCAATTATATCTAAAGCTCTTATGACTAAATGCTTGTGAATGTGACATCCATTTATTTTTAAATCACATGGCATAGAGTCAGGTAGGGAAGTTGTATATATCAAAGGATTATATATTGATGACAGCATGGATATACAATTAGAATGATGGAATTACTAACTTCTTCATTTCTTTGTTGGTAGTTTAAATATTGATTACCCAAAGTTATAAAAAAAAATCTGTTGTTACCTGATATGCTCTTTAGCTTGGGTTAAGCTATGAGTTGCCATTCCTATAATACCTTTTTGCATTCTTCTCTAGATAAATATGCATGTTAAAGGAGAATGACATGATTCTAGAAACATCCCTAGGATCAAGTCACAATTTGAGGTGATTAATTAAAAATAGCTAGTGTCAAGTATATACAATATTTTACAATAAA
Source organism: Talpa occidentalis (assembly GCF_014898055.3). Classification (NCBI taxonomy): domain Eukaryota; kingdom Metazoa; phylum Chordata; class Mammalia; order Eulipotyphla; family Talpidae; genus Talpa; species Talpa occidentalis. Next base: position 133,779,375 of record NW_023603184.1, on the reverse strand, counting down.
GCCATTAATAAATCTACTTCATTCAAAAAGTCTCACTTCTCAATATTGTGCAAAATAGTATAGTATAAGAAAGAAAAGTCTAGAATTACATTCATGTATAAGAAAGTTAAATATGGCAGTTATTAAATTGTACTGCATGTCATAAGGGACCTAATTAAAATGATTGTGTATTTATGAGTAAATGACCTACAACCTGTAATGAACTGAATGCAGAGAAATGCAAATATATAGAATATTCTGATCATGATTTGTTAAAACCTTCTTTCCCCTCACTGACTTTTTCCACCATTTTACTTAGTTTAAAAAAAAGGAAATGAGGTCAGTGCTAGTAACTGAAGTTTCCCCTCAAACAGTCACCATGAAAACTAGCTATATTGTCCTGTGCTTAAGGTTCTGAACACAATGTCACAGAAATTGGGTAGATGAAAATCTTCTTTATCAAGCCATCAGGATGATAGACACTCCAAGGCACAAACTGTCATGTTTAAGGAGGACATTTTGATATATTAATTATATACCCTTAGGATTCAGATCTGGCTTTTCAGACATTTTAATTAAAATCGGCCATTGCAAAAAAAAAACTTCAAGAAGAGATAAAAATTAAGTCCAAGTTACTTGAAAATAAGACACAAGCATAAAAGACTAAGGAATACCACAGAAGCTGAAAAAGTGTTAATGTATTTTTTACGTACCTTTTACAAGGGACTATGATAAAAATTCAGGGTTGCCTGGGCTCCTATAAGTAAAAAAAATCTAACGAGTAGAAAACAGAATGGGCACCATGTTCACAACAAGGAAGGCCAACACATATTCTCACTATGAAGTCAACAGTTCAAGTGCATATCTATAGCATTTTCATTTCCAACCACTATAATTCTAGACTATAAGCAAATGAATTCAAATGCAGACTAGAAAGTCACACACACAAAACTCTCAGATTTAAACAGTCACTTAATAAATAGCCTATAATCACATAGCCTATAAACAAAATTGTTTCCCTTAGAAAATGTATTTTGTAGTAATGTTTAAGGACAAAACCAAAAGATGTTAAGTGCGTCCCAAATACTCGTAAGGGAAAGGTTATCCTGAAATCCCACAAACTAATTGGTTATTTGTTGACCATGATGGTACTTAAGCTAACTGGGATCATGTCGGTGTAAATTAAAGGGAAAGTAAAAATAAGTTTTTTTCTATTTTTAAGTTTAGTTTATCAATCTAAACTTAAGTTTAGTTTACCAATTATGTTGCATGAATAGTATTCAATATTGAGGGTGACTCATACCTTAAATTCCTCCAAGATTTTGTAATTTTTTCCATGATATTCACAAAAGTTTTTCACTTCTTTGCACTCAGGACAGCATCCATTGTGTTCTACTTTAGTACACTTTGGGTGAATTTTAGGGCATTCTGGCTGGTCACAAACAGGTCCATCCAGAGCACAGACACATGGACAGTTGGAATGCCCTGGGAAAAATCGTTCTCCCAACTTGTATACAAAGCCACTGTCATCCACACACCCTTTCCCTCGATAGTCATCAAAGATCAGATTATCATTACTAGAGGTCTGGTCACTGTCATCAGCAGGATAGTCTTCATGACTGATGGCAGCAGAGGTGACTAATCCAGGGATGACCAACAGAAGTATGTAAGCTTCATGAATATGAAGAGCCATTCCCCTCCTCAAAGGCTTCTGGATGTGCTCCTAATATTAAATATGTTCAGCTCCTTCCATGGGCATACAAGAGGGGTGGGCTGAAAAAAAGAGTAAGATAAAGTGAATATAGATTCATATAAACCCATGCCCTTAAACTGTTTGAGACCTAATTGGAAGGTATTAGGATGTTGAATAGACTAAGTTCATGCAACTATTGTATACTTTTGTGAAGTTTAAAAGCTGGTTCTTGGCAATATATGCATTAAAATTTGTTCTTTGAGTTATGTCATCTAGGAACTGGCATCTTGAATTTACATTCTAAATTTGAAAGAGCTAGCCTGTTGTAAATTAAAAGGAGTGGTTTTGCTGAGCCTCAGAAGGTGATTCTAAGTAATCATAAACTTACAAGAATATTGAAATTCACATTTTTCTTTAAACAGACTAATCAGTAATAAAATATACAATGTTACATAACAATATATTTGAAAACTCAAGATATTAGTGAGAAAAATTCTACTTCAAGGAGAAAGGGAAGAAACCAATAGTTGAATGTAAATTGTAATTGGGATGGAGCTAGTATAGAGAATTTTCTGCTTTATACCCATAATTGGAACACAACCATGGATTCCACATGGGTTACTTGTGGACATGAATCTAGATTTTGTTCCAAGAAGAAAAATATTACAACTATCCCACAGAGGATAACAGAATTAAAATACAAAAGAACTCTATGAGGATTTATATTATTATCCACATTGCTCTTTTACACAGAAAGTAAGCTCCTAGTGGGCAGGAAAGCTGTAGCTGTGAATTTTTTTTTTTTTTTAAACAGCAACTAGTTTTCATGTAACACTTCAATGCATCATACCAATATAAAATAAATACCATTCATAGTCTTGAAAATATATCCCCTTTGGAATGATGAAAATACATAAAAAATGCCAGTGTAAAACTATTGAAATTTCTTAAAAAGGTAAGGAGCTATTGCCATTCATAGAAAACACACTATAAATTTGATGGTATTGATTTTTGCAAACTTCACTCAGTATTAGTGTTTGGTGTGGAGTGTTGGTAGTGCACTCATTTGTTGAGAGTGACTCATAAAAAAGCACTGGGGAAACTGACTTTAGGGAGTGGTAAATAAGGAAAAGTGCTATCCAGTAGTTCATTTGTCTATTTAAATGCTAGTGGCTTTTATTTCAGTATTGCTAAGATTGTACATAGGACATTTTCAGACTGCTTAGAATGTTAGTCCTTAGTTTATTTTTAGATAATAAAGGAATAAATCAACTCTTTTCTAACATATGGATGATTTCAAATAAGATGAAATGGTATTAGGAAACTTCATGAACTACTATATTTGCATTTTAAGTTAGATATGCAAATTGTAGTAATAGTAAAATGGAAGGTAGTATATTCATGCCCTCCAATAGAAAGCTGCTGTCTGATATTAGAATTCCCTTTGGGTAGGTAATGATAAAGGAGATTGATTTAACATATGTCAAAAATAATGAGTCATGACAGAACAAAAAAATGCAAACCTGTAATTCTACTCCAGAAACTGGAAGCTCCCTTGACAAAGCATTTTTTAATCACTTAAATTACTATAGAAGCCACAACCATAACAGAAGCTTCTTGAAAAAGCATAAATATATTGTACTGATTAAGGCATACATTATACATTTCTCATGTATTTAGAAAGTTTATCTTGGAAAAAAGGAGCTATTGTGCTTCCTTGTAGTATTCCAGAAGTATCTGGCAATGCATGCAGAAAAAGCTACACAAAATACACATATCATTTGGTTCAAAAGAAAAGACAGAAAAATGATCTCTTTACAAGCTACAGGTAGGCATTAATGTTATCAGGCTATGGTAAATGTAAACTTAAAGGTGAAAAAGAGATACAATATCCACTTTATATAAACATGAAACATTTTTTTTACATGAAATACATTTTAAAATCTGCATGGAGAAAACAAGCTTTTCTTTGGATAACAAAGTTCTTAGATTATTTTTTTAATTCCCCCTTCATAATTGAGCTACTCTAATGCAGTTGAAGATACTATTTAAGAGAAGAAACATTGGAGAAATCAAATCTGTATCTGAAGATTTTAAATAAGTAACAAACATCACTAAACTGAGGATCACTTCTCAGCTAAACTTTCCCCCGCCTCATATTCCTACATATGATATAAAATGACTGCATACATTCAGGAAAACAAACATAACTTATGTCATAAGATACACTTACCTAATCACTCTGGAGGTTAATGGTGGTGGGGGGGGGTCACAGAACAATATTAACGAAAAGATCCAGGTGTGTTTTAGGAAAGCAGTTCCTCTTCAGTTTTCCAAAGAATACATTTTCAGGCATGAATTAAAGGTAATCCATTCTACCTCCCATTTCAAAACACAGTCAAGAAGCAGTCTCCCTCCCTTCCAGAGAGAAACACAGCAGACACACATAAGAAATAGGCTTTGGACCTGTCTTCAGAATTCAAAGCAAGAAGCAATGCTGGTCCTGTAGAAATCCAGACCCCAGTAGCAGAATCATGTTGAACTTATTTTTAGAATTTTCTCAGATCCTTCTATGAAATTTCCCGGCTGATTACGCCTCCTCCACACATGAGTTCACTTACACAGTGTTTGCTACGGCAGTAGAGGTGATTTGGCTAGGCTCTGAGGATCACAAACAGCAACAGCATGCTGTAGCTTAAAGCCCACTCCGCTGGCAATACCATCAGCATCATCCACGATAGGTTGCTTGAATCCCCTCTTACACACCATAAAATACTAACTGTGGACGTGAGGGAAAGGAGCAACTTTAGCTGGGTTTCTGCATCACTGAGAGCAGTTTGCAGACTGCTGATTTGGAGCCGATTCTGCCGGCAGCCGGGAATTCCTCAGCACCACGGACAGCGCCAACAACTGGCTTATAAAACCAGCTCTGTTGCAATCCCGGAGCTGCTGTAGACCAGGCTAGAGTTCTCTAAGCAATAGCACTTCATACACCCGATACTTCTGTTAAGAGGAGGAACGCACTGTGCGTTTAAAATACTTATTTCTATTGAAATTAAAAATAAAACATTGTAATTATAACTAATGCCTTCTTGGTAGGACTGCAAAGATGAAAGTTCCAGAAGAACCTTGCTTTTAGATTTAAATCATCTGCAGCCTCCGATTATTATTAATAGATAAAACATATCATTGTCAGAGAAACTGAAAATGTGTGTTCCTGCTTCTATTTGACCCTTTGTTTGCACAAAGACTTGCTACATGATTAAACTTCAGGTCTTACTGCAGCTTGGATTTGATTTAAAAAAAAAAAAAAAGTAGCTGGGTCCTCCTGCAGTTTGTTCCCTAACATTCAAAATCAATCTCGTGTAATTCATCTAGTCTGTCATTAGGCGTCATTGTAAAGCTGTTTCTTCCAAATCCCTAGCAAAGATGCTCTGTTTCTAAATTCTTCTCAAAATGAGAGCGAAAAAAAGACCCAGACACAAATGAGCAGAAAGTTTTTTTTTTTTTAATTGGTAACAGTATAAGCACTAAAACATATGTCCAGATCACATTAAAGAACCAATTGTAAATATTACCTGCTGGCATATTTAACCAGATATTCATTGGTTTGAGACTATGAGAGGCATTTCTTCCAAGTCTTAAAAGGAATGCCCTCTGCAGTGGGATCTACTGATGGTCAAGACCATGTTCGAACAGTGCCGTCAGAGCCTCCAGAAAACAGACTGTCTCCATCATGAGAAAAAACGACTGTGTTAGCCTCACTCTCATGGCCCATCAATTTGTGAATCTGCCCTGATTTAAGATCCAGCAAATGGATAACCCCATTGCAGCTTGCCTGAGCTAAAACTCGACCTAGGGGCAGGATGGAAAAAGGGGGAGGGAGTAGGGGAAAGGGAGAAAGAGAGGGAGAGAGAGAGAATCAAAGTTTAATTTCAAGAAGTCATAAGAAATGGATTATGTTTCATAGGTACTTCAACAGACCTATGTTTCATGGTAGTCATTAAATATAAATTCCTATTTGTAGAGCAAACAATTTGAGTCAAAATTTTTCAATGAAGTAAAACCTAATGTTTTATTTGCAAAGATCACAAATGTCCTGATAGTCTCCTTATATTGGAGATTATTAAATAATTTTAAGATTGAATACAACTAAGCAATGCAACTTTTAAAAATGAATTATTTGTGGAAAAAATGTTAAAAATCTTAGGTTTCAAAATTTATCTGTTGCAAAGATTATATATACTATAATATTTTTATTTTTATTATACTAACATATTTTTATTTTGAAATGGGTATTTTATGTTAAAATTGCTTAAAGGAATGATTATCATAAGTATATATTTATGCTTAAAATTATGATACTCATGAACTCAACATTTTTTTTTTTTTGGAGTTGAAGTAAAAAAAAATCTCCAAAGATGACTTAGGTTTTCTTACTCTAATTTAAAATTCAAAATTCTGTTAAACTAAGGTTTAGTTACATAAGAGCGCTAAATACAGCACAGACTACTCTCATAATTCTTAAACCATATATTTGAGTGAATAATTTCCTTAAGGTAAAAAAACAAATCAGCAATCCAATTCTGACTAATACTTTCATTACAGAATTCTGGTACAAAACAATTATGTAATTTAAAGGTAAATAAAAATAGTAGAGTATGTTCATCTAAGCTCAATTCTACTTAGAAGACATACTGGTGTTCTAGTAACAGCATTTAAGCTAGATCCTAGATTTGTACCTGAGGTAGACAGTTCTATATAATACTTAGGATAGTCTAATGACACAGAAAATACTCCCCATTATATAGGTGGAAAAAGAGAAGCTTGCAAATGCTGAAAATGGAGGGAGCAGGCATTTAATCACAAGCACTGTGAATCCAGAGCCTGGGCTTTTAGTTGTTTTTTTTTCTTCCCACATCCAGCATAGTATTGTTATCAGTGATGCCTTGCAGATTGTAAGTAGGTAATAAGTTGTAAAAATCGATTTTGTTCATTTCATATTATCATAATGATATCATTATAAAGTTACTGTGAAATATGTAAAATTATAGCCCAAAGTGTCACAGCTATCTCTAAAACAGAAGTTATAAAAGTAAAGTTAACCATGATAAATATGGCCTATTTGCAAACCTTTATAACTTAGTGGGCTTCTTCATCTAGAACAAAGCCTGACAAAGCAAAGATCCTTAGGATGGATTAGAGTGTCCAAAGCAGCAGATGTGAATATTTATTATAAACCCTCTTCTACTAAGTCTTTGCTGACAGAGGCATTACATATGGGTTTCACTTAGTCTCATTCTATAGGCAATTGCTGTTTGTGACTTTCCTAAGAATAAGTTTTTCTTGTATTCTTTATACAATAGCTAGAAAGGGGAGTAAATATTTTCTATTTTTTAAGCCAAACTAAACCAAAACAGAATCAAAACCCATGAAGAAAAAAGATCTAACTCTAAACCATTATTTTCATTGAAGTGAAATCTGTAAAAATTGTAATTGGAAATCTTTATGAAGATTCGTTAAAAAATTCAGAAACTTTCTTCAATGAAATAGAGAAAATGATAATAATGGAATGTGAAGATAGGATTATATCATCCAGCAACACCTTGCTTTAGGTGTTTCAAAAATCTGTCTTTGCTAGAAAACATCTGAGTCAGCAAGATTATAGTGAGGTTTTTCAGGTTTACTTGAAGATTGCAAGACTGGGTGTGTGTGTATAATTCCTGAAAGGGATATAAATTTATAACTATATTAAACTTTAAGGTATAGTGGATATTACATGGCATGTAGTGTCTAATGTAAAAAATTAGTTTTGCTGAGAATAGAGATGCTGAACTTTAAGTTAGAAGAGCTTCAGAATTACCAGAATGTGTCAAGTGCTGTGTTAGTATCTAGTGAGAAAAAGGCTGCATCTTTCAAAAGCAGAGTGTTCATAAATATGTGTTGTGTCTCTTTCTAAATTTCCCAATGATTGGCATTGAAAATTAAATGACAGTATTAATAATTTGTGGTACTCATGCCAGTCTTATTGACAAATTTAGGAAGATTCATCTACATTAAAATTGATAAATGGAATAAAAATATGGCAGAAATACAATTTTAAAGTGTCTTAAGAATCTATGTAAAACTTACACTAAAGACAAATTATGTTTACACTTTATAAATTCTAATTAATCAAAATAATTTTCTTGTAACATAATTTTTGAGTGATAATATTGGTTAACATAAATGTATACATTCTTTAAATATCACATGGACTGTAAATATAGAATTAAAAATCAGAAGTACAGTTTGTCAATATTGATTGAAAAATAAAAATAGCCAAACTTGTCATGAACATGTACTATGTGAAAAAAGAAATGACTGCTTCCTTTCTTTGGTTCACATTTAAATTATTAGGACGACCACATACCTCACAGTCTGAGAAGAAAATAAGCAGTCCAGGGAGAAAATTGATTTAACTTTTGTTTCTTCATTCACATGTCTCTGAAAACTTGGTACTTTCATACCAAGAATGTTAAAATATTTTCTTGTTGGTTAAACCACTTATTTTGTTGACCAATGAGGATAACAAGTATTACTATCCACTTTAACCTGCTGAATGAATTGTCAACTTCATTTGACTTAAGCACTAAATTTTGCCTGCTTTCAAAAGTATTTTTCTGCTATTAAATAAACCAACCAACCTTTAAAAATTAGGTCTTTTAAATTTCAGTTCCAAATAAACTTACAGATTTTCCTTTAACATAGCTCCTTTATACATATTTTAAGGAAAAAAATTTAAATTGGCCTAATAACTTGAGCACAACAGTTAACAAATGCTTATTGCATGAGGGGTGTGTGGTGTGATGTGAATTAACACAAAGACCCTTATGATCAATTTTTTAAGTAGAAAGGAGCTGAGGCAATCTCTTTTTCTTCTAGGGAGACTGGAATAAGTTCACAGAAGCCATCATTTATTGAGTATCCAGAGTTGTGTTCTACACTCAACTCGAAAGTAGATGGTCTCTCCATTTAAGCTAATGAAGAAAGACATGCAGAGAAGGTAAAGCCAGAATTTGAATCAAAATCTTTATATTCAAAAAATCTTGTTTCATTTACTGGCTTTAGTTTCTTTTGTAAGACAAAACTTAGGTAAGTAACAGTTTGGCACGTCTTCATATATATTCATTAATTCTTATGTATGCATTCTAGTGCATGTATTGTATATAGTAAAAGTCATACATAATTGACAACTAAAAAGGCTCATAGTACATCCCCTCCCATAATTTGACTAAAATTATCTCCTCAGTTCTTCTACAGTTTCTGAATATTCTCATTTTTTCTAGACTCCAAACTGCAGTGACATTATTTATGTATACAAGAGCCAGGGTACAGGCCAGAGATATGGGGGGGTGAGAGGATCCACCAGAGACACAGCGGAGAACAAAACAGACAGACTGCAATACACTGCTGAGGGGAGCAGTGGGAGAAGCAGGAGAGGTCTGCCTTGCCATGTGGGTTGCTCCCTGGCTGGCTGGGGATTGAACTGTGCTGCAGATTGCTTCACAGTGCAATGCTCAACCCCTTGCACCACCAGAGAGGCCCCCTCTCAACTTCTATTTTTTTTTTACTAATCTAGAATCTGCCTGTTTTCAACAGTTATGTCATTTTTAGATGCCAGGACCAGCAAAATAATTTTTTGTTAGAATTTCTGTCTATTAATTCCTAAGGCATTTCTTGAATTATGTCACTTACATTCTAAAATAGCAAAAATTAAAAAAAAAAAAAAACAAAACCAACAAGCATCAGCAGTTAAAACTCAAATTCTCAGGTTTGGTTTTGTTTTAGATCCAGCCATCTCATTTCATAAACAAAGAAGCTGAGAGAAAGTGACTTGCCCTGGCAAGAAAACATATATGGCAGCTTCAGAATTTGAAATCAGATCTTTGACTCCTATCAGTGCTATTTATAATAATTCCTTTGGGCAATGAGTAATGGTCCTAGTATCTTCATTTTTTCACCCAATATACTCTTCCATAAATTCTTGTATTCACCACCAAATTATTTGTCATTTTTTGTATATATTTTTTCCCTTACCTGTCTCTGTGGCCCTTGACCACTTCTTCCTAATAAAAATCAACCAGTTTACAACATACCAGTTAAAATTACTTTACCATGTTCATACAAGGCACCTCAGATTTTACTCATCTGACATTTACTATATTTTATACAGACCATTCACAAGGTAATAAGATATATAATTAACTATAATTATCAATATATATTTATTTTACAGCCTTACCTTCTTAACTTTAACAAGGAATCACTGTTCAATTACCTTGGAATGGGGAATATATTTTTGCTTTCCCCAACTTAGCATACGGGCTGTTGTATCAATACTCAGTGCTGAGTATTAAGAATTTTCACAACACTGGGCCTCCCTGGTGGTGCAGGGGTTGAAGTCTCAGTGCTATGAAACTATCACCAGCCACTGAGGCATGAGTTGGATCCCCAGCCACGGAGCTGACCCACATGGCTCAGCAGACCTCTCCTGTCTCCCCTGCTGCTCCCCTCAGCAGGAGAGCAGAATCTATTTCAATAGATTCACCTATTCTGCTCCCCACTCTTTCTGGTGAGTCCTCTTACTTCCTTCCACTTCTGGCCTACACCCCAGTTTTTGTATGCATAAATAAAAATAAATCTTAAAACAGAACTTTCACAACTACCTCTGTTAGAAAAGTATATGACCAATAATAAGCACTAAGCTTTTCAGGCCTCTAAAATTCAGTATCATTTTGTCCTTACAACAACCCTAGAGGGCTGGCATATACCTGCCCTATCCATGTTGGCAGCCACACTCACATGAAGCACTTGATATGCAGCAAATTGAAATATGCTGTCATTGTGAAGTGCCCACCAGATTTCAAGGACTTACTGTGTATAGCAAAACCAAACCTGAGGATGTAAAATATTAATTAATTCTATGTTGATTACATATGATGGTGCTATTTTGATATAGCATATTAAAAAGTGGTTACTCAAATGGTTAAACTATCTGTGGTTGACATCTTTCTGTCAGACAGTGGTAGCACATCTCCTGCTTGATTAGAGGAGGAAAATGAGGTTTACAGAGATACAGGCAACTTCTGCTGATCTCATGCCCTAATACCTCTGGATAAATTTTTATTGATGGGTTCAGTGTCATCTCTCCCAATGCTCTTAAGCTGCCCTTACGAACATGAGTCAGAGTAAACATCTCTTTGGTGTGCAACTCCAGTTTCCAGCCGAGTTTCTGCTGGCTCCTGGGAATACTTTAAAATTAATTTCTATTTAAGTGCAAGAGATATTTCAAAAATTTCATTTCTGTGGTTACCCTAATGGCACTTATTGACTGAGAATCTTACTGTTCAATTAGCTTCCTGGGAATAAATGAGGAACTTAGAAAAGCAGCTTTGAGCTTTAAAGAATAAAAGAATACATCCAGTGTACCAAGAAATCAACAGTGCCCTATAGAGAGGAGATACCTCCATATCGTTAGGTAAGCATTTTATATTAAGATGTTATAAAAGTTTCATTTGTATACTTGGGAAAATAAGAATATATCATCTTTTCGATGCTTAGGTTTTCAACACTGTGTAACATCCCATCCCCTATTGACACAGTATTTTTAAATATATTGAATATATTCTATCCAATCCTTATACTAATTGTTCATGAAAAGACAAACAGGTTTCATTGAAAGACCCCTTCAAATTTGAAAAAAAAAAAAGAGGAAATTATCTAAGTTAGCAGTATTATGACCTCAACTATTCATAGCCCCTGAAATTTCAAATAACAATTCTGAAATGGATTTAAACCTTTTGATCAAGTAAATTGATGTTCAAGTTGTAAGAAAATAGGTAGTGTAGGTTATGAAACTTATTGAATCATATTGATAAGAATTTTTGACTTTTGTTATTGGAGGAATGATTCAGAACACTAGTTAATATATCAAGAGTTAAAAACTGAGCTTCCTTAGAGAACTCGAACTGATCTAACATAATGAATTTTCAGGTACTATTTAGCCAATGCTACTGTGGACACAAATATTGTTTGGGTGAAGGTGAGCAGAGTCCTATTTAAAAAGATTCAGTAAATGCTTTCAATATCTATTGAAACTTTAGTACACATGCTTTTCTTATTACTTTAGGTCTATATACTTAATACATTAGCCAAAAAGGTCACAAAATTCACTTATGTTTGATCATGTTACAAAAATATAATTTGCCAGCAATATTGAGTAGACAACAAACTATCTAGTTTTTTAATCATTTATACAATCATAATATTGTGAATTAAAAGTAAGTGTCTGCCACATCACCCAAAGCAGTGATAGTGAGTGAAGGCAAAGATAAACAGCTGGGACTACATCAAATTAAAGAGCTTTTGTACAGCAAAAGAGACAATAACCAAAACAAAGAGAAACCTCACCGACTGGGAGAACATTTTTGCACACAACACTAATGATAAAGGACTGATCACAAAAATCTGCAAAGAGCTGATGAGACTCAGCACAAAGAAAATAATCCAGTCAAAAAGTGGGCAGAAGAGCTTAAAAGAAACTTCTCTGAAGAGGAAATGCAAATGGCCAACAGGCATATGAAAAAATGTTCAACATCACTTGTAATCAGGGAAATGCAAATCAAAACTACCATGAGACACCATCTTACACCAGTGAGAATGGCACATATTAAAAAAACTAGCAACAACAAATGTTGGCGAGGTTGTGAAGAAAAAGGAACTCTCCTGCACTGGTGGTGGGAGAGCAAACTGGTCCAACCACTATGGAGAGCTGTGTGGAGATTTCTTGACCTGCTAAAGATGGAGCTTCCATATGATCCAGCAAGTCCACTCCTAGGTATTTACCCAAAGGACACAGAAACATCAATTCCAAAGAGCACCTGCACCCCTATGTTTATAGCAGCACTGTTTATAATAGCTAAGCTTTGGAAACAGCCCAAATGCCCAAAAACAGATGACTGGATCAAGAAGATGTGGTACATATACACCATGGAATATTACTCAGCATTCAAAAAAGATAAACACACGCAATTTGCAGCAACATGGATGGCGCTGGAAGGGATCATACTGAGCGAAATAAGCCAGAAAGAAAAAGAAAAATACCGGATGGTCTCACTCATAACAGGAATCTAGAAAACTTAAATAAGGGGCCAGGAAAAAGAATAACTATAAGAAAGAAAGTATCAAAATCGACAAACAACTATGAACCAGAGACACTCCATGGCGGGTGGGGGCGCGGGGAAAGGAGGGATTAGGGTCAAAATAAGGGGGTTGTAATTGTACGGGGAATATAAAAAATAAAATAAAAAAAAAAGTAAGTATCTGCATGAATGGAGTTATAAGAAACAGCAGACACCAAACTTTTAAGCTTATTACAAATAAAATGTGAATGAAAAACATTACATTTCTCATTAAAATAACCTCAGTAATTTCTCATGATTATTCATACTTTGGTTAAATTTTGAGCAGTATGTTCCCCCAAAGAAACAAAAACCCATTTTACATTCCAAATTATTCTCGCACACAGATCATAAATGTGTTTATCATAAATGGAGTTTTAAAACAATCATGTACCATATATGAAATAACATATCAGAGAGGAGGAGAGGCTTTGATCAATAAGGAAATGATTTTTATACACATCAGAACCAATTTGAAGCAATTCTCTGACTCAATATAGATAGGCAGAAATGATTCTCAGCATTTATTACCTGTGGAGAGTGTTATTGATTAATTGTATTGATTTTTAGAATGCATGTGGAGAGGCATCTGTTGTTTCTTTAAAAGATGCCTCAAAATGAAAAGTATCAAGAAAGTATTTAAGTTTTGAGGATTTGCATTAATGGTTCAACCTGGTTCATTACTCAGAATTTCAAAAACACCATTGAAGGCAATGTAAAATTTGATTCAGTTTATTTTGCACCCTACTGCTGATCAATACAGTAAGAAAATATTACTTGTGAATTTAACTTGCCTAAGTGCTAGTGACAGTTTATAAACTTTCAGTAATTTTTACTATTATTGTTTCTGCTAAAGGGTTTTTACTTTTCTCAAGTAGGTAGTACTATCTCAAAAAAGCTTCATTTGTGTCAATGTCCAAATATAGGCTGGAAAACAAGTGCATTTAAAATTCTGGGTAGAAATTCATGCCATAAAGCTGACAGAGGAGAGAGCAGGAAAAACTTTAATATCTTATTTTAGGGCTCTAATGAAGCAGATATGTTTACCTTGCTTGGAATAGATTATGTATTTAATGGGTACAACATGCTGAAAGATTGAAGATAAAATCTGCCATTACTTAAGGTTGGGATGGAATGCTAAGCAAGTCAATTTTGTACCACAGAGTATGTTTAATATTTTTGTCTTTGACATGAATTCCATATCTTATTTAGGAAGGCAGTTATCTTATAATGCAAGAAAGTCGTAAATTTTAGCATGTATATAAAACAAAAAGTCTCGTTAGGTACATAAACTTTGGTCATTCCATACATAGTTTCAAAAATATTTCCTTCTATTAGGACAGCATGAATGATGATATTCTTGAACAGGTGTTTCTTACATGCGCTATCTTTCTGAATATTACAGAAATCCCTTGTGAGATGCACCTAAAGTTCTAAGTATGTTCTAACTAATTATTGAATCTATTTAGAATATCAACAGCCACCTGCTTTCATTAAGAAATCCTTGTAGACCTGTTTCCTAACTTGTTCTTCACCTATGCAGCTGATCAGTGTTGAAATAATATTTATTCAGGGACCCCATGCACCTGGAGCTTTGCAAACATCTCAGAAAAAACTTTTGCTGATGTCAGAGGACAGTCTAGTTTTGGTTCATTTCTACCTCTGATAATATATGGTTCAGAGCAAATTAGCTGCTATATTTTCTTCCTTTTTGTTCATGATTAGAGATACGACCAGAAGGCTTATAGTTTTGTTTTTATATCATAAAGTTATTGGTATAAAGTTGTATTTGAAGTAATAAACCCACCTTGAGTATGTCACATTTTCTACCTTTTATTGGAAGAGCATTTACTGCATTTTAAGATCCTGAAATTCAGAAATCAATTCTGGGAGTATCTCTTTTCATGGACCTTTGTGTCAGTAGTAACTTCTTTAATTAATGTTAAGGTAATGACTTATTAATAATTATGTCCTTATTTTTAGAACTTCATCCTTTCCTACTACTCCAGGTCACACCATCCACGGTCAAGTGGTAAGTCAGCACCGTTACCCATTGATAGTCACAGTAAAAAAGATGCACATAAGTGATAAAGTGTAGCCAAGATGATGTCATTCCCTCCTCCCAAAATGGGACAAAGAATGTCTTGAATACCAAGACTTAAAGTGCTATATGCATTTGGAATGACTAAATATAGTGTAATAATCTGCTTGTTTTAAGAAAATCATTAAAACTCTGAATTCATAAAGACTGCCTAAATTGCAAATCTTCCACAATTTTTTATCTGAGAAAATACACAAACCTAACTGCTACACATTCTAAATGATTTGAAATGTTTAATAAATGGAAACTAGTGGTTTTATCCTTTGCTTATGTTTTTCTGACTTTTCTATTATGTAATCCTTATAAACACACATAACGGTAGTGAATCATGGAAAAGCAACTTCAAGATAACAGGGCTACTTTTAGAGCAAGACTGCCAGCCCAAGATTGTCTATACACGTTTTGGATTCTATAGCCTGGGGAGAAAGGGTAGTTAATGCCAGAAAGTTAAGCTCATTTGGCTGCTACATGAAGTGCTAAATAAATTTATATTAACTCATAATTCTGTGAGGGCATCTTTATGGAAATCTAAAGTAATATTCTAGTATATTGTCTTCTGATAACTGGGCTTTGTACTTCATTCAGAAATTTAAAGAAACATGTAACGAGTTTGCTCTTAGTCTTTCTAATCACACGGTCTCTGTTATTCTCTTAATCTGGCATTTCACTTGTATCAAATAGGCTTTTGCTAAAATCTAGTAAACACTATGCGATTAAGGGCACCAAAGACTACTTGGTGTTAGAGTAGTGAGAGACAATGATTTAGATATGCACATGAGACAAAGATGACAAAGTTGTATTGCCAACATATTTAAAAAAAAAAAAAACATTGACTTGCCTCAGTATAATAGAATAGTGGTCAGGGCATTTTCACTGAAAGTAAAAGAAAATGAACTCCAAGAAGCAAAGAGAAAACAGTTTAAGGATGTATATTGATAACACAGAAATACAAGTAGACTGACTCCAGAAATAGTTCAACTAAGAGGTAGGAATGATTTTTTTTTTCCCCTAGGAAGATTGTACACATGGAAAGTGAAAGACAATTACTGGATGGTTGTACTCATTTGTGGAACATAAATAGCCAAAGGAAGCAAATTGGTAAAACACAACACAAGTAAGATCGCAAAAACAGTGCTTACCAGATGGGAGGAAGAAAAGGGAGAGAATGGGGGATACCATGATATTGTTGGCACTGGTAGAGGGTAAGTTCAGCATGTGCGCTTGCTGCAATGTGAGTCTGTACTCCCCAAATTATGTCCTTATCTAAATTACTGACAAATAAAATTTGATGAAAAATTTATACACGTGCTTTTTTTCCCCCCTAAATAAATTAAAAGTAACATTGCATAATAACTACTACTTAAGGTTCAGGTGTTCACTGTTGAGAATCAACATCCACTGCACCCCCCACTAATGGTTAGAGGTTTGAAGTGAGGCTGTATAAAGATACCATCTCTCATATCTTAGTTCTGCAGTTTGCAGTTATTCTCAAAAAGGTTCTCTACACTTGGAGGTCCCAGCAAATATAAGGTTCATAGCCTCCCAAATTCAAGGTGCATGAAAAGAACATCTCCATTACTCATTAGTTTCATACTGGGTCAAAAATGTCCCTCACTGGCTAGATTTGGACCCTGTGCTTATTCCTGAACTGAGTCTGGCTGAAAGGAGTAATGGTCCAGCACCGATTGCTCATTGTGCAATACGTGGTATATGAGAATTAACCAAAGGAAGAGATCAAGATGTTAAGAGACACTGACATTTTGCATTAATCAAAATACTTCAGATAGTCATTCCAGAGCCAATTTTGCGTTAGAAAACATAAAAATCCCCATTTACGGCCACTGAAATAATGCTTTACTTTCCATTGTCTTTCCATGTGACAAATTCAGCCTGGTATATTCTAACCACCTGGAGACTCCTAGGACAATAAACAGCCTCTGGCTTTGCAAAGAAGCAAGCACAAATATTTTGTCAAAGAGATTGAAGTGTGGGGTCCCTCAAATTACAACGGGATTATAAAATGCAGAAAAGTGCCAAGGAAAACTGCAGAGAGGATGGGGTAAAGTGGGAATTACTGTTGCAAAGGAACGGAAAGAACTAAATGCCTGATTGACAATCTGTTAGTAAAGAAAATATTCCACAATGAGAAACTTCCTTTGTATTAACTAGATACTATGATTATTAAAATGAGTGGCATACATATGCCAGCTTATACCCCCCCAAAGACACACTGTCACACTGTCCGAACAAGTCACATTGAATTTCCCTTGTTAAACAGAATAAAATTTTTACAATTTCCAAAGTTTTTTTTTTTTTTAAAGATTTCTAGCAATATCTATCAGGGAAAAACTGATTCAAGAGAACTATCTAAGGACTATTTCTAGGTTGAGGTACTTTAAATTTCTGTGATAATTTTGCACATATTTAAAATATTTTGATATGTTTTTAAAGAGTTTTGCATACAAACATTTCAGGTATTTCTGAAATGAAAATACAATTTTAGAAATAATATGAAAGTATAAAATATATACAATAAAAGTATTTTGTGAAACTATTGTCCTGAAAAATACTTTTGCTGTAGTCAGTGTTGAAAATTAAAAGCTATTCTTTAAAAATTGCTTTTGAATAAAACACAAGAAACAAAACTGACAAAATCTTGACAATTGTTGAACCTGGATGATGGTCAAATCAGATTAATTAATGAATTTTTTAATGACTAAAAAATTAGTCACATAAGTACCATCACTGTGTAGTCATTTCTTGTATTTAGAACTAAAAATATGGTTAGAAAAATAAAAAGAGAAATACAAGTGTTCTAGAATTAAGTGTCTATACAATGTGTCGAAATATTAGGTTAGCACCTACAGAGTCAGAATGATACTGAAGACTCAGTAGATCATTTTCAATTATAATTTTAAAATATAATACATATCACTTATGTTATCTCAGGTGCTGAAAAGTAGGTGCTTTAATGTCTTTGAGAAGTCTGACTCTGAACATAGTCTTGAATTATTCAAAAAGTGGCATTTCTAAATTATGAGCCATACCATGGCTTTGAATATTTGAAGTACTTAAATAAAATACAAAAATTTGTATAATGGTACAGGAAGCAGCTATTTACCGAATAATTACTAGTCTATGATCATATTTAAAAGTAATCACAATTTCAATTCAACAATTAGATTGCAAAAATCGTGATGAGTTCCACCTAGATTTTAAAAAGAGTTGCCTATGTAGATGCGGCTCATTATGGAAATTAAAATATACAAAGATTTTCATTAAAAACCACTATCCATCATAATCAGAAAGCAGACTGAAAACAGAATTTCCTGGCCCACACTCCAAGAATTGGCCAATGGTAGTGCCCAAATACACCAGATAATTGTTCTACCATCTGCTTTGCATTGATTACGTAGTCCTGATAGTACATTTTCTATGACTAGAGAGAGATTCCATTAAGAAAACATTCAGACTCCTCTTTCCTTGGCCACCACTGAATGATGGGCATCTCTCGGGACAACTGACACAAATGCTGTAAGACCGGGAACAAAAGAAAGCCCTACCACAAGAAGCGAAAGTATGAGTTGGGACGCCCTGCTGACAACACTAAGATTGATGTTTGGCGCATACACAAAGTTCGAGTTCCGGGAGGCAGGAAGAAGTACTGAGCCTTGAGGCTGGATGTAGGGAACTTCTCTTGGGGCTCTGAGTGTTGTACTTGCAAAACAAGGATTATTGATGTTGTCTACAATGTGTCCAACAATGAGCTGGTCCACACCAAGAGCCTGGTGAAGATCTGCATTGTGCTTATTGACAGCACACCATGCTGGCAGTGGTATGAGTCCCACTATGCACTGCTCCTGGGTCAAAGAAGGGAGCCAAGCTGGCTCCTGAAGAAGAGATCCTGAACAAAAAGCGATCAGAGAAAATTCAGAAGAAATATGATGAAAGGAAAAAGAACGCCAAAACCAGCAGTCTTTTGGAGGAGAAGTTCCTGCAGGGCAAGCTTCTTGCATGCATCGCTGCAAGACAAGGCCAGTGTGGCCAAGCAGATGGCTATGTGCTGGAGGGCTAGGAGTTAGAGTTCTATCTGAAGAAAATCAAAGCATGGAAAGGCAAATAAGCCCTCCTCCCTCCTCACTTAGCTCATGTAATGAAAGTCTTTGTAGTTCTTTAAAAAAAAAAAAAAAAGAACACATTTAGACATTACTTGGACTTTCTAAATTAAGAGTCTCTTTTAAAAGAGCACAATTTTAGCCCTTTTTAATTTTTTTTTCACTTTAAAATTTTTATATTCCCCATACCATTGCAACCCAATTTTGACCCCAATCCCTCCCCTTGCCCAAAAAGAGTGTCTCTGGTTCATAGTTGTTTGTGGATTTTGATTTTTTTCTTTCTTATAGTTATTCTTTTTCCTGGTCCATATTTAGGTTTTCTAGATTCCTGTTATGAGTGAGACCATCCGGTATTTTTCTTTTTCTTTCTGGCTTATTTCGCTCAGCATGATCCCTTCCAGCTCCATCTATGTTGCTGCAAATTGTGTGTGTTTATCTTTTTTGAATGCTGAGTAATATTCCACTGTGTATATGTACCACATCTTCTTGATCCAGTCATCTATTTTTGGGCATTTGGGCTGTTTCCAAAGCTTAGCTATTGTAAATTGTGCTGCCATAAACATAGGGGTGCAGGTGCTCTTTGGAATTGATGTTTCTGAGTCCTTTGGGTAAATACCTAGGAGTGGAATTGCCTTTAAAACTTTTCAGAGCAAATTCAAGACTAAGCTGCTTTGTTTTAGGAACTTTCATTTTCACTATTTCTCATGTATAACATAACATTTTTCTGTATTTTTTTAGCTTTGTGTTTTGAGTGTTGTACAGTATGCAGGGCCTACAATATTTGTTTCAGTCAGATGTAAACATGGTAGAGTTATGTTTAATTCTGCACATGTACATCTTGACCTAAATGATTCTGGCTTATAGGAAAGGTTACCTACTTTAATAAATAATTATTTTGCAATTTTGGCAACAAAAATTGAAGAAATTTTGTTTTCTTCTAGACCTGTATGCCAATGATCATCAATTACATACTATATATATATGATATTTCTTTCAATGATCAAGTCATAAAGAAAACAACCAGCAACCTTTTTAAAAACCCAACTCTTAAGTATTCTTGAAACAAGTTTCTCTACCTGGTGATAGGAGGAACATGACAAGACGAAACCCACAAATGAGTGGGACATTATTAACATTCACCTAATACAAGGATAAAGTACATGCATGCCATCCACAATATGTGATCTCATGTGGCCTCACCTGTTACCTACACCTGTCATCTGGTATCACAGTTGAGCATTCCTGCATCCCAAGGCAGACCTAGGAATGCCCGGGTTGACATGATTGAGACTTGCTCCATAGTGCTCTAGGAATAGCTCTCCTGATAATATCAGCATATATTGCGGCTGACACAAATTGCCCTTTGCCCAGAACAATCTATGGTCACTGTGCTCCCCTGGTCACAATGTCCTCTTTTCTGTTCCTCATAAACATTTTTTCCCCATACCCCCCAGACCTTATTCATCATACCACTCTCTCATGATCAGCTTTTATTAGCTTGCAAACATTCAATAAATAGCACAAGAACTTCTGCTTGAGTAGTAGTCTTGCCTTGCAAACCTGCTCCCTGACTCTTGTGTTCCTCAGTGAGCTCTCAATGCAACAGAAAGTAATGAAAATGTCTTCAATTTATTTTAAAGAGGAGGGAGTGTAATGTTGCTTCCATGCTAGATAATTCCATTTTTAATTAGTATTTTTATTTTTATGGAGGAAAATATGTCATGTTTAAAGAAATCAACAAATTCTACAGGAGATAATGAAAAGTAACTTTTCTCTCCCATCACACAGTCCATAACCAGAAGAACCTATTTTAAATCCTTTTAACTCTTTCTTTTGGTATTTGTATCCCCAATAACTGCCACAGCTATTTTTAATAAATCAATGTCAGACATTTTCTATGCAATTTGTATTAAGGGAGAATATTAGACTCATGTAATTACACCCACTCCTCATCTTTCCATGCTTCCAATTAGTTTCGCTCACAATTTTAGGTTCAGTATTAAATTCAGTGGTTACATTATCATGACATCTACCCATATGGTTCACTGCTGAGCAACATAGGGTATTGCTTACAGCTTACTTCTGTTTTTTTTTTCTTAGTTTTCTATTTACCTCTCACTAATCACTCCTAAATTTGCTTCAAAACATAGAATTTCTTTCAATACTATTCTGCACATAGTCAAATACATCAATTTTATATTTGGATCCTTACTTCCTGAAGACCATACCTACTGAACAAGAGCTTGGTTACATAAGTGTATCCTCTGGGGGTTCCTGAGAAAGAGTATATGGGGATAAAATTGTGAGTGGGAGACACTGACATTTTTATTGTGTGATCCATAAATGTCAGTATCTCTATTTTCTTTGGGTCCTATTCAGTTCCCCAGCAATGACTCCTGACAAGTGGCTGTCACAGGATCTCAATGAGGGGAGCAGAGTTGAGAATCTAGTTGGTCAAAATTCTATTCTGTGTTCATTTCTTGTGCCCTGTGTTCTGAAGTTCAGAGCTCTTTCTGTTCAGTTTCCTGGAGAGAAAACTATCTCTTAGTCATGGTTCAGAGGGACAGCTGCCCTCTCAGGGGATTTGAACTCCTCATTTTACAAATTTAGCAGATGTATGTCTCTTTCCTAAATTTTTTGTAACTGGTGAGACCAGTTCGAGAATCATTAGGGAACTCTGTGATGCAAATTCCTCACTAATTTTAAAGTTTTCCCTTTTAGGAACTTTGGGTCCCAGCTTCATCTACTTTGCTTAGCCAGTTACCACTCCTCCATTTGTCTCCAGCTGATACTTCCACCCCATTCTGATATCCTTTCCCTTTTGTCCTTGAGTGTCTATACCCATTCTTTTCTTTTATGTCATTGTAATGGGCTCTTGGTATTGACCATATTTCATGCATGCTTCATGTGATACTTGTATTTTGGTGAATAAGAATAAAGTTAAAATATAATTAACTTTAACAAATTAAGTAGTCTAATTGTTAAGTGTAGACTTAAATATTTCATGAGATCTTTAAAATATTAATTTTTTAATGGAAAAAGATGAAGTTTAAAAATATTTAGTTTTCCTTATTTGATCTTCACCTTCCATAAGTGTTTCACATGTATTATTCACTCCTCAAAATTATGCTAATGGTAAACTCAACATTACAGAAGAGGAACTTAAACTCACAGAATGATGACATTTTTCATGTTATAAGTTAGTCAGCAGTCAGACCAACACACAAGAAATTTGGACTCTTGTGAGAAGCCACAAAAGTCCCCAAATTGTCAAATAAATCTTGACAAATAATGAAGCTGGAGGTACCACATATTCTAATTTCAAACTATATTATAAAGTTGTAGTAATCAAAACAATATGGTATTGGCTTAAAAAATAGACACTTAGGTCAACAGAACAAACTTGAAATGCCAGAAATAAGCCTAGACATATATGCTCAATTAACTTACAACCAAGATGTCAAGAGTATACAGTGGGGAAAGCACAGTCTTCTAAACAATGGAGACATTACATCTCCAGACTTCAAACTATAATATATAATCAAAACTGTGTGGTATTGGAATAAAACACACATACAATGGAATAGAATTGGGATCCCAGAAATAATCCCAACACTTACATGGACAGTTAATCTATGACAAAGGAATCAAAAGTATACAATGCAAAACAAAGTCTCTTCAATGAATGCTGTGCTAGCAAGATGTTGGTGAGGATATGGAGAAAAGGAAACCCTTGTGCATGGTTAGTGGGAATGTAAGTGGGTGCCACACTAAGGAAAACAATATGAAGTTCTCTCAAAAAATTTTAAAAATAGGCATTGAGTTCAAGGTGACACAAGGACAACATGTATTCACCCCCTTCTGCAGACCCAGCAAATCTCCAATAAAGATTAATTTACCCAGAAATATACCTGAAATCTGGACATGTAGAGATTCCTCAACAAAGTTTAAATTGGCAGCACCCAGATGGATGGGAAAGACAAAGATATACTCTTACAAAGAAAGAAATATTACCTGGGTGGAGGGAGGCGAGGGGATGGAATTGAGGAGAACTTGGGAAGATATCTCCAAGATGCATAACTTTCCCCCTGATATCAGTGGAGGATTATGCCTAACACCTAAAATGCCATCCCTTTGATCCAGCACAGTCAGACGAGCCCCTGGGACCCCTACATCAAAGGCCAGAGAGAAATAAGCACAGAAAAGTAGAGACCAAGAACCATCCACATGCATACTTACTCACCCTGGGACACAAAAAAATGGCATTGGACTGAATAGCACCCAAACCATGGGTGTGTATACAGTGGGGAAAGCACAGTACCATTATTACAGCACCTGTATGAGAAGCAAGAAACTTTAGGGCCTACACACAGACCAGAATCACTGGCAGATGGTATTGTCAACCTCCTGCAACCTTGTTAATACCAGCACTGGTGGGTGCAATCTTGGAATCCCACCCTCTATGCTATTGGACCTTAAGGGCAAACACCTCATGAGAGCTACACTCACCCCTGAAAGAGCTGAGATAGCTGACAGTCTAGTGGCAGCAATTAAGTGGGCCCACCTTAGCAAACAAGACCACCCAGCCACTCCCAGCCCCCACTAGCCAGCTAGCAAGTTGGCCATGCCCCGAATGCCAGCAAGTGCCCTACACTTCCAGCAGTCTAGTCAACTAGCAAACAGAACATACTGTGCACTGCAACAGACTAGCCAACCCTAGCATGCCACCTGCAGTCTAGTTGCTGTGCAGCTACTTTCTGCAGCCATGTCAACCTCAAGTGCCTCCTACAGCATAACTGGTCATGTGCACCATACACAATGGCAGTCTAGGCAGGTAGCAAATGGGCCACATCTAACAGCCAGCAAGCAAGCCCTATCCACTAGCAAACAAGTGTGCTAGATGACCACATGTCAGTGGCTCCATCCACATGCTGCATGGTTCTGTATACCACTATTTACATATAATGTATATTTTTACATATATATGTAGACTAAGGTCAGATTATGGCTTTGTGATCTCCAATGTTACAACAGTGTACTCTACAGCCTGTAAGAACCCCATGTCTAAATCCATAGATAACTAACCAAATGTCCTCTGCAGCTGACTGATCACTACCTCAGGAGTATCTCTGGGCTTTGCTCTTCCCTTGCTTTAAGCCTCCTTTCTCAAGAAGCATCTTGGTCTATGCCTATTAATTTTGTAAGTGGGCTTGTCTCTTTTGCCAATTCTCCTATAGACTGGCAGCTCAATTCTGGACCATCTTTTTCATCTGATCTGGCTCTCCATTGGAGTTGTGCTTCTGGTAACTTTCCCCTTGGCTCCACATATTCTATCCAGTTGGACATTAATACCATGACCAACAATCCCTTCTAGAACCAGTGTTGTGTGCCCGGACCACCACCTGTCTCTTCCATTTCACTGGGGAGGGGAATGTGACAATGCCCTACTCTCATTCTAATTGGATGGCATTGGGTTTTAACTGACCTTTCAAATTATATTTTTAGTATTATTTAATTCAGTATTCAGAATATGACTGTTTTTAACCAATTTAGGCTCAAAGTGAGCCTGAGATAAAATGAGAGCTGGGTGGTGTAGAATAGTCACTTGTTTGGCTATCCAGGAAGCCAAGTTTAATTTTAGCCTTGAGAGAATTTGAAATCATTATAATTAGATGAGTATTAGAGCCCACAAGTGAAAAGGACTCTTTTTTTAAAAGCATACCCATTCATTTAGCATCAATTCACAACTGGCAATTCATTCTCCCAAATGCTCTATCACTGAGCATGCATACAGAGTTAGAGTAAAATATTTCTGGAAGAGTTCAAATAACTTGGAAGTAGGTCATTGCTGGAGATGTGATATAGACACTATAATTAACTTGAACATCTATAGAAATGTAAGAAATATCAAATTTCTATGTATTTGTGGAGAGAAAGATTATGTTGTTTCATACATTTTGTGGTTCAAAATAATGGAATAGTTGACTACAATGATTGCAAGGTATCTGCACAATGTGGGACTTCAGTACAAATGTTGGGTAATAACCATCCCTGAGCTTGGGCTTCAAGGTTAATTTGAAGTGCACTCCAGACAAGGAGGCAATCATTTCACAGTCACTTCAGAATTCTGCATAAGTTCTGCTTCAGTCCAGACTAATGCCCTGACAGAAGAATGTCAACGATACGATGATCTGAGGTATCTTAAAAAGCAGATGAGAAAATATGACTGGCATTTTAGCTTCTCCCACTCCTGCAAAGAACTAAAAGGTGTTTTTGTAAGAGCTAGTAAAAACAGATTCAAAAACGGGCTTTGGAATTTCCAGTAAAAAATGAAAGCCAGGACTCTTTCTTTTAACATAAGCATGTTATTGTCAACAGTGGCATCTCTATTAAGCTTGTTCTCTTCCCTAAACACTCCTATTACTGTCATCTCTCAGGTTTATCATACCCACCTCCCTGACAGTACAAACATTCTACTGTAAGATCTGTCAGAGAGGCCAGTGGATTTCCTACCTCTTCTGACACATGCTGCTCTTTAATATCAGCCTGTCAGAACACCTCAGAGAAAGGCATCTGCTTTCATGCTCAGAGATGAGCCTGGGACTACCATCAGACACGCTGTAATCATTAGCATTACACTGCCATGAAATGCTGCCTTTTGGAATCATAGAATCTCTTGCTGGAAAACGCTGTTGGCATAAATCTATCACATAAGTTAGATTGCACATATTTTGGTGGAACTCATTATTTGAAAAAAAAAATTCCTTTCTGGTGTGAATCTGCTTTAATTTCTTTTTATGATAAGTTGATCTGAAATTGTATTGCCACAGTCATGTGGTACCTGCACAGAAGTCCAGAGAAATATTTTTGACTTACTTGATTCTTTTCTGTTCTTGTGGGTTATATATGCCTGTGCATTCATCTTAAATTTGTCTATCCTGAGGAGGAATGTTGCTCTTTGTTTCAAAGTATGATTGATTTATGTAATTTCTAGGTGATACTCTGGGTAGTCTTATTTATCATAGTTTTTCTGGAACCCCATAATAGGTCATTGAACTTTCATGTTCTCTCATCTGATTCTCTTGCTGCATTTGTTTAGGGAGGTTTGGGGAACAGTCTATTAACATAAGTAATGCTCTCCTAAAGGAATGGCTTTTTTAATAACTACAGCAGAACTTCTAAAACCAGTAACCAGTCTAGTTACATAGTTACCTTTGAGGATGTGGAATTATCCCAAAGCGGTTGTAGAATACCTTCTTTCATGGATCACAGTGTACAACAAGCATATGTTTTTAATATTGGAAATTGAAACAGCACCATTATCATAGCTAATGACTAAAATAAAAGTGATGAACACATACACAATCACTTTACCCTATTCCCCCAATGAAGTTGATTTCAATAATTTGTTTTATATCTTCTGTAGTTTTCATCTGCTCATAACATACACATAATATATAATGACTTGAATTCTTTTTAGGCAAATGTATCGATCATAAATATTCTCTATTTTCTTTTCTGTTAACAATAGATCATGAACGCAGGCAGTTTTACTATGAAGTAAGTGAGTCATGGGCCTTAGGGGCCTTCACTTGTATGGCCCTGGGAGGGGGGTGGTCCAAAAAATTTTTATTTATCATTTTCTTTTGTCTTTTAACTTTTTATATACCAGCCTCCACAAAAATCTAGATCTGTTCTTGAGCTTGGAAATCTTTCTAGGCCAGCAGATCTGAAATAAGTGTATCTTTTTTTCCTAGCATTCTCACAAATATGTATCTCTCCAGCAGGAAAGAGTTTCACACAAGGATTATTGTACTTTATTAAAGGTATTAAAAAGAGGACATTCTTGTCTTTTCATCACTTGGGTAGAAATTAAAAAAATGACGGTACAATGACACTTTGGAATGTAACATGCACTTTTGTACTTTCTAAGTGAAGGCAAATTTTGATTAGCAAGGTTTTTTTTTTAATGATAAAAGGTATTCAGAGTCTGGTAGAAAATAGAGGACCACTTAGAATAATATTATATTTGGTTAAAAATAGAATGTGATCACACAGTTCTGGGATTATTTTATTTGGCCAACTTTTGTCCTTTAACAATCATTGAGACCTGTTTTGTTCCAGGCATCCCAGGTGGATAATTTAGGGTCCCGTTTTTAAAAGTGGAACTAACATTTGCATGATTATCCCAGTTCAATGCAAAGTGTCAGACAGCAGACATTCAATGAATATTTGTTAAAAGGATAAGCAAATAAGAGATTAGGTTTGTCGTTATCATAGGTGGGATGGGCATTATATGAAGGTGGACAAAAGGTATAACTTCTCAGTTATTAGAGAAATAAGTATATGACATGTATTATACAAACAGGATGAGTACAGTTATTCCTACTGGGTAGTATATTGAAACTTGTTAAGAGAAAATTCTAGGAGTTCTCATCACAAGGAAAATGATTTTTTTGCTTTTGTATCTATATGAGATGATAGATATTAACTAAGCTTACCATGGTAATTATTTCACATCATATGCAAGTAAAATCAATATGCTGTACATTTTAAATTGATAAATCATATCCCAATTATATCTCAGTAAAAGCAAGTGAATCATTAAAATGCAGTAATAGTTTTACGATACCATAAGAGCACAAAAATAGGGAGAGACATTACCTAAGGGTATGAAGACAAAGCTTGCTTCACAGAGCTTATGTTTGAACTTGTTCATTGAAGACAAAAAGAAGTTAGAGAAAAAAAAGATGAGTAGAGAATATATTGTGTAAAGGAAGTGATATGTAAGATGTGTAAAAAGATTTGACTTGGATGGAGGAGTTAAATTAAGTGGGTTTGGTGCACAGGAGATTTGTATATGATTGATGAGAGTTTGGATTGAAGTCAAGCAACTGCGAACGGCAAGTAGTCCTACCTACTTCATACTCATACTAACTAGGCCCCTGCTTTCATTCTTCAATGGCCCCTGTTCGAACACAACTTCCCTGTTGGATAAACTCTTCCATATTTAGCTGACTTTCCTCTCTACCCAGCGTACTCTTCATTAGGAAAACAATATTCATACCTTTTTCCTTTTTGGAACACGCTATGAGGTAACTATTAAAGGTTCTATACAATGGAAAGGCTAATTGGAAATGTGAATAAAAAATTAGAATGATGGAAAAAAGAGAACATTCAAAAAGGGCAACCAGAAACCTCAACACAATAGCTTCATTCCAACTACAAGTTTGGAACTATGCCTGCTGGCAGCCAAGTCAGAAAATGAGTTCATAGTTTTAATAAAAAGAGATATAACTCTAAAAATTAAAGTATCCTTTCTTGAATCTCTATATAAAGAACAAGAAATTATGTCTACTTGGTTGTAGTTTAAGCTCTGAGTCTCAGCTTCATCATATGTTGAATCATATGTTAAATGGAAACTGTGGTTTAAATGAGATACTAATAGACAAGATTTACATAATTTGAATATATGTGTTGCGAACTGAAAAAAGTACTTTATGTATATAAAGTCACTTAATCCCTCAGTAACACCCAAATGCGGGAAGTTCTATTCCAGTTTATAAATGAGGCACTTGGAAGTTAAGTTAGTCTTTAGAGAACATACAACAGTGAGTGAGGGACCCAGAATCTTAACCCAGGTATTACCTGCTCGAATTACCTGCTTGTCTGCCTTCTAAAACAATGAAATCTATGAGCTTGTACCTGGCACCTTGTAAGTGCTTAAGATATAAAGACTATTAGAGTTATGATAGAGAACAGAACATTTGCAATAGTATCTGAAAGCAATCATTGTCATGGATTTCCTATGACTGTGTCTTACCTGTGTAAAGAGTAAGTATCATACTAGAACTCACTGACAGCAATTTGGCAAAAGGCAGGTCTAATGTGATCCCAAAATTAGGCCTTTAATTATTCTAACTTGACCCAGGGATAGAGTTTCAAACACATGGAGGAGGGACATGATTGTATGTGTGTTAGTTATCCTTCTAAAAATGACTTCTAGTTCATCTTCTACATTTCTGATTGAAGAAGCAGCCATATGCTTTGGAAAACAGATCAGCAGATGGCATATTTGGAGACCTATTACATAAATTGAAGAAATGAAAAAGTTTTCCTGCCTGGAAAACATGTCCTGCCACTGGCATGTGAGTATCTGTCTTCTGCCTGGAGACGGACGCAGGCGTGTATCCAAGGTGCCTGAGACATTTTTTACTTATTATAAGGAGGGAGGGGGAAAGCAGAGTTAGGATTTGTGGGGAGGAAAATTACTAAACCTTCCTCCTTTCTATGAACTATGGCACAACTCTGAAACCCAGCAGTTTCCTGAGTGAAAGATCACACTGGAGAAACAGACGCATGGTTAGCAGTACATTCGTATTAATTGTTCTATTGCATTTCCATAACCTGGCACATCACAGGATCATCTCTAGACCAAAAAATGAGTGCTAACAAGTACAAGTGTTACTTGAAGAGAAAAGGATAGTTACATATGAAAAATTAAAGTTATTGGGGGGTAAAGTGTAACAAATATGGTTCATGTGGTAACTGTCATGCCTTGGTGAAAAGCACATTTTTTCAGACAACTCAACTTTCTGGCAAAAAATCAAGCAGAGGCAAAGTCTATAATAATTAAATAGTGTTTTAAATTTTGTTCTACTTGATATATTCATTAGAGAACTGATATTTGGTTGAAATTGGAATGTCTGAGATAGTCTTGGACAGGTTAGTATATCATATTCAAAGTCATGGTTCTGTTTTTGACATTCTGGACTTAATGTCTTAAAATATGTGTTAAAAGGAGTATGTCAGTGCTAATAAGCTGAGAGGCATGATTGTTTTATCCATAGACTTTTAGGTTGGCCACATGCATGAAAAATTGTGACATCTTCCACTAGGCTTTCCCAGCATCTTCTCTCTCTCAACAAACATCAACATGATAAATTTTAAGAACTCTAGATTTGCTTATTTGCATTATGATTTACACAATTTACACAATTACCTTCCCTTTCATCATCTCTTTTCCACCTCACCCTCACATCTCAGTCTTGACCTGCTGTATTTTCTCTGGCTAGAATGCACCTCCTTTTACTCACTGAGTTTCCTTCCAATTCTAGTCTAAATGCCCCTCTCACTTTAGAAACCTCTTTGACCTACCCCTCTTTCCAGTACCAGGCAACATGTAATAGCTTGTTTGTGACAAAAACTGCAGAGCGCTAAGTTCAGTGAAGGTTAGAAATGTTCCTCATTCATCTCGCTGTTGGCAGAAGTAACACGTGTTGTGCTGAATGAGAAGAGGTCTAGGCGGTGGGAAAGTGAGGAAACGATTCTCGACAGGATGCAACTTCTGCAATACCCCATGCTCAACACAAAGTCAGGAAGGATCTCTTATGGAGGGATCACATGGCAAGCCCTAGGGCTTTGTGACACATGTTCCTTTATGAAAGGCCCAGGAATATAGCCTTTGTGAGAGCAGCAGAGACAGCTGAACAAGCTCATGACATGGTTCCTGATCTTCTGTATCTGACATACATTCTAACAGTTCTCAGAGGGAAAAGCCTAGTCTCTGACTTCATTTTGAACAATTATTTGGAGACACAAAGGGACATGAGGATAATGGTCCTCATTGAGAAGAGGCGGCTCAGATTCAATATGGAAACTCAATGAGCACAGACCCATGTCACATGCTTGCTATACTCAATAGCTGAACTATTGTTGCTGAGAGAGAAGGTGCCATCTCCAAGAATCTCTCTACTACTATTATCTTTTCAAGCACATGCTTCTCCATGAGAGCGTTTAAGTTTGAAGGCCATTACCTGCAATAACAGAATCTGCTGCAGAGAGCAGCACCTGCCATGAGTTATAAAGGTTCTTATTGTACTAATGTTGAGTCACTGGATAGGGAGCCACAAAATCTAAGGTTAGGTCATAAAATATAAGTTCTATTTTGCAACAAATGTTTTGGTTTAGAGATACTAAGCATTTCTTCATAGTGAAGTTATGTTAACAAAAAGCCATTTTGCAGGGATGAATTATGCTTCTTTGCACATTTGTAATGGAATTAGTTCTTAGTCAAACATGATGCAGGTTAGAGCCGTTCTGTATTAATCAGATTTCCTTGAGGATTTGATCTTTCTGGTCATTGGCATCACTCATGTGGTTGAGCCATAAATATTTTAATTATTTTCTATTCACCACATGGCATTGCCTCTGCTGACAGGAGGGATATTCGATGATTCTGTTGCTGCAAAACCTGGCTAACAAATCACTGTGATATTTACTTTTCTTTTTCCAAATCTACGGGGAAATAAATTTATGGATCACTTAACCTTTTGCCCAAGGAACAAATCCAAGTCAGTTCTGAATTAATATTGCTCTGAGGATGCAAAGCAAAGCCTGGTTTTCAAAGCAGAGCTGAAGGTTCAGGCAACAATCCAGATAATAGAGGCAGAACTACTTGTCCTCACCTGAATTAAATGACTGTCGAAGCCCTTGGTATATTTGCACAGATCTCTAAATAGAGTGGTTTTTGTTTGTTTGCTTTGCGCCGCTTGCATGAAGTAACAAATTGCCTATTACTTTGAATCTGGCTTCTCCAGAGCCCAAACAACTATAGTCAACCTTGTGCCCCTGGAGATGGTGCAGATGCTGAAGCTTCCCCTCATCTGAAGACCCTGGAACTGGCTTCACCCATAGAATTTGGCTACACTCAACATCAGAAGGTGTGGAGAATGCAGCACTGGGTTTGTAGCTAGTTCCCCTGTCTAGATTCCATTTCCAAGTTTGCCAAATAGGTTGTAAGTGTGATGTTCCAGCTCCTTATTCAAATAATAAAATCTCTTGGGCATTCCAAAAATATTTTACTCAAAATAAAAAATGTTGGCAGAAAAAAGGCAACTGTCTTTGGGAAGTTTGCCTCCCTATGTCTCACACTCTGTAGGAAGAACTTGCCCACAGGAAAAGGCATCAGTGCTCTTTCAGACTTGGAACAATTTTACCAAAGGAAAAGTACCTCTTGATTTTGCTAAAAGTGACTGAAGATCTGGCGTGATGCAGGAACTGTTAAAAATTTAGCTTTGGCCTGCATTTTCTTAATAGCAACTGGGAAGTTAAAACTATTGAGAAATTTAAAATTATTGAGAATTGTACATGCCTTTGTACTATCCTCTGATTCACTCAGAGTTCCTTTAGATGTGTAATAATCAATATTTTGAAAGGTACTGCTTCTTAGGATTGTTGTCACTAAGCATACAAATTTTCTTGACAATAAAGTGTCTTTCTGCTTTCCTTTGCAAAGCATAAACTGCTTTATAGACACAGCAGTGCCAAGAATTCCCATAGGGTCTGGAGGAAGATGGGCCTGATTATTCGTACCCAGTGGATTCAGTAGCAAATCGGGACCCCTTTTGCCTTATTTACTGAAATTGCCTTAATAAATTCTCCTCTGGAGAGCAAGAACCAATTACACTAATGTAGAAGTGGAAGCAATAATTGACTTCACAACATGGAAAACATCCATGGGAAATGGTGATGCAAACAGTTGTGACCACGTTCAGCTCACTGCTGCTGAGTGTGTGGTGTTTATCATTTCTGTTCTGTGATTTCAAGTCACAACTGCCATGAAAAAAATGTTTTGTGGCTCCTGAGAGCCTGTGAGTCATCTCATTTGGAAGGTATGCTCTATTTTAACTTCTTTATACATTGATTTATCTCTAAATTAGAAATAAATTAAACAATGTATATGCCAGTAAATAATTTCTGGAAACTGACTGTAATAGGGTCTTTACATTTTTTTATTAAAAAATAAAAGAACTGTAGGTCCCATTCTGTTGCTCATTTTCTGCATATTAAAACTCTCACTCATTATTAACAGTTCTTGAACAATAAAGCAGATGCAATCACACAGGACTCCATAAAATGTAATTTCAGTAGAGTTCAATAGAAGCATATCTGAAAACGGTTTTAGGCATTTTCTAGACAATTGAAAAGTATTTCTAAGTTACTGGCAGACACTAACATTTTGCAAATCTTGAAAAATTATATAATGCCTATTGGGTAAAAAGACCTTTCTTTTCTATCCCATGAACACAGTGGAATCTGCATTATTTTAAAGGTCTTCACCATCGGTCTGGGACTTATGAGTGTTTTGTTTATGGCAAATGTTCCATAATTTTTGTTGAGTAAGGACACAAATCTTGTCCTGTTCACCACCATTTCACCATCTTGCTCTGTCCTTACATTTTTTTTTCCAGCAAAAAAGAAGGCATTTACTAAGCTGCCCCTTTCATTTAGTTCATACTTCATATAATAATGATTTTGTAGGTTAGAGACTGTGCTTGTAATAGGTTAGAAATAGTGTTTGTAACATGCAATCTCTGAGCTCATGTGGCTCAGAGTCCAGCCCATTCATGCTTTGTTATGGATGCCTGGGCTCTCTTGAGCTGTACATATGGCTAGGGAAACTTGTGTCTAGCTTCTGATAGAGACCCTGGAAATAAAAGAATGTTGAAAGATAATTCTTCTCTATCTTTGATGTCAATCCTCTTGCAAATATTGAGGAATTTGGAAGAGAAATGATAGACCCACCTGGCAAGTAGTCATATTAACCTGCCCAATCCTGATGACCAGTGTGTACTGCATGCAGAGCATGTTGTAAGGGGCTCAGGAAGCCATTAAAGCCATTCTAGCTTTCTTCTGGAACTGGTCTAGAATGATCTTTCTTCATGTTGTTTTTGATGAGGGAAATATCAAACATATTTAGGGAAAGTTTGATGCCCCTTAGATTTTCCAGCCTACGTCCAGGATATTAGGACCAGTTGCTAAAGCACAGGGATTGTGTTAGGTTGGGGCAACTCTCGCAGGTCAACTCTATTCAGATGTCCAACTCTGAGGGTGGTGTCCCTGGGAATGTGAAAGGAAGAACATGGACTCAGGAATCATACTGCCTCAAGGTTAATAAGAGCTCTGACACTTACAAGCTCTGCAACTTAGTTCTCAAATTTCCATAAAGCTGGAAAAAGCAATGCATTCAAAGTTGGAAATTAAATGAAATATAAAGTGTATAGCTCAGCAAATACTTTGTAACTACCCAATTAATATTCCCTGTCTCTCTTTTTTTCTCCTGTATTACTTAGCCAGGATACAGAGCTGGTTGAGTAGCAAATTCCTCAGAATGACTATATTAGATACTTGTAAAATATACATGAAGAAACAAATTTCAATGCAGTAATGTAGATAAAGAAAAGTAACCATTTTTAAAGGAATGCACCATTTTTAGGGATGATTCACAAGAGGCTATCTGGTGTCAATCTAATCCAGAGTTGAGCAACCTGCAGCAGGTATGCCAGACGGTGAGGTGATGAGCCAAGGTGCTGGGCATGTTGCCATTCCCCAGGTGGAAAAAAGTCCAGATTAACTGCCAGTCTGAGCCTGGCAGAATAAGTAGGGAGTTTTTACTAACTGCTGCTGCTCCTTCTATTATACAACCATCCTTACAGAGAAGGGAAAACATTGCCAAGAGAAAGCTGGCACTTGTTTCCTAGATCTCAGATGGAGGGCACAGTGTCCCCCAGAATTCTTTGTACTTTCATCACTATACTCTTCTTATCACAGGGGGTTGCGAAGTGCTGGTGAGGTGCAATGCTAGTAGTGTCCTATCTGGATGCATTCACTTCTCTTATTTTCCTAATAGAATTGATTTTGTTCAGGCTCCTGCCTTGTCACAGGTAGTCCCCTGAAGAACACTCTAGAGGGGAACCCTGATTAGTCCAAGTCTATCAAGGTAGATAATTATAAGAAGTCTGGCTCTCACCAGCTAAAAGTGGACAAGCCAGCATTTAACTCCAATTGCTACTGGCAATCTTCTCAAATTATGAGAGAACTGGATTGAGAATGAAGCCAACAGAAATTCAGAGTGGAGACAAAAGAAGAAATTAAATGGTATTACTGATGATATCACCGAGACACTGAAGCAGCCCCCTCTGCCTCATATCAGACTTCTTAATATGAACACCAGTGCACTTTATGTCTCTGCCTGTTTGGGCTGGGAGTCCTGCAATTGGAAGCCAAATTATCACTTATTTACCTGCTGTGTTAATTTTCTATGGCTGTTATAATTTGTTGCCATAAGCTTAGTGACTTAAAACACACACATGTATTATTTTGCAATTCTAGAGATCAGAAATCTACAGTGAGTCAGCAAGGCAGGAAGAATTCATGTTCTTGCCTTTTCCAGGCCCCAGTGCTGCCTGTATCCCTGGGTTCTGTTTCCCCATCACTCCTACTTCTACTTCTAGCATCACATCTTTACTAGCTCTGATTCTCCTGCCCCTGTTAACATGATCTTTGTAATTATGTTGGGCCCACTGGATAAACTCATGAAAACCCCCATCTCAAGATCCCTAAATTTAGCAACATCCATGAAGTACCTTTACCCTAAGGTACTTACCATCAGGCCCTGGGGATAAGATGTGACATCTTGGGAGAGGTTATTATTACACTTGCCACACGTGCTTCACAGAGTCAAATGGTTACCTTCCTAGTAGCTTTTTTGTGTTCTGCTATCAGTAAGTACTAGCAATACCAATTTTCCATTTTTAAAAATCTGTCATTTAGTCATATCATTTAATCAGTATAGAATATAATAAGCTAGGCATTGTGCTTAGCATTTTGATTACAAAAATGAAAAAGTCCTTTTCCCTTCTCAAAAAGACTAGACAAGAAATCAGGAGATCTTAATAGAGAATGTTTAGTGGAAGTTATGTGAACAGGAAGGAGATCTCGTTGTAATTGCTAGGATAAGTCTGTTGTAATAAGGACATTTTAATTACACATATAGAATATAATGTCACTAAAACAAAGATTATTAAGAAAAATGCAGTCTTAAACTAATCAATTTCAATTTGGTCCTATTATTTTGAACTATTTTTAAAAAGATTTCTGTAGGTCTGGTGTTTTTTGGTCAAACAAGCATCACTTGAGAAAATGCCTAAGAAATTTGAGAATTGTGGTCCAGATGATTTTGCACAAAGTATTTAAAAAGTATTTACCTGTTCAACCAATGTGTTGTTAGGTTACTGAATTACTTAGAACTATGTTGCATTCCAAAGGGAATTCAAAGGTGATTAAGATATCATGGTGTCTTATGAAAGATAGGGCAGGTATACAACTAAAATTATTTGATACATCAATATTTAATTCTGCCACGAATTGCCACACTATCAGCTTTTATTTTGTTGTTCAACATTTCCTCA
The DNA here is from genome assembly GCF_014898055.3 of Talpa occidentalis. Lineage (NCBI taxonomy): Eukaryota > Metazoa > Chordata > Mammalia > Eulipotyphla > Talpidae > Talpa > Talpa occidentalis. The sequence goes on along the minus strand of NW_023603184.1, from coordinate 133,743,013 downwards.
TTTTCTATTGTTTTTACCCTTTCTTAATTTTTTTAAAACGCTGACGATCGCAGGAAAACAAACATCACCAACAAATGCGGTGGTTTTAAATCTAGCATATCTTAGAGATTCTAAGATTTTAAGATACACTGATATTTGATGTGCCAGTATGAAAAAAGTTTCTAATTAAGCTGACATACTATTAATTATACAACAATTCCCAATTGTAGAGATGCTAACTTGTAAAATTAAGGAAATCGTCCTCTCCATTTCATTTCAGAGAAATCACTGTCCTAGTTTAATACCAATTTTAAACCATAAGTGATATGTATGGTATTGTATAATTCCTACATTTTCACAGTTAAAAAGCTATGTACCTAAAAGCCATAAATAACAAAGCACACTAAGGTTGCATTTTCCCTTCCTCACTGTTTCTGTAACCTGAGGAGCATCTATGACGTTCCAGCAATGTTGCTATAGTACAGAGATTATTTTTGTTTGTGTTATGTGTGTGTGTCTGTGTGTGTGGATGGGCAGGTGGTAAGAATTGGCACACATGTATGTGCTGGTCAGAGTGTACTTGGTGTAGGAAGTCACATGCCATGAAAATCTGTATTCTCAAGTAATGAAGAGGGAATGTAAAGAAAAAAAAGGAAAAATATATACCCTACTTTGTCAACTGGTTTTGGCAACTGTTCCCTAACACATTTCTAAAAAAACAAAATCACTTATTTTAGAGATGTTTCAACTGTTTTATTTTCTAGCAATTCTATGTATTTTCTGAGAAACCCAAACCCTTGTATTTATGATAAAAAATGAAATGAAGCTTAGTTTCAAAATAAGTTACAATCTGGAAAAGCCACTGAGGGCTGGAGAGTGTGAGCTGAGGCTGTTGTCTTTCTCCTGACTGTTAACACTTGTGGCTGAAGAGGTTAGTTCTAAGACAGATTAATGGGAGACAGACCTTTTCTGACATGTGTGTTCCAAGACCCAGATTTAAATTTACACTAACAAAATGACAGACAATATGCTTTTCTTGGAAGCATTTCAATATTAAATATATTAAAGCATGGTGTATATTCCCGCAAGGGAAAATACTAAGGATTAGTATACCAAGGATTTAGGTGACAGACAAGCATCACCTATCAGGATGTTAAATCATGCTGACATGCCTCCACGTGCCAGGAAGTACATATACCAGAAATAAAAGACAAGTGTCTTTTCTACGAAAGGAACTTGGATTTACCGGGTGCTTATAAAGAGACACACACTGAGCTAAATGATTTTGTTTGTGGTGCTTTATTTAATCAAATGAGGTATGCCTCTACTTCAACGCAACTTTGGTGTGGAAATCAACTGTTCTATTTCATATAATGATTAGCTGAGTAAATAATTCTAGTGCAGCTCTGTTTGGGATTCCTGATTATTCAACACATTTGCTTTGGGGGCTGCAGGTGCAGGCTGCCTCTCCAGCATTTTGTGCATTATGGGAAATTTAGGGTTTTTGATGTTCTGCTTGGCTCCATTCTATTTGATAAGAGTTTATGATACCAAATGTTTCAGAAGAGCATTTGTCAAGCAACAGGAATTGAAGGAGTAAGTTGGCAAGGGGTTTAAATGTGGGCAAATACATGTTTTATTCCTGATAAATATCCAGAGAAATCAGTGTTCCTATACTGGAAGCCCATCAAGTTTTCTCTTTTATTTAATGTACAATTAGACATATTTCATTGTACAGATTAACTGTAACATCTGCCAAATAGGTTTTGGACAAATTTGCTTGCTGGAGAATTTCATCTGAAGAAAATCACTCTGGATATTTTTAGAGTCATTTCCAGATTCCCTTCCTGATATATCACTGCAAAGCAGACACTTTTGGATGTTCATTTAAAATAGTTAGCCTACAGGCAGTATGTGTAAGTCACCCATAAGATAAAATCCAAATTCTTTAGTGTAAGTGCCAGGGAGATTCTTTGCAAACCCCACTTGCAGCCACCACTGTTTACTGACTTTGCATTGTTCTGTTTTATTGTTTTGTCCTAATTTTACTTATTTTTGGCTCTGACTAGAGTGACAAACTCAAGAGTAAAAATCGTGCCTGTTTAACTTGCTTCCATATCCCTAGACCATGGTCAGTTTTATGCATATAGTGGGAATTCAAAGAATTCAGGCTAAATGAAGGAATAATTTCACTTTATTTCAATTATGATATATGAAACTATTTCTATGAGAAAGTGAAATCATGAGTTATTCTATTCCCTTCAACATTGATGGGATAAGAAAAAAGGTGCATCAAAAGTAAAATCACCCACTTTCTCTATCTCTGCTTCTCAGAAATATAGTCTTCTCCTTTAAAGTTTGCACTCCTGAGGACTCCCTGGTGGCTTAAGGGTTAATTCTCAGTGCTACCTCTGCTGCAGCCTGAGTTTGATCCCCAGCCAGGGAGCTAACCCACATATGTATAGCAGACCTCTCCAGCCTACCCACTGCTCCCCTTAGCAGTGTATTTCAGTAAATTTGCCTGTTCTGCTCCTCACTTTGTCTCTGGTGAATCCTCTCACGCCCAGCACCTCTGGCCTACACCCTAGTTCTTCTTTGCATAAGTAAATAAAGTTTGCACTTCAGAACACCAAAATTCTATTATCCTGATCTCCTTCCTCTCTCTTAAAATTGCCTTCCAGAGGTTTAATTACAAAGTGAGGACCACTGTTCTAGTGGAGTGGGGGCTTTGTGCCAAGGTTTCTCTGCTCATTGATAATTAATAATTGGGCACTGCAAGTCACATAGTCCCTGCATAATAAGATATTTCTATTTTGCAAATTAATAGGTTATTTAGAAACTTTTGTCCCATACAAGTATACTAGATTTTTGTTCTGAGAGGATGAGCTACATTGTAAGGTTTAAGTATATAACGTGAGGCTTTTGCAATCAATTTTACTGATTTATAGCTACATCTCATGTAATCAATAGAATCATAAAAGGGAAATGTAATCTTACATTTTTACTGTGGCCTCTAACACCTCCCTATCATCTTCATATTATCCATGGGTAGTGAGAAAGTGACATTTTATTAAAGGTGTTATGAAATTGTCCAAATTCCTCAATAGTATTAGTTTATTCTGAAAGCAATTGCTTTGAAGCAATTATTTCTCTTTATTAAAAAAATGCCAGTCTGGAGAAATGTTTAACCTCACCAGGATTTCATGAATAAGAAAAACATAATTCTACATATTCTTTGATATAATCTCTGATTTTCTCATAGACTTGGAGTTACCTAAAATGTTTATCATGACTTTTTCCCCTCTTAAATATTGCTTTGCTATTCCAGAGTATCAGTAAATATACAGTAGTGCTATTTTTTAGTACATATAATTGAATATTTCAATTTCAATTTCTAATCTTAACAGAAAAATGGGTAACAGAATCTTAGGGCATTTATTTAGCTGGGGGGTGGACAGTGATAACAGAGGGAGTGCTGAGATTTTCCACTACTGGTTGGCTCCTCAATATTCCATTGCCTTATTCCTTTTGTCTAAATCGTATTATAAAACAATACAAATAGAAGAATGTCAAGAAGAAAGCAGAATAATTCAGGGATCCAGTATCTGAACTCTACATAATTGTCTAAGGATGAATAAGCAAACAACACAGAGAAAGGACTTGTGTATCGGCTTTGGTACCCATTTAATGTGTCAACAAAAATTGTCTTTTTTTCCAAAACCCTGTTTAAACAATTCCCAGGGCTATGTTTTAAATGACATTAAACAGGATAGTTGCTTATTCAGTACTCTTTTAATTTTGAACTTTTGTTGTATCATTGTATAGTTTGATTTTGTTTGTTTTAGGAAAGGAAGTCTGATCTTGTATGACACTGAAGTCTAAATGACAATCTCTGATGCTTCAAGGAAACCTGAGGTCACTATTTTCCTATTGGCCATGGGAAGGTAATAAAATACATGATAGACTATTTATACTATTTCTATTATTGAGATAAACATAAAACAGCATGGGATTTAGATTCCTATAGAGCTTTAGATGTGATGCTCTAACTTCAAACCAGTATGCAAAGAATCACTAATATCTGATTGTTGTATGAAGCTGCTACTGGCTGTATCACTTTTATTCAAAACAGATCTAATAGGAGAGACCTATGAAACCAATCTGTATCTCAAACATTAAGACAAAGGAAGAGTAGTAATAGCCTATACTCAGGATATACACACATAATAGAGATAACTAATCTTTGTTATCTCACCTGAGAATAATTTCACCTGAGAAAACAATATGAATTATGTTCTTAGGTGTGATCACCTTCACAGGCAACCTTGTGCACAGAGCCAATGCAAAGAGCATGGGCTGATGTGCAACACATGCTTGTGTACTAATTGAGTAGGTTGTTACATAGGAAAAGATCTTCCCCCCATAGATTACTTACATTAGGGTAATCTCATCAGAATATCCTGAATTACTCTACATGTTGGAGACTTCTGATCAGACATGGTGAGTCACTCCAGGAACAATGCACCGTAGTCTGTGAACCTGAAAATGCCTTTGCTAGAATGAAAGTCCTTTCAAAGCTCTAAAATGACCTGAAACAACTCCAGTGGATGGGAACTGAAGTCCTGGAAGTAAAACATTCAGCTACAAGTGTCCCTGAAGAGTGTCAAGGAGTTTGGTATAAGAATAAAAACCTAACTGAAATATAAATGCATTTGCCCATCTTTTCAATGCAATGCTATTATTATAGCTTGTTCTAACATATGTTCTTGAGAAGGCAACATGTTAGATTTTCTAGGAAAACTGAATTCTTTTTTTTTTTTTTTTTTTTGTTTTTTAAGATAGATTTATTTATTTATTTAAGCGCTGGGTACAGTCAGAAGCGCAGGAGGGTAAGAGAATTCACCAGAGCCAGAGCGTAGAGTAGAACAGGCAGAGTGATGAAGTACACTGCTGAGGGGAGCAGCGGACAGCAGGAGAGGACTGGGCGCCAAGTGGGACCCTCCTCTGGTGGCCGGGGAGCAGCCGGGGATCGAACCGGCGCTGCAGAGGCCGCGGGCAGCTTCGCAACCCAGTGCTCAACCGCTGCTCCACCAGGGAGGCCTTCACAGATAGTTTTTTTTTTTTTTTTTTAAATATTAAATTTTATTTTTATATTCCCCCATACAATTGCAAACGCCCCATTCTGACCCCAATCCTTCCCCTCCCGCCCCCCACCCCCCAAAAAGTGTCTCTGGTTCATAGTTTTTTGTTGATTTTGATTTTCACTTTCTTATATTCATTTTCCTGGTCCCTTATTTAAGTTTTCTAGATTCCTGCTATGAGTGAGACCATCCGGTATTTTTCTTTTTCTTTTTGGCTTATTTCGCTGAGCATGATCCCTTCCAGTGCCATCCATGTTGCTGCAAATTGCATGTGTTTATCTTTTTTGAATGCTGAGTAATATTCCATGGTATATATGTACCACATCTTCTTGATCCAGTCATCTATTTTTGGGCATTTGGGTTGGGAAAACTGAATTCTTAAGTGAAGATCACTGTGATAGAGGACCACAGTTTCATAACAGGCACCTCAGCAACTGAAGGGAGCAATGCTGGACATTGGATATGGTTCGGGCATAGCCAGGAGTGGTCAAAAAGAGAGATTAAAAATTCTGTGGCGAATGGGCTTCCCCGGTGGCGCAACGGGTTGAGCGCAGCCTCTGCAGCACAGGCTTAATTCCCGGCTGGCCAGGGAGATTCCCACATGGCATGGCAGACCTCTCCTGTCACGCTTGCTGCTCCCCTCAGCAGTGTATTTCGGCCATCTACCTATTCTGCTCCCCGCTCTGTCTCTGGTGAATCCTCTCATCCTCCCGCCCCTCTTGTCTGTACCCCAGCTCTTGAATAAAAATAAGTAAATCTTTTAAAGAAAATTCCCAGGTGACTTACTTTTCTAAAAACTACTGTATTTGCAGAAAAATAGGCAGAATCCTATTTTTTCATATAATGACAGTTATTGTGGAAAGATTTTATTGCTGAATTGAAGAACAACTGATAAAAGATGGATAAACATGATTAGTCAGGAAACTAGGAGGGAAAGTCCTAGGAAGAGGTATGGTAGATGTAATAGGAAGTATGATCAAGTAGCAGGTTCTGGGAAATAATGTGGAGAGTGACAAATATAAATACCAAGTGAAGTGTGAAGATTTTCCAATCATCAGGTCATTTTGACTTTGGAAAAATGATTTCAATACCTAGAAGAAGGTGAAAATGTGTATTTTTAATTTCTTTTTATAGAATGAAGTTGAGTGGTAGAGTGAGGAAATTACCTGGAGAAGAGATTAATGATATCAAACAAGAAATCATTGATAAGAGTATTAGATCAGAGGAGGCAAAGATCAGATCAATCTTACTGACAAGACAGCTTGGCCTTGGAAAGGCATTATTTCCTATCCTGATAGCTTGGGTGACTATATAGATTAAGTCTGGAAGAAAACTTGAGGGAGTTCAGATGATTTACATTCACTTGATTAGAAAAAAGAGAACTCATCATCTGTTAAGGATCAGGAACCAGGTGTGGAACATATGTCTTAGAAAAAAAAATAAAATGAATTATTGTAGAGAATGAAAAAAACATTAACCAAAACAATTAGTACTGAAATAAAAGTTGAGAATAGGTTATAGACAATCCCAATGGAAACAGAGGCAGAAGCATCATTTAGAAGAGTTATCTTCAACTTGGATGAGAAAACTGAAGCCCTAGTCGTCTAAACAATTACTGTAGGTAGTTGAACAAAATTCTGGTCTTAAGACTTCAAAGTAGGTTCTTATTTTTTCCTTTCCATACAAACTTTAAGTTCAGACAATTCTTAGGTTGACACAAGGTTGGCGGTTGAGAAAAGGTGTGGTAGAAGGTACTTGCAGGTACAGGACTCAGGGTCTGGGCCATAGAGGGTGAATTAGCTGATCATCGTGGGATTTTATTGTGGAAATAAAAAGTAAACCCAAAAGACAGGAAAAGAACTGCATGAGTATTGGGGACTTGTGATGATTAAGATTAAGAAAGGAAGGTTAAGGGGTAGGGGTGATGGAGAATTGGAAAGCTAAGATACTGCAGGCAGAGATGGGAATTTCAGAATATAAGTTGTAAGAAGTATAAAGGTTAGTTTTTTTTTTAATTATTTATTTATACAAGCACTGGGTACAGTCAGAAGCGCGGGAGGGTGAGAGAATTCACCAGAGCCAGGCTGCGGAGCAGAGCAGGCAGACTGACAAAATACACTGCTGAGGGGAGCAGTGGGTGCGGCAGGAGAGGTCTGCACTCCATGTGGGACCCTCGCCAGTGGCCGGGGATTGAACCAGCACTGCAGAGGCTGCGGGCAGCTTCACAGTCCAGTGCTCAACCTCTGTGCCACCAGGGGAGGCCCTAAAGGTTAGTTTTTAATTAAAGTTTGTGGGTCATGGAAACTTTTAAAGCACCTTGAATTTTGTCATAGGACTACAAGGAATCAAAGACTGAAGCTAATTAGAGGGACCATCTTGAGTTCTGGTCAGGATGATGGTAATAGTGGAGAGAGGTTAGCTGTGAGCTAGAAACTTAGTTTGTAAACATCGGAAAGGATGGCTTAGAGTTTGCTGACAAAATGTGGTTATGCTGATACAAATAAAAGCTTTATTTCAAAATAGAGTAGAATGCACTAGTTTGAGACAACTAGTCTGGGATAGGATGAGGTGGACAAAAAATATTGTAAATTTATTCTCATTACCCTCATGCAGAGAAAAGAAATGAAAAGCCTACACATGGGGAATTGTTATGAGAAAACATCGAATTTCAATTAAACAACGAGGAAAATCTGCATATGTTTCTTGGCTACATATTGGAGCCAAAAGGGATATTATTATAGAAATCTTTAATGGGACCCGCAAGAGAAGGAAAAAGATGGGGTAGGAAGCAGAATGGAATGTGTTTAAAGATGTGAGTGGAGAAGAACGTGACATGTCTAAACTGATGTTGTTATTAAAACGGGCAGTTTAAAAAAGGAAAAAATATACATTGGGAGGTCAAGAAAAAATGATTTCAAATATGTTGATAAGGGATTGATGAGCATTTTCATGATATACAAAGGGAAAAAGCACAAGGGGCATTACAGGAAGTTGAAGTTGTATAGGAAACAGTCACTATTGAGATTCCAGGCTTTACAAAGAACATTTTTCTATCTGCCACACACCCATAGATGCTTTCAAAGCTCTTCACCTTATGTTTACCTCATTCTGGCTTTTAAGGTATAGGTCAGAGAATTGTGGGAAAGTATTAGTGTGAATGAGATTCATTGCTAGAATCAAAGGAAATCGATGGAAATACAATTAAAATATTTGGAATACATGTTCACTCAGAATTTTCTGAAGAAAACGAGCTGGTAGATACAGCTAGATTACAATCACAAAGTAATGTGTCTCTTCAAGTCAAGTGATGGGAAAAAATACTATTTTGTCTATAAAAAAAATAGAGTGTATTAACATTTTTACATGCCTTAGCTTAACCCACATTCCCTGAAGATTCTTTGAGTTCAGAAATTTTATCTATTCTCCTTATTGAACTAATACTTGCCATCATGAATCACAGAAGCCTTTCCTGCTTTTAGCTGTTTACCAAAAGAGAATCATAAGTACTGAAAAGTCGTTAGTCTGTTATACTAATTAGAGTCAGTTAAGTTTGATGTAGAGTTTTTCTAATATCATGGGGACTATTCCCTCAGCCCATACCAGTATATGCGTTTTCCAGCAAGCAAGGATAACGAGAATGTGCTTTTACAGAGAACAAGCCGGTATCAGTGCAGTTACCTCTGAATTGTCTGCCTTACAATAATACACGGGAAGTTTACAGGCAGCCTGAATTGTTTAAGCAACCCCCAAACTCTCGACTTTTAAAGTTTTTTTTTTTAAGAGTTATTTTTACCTAACTCTTAACCATTTTTACACAATAGCATTATGATAGCACAGGTTAAATTCCCTCACATCACCTTTTAAGATAATAACTTTATCTCAGCCAATTTGCTATTGTCTCCCATTGATTCCCTACCAAAACCCTCTTCTCGAGGAAAACCAAAGAGGAAGCAGTTAGAGGATTTAAAAAAAAAAAAAGGCAATAAAAGAAGGCTTTCTCCTTACCACTTCTGTTTAGTTGGGCTTGAAGATTTAAAGCTTTTGATCCGAAAAGTCTTTACAATAGGCTTCGGACTATAACAAGCTAGGAAGGACTGCTTGGGGACAGCATTCCCGCTAACAAATGTGTTTGTCTGAACTACACTGAGACGTTTAGGTGTTCAGTGTAATCTCAGTTACAGCAGATGGCTGGAGCTGAACAATCGGCATTTAATGCCATTAGTTATTTTTTTGTGAAATTACCTTTGCCAACTTTTAAATCATTTTCTCCAAGTGAATGGAAACTCATTGAGTCAGCATCAAATCATGCTTTGATTGATAGTATGGTAACTCACACATCACTCATTGCAAAAATAGCACAATGCACAAGATTTAATATGATGCATGTTTGTTAAACTCCAAATTTTCTTTACTAGGCCACTGGAATTTTCATGTGGATGTATGAATCTATGCTTTCTCTGTCTTTGCTATACAGATAGTATATACAGACACACACATATGGTATACACATACATGCTACACACACACCCCTTAGTTTATACTGTTGGGAATTTTTCACTGAGCAAAAGTTTAAATATTTCTTAAATGGTGTTCTGAAAAGTAGGTCATATCAAAAGTTTTTTGGTAGAAGCTATATAACCATTATCTGACCATAATTACAACTTCAGTAATACATGTAGTCTTTTAAAGATAACTGACAAATACAGTTGTTCTGATAACTAGCTTCTCATGTTTTTCCTAGGTATGCATTTATAGAATTCCTTTTTATTTTCAGTTGTAAGGAGAAATTTATTGGTGCTTTATCAAGGCTACTTAGAATTTGATAATAGAATGCATGAGACTGTCACTTTTAGAAAGACACAGACCTTGAAGAGAATGAAGAACTAGTTTTATGTGACAGAATAATAAAGATGTCATCTCTCCCTACAATCCTGTTTTTGAATGTCATTTTTTACAGCAGGTAAAATTAATATATTTCAAAAGATATAAAGTATGAGAAATGGGCATCATTCACCTTCATATTTTCAATGGAAATACTATGAAAATCATAATTTTAATCAATTTTGGGGAACTAAGTTTTTTCAGTTACTTGGTTTATAACACTACTCCATAGTATATATGAAATACTCTAGAAGCATGGATTTCCTTCTATTTAAAAATCTTCATTTTATACTTTAATTTTCCCCTTTAATTCATTGTTATTGGTGCCTTTTGCTGATTGGAAGTTGCCATCCAAATGCAATCTAACAATCTGTCAAGATGGCTGACATTCATGGAAGGCTGCTGTTAACAGAAGCAGTTGGTCTGGAATGTCTTACTAAATGACAGTTGCCTAAGTCATTTAATAGGAAAAGGGAAGCAATCCTGATACCAAGAGTTTAAGTGCTGATATTCAAGTTCAAATTCATATTTGCTCTTCAAACTCACTATGTCCAAAATTGAACTCATAATCTCCTACAAACTTATGCTTTCTCTTGTATTTCTAGCACTTGTTAAAAGCAGAAGCATCTGTCACTCAGGCTTGAAATGCCACTTATATTCCCTCCAGCTTATTCTTGAGCAGCCACATTCCTTAGTCCTTTGTATGGTACCTTACAATGTATCTCCTACCATTCTTTTTTCACTTACACATTTCCTCCTTTCTGGGCCACTGCAATATTTTTCTAATAGCTTTTCCAGCCTATATTCCATTCCAGACGACATACTGACATCAGAGTAACTTTCCAAAGGTTATATATTTGAATAAACCGTTTTTCTCTGCTCTCAATCCATACAGCGCTCACCTCTAACTGGAAAGGAAAAATAGTTTATAGAATATCTATACATTTTTGTCATTCAAGGCACTCCATGATAATCTTTGATCCATCCACCAATCTAATTTGCCATGAATCTTTCATCCAAGTATCCCCATATTTTAGCTGAGCTGGCATTCTGGGTATTCTTAGAGAATATGTGTTTAATCAGAATGCCATGTTCATCATACCAGAATAGAATCCATTTTTAAAGCCCTTTCAAATGCTGTCTCCTATGTGAAGCATATTCATCTAAACTTCCAACCATGTATTGACTCATCCAAGCATTGTAAAGATGGTAAGAATACTAAAAGTATGATGCCTGGTTCCTGTCCACAAGAAGTTAATGGGGAACAATATGAAAATAAAGAATAACATCAATATCACATAAATAGTATGTAAATCTTACCTATAATGGAGAAGTAAAGTACTATGAGAACACAGGATTGAGTATCTCTTCTTTGGATAATCAGGAAACATTTTCTAGAGCAAGTATTATTTGAACCACTTCTATAAGTAAAATAAAGGAAGGACATCCCACATGGAGGAACAGCATCCAAAACATAGTAAATAAAGCTATTAACAGATATTTGTTGAGCAGCTACTAAAATCAGACATTAATGATTACTAGGAACACAACTACAGTAAGAAGTAACAGAGGAGCAAGAAGAGGTGAGAAATTTTTAGTGGAAATGAAATGTAACATTTACTCTTTAGTCATATGAGTATGTGAAAGTGTAAAAAGACTCGGGATTTCTTGATTGGGAGAAATGATAAGCCCATTAATCAAATTAGAAATTAACAAGAAGGAATATGTTTGGGTCATTTTGCAAACTATTAAGTTTTAATTATATGCTAGATGTCCACATGGATCTACAGAAATGTGGGTCTATAGGAGTCAACATCTAAACTGTATTTGAAGGCATGGGAATTTTGTTTTAAGGGAAGAAATATGTTAAGATTAGAAGAAGTATCTCAGAAGCAGAAAGATGGCTTAAAAATATATGGAGTTGGGCCTCCCCGGTGGCACAGCGGTTGAGCACTGGGTTGCGAAGCTGCCTGCAGTCTCTGCAGCGCAGGTTCAATCCCCGGCTGCTCCCCGGCCACCAGAGGAGGGTCCCACATGGCGCGCAGACCTCTCCTGCCGCCCACTGCTCCCCTCAGCAGTGTACTTCGGTCCTTCTGCCAGCTCTGCTCCCCGCTCTGGCTCTGGTGAATTCTCTCACCCTCCCGCGCTTCTGACTGTACCCAGTGCTTGTATAAATAAATAAATAAAAATTAAAAAAATATATATGGAGTTGCTAATAGCTTTTGACAGTGAGGGCAGTCACACAATTATTGAATTCAACCATTAAGATAACCTTTTATTTTTGTCAATGAGAATTTTAAAAGATCATAGCAGACATTATCACAGTGGTTTGTGTTGTGAGAGAATTGAGAAGTAAAGGTTGTAAGTAGTGTTTTCTAGTACAAGAAGCTTTGGAGCTAAAAGGAAATATAGGTATATTCAGGAGAGGTGATTACTTTTGATGGAAAGAAAACCCGGATGAAGTGGTAAGGTGAGGAGAACCAAGTAAGGAAATGTGGGCATTAAAGCTATGAAGAGGGCAGAACTGTTTCCAGAGAGGTGGAATGAAACTGAGCCTTGGTGCAAAGAGGGGTAAGGAATGCAGGAGGGGAAAAAAGGATGAACGGCACTTCAGCAGTGGAAATGAGGAAAACTGGGGGAGTTCAATGGCTCCAATTTTGTGTATGCTTACAGGAAGAGTTCCAAGCATTGATCTCATTCTACTCTGAACAGTAGCTGTTTGTATTTTAAGTTCCCCAATAAAATTATAAGCTGCTTAAAATCCGATACCATGTCTCTTTTTCTTGTGTTTCTTCCTCACACTTAGGGCAATGCTTCCAATTACAATTGGGGGCAGGAGGAGGAGTTGATATAATGTATTTTGTATCTCATTATGTAATAAACATGTGTTACATCACCCTTTATTGACTAGGCACAGCGAAGAGGACACTATAGGCATAACTTAACTCTTGATTATGAGGCTTGAGAAGTGTGAGAGACCATATGGTTTTGTTACATCCAGAAATAAAAATTGTTAAAAATGGTACAAGTGTATTTACCCAGGCAGTACAGTCACCAAGATAGTTAGATGCTACACTTGTCATCTTGCTACACTTCCCCTTTATAGTATATTATTGTTTGAAATAGTTTCTGACCTTTCCCTGAGGAAATTTTATATTTCCTTATCCAGTGAATCCAGCTTGGTCACAAGACTTGCTATGTCTCATCCATATGAAGGAAAAAGACACTAATATTCTGATGAAGCTATTACACAGGAATGGCTGAACAATGTGCTTTGACCAATAAAATATGGAAGTGACATATTTTGACATGTTTCTTTTTTTCTTTTCTGCCATGAGACTGACAATATTCCAGACCAGTGGCTAGTCCTTGGCGTGTGTCTAATGTTGAAGATGACACAGAACTGAACCTCAGTTCCTACAGTGGCTATTTATGTGACTGAGAAATAAAACTGCTCCAATTAATTACTGAAAATTTAGGATTGTCTGTTACCATAACAAGGAATCCTGACATATATTCTTGAGAAGTCAGATGAGAAACCTTGAATCATGAAGATAAGGAACCCACTGCCTGGTATATATTCAATCTAGCTTCAGAGAAGATATATACAAATGAAACAATTTAAAGGTATAAAGTAATTATCTTTAAGTGAAATTAATTTGAAGTGAATTTGGGAGAGCTGTGCAGGAAGACTGGAAGTAGGCTAAATAAGTGAAGGTTTCACAGAGTATGTTGAGAGTTGAGTTTTTAAAGACCAAGAGCAGGAACTGAAGAAAGATGATATTGTAGACATACAGATATTTGGAATTGATATGTAGAGTTCTGATATATAGAATGTATATAATTGATATATAGAATTCAAGTTCAGAATCTCCCAAGCCTCCAAAAATGTTCTCATATCCATCTCCACTAAAACAATCTTTCAAATTAGTTCTCTAATACAAAAAATTTTACAAACCCCTAGGGTTAGATTAAGGAGTTAGACTAGCAATTCAAATCATTATGACTTTATAATAAACTTAACAATAGAGACCAAAACCAAGAGTGCATATGTATATACATGCACAATTATGTTATATGAGGATATGAAATATTTGTAGGTGCCTAGTCTAATAATGCTAATTTACTTGATCTACTTTTCTGAATATTAGTGTTGTAACTACTTGAACAATAAGGTTTTAACAAATTAGGAAATCACATGTCATAGATGAAGAGTTTCTATGTATTGATTGATTCTGAATTGTTGGCAGCGTCTGACTAGTACAGGCAAAAGATAAATTTAAATTATAATATCTGGGTTATACCGAAGTGATTTAATTCAGTTTGAAAAGTTCTGACCCTTGTAACCTAAAGTATGAAACAACCTAGTGATAGATATCTAGGATAAATGAATTTTGCATCTAACTTCAGAATATTCTGTAAAAAATAGAAATTTCTTTATATAAGGTTACAGAATCTTGTTTCTGTGAAAATGTCAGAGCTTCCAAAAATCCTTATATCTTCACACTTATTTAGAAAATTACAGAATACCTAGACTTATCAATGTTTACCAAGGCTAAAATCATAGCCAATACCCAGAGTAAGTTTCTTTTTAGTATTTTTATGCTGAAAGGCTACAATTTTTGTTTCTCAAGTTTGAGATACTTTACTGGAATATTCCAAAGTACAGTAAGTCTTAAAATAAAGTCATTGATTTTTAACTATTCACATTCCATCAGTTATTTAGCTGGCATAATAATTAAGAAGAAATTATTGATGCTCCCAAATTACAAATCCTCTTATTGAACAATCGTTATCTTTTGTGCCCTGTCCTAAGAAATGACAACTGGGGAGTTTTGTGCCCAGAAGGTGACAGGGTGAACTTGCATACCAAGTTCTCCTCAAGAAGTTGACTTGAGAGGGAAACTTCCTGCTTGTTTTAGAGTAGAGCACCTGAGACCAATCTCTGCTCTGACAGTGCTCATTAGCAAACCAATTGTAGACTAAATACTCTACCTCAGAGGGACTTTAACCAAGTCAGAGCTCATTAGCAAGAAGTCCTTGGTGGCAGAAACAAGTCTCCTGCAGATTATGCAGACCAAGCCTCCTTCATTTAAGTCTGATTTTAATAATTTCTCTCAAAATTTTTCTCAATTAGAGCAAATTGACACTACATTTTCCTTAATACATTTAATTAACTCTTTAATGATATATAGGGCATTGGGATACTTTCTGTTGCTCTGATCACTTACTTCTTTCGACAATTCTCTTGAATTTAACTTAGGCCTTAGGATCCTCTGATATTTTGCCTATTAAAAATGTAAATAGAACCCTGGAGCAACTAATTTGAAAGTTAATAGTTCATCTGCAATTGATGCAGAAATACAGGACAGGCACAGCCACTAGAATTAAATGCTCTTTGAAAGGCCAAAGCATTAGATGTTTTTCATTTGTCAAAAATGTTCTCTCTCATCCTCCAAAGCTGTATTAACTCTTGAGCACCACAGAAATGACTTTGTTGTTGTTTTGTCAAACAATACTGCCTCCCCAAATGCCTAGCACAGTTTAATGGAGTAGCCTGCGTATTGCACATAGAGAGGACATAAAGTCTGGAGCTAGGCAGACATGAGTCTATACTCTTATCTGTCACTCACTGGCCATATGAACCTGCAAAATGAAATTCTGAGATGATTTATCTATAAAATGGGGATAGAAATGGAACCCCACAGGTTGAGAGGATCATGAAAATTGATATGTGAAATACCTAGAGCAATGCCTGATACATAGTAAGCTCTCAGAAGATGTAAGTTTGTACCATTTTTACTGTGATGTTATCTATAAAATTGGAGTACAAATGACTCATAGGTAGTCCATAGCAAGTGATTTAAATAAACCTTTAGTAATTGATCTTCCTTTCCCCTACACCTCTGTAAGGTTTTAAAAAGAACCAGTACATTTCTTAACAAAGAAAAAAAACCCAAATTGATATCAAGGATATCCTTGCTAGAAGGTCATGGTTCTAAGCTCAGTAGTGTGCTATAGTATGGAATAATAATGTGGATGGCAAGGGAATACTGAAAATACCAAATAGAGAGTCAACTGATCAGTCTGGCAAGTTAGAAGCTTATACTTCACTCTTGTAACCTCTTTCCCAATTCCCATGATTATAAAAGTCTCCATACACAGTATGATGAAATAAATCTACTAGAGCTCAGAAGACTGCAACAACCAAAGTTTAAACATGTGAAGCCATAGCTAGTAATGATCCCCCTGTTCACTGGGGTGCTGTGAGCAACAACAATAACAGTGACTAGGTTTGGATTTCAGAAGTTAGTAATATAGGTTCTGTTTTTGACAATATGATAGACTGAATGTGCAAAGAACTTCTAGTGAAAACAAAATACTATAGTTTACTTAAAAAAATCTTAAGATTCATTACTTTACTTGCAGGGAAGAATATAGTTTAGGGAAAAATAATAAAAAACTTATGCGTGATATATCAGTAAGGTTGGCATTTACCCTGCCCTTTCCGCATGACCCAGTAGAGCTGGACCATTAATGAACTAAGTGACCTGGATGGTGGGGGCAAGCATGGGCCCATGGAAAATGAGCAGTCAGGACATTTAAATTGGGATGCCCAAATGGTGTCACCACGACTATTACATATGGTTGCAAACATCATATACAACATACGTAACATTACTCAATGCGGAGTCACTGAGATACTCCATGAGGTTGGGACCCTGGCAAGGAGGAAAAAAAAAATTGAGAACTCCAAAGGATCTGGGATCATGAAGGATAACAACAGTAGCTAGACTACTGATTCTCAGATCTTATACCACAGAGGGTAGGGGTGAACAGTGAAGACAGGCACCAGTACATCCACAACAGTAGCAGGCCTCTGTGCCTTCCCCACAACTCCTGACATAACAATAGGCCCTCATTTACATGAGGCTCCTAAAGCAGCCGGAAGTAACCAAAAAAATGAAAATAAAATATAAAACCATAGCACCACCTGCTTAAAGTTAAAGCATCACAGTTATGAGGTGTTGATCCATATTTAGGGAAGAAAAGATAATTTAAAACAGCAAATAGGCAGACAGAAAAAAATAACCCCAAGCAACTTGAGACCTTGAGGTAATATGATAGATACAGAGATAAACGACTACTTTGCAGTAACTCAAAGGCGTAGAAAATTGTATCTCCCTATTAGGAAATTTCATTGGAGCTATTAGAAAAAAACTCAGAGATACAAAAGAACTCAGAAAGAAATTCAGAGAATTCAGGATCAAAATTCATTAGCAGTAGCTAGAAATTGAAACTTTTAGAAATTAACAGACTCAGACTGTGAAGAACCCAATAAATGAGATCAAGAGTGCTATAGAAAGCTATGGAAATATAATAGACTTAATGGAGAAGCAAATCAGTGAGTTTGAACACAGAAATCTAGAAAAGATACAGTTGGAATAGGATACGTACAAAAAAGTCTAGCGACACAAGAGCTATCTGACTCCATTAGAAAGGCCACTAATATGACAAACCCACAGTCAACATATTCAATTGTGAAAATCTGATATCTTATCCTGATAAGTATCAGGAACAAGACAAGTATAGCCATTATAACAATATAGTCTTGTACCACTCAGAACAATTAGACAAGAAAAGGATATAAAGATACTCAAGTTGGAAAGAAAAACAAATCACTATTTGTAGATGGCATAATATATATGTAGAAAGCCAGAAATACTCCAGTAAAAAGCTATCAGAAATAACAAATGAATACAGTAAGCAAGCAACAAAATTAAAGTAAAAAGTCTATTTCTATCTGCAAAAATCTAAATAGCAGAAAGACAGGAAAACAATCCCACTTACAATCACATAAAAAAATAAATACCTTGAAATAATTCTAATGAAATAAGTGGAAGGTCTGTGCAACTAGACATCGTTGAAAGGAAGAAAAGAATAGAAAGATATACCATGCTTATGGATTGGAATAATTATTATTAAAACAGTTATATTACTTAAGACAATATGCATATTTAACACAATCCCTGTTTAAATCTCAGTGACAGTCTTCACAAAAATAGAATAAGTCATGGAATTTATTTGGAAATGAATAGGATCCCAAATAGCAAATAATTCTGAGGAAAAAAAAAATAACAAAAATGGAGGTAAAAGTCATGCTCCAAGACTTCAATCTGTACCACAGAGTAATCAAAGCAGTATGGTATTAGAATAAAAACAAACTCAGATCAGATACTCAGATCAATGCAATAGAATTGAGAAACCATAAATAAACTCACATGTAGACAATTTACAGTGAAGGAGTTAAGACTTCACAACTGAGTAAAGAAGTCTCTCCAATAAATGGTGCTGAGAAAATTAGGCACAGGCAAAGAATGAAACTATTGAAGATCTCTCTCTAACACCATACATAAGAATCTATTCAAGATGGATTAATGATTTGCATGTTAGACTGGAAACCATAAAATGCATAGATGAAAACATCAGCAATGCAGTCTTTACCATTGGCCTTAGAGTTTTCTGTTGGGGCTGGAGTCCAATGACAAAAGAAACAAAAAACAAATAAATGGAATTGCATTAAGCTAAAATGTTTCTGACAAACAAAAAGAAACTATCACCTAAATGAAGACATTCTACTGAACAGGAGAAGATATATGCAGTTCATACATCTGACAAGAGGTTGCTATCCACAACCTGTAAGGAACTCATAAATAACATAAAAATAAACTTAAAAATGTGCAAGGGATCTAAAGAGAAGCTTCTCCAAAGACATATAGATAGCCAATGAGCACAGGAAGTGATGTACATTATCTCTTATTATTAGGGAAATGCAAATCACAATAGTGAGATATCACCTCATACCAGTGAGAATGGCTATTGTCTGAAAAGGGAACAAGTGTTGGCAAGAATGTGGAAAGAAGAGAGTCCATGCATAATGTTGGTGGAAATGTAAATTGGGATAGCCATTATGGAAAGCAGCATGGAGATTTTTCACAAAATTAATAGAAATTCCATTGTAACCCCCTTTTGTGTTCTTTTACTGAAAGCGATATATACACATGCACCCTTAATAGCCAAGATTTGGAAACAGCCTAAGTGCCTGTTGACAGATGATCAGATAAAGAAGAAGTGGCATATATACATAATGGACTCCTTCTCAAGTTGTAGAAGAAAGATGAAATCCTGACATTTGAAACAACATGGATGGACCCAGAGTATATTACATTTAATGAAATAAGTCAGTTGGAGAAAGACAAACACTGTACGACTTTACTAATGTGGCACATAAAGAAGTACAATAAATGAATTAAATAAAATTGAAATAAAGTATTAAGACAAAATTATGGATACTATAAGAGCAGGGGATGGGTAAATCAGGCAAAAGGGGCCAATTGTATGGTAAAGGATAGAACTGAACTTTTAGTGGTAAACTTAATGCAGTATATACATTAGTTGATTTACTAATGATGCACTCTTGAAATTTATATAATGTTATAATGTGATGTTATTTCACTAGAATGTTTAGAAATGATTAAAAAATAAAAAATTTAAAAAAACTTAAGTCATCCACAAAGACTTCAAAAAATGACATTATTAGCACAGAATTAAAATTTATTGACTATTTTTTGAAAAGACAGTATCAAAATATAATAAAAAAGAGATCATAAAAATGATTAGGAATATTTTTAAATGATCCAAATAGAATTTCCATAAGTGAAAAAAAAATCAAGTAATTGCAATTAGAAACTGCAGATATGGCTGAAATGAGATTGAACAAACTAGAAGACTGATTGAAATAAAATGCTACAATGCAACACAGAGACAAGGAGAAATATAAAAGATAGGTAACAGGGAAAGAGGCTGGAAGGACATAGCATTTTTTTTTTTTTTGTCATTCCAGTAGGAGATAATAGAGAGATGGGGAGAAAAAATATTCCATAAGAAAATGATAAAATTTCCAGAATAGATGAAAGAATCCAATCTTAAGAATCACTTTGAAGAAATCCAATCCAGGTGCCTATCTGTGAAATTGCAGAATTCCTATGACACAAAGGAGAACATAAAGCAGCCAGGAAAGACCGGCACTCTCTAGAGATAAAACTAGATTGAAAAAGTTACCTCCATACCCTCAGTGGGAATCATAAAAAAGAGCAGTATCTTGAAGGTGTCTGAGAAACTATAGATCTACAAATCTATTGTCAAAAGAATATTAAGACTATGGGCAAAATGAGGGTATTAGACATAAACACAGTATTTAGGATGTACAGACTGACAAAGGAAGGTATGAGATGAAAGTTAAAAATTTGAATAACTAAGATAGTAAACATATTTGTAATAGTGGTAATACTAAATTATTAAAATTTAAACATACAGAGTTAAACAAGAAAGAAATTTGGGGGACTTATAGCATACCCAAAAGAAAAAAATTAAAAATGGATTTGAAAGTATGAAAGTTTTAATAATTGTTTTATTTTCTGATATACACTACAATCCTTTCAGAGAAAAGGTTGATAAAATACAGGAGGCCTAGATATTAATACGCTTTTTTCCATTTTTACATAGGTTGAGAACACTTGTATGGCCTCCTACCTAGGAATACAAGTCTTCCTCCATAATTTTGGACTCTTCAAAGGGACAGAGACTATGTGACACATATATATTCCAGGAGAGTATTTTTTAAGAACATAAGCAGAAAGAGACATCAATTTTATGATTCCCCCCTCCCATATTTTCAGATGTTTATTTCTCATTAACACTATTCAATCACAGCTAAGAGACATACTGGAATGCTTAAAACATAAATGTCATAAAAGAAGATCAGAAATTAGTGGTTTGGGTTTTCTTATAATAACCATAATTACAGGTTATCACTGACCATGTAATAATATGTTGATTTTTGTGTGATTAAAGGGAAATTGAGATTTAGAGAAAGTTTAAATATCTTAAAATTTTAAGGGAGGTGTTATTTATATCTTAATGCAAAACTGCATCTTTCATTACTGGGTGATTTAACTCTGCCTATTAACATTTGATCTTTGACTGACTAGCTATTCTGTTATCTATGAAATGCAGGGCTTAATTTATAAAGAGTATCTGATATGCAGACCTCTAGAAGAAAAGAATAAATTTACTGATATCTTCATCAAGGATTGCTCACATCTTTGCAGATAGATTCTGTGTACTAGAACATTCTACAATTTAAAACCTAAATTGTAGGTTTGAAAATGTGGCTTTTTTAATCCTTGATTATCCTCCTAGCATGGTTGTTAAGCTTAGGAAATTTATTATAGCAATCTCTCTATACGCAGTGTTATCACAGGATTTCAAAAATGAAATCAGAGTTGATTTTTTTTCCCTCAGCAATTTTATATATAATTAGTAGTAAATTTAAGAAATGTCAAATTAATCAGCTTGATTTTCAGCCTTCAGTAAGGTTCCCTCCCTTTTTTTGCCTGCCATTTCCCATGATTTAGTGTGAATTTTATGCAATAAAAAAATTGACAGTTAAATTAAATATTTAGATTAAGGCCCATTTCTAACAAGATGATGAGAAAAATTCTATATGATTCCTAAATAAAGGACCAGAAATCCTGCCAATTGCAATCACAAGGATGAACCTGGCAGACATTATGTTCTATGAAATAAAGAGAAAAAGGACAAACATTGCATGATTCCACTTATGTGATGAATCTAAAACAGAGTAGAATCTGTAAAATTGAATCTATAAGAGTAGAATTTATAAGGTGAATCTTTAAGAGTAGAATGGTGATTGCTAGGGACTAACGGGAGGGACTTCTCTTATGCAAGCTAAGTAGCTAGTAATACAATATTGCATACTTAAAGTTTTGCTAAGATGGTTGATCCTATGGTTAAGTGTTCTAATAATAAAGAATAGGAGGAGGAGGGAGAGGAGGAGAAAAAGCAGCAGCAGATATCCAGTGGGGGGCAGAGGACACCTCTGGACGTGACAGTACATTTCTGGTGAAGATTCTGGTGATGATTTCATGGGTATTTGTATACATGAAATATTTACAGCTTTGTGCGTGTTAAAAAAAAAAGCATTAATTGGGAAAGAGATGCATGAAAGTGGCAATGAGTCGTATTTTTAAATATATTAAAAGATTTGTAAAGAGCAAAAAGAAAGTGGAAGTATCCTAATATACCCATTTAGAATTGGAATCATAGAAGAGAATTGATAACACAAGGGTGGTGCTACACTAACACATTTATCCTAAAGGGTCTCTATAAAATTTATGAGAAAATAATTGAAAGCAAATTCAATGACAAAATAAACTGTTAAATTATTAGCCTGCAGGCAGCATAAAAGCTGAGGGAATATAATAGTTTGTATAGCCAGCAGTAAAAGGGCAAAAATGTAAATAAAAAGGGAAGAGCAAAAACACATGGATTTACCAGGATTTGAAAAATATAGTTTAAGATGCCAATATCAAAAAATAAAAACCTAAGAGGGGACTAAAATATTGCAAGCAATTTCCAAAGATGAGAAAGGAAAGAAATGTTAGGAAAAAGTAACTGACAAACACGCAGACAAAGAATTAGAAAAACATTAATTTTCTTGTGTGACAAATGTTACAACACTGAGAACTGAATATAGGAAAGGATTCAAAGATTGGGAAAAGTAGGAATGAAGACAGAGTCCCTTTAAGGAGAATGTTATGAAAGCATTTGTGAACTCTGAAGTGTACCACTTAATCAAGGAAACTAAAATGTGATTTATCCTTCAAATACAGGACAATAAAATACTTGGTTTCTCGAATGTGTCAAATCAGTAAAATTCAAAATTTAAAAGTGGTGATAACTCTGAGGATGCAATTAAAAAATCTGGGATATTAGCAGAAAAATACTAACTCACATACCCTCTAATACATGTGCTGCATTTTTCTGATTTAAATAGTACATGTTAATTGTAGAAAACTAGAAAAAATTTAAAAACAAATCATCTCATGTGTCACCAGAAATACTTTAGTATGTGTATGTATATATAATTTACAATATTCTATATGCAGAATAACAAAGGTGAATAACACATGGCAATAATATATTGTAAATAGGTAATATATGGTAATAATTTGATAGAAGTGATAAAACTTCCTATGGGTCTATGGAATACAAACAGAGGCAGGTACCAACCTTCTTTCTCCTTTCATAATTTCAAATTTGCTTGGTGCACTATGTTTAACTCTTAAATGAAATATTAGACAAACCTCATAGCTATTCAAGTCACTGTTAGATTACACAAAAGTCTCTTCTAGTCTATTAATCATGTATCTTCATCCCATATCACTGAAAAATCCTTGCTTTAATTTAATTAATGAGTCTCTTCTCATCCAGCTCAAACCTGCAGCAGGCTAGAAGCTTGTGGTACAGGAGTGGTGTTTGTTCAATTCTATTTCTTTACTTTAGTTGTTCTTTTAGCTGACATTTTGGGGCAATGCCAGGTTGAACTCACAGGTTTTCTTTCATGGGTTCCCTTGGATATTCCTTAGATATCTTCTGCTGGGGTCTTAATGCCTATTGCAGATCCATTAATCTGGCATTTCCTTTACTCCTGATGGCTGCAAACAAGTTTCACTTTAGCCTCTGGGCTTCCATTAGCTCATTACTAAGTTGAGATCATGTTTTGGCCTCCATAAGATTCTGTTAGTCAGAGTCCCTGTTGAGATGAATCTGAACTTTTCAAGGTGACAACAGCTAGACCAAAGTAAATATGCACCATTGTCTCTGTTTATGGAAGCAGAGTCACTAGTAACCTGGACATCTTTCTCTTTTCCTGTCAATTGCCTATAACCTCTAGGTTTCAGATTTCTCAGATGGGAGACATTCGTTTGTCTTTCACATGATAAAAGACATTTCATTCACTCAGAGTGTTTCTCCTGAAGTTTGCTTAATAGGATTTATTAGAAAGGAATTTTCTAAAACTAAAAATGCAGTATCTGAAATAAAAATTCACTAGATAGGTATAACAGTAGAATGGCGATGACGAAAGAGGCAAAAAATGCTAAGAGAAAACAATAAAAGCTATCCGATCTGAAGAACAGAGTGAAAATGATGCCCCTTAAGTCAGAGTTTCTGAGACCTATGGACAATAACAAATGGTCTACTGTATGTGTAATTGGAGTCTCAGAACTCAGAAGAAAAAAAAAAAGAGAATGCAGTAAAAACTATTTGAAGAAATGTTTGAAATTTTCCCAAATTTATCAGAAGACATATATTACAGACTCAATAAATCTAGTAAGCCCCAATCAAGACACATAAAAAGGAAACCTCACTAAGGTGCATTATTGTGAAACTGTTGGCACTTCAATCTTAGAAAAATCCTTGAAGTAGCAGGAAAAAGGACAAATTATATATGGGGAAATAACAATTCCCATAAAGTTTTTAGTGGAAAACAAGGAGATTATTCCTAAGAGATGGGTATTTTTCTTAGACAATAATCATAAATGAAAACACTGACAAATTAGACTTGCTGAGAAATGAAAAGAACAAACCAAAGACGTGGAAAAAATACATGTATCTGACAAAAGACCTATTTTCACTATATAAAGCACTTCTATAATTTCATAAAACAACTCAATAAAAATGGAAAAATATTCCTGCAGACATTTCACAAGGGTAGACATAACAGTCAACTTATCATCCTTATCACCCTTAGTCATAAAATAAATGCCAATTGAAAAACCAATGAGAT
The DNA here is from genome assembly GCF_014898055.3 of Talpa occidentalis. Taxonomy (NCBI): domain Eukaryota; kingdom Metazoa; phylum Chordata; class Mammalia; order Eulipotyphla; family Talpidae; genus Talpa; species Talpa occidentalis. The sequence goes on along the minus strand of NW_023603184.1, from coordinate 133,718,299 downwards.
GCAATACACACCCATTAGAATGGCTAAAACGAAAAGGACTGACAATGCTAAATGTTGGGCGGGGGGGGGCACCAAATGTAACTATCATACATTGTTGGTGAGAATAGACAAGAATATACACAATTCTCCTTCTATGAATTTATTTCAATGAAAGGTAAATATATGCCCACAGAATATGTTTCACAAGAAAATTCATAACAACTTTACTCATAATAGCCAAAAGTTAGAAAAGACCCAGGTGCCCATCAATAGAATGACAAACAGATCATAATATACTCATACAACACATTCAGAAATAAAAAGACATAAGCCACTGATATCTGCAACTACATGGGTTGATCTCAATTGCTGAGTGAAAGAAACCTTACGCAAAAGATGACACACTGTATGATTCTGTTTATGTGAAGACCTGTTAGGCAAACAATCTATGGATTATCTACATAAATATAATCATATCTACTGTAAATGAGGATAATTTTATTTATTTTCCAGTTCTTTTCATTTTGCTTATTTTTCTTCCAAAGAAATGGAAGGAGGAAATCAAAAGATTTGATCACTTGTTTGACATATGGTTTGACTTACAGGAGTCTGCTCCCATGTGGGTAGCAGAAACAGCAAAGTACTAAGGGAATGGGAGGCAGGTGATAGTCTGAAGGGGTGTGGAAGATGTGTCTGGTATTGCTGTCAACTTTCCCCTACTTGATGTATGTATTACACAATTGTTATCAGAAGGCCAACACAGATTTGAGTTTGGGTCTCTGCGCATTTATGTCTATATACATATTCTCAAATACGTATAGGAAAGCAAAGGACCAAGACTATTTATGATGATATTGAATAATAATAAAGTGGTAGGGCTTCCAATATCAACACTTAAACACTTGAGTTATAATAATTAGGATTGTGTTCAATTAGCACAGTATACATAAACAGATGATGTGAAATGTAAATCTAATCATAGAGAAAAAACATAAAACTTCTGAAAGACAAAATAGGAAAATATCTTCATAACCTTGGAATAAACAAAGATTTCTAAACAAGAAACAAAGCACTAAATCAGTTGTATAAGACTGATAAATTCAACTATCTGCTCACTGAGAATAAAAAAAAATCTGCTCAATAAGAATAAAGAAATGTAAAAATAATAAGAAAACAACAAGTAACTATCCCAATTCTGAATGACTGTATAACTGCTCTAAATCTTAAAGGTTTAAAATAACAATCATTTCATTTTAAATATCTTGATGCTGGTGGATCAGGAATTTGGGCAGGGTGTGGCTAAGTAATTCGGCCCCAGGAGGTATCAACAGTCAGTTGGAGGTACTGGCTAGCAGATGAAACTTCGTACACTTCTGCCCTCTGGCTAGGGATGGTTCCAAGGCTGGGCCTGACTGTGATGGGGCACTGATGCGTGGCTTCTCCAGCTTGGTATATCTGAGGCTATGTAGGCTTAATATGTGGTACTTCGGGACTTAAAAGTGAATTTTTCAGCAAGTGAAGAAGCAGCTTTCTGTCCTTTTATGACAAATCCTGGGAACCAAGCACTGGTTGTGCCTGTACTGTAGCGCTCATTGCAGTCACGGGCACTCCAGGGTAGAAGAGGAATCTGACCCAGTCACTTGACTAAAGGAATGTCCAGGATCTAGTGACCATAATTAAAAACCTCTAGAGTCCACTCTCTGGTCCCAAATCATTTCCTTGCACATGAAAAATGCCCCCATTCCCTTTAAAGAATCTTGCTCCCCAAAACTTCATTCCAGTATGACTTTTGATTGTCTCCCAATCATCATCTGAATCATACCTGTGTGTGAAAGATGTTTTGCAGGTTCAGGTTCTAGGGTACCATGCTTCTCCATCTGATACCCTGTGACCAAATAAATAACTCATCTGGCCACCCTCTCCCTACAACTGACTCAGAGAGGTGGGAGATGTAAGGCATGAGAAGTCACTGGTCCTTAGTGATCCTGAAATTCAGCAGAACATATGTTGCCAGTTCCTTGCTTAGGGGCAGACTTGTCTCTTTGGAAATGATTCCCCAGGGCTCTTCTCTTTGCCTCCTGGGGTCTTGCTTTTTCCCTCTGAGTCCTTTTTTTTTTCCCCCCATAGAAATACCTTAAGTTTGCAGCTGAGCTTTTTTTAGCCTGCTTCCTGTCCACAAATGTTTGGGGTTCAAATGCCTCTTTTCATTTTGAGTTGTGTTATCCCACCCAGTGCAAGCTAATATTATTCCTTTGGGCTGCTTATCTATTGTAAGCTACTCCTTTAGACAAAAAAGGCTCATGACCCTTTGAGAGTAAACCCTTTCTATCCAGGGCTCATTGTGACAATAACTTTAAAATATTATCTGCAGAAACACTATGGGCTAGCAGAAAGGGTCTAAAGCACACCCTTAACATTATTAGAGAGTTTTTTTGTTTGTTTAACTGAGAAGGTTTATGAAGTACTAGATTAAATCTTGCTGAGGTTTTAACAAAGAATCTTACTGTCACACCTGAGTTTCCAAAAGCAATGTTTTCATGAGCAGTGCCCAGGATTTAACTTGACTTTGCACTATTTTTTTTAATTTTAGGGATATTTTTTGAATGTAAAGACTATTAATGAACCTTTATATTTTCTTCAAATTCTACTAAAAATTGAACTGTTCATTGTCTAGTACATTTATCTAGATTTCTCTCATTACACATTTTGTTACAGGAGGTATGAATAAGTCAGGCTGCATATGCAACCCTCTGCCCAGAGCTTCTTCAGCTTACTTGATATGTTTCCCATTTATCATGTTTTCACAGGCAAAAGTATTGTCAAATTTCCCACAGTTACATAACCAGGATCCCCATTCTTCTAGCTCCAATACTAGTTTCCTCATTTTCTTTTTAGTCTTCACCAATAGCTTCCTCAAGGCTGTTAGCCATTGCCAAACTCAATGCCACATTTTTTAGTTTTATTATGATACCATCTTAATTTCAGGTAACAAGTTCTATTTCAGTTATCAATTGCTGCATGAAAACCTAACTTAAAACTTAATGACTTAAAAATAACTACCATTTCATTGCAAGTCATTATGTAAAAAGTCAGGTCTACAAGCAGGATTTAGCTATATGATTTTTCTGTTTCAAGAGGTGTCAATGAAAGTCATTCAATGATATCAAGTGGAGAATGAGGTAGTCTTGAGGGTCCAGAGCAGCTTCAGTCATATGTCTGGTGCCTTGTGGATAACACCTGAAAGAATGGGCTCACCTGTTGCCCAGAATGCTTACATATGGTACCTTTAGGACTGCAGTCTCAAGATAGTTGGATATTGTATCTTATGGCTTAGGGCTCCAGAAGGAAGTTTTCTGGAGAATGATTCATTGGAATCATCATGGTCTTTTATGACCTAGCCTCAGATCAACAGCATTACTTCATCACTCTGTTATTAAGAAATCATTAACCTGTACTGATTCAAGAAAAGGAGACACAGACCCATCTTCAAGTAGGAGGAACATCTAATAATTTGTGGTCATGATTTATAATGACTACAAAATCCAAAATATATAAGAGACTTAAGCCAGATACTTATCATAAAAGATAATACCAAGACAAATATTTGAAATATTGCTCAGTCTCATTTGTTATCAGATAAATGAAAATTCAAAACATAATGAAATACTCCTACATCACCACTGGAATGACTGAAACTTAAAAGATTGACAAGAACTGTTTGAAACAGTTTATGTGGGAACTCACATAAACTTCTAGAGGGAGTATGTTCGGCACAACTACTTTGAACAAATCTTTGATATCAATTATTAAAGTTGAAAATATAAAAACTATGGCATAGTATTTCATACCTAATCATACCCAGCAGAGTTATGTGTATATACTTCCTGGAAGTTTGCACATGAATATTCAAAGCAGCATTATTTCTAAGAGGCTAAACCTGGAAACAACTCAAATGCTAGTCAAAAATACAATGGATAAATAATTTGTAGCATATTTATATAATGGGACTCTGCATAGCAATGCACTTAATGAACTATTGGTCAATGGTTTTAAAAAAAGTTCACTCAGATGTGTTGTTGAACATTAAGAAGCTGGCTACAGAATACATACTGTATGATTTTTATTTGTGTACAGTTCAATAACAGGGAGAGCTAATGTATGGTGTTTAAGGATGTCCAGAGGGCCATGGGGTGTGGTCTAGTCTTAAGTCACTACTGAGTTATCTTCAGAGAGAACTCAAGTCAGTTGTAGTGCCATGAGAGGCATGATCTACTGGAGGAGCCATCAGAGTTCAGTAGGGAGACCCAATAACAGCAAATTTGATGGAGCAATTTGGTGTTTGGGGAGCTATGGATCCTGAGGGAAGTTGGAAACTGCCAGTTCTCCCTAAAGCCTAAAAGGCCAAGGGATCAGGATAGTGGTTACCTCTGTGGATGACAGAACAGAAAGGAACTGAAAGAGGGCTTGTGAGGTATTGACAACGTTCTATTCTTGGCCCTGGGTAGTGGGTTCAGGGGTATGGTGACCTTTGTGATTTACCGTACTTCACATTTAAAGAGTATGTGTGGATTTGTACATTTTATGTAAGTTACATTATTTTAACACAGCATATAGAAGAAAAAGTGACAGTTAAGACTGTACGTAGAAAGTTAAACCTAGGCAAGAGATAACCAGAATCTGAATTAAGGAAAAAGCAGTAGGAAAGGAGGCAAAAGGAAAGATGAGAATCTCATGGGAGTTGGGAGAGTTGCTAATCCCTAAAACAGAATGGGAATTATCACACACAAGAAATCAGAAGGATCTGCAGCTGTACTCAACACAGGGACAATAGCAGTAACAGCCCATAGCGCAGGCAAATGGCACATCAACCTCAACAAAGTCTGCCAAAAAACTGTTGACACTCAATTGTGAAAGTAAGGGGCATCTATGACTCCATTCCTGCAAGTATTAGGAAAACTGGGTTCTGGAAGTAGAACCAGATTACCGAGTTCGTTAGCAGAAGAAGACTACTGATCTACTATTCCATTAGACTTTAAGTTTACTATGATGGTCTAAAAAAATAGTATGAATAGGCATGTGAAAAATTGATGTCAATGAATGACTAGAAAGAAAAAAATAACTCACTTGAACTGAAGTTCAAGGGAATAGCTTAAATATGGGTAAATTAATCTCTCAAGTTACTAAAACAAAGGGAAATGATTTATGTGAGTTGAGGGGCAAGATCAGCTGGACTTGGTTCAGGATTTTGACTCTCTTTGACAGGGATGATATCCGAGGATAGTCTGTTTTGAAACTGCAAGCAAGTTTTCAGTGGCTTAGCTTTGCATGTACTTCAGCAGCAAAGAACAGTCATGCATGTAGATATAGCTAATAATAAATTCCCATGTTATAAACCATACATGAATTGTCACTTGTATGACACTTTAGACAAGATCATCTTTTTAAAAAATGATTCAAGTTTAACCTTGATCTCCATTTCTTATTAAAAATGAGAGAAAGAGTGATCTTTAAAAATACTGACCTTGCTTCTGGCTATTATAAAAAGCATGCAACCATATTGAATAAAGTAGATTTTCAAAAGACCCTGTCAAAAGTTCATAGCACAGTAGTAAAAATGATAATTTCTCCAAGCAATTCATATCTATTAAAAAAAGCAGTGTTTCTATACTCAATGAAGTCTTTTGATTTTTTTTAAAGCTTTAAAAAGCAGAGTCAAGTTGAAACTTCCACAGTATTAAGAGAGCCAGTTTTTATTTCAAATATTTCAAAGGTATGAAATTCTGATTTTTAAAAAGTTAAACAATTGAGAAGACTTTGACTTTATTAAGTGTTATCTCCTCTACACTCGAAAGTCAAGTTTTGAAGTCATTCAAATTCACAGCATCTACACATATCTCCTTTTAAAATATATACTGATACTCTCTTGCATGTACAACAATCTTTTCAGTAAATGGTACTTGATGATAAATGTGCTGTTAATGAAAGTGTATAGGTAAGAAAAAAGGAAATGGAAACCCACTATTATTAAGAGAAAGAAAATCCATCTATTCTTTATAGGTCACCTGCATATGATCATTAAGATATTACGAATATGGGCCTCCCTGGTGGTGCAAGGGGTTGAGCACAGCGCTGTGAAGTTGTCCACTACCCACATGGCGAAGCAGACCTCTCCTAGATTGCCCACCACTCCCCTCAGCAGTGTATTTCAGTCAGTCTGCCTGTTCTGTTCCATGCACTGCCTCTGGCGAATCCTCTCACTCCCCTGCACCTCTGGCCTGGACCCCAATTCTTGTGTGCATAAATAAATAAATCTTTAAAACAAAAGATACTATGAATACACTCAGCTCATTGTCATTGCTGGGTTCTTTCTCTCTTGTTATTCTGTCCTATTCAAACTCAGCAAGCCAGATCAGAAATTTTATTAATTATGCTCAAAACTATTATATTGGGAGTTACATAGGTATTTGTTTTATTTGAAATTTGGAAGTTAATTTAGAGGGCATTCTGAAGTAGCAACTAGATTACTAAATAGAAAGAGCTTTTAATTTTTGCTGAAATTGAATACCCCATTGTATCTAAGTGTATCTAGTTGACCTAGACCAGTAGGTTCCATAACCTACTGAGAATAATAGTGTAACTACTGACATACATGATACCAATTAGAACAAAATAAAAAGACAAAAATCAATGTTTTTTCATATTTTCAAAGAACTCACTGTAAAAAAAAATAGTTCCTTTATAGCAGCATCAATACTACTAGAAATAAATTGAACCAAGGAGATAAAAATATCTGTATATTGCTGATTACAAGATATTTCTTTGAATCAATGGAAAGATATCACATGTTTATGAAGAATTAATACTGTTAATGTCCATATTACCCAAAGCCATCTACAGCAACTCCTATCAAAATTCCAATGGCATTTTCAAAAATATAAAAAAATCCTAACATTTGCATGGAACAACAAAAGATCCTGAATAGTCAAAATAATCCTGAGACAGGAGAACAATGTTGGAGATATCACACTTCTTTATTTCAAGCTTTCTTATAAAGTTATGACAATCAAAACTGGCCAAAAAATCAAACAAACAAAAACCCAAAATACAAAATAACCTAGACACATACACCAAGAGAACAGAATGGAAAACCCTTAAATCCACACTTACATGGGGAAAGGATATTCTCTTCAACAAATGATGTTAGGAAAACTATTCATATGCAAAAGAATAAACTAGGATGCCTATGTTACACCATACACAAAAATTAATTTAATTAAAAATTACCTCAGAATGTAGAGTTACATTACATATTAAAGACTTAAATGTGCAAGACACAAAATTATAAAACTACTAGAAGAAAAAAAAGGAAAGATCTCCTTGCCATCAGTCCTGGCAATGATTTTTTGGATGTAACAACAAAAGTTCAATCTAGCTCTCCTGCTAGATTGTATTTCTCAGCATGTTGCTAAGAAAAAAAAATGCACTGAAGGTAAACTTTTTCTTATGTTAGGTTAAAACTAAGCTGGCTATTCGATTCTATAGTAAAGATTATTTCCTCTCAACTTAAAAAAAAAAAGTACTCATTTTTCTCCCAGAATCTGGGATTTCTGATAAACAAGACTCTTATCTGATCCATATTCCTTTGCAGGTGACTTTTTTGCTTTAATCTCCGAAGTTTAGAATTTTTTTTCCCCCATACAATTTTCTCTTGATACTACTTGAAAATTTGTAATTTAACTGTATATGTGTTATTCACTCATTGTGCTGGATTTTCAGAAATCCCTGAATGTAAAGACTGGGGTCTTCAATTGTGGGGTATTTTCTATCACTTGTTATTTTCCTCTGTTTGTTCTTTTTAGGGCTGTTGAACATACACCTCTTGGGTTAACACTTGATGCCTCTCCCTCCACACCCACCACTTTTGGGGAGATTTTCAAGTATTTTTCAGTCTTTGTGCTCAATTTTTTAATTTTTAGCACTCAGTTTTCAACCTTTTGGAAAAAGTTCTTTTTGCTCCCTTTTGGTGGAATTATGCTCATTTTTTCTTTTTGGGGGGATATCATACTCTCACAAATTATTCTGAGTACTTAAGAACTTTTTTACTATTTCTTTCTGTTCCCCCAATGATCTCCATCCTCCAAAACCTACCAGGATTAGGTTTATTATCTTGATATTTCTCTTTCATTTTATTGGTTCTCTTACACCTAGATGTGTTCCTTCATACATCTTTAATATTGAGCAAGATGGACTGATTGATTTTACTTGGCAGCCAGGTAAGAAAAACTGTTTTCAAAGTAGATGAAGACCAGTGTGGCAGTGCAGGTGTGGAATGAGCACAAAGGACTAAGTAACATACCAGTCCTGCTGGGGCAAGACCATGCATGCACTTCCCTCATTGCCCACTGTGCTTTGGATACACACAGCAATCTAGCAGGGCAAACTGAAATATTTATATTCTAAGAATGCTTGCAATATTTCACATAAATTTGAAAACTGCTCTATTGCATTATGTAATATTTATTATGTTCTGATTCATTTAAGATTCCATAAATTCTTTAAAAAAGAAATGTGATCTCTATGTACTGTGCATCTCTCTAGGAACTGTGAACTAGGATTTTAAAAGTTGGCAACGTGAAAAAAATGGATGGTGTTGGGGCAGGTAAAAGGGAGAAAATAGAAAACACAGATATTGGCTTCTGGCCCTTATTCCTGCCACAGTTCTAAAACCCTGCATGATAGGAGCACTGGGAACATCTTTCATTCTAATTATTTGGCGTTTTACTCTGGTTCCTAATAAAGAATTTCTATATCTCTTGGCATTTCCTGGGTAACCACAGTGTCTCCTGATCTAATGAGATAACTCTGGGTGGGCTCCTCAGGGAGAAAGGGTCGCCAGAAAGACCACGCCATGATTGACTTGGAATTTCTGACCCATTCCCCAGTCTCTAGAAAGAGGAGAAAGTGGAAGAGTTATTGATCAATCATCCATATGTGATAAAGCCTCCGTAAAAATCCAGAAGTTTGAGATGCAAATAGTTTCTGAAATGCTGTGCCTGTGGAGGTGCTGGAACCCTGTACTACTTCCCACCCACCTCACCCTGTGCCTCTCCCATCTGAATACTTATCAGTATTATCAGATCCTTTTATGACAAACTAGTAAAAGTTAAGAAATTTTTTTTTCTTTGAGTTCTTTAAGTCATTAACAAATTAATCAAACCAGAAGAGGGGGTCATGGATACTTTGAATTTATAGCCTGTCAGTCAGAAGCACAGGTGACAAACTTGACTCGCAATTGGCATCTGAAGGAAGGGGGTGATCAGTCCTGTGGGACTGAACAGTTTACCTGAGGGATCTATTGTTATCTTCAGGCAGATAGCATTGGAATTTAGTTAGACCTTAGAAGGCCCCATTGGTGTCATGGAATTGCTTGGTGTGAAAAAAAAAAAAAAACCTGTATATCACAAATGCTGAATGATAAATATGAGAAGAGAACCACATAGGAATTTGTGCATATATGTACCTTTCCAAATACTGGGAACAGAAGTGAGAGGTGGAACAAAGAATGAGTGTGGGCCTGCCTTCAGAGAAAGCTAAGGAACAGAGTTCCAAGGATACCCATGACTGACTTAATTACTCATGTTTCTTACTCTCTCAGCTTCTTGTTTTTTTTCTCTAAGCTTTCCATCCTTTATGTACAGAATGTGTTAGTTTTCTACTGCTGTGTAACAAATTATATACACTTAGTGGCTTCAGATAATACCTTGCTGCTTCTATGGTCAGGAGCCCAGTGAATGAAGACTTGTTGAGGGCCCCACATGATTGCAGGGAAGGTGTTTATCAAGCTTCCATCTCACTGAAGGCTTGCAGGGTTCCCCCAGTCTCAATCAATGGGTTGCCAACTTCTGTTCCCTATGGTTGCAGGACAGAACCAGGGACTAGTACTACCTTCTAGAGAGCACCCACTGTTATTTGCCACATGGCCCTCTACAACATGGCAGCTGCTCTTTCAAGGCCAGCAGCAGAACACTTAGCTATTCTGTATCTCTGACTTCCTGTCTCTAATATTTAGACCCAGATGTAAAGGGCTCATGTGATCAGGTCACCCCAACCAGATAACTTTCTTTTAGACTAGCGCAATGCCAGTAACTAAATTGCATCTACAAAATTCATTTCACCATTGATATCCCATTATGATCACAAGTTCTGTCCACACTCCAGAGGAATTAAAGAAGTATCATCGTATATCATCTTAGAATTCTGCCAACTGCACAGATATAAATTAAAGAACATTGCTAATCAATCAGGGAAATGTAATAAAAACCAGAATGAGATCACTTTACACCTGTTAGGATGGCTATTACAAAAATAAAGATAAATGTTGACCAGGTTGTGGAGAAAAGAAACCCATACACAGGGCCTCCCTGGTGGTACAAGGGGTTAAGTGTCAGTACTATGAAGCAATTCGCAGCTATTGCAACATGAATTTGCTCCCCAGCCAAGGAAGTGACCCACATGGCATAGCAGGCCTCTCCTGATCACCCAATACTCCTCTCAGCAGTGCATTTCAGTTAGTCTCCCTGTTCTGTTCCCTACTCTGTCTCTGGTGAATCCTCTCACCTCCTGCACCTCTGGCCTGGACCTCAGCTCTTGCATGGATAAATGAAAACTTAAAAAAAAAAAAAAAAAGAAACCCATACACAGTGCTGATTGGATTGTAATGGTGTATCCACCATGGAAAACAGTATGGAGGTTGCCAAAAAAAAATCTTAAAAAAATGTACTACTACTACACGATCCACCAATTCTATTTCTGGGCACATATCCAATAGAACTGAAATCAAGATCTCCAGGTATCTGCACTCCCATGGTCACTGCAGTCTTATTCACACTAGTCAAGATAGATATGGAATCTAAATGTCTATGGGTGGACAAAGAAAATGCAGTACATGCATATAATGGAATACTTTCAGTCATAGAAATGAAATCCTATCATTGATCACACCATGGTTGACCCGGAGGGCATTATAAGTGAAATAAGTCAGAAACCTAAGGACAAATATTATATACTATTTACATGAAGAATCTAAAATTGTCAAAAATTCAGAATCAGAGAACAGAATGGCAGTTGCCAGGGATTGGGTTGGGGGTGTGTGTGGAGGGAAGGACAGGAAGTATTTAAGGAGTCAAAGGTTCAAAGTTTCAGTTATACAGATGAATAAGTCCTAAAGATCTCTGACTAGCATAGTGTCTATAATTAACAATGTTAAGTGTTCTTATCACACACAAATGAATTGAGTAGGAGATTCTAAGAGGTGATGGATATGACACATGGTAGTCATAGATGCATGGCAGTTTCCAAACTCATCAAGTTATATATATATATTAAACATACATTTTTGCACGTCAATCATCTAAATAAAGTGGCTTAAAAAAATCAAGGTCATATTTAAACAATGGAGTGTCAATTCCTAAAATGGAATTACCCGTGTTCAGAAATTTATTTTGTGTGAAATGATAGGTAAGTTAGATATTAGCAAGAGCCAATAAACATATTTGACTATCCTCAAGTTGAAATATATGCTTGGCTAAAATATAGATGGTAAGAAATTTTTTCCAAAAGACCTCAGGATCTTATCAGACATTCCCCAGAATGGTTAGACTGTCTTGAGAGACATTAAATTATGATGCTAAACTACATTATTTTGGTTTAATCAAGAGATCCCATCCTATCTTAATCCTATACACATAACATTTAAAATTAGTCATTTCATGGTGCTTGGAAAACTGGACCACCACATGCAAAAAAAAAGAAACTAGACCACTACCTCTCACCGTGCACAAAAATCAACTCAAAATGGATAAAAGAACTGGACATAAGACATGAAACCATAAAATATATAGAAGAAAGTATAGGTAAAACACTACAAGACATACATCTCAAAAACATATTTAAAGACTCAACACCCAAGCAAAGAAAGTCAAGGAAAAGATAAACACCTGGGATTACATCAAACTGAAAAGCTTCTGTACAGCAAAGGAGTCATTAACCAAAACAAAGAGACACCCCACTGATTGGGAAAGAAATCTTTGTACTCCATACAACTGATAAGAGACTGATGACAAAAATATACAAAGAACTCACAGGAATCCACAAATACAAAATAAACAATCCAGTCAAGAAATGGGCAAAAGAACTCAAAAGACATTTATCCAAAGAGGAAATGCAAATAGCCAACAGGCAAATGAAAAAATGTTCAACATCCCTTATCTTCAGGGAAATGCAAATCAAAACCACACTGAGATACCACCTTACACCAGTAAGAATGGCACATATCAAAAAAAACTAGCAACAACAATATTGGCGAGGAGGTAAAAAAGGAACACTCCTACATTGCTGGTGGGAGTGCAAACTGGCCCAACCACTATGGAAAGCTGTCTGGAGGTTCCTCTGTCTACTAAAAATGGAGCTGCCATATGATCTGGCAATTCCACTCCTAGGGATCTACCCAAAGGACACAAAAATATTCATTCAAAAGAACACCTGTACACCTATGTTCATTGTAGCACTATTTACAATAGGTAAATAGTGGAAAACAACTCAAAAACCCAAAAATAGATGACTGGATCAAGAAGATGTGGCACATATACACAATGGAATATTATTCAGCAATCAAAAAAGATAAACTCATGCCATTTGCAGCAACATGGATGGAGCTAGAAGGAATTATGCTCAGTGAAATAAGTCAGAAGGAAAAAGAAAAATATTGGATGGTTTCACTTATAGTAGGAATATAGGGGAACCCAATAAGACATCAGTATAAAAAATTAATAATAGTACAAAACACAACAAAGCAAAAACAGACAATTATAAATCAGAGACACACTGCAGGGGAGGAGGAGGGAGAGGGATCAGAGGGAGGGTTAATTTTTAAGTTTGGCTTTATCTGTTCCTATAATTAGTTGCTCTATATGCCACATACAAGTGCCACATCTAGTATTTGTCTTTTGTCTTCTGACTTATTTCACTTATGATCCTCTCTAGCTCCATGCATGTTGCTGTGAATGTCATGAGTTTGCCTTTTGATCCACTGTGTATAAACACCATATTTTCTTGATCCACTCATCCTGGGTTTTTTTTTTTTTTTGTGTGTGTGTGTGGTTAGGTTTTTTCAATAGTTTGGCTATTGTAAATAGTGCTGCTATAAACATGGGCGTGCCAAGTTTCCCTTCTAATTAGTGTTTTTGTGTTCTTTAGGTAGATTCTTAGGAGTGGAATTGCTGGGTTATTTTTCATCTTTTTATAATTTGGGGGTTATATTTTTACTCCTCTATATGTGAACATGTTGCACTTACCCTCCACTTATGCCACTGCCTTTTCTACTTCCCCTCTTATCTCTGCCTCCCTCCTCCCTGTTCCTTATGGTATCCAGTAAATTTTATTTTTAATTAAGTACAACCCAAATAATCAGTTAAGTTTTTAGCACAGGGTCTGCAAATTGAAATCATATAATACTTTAGGTATTGTTATAGCAAGAAAATACCCATAAAAGTATGTACAGAAATAAACATGACTGTGCCAATTAAACTTCATTTACTTACTACATATATATAAATATATCTGTATGTATGTCTATATATATACACAAGTGTGTGTACATAGAGCGAGAGAGAGAGAGATAGGCTGAGCAATTATTACAGTAATAATATCACACACAAGTCATTAACAAACAATAAAAACTACTCTTAAGCAGCAATTTTATATACTGGGATTAGGAGCATAAGAGAATCATAAATAGTTGTGATTTTCAGTAACTACAGACATGCTTTAAACATGTTTACTAAATCATCTTAGAAAAGCACTACAAATAGATAAAGTTAACAAAAATTAATAATCTAATTTCTTAACTATAGAATTCTATTGGTTTTTTCTTATGGGATGCAGGAAATAGATTATCAAAATGGATTCTATTAATTTTAGAGGTGGTTCTCTACGAAACTCCCTTTTTATAGTGCATAGGCTGAAATGAACTCCTTACAAATAGAACAATGTAACTTTGTTTTTATATGTTTTTTTAAAGTGAATGGTGTAAGAGTATTTACACTAGTTTAGATAAAAATCTCACTGTCACTAGCATTAGTTATTTTGCTTTGGAGGAAATAACTTTTTTTAATTTTTACAAAAAATTCAAGTTCTTTCTACTACACTGCTGGTGGGCGTGCAAACGGGTGCATCTACTATGGAAAGCTATGTGGAGATTCCTCAACCTACTAAAAATGGAGCTTCCATATAATCCAGCAATTCCACTCTTAAGTATCTACCCTAAGGACACGAAAACATTAATCCAAAGGACACCTGCACCCCTATGTTTATTGCAGCACTATTTACAATAGCTAAGCTATGGAAACAACCCAAATGCCCAAAAATAGATGACTGGATCAAGAAGATGTGGTATATATACACAATGGAAAATTACTCAGCAATCAAAAAGATAAGCTCATGCCATTTGCAGCAACATGGATGGAGCTGGAAAGGATCATGCTCAGTAAAATAAGCCAGAAAGAAAAAGAAAAATATCAGATGGTCTCACTTATAGGAGGAATGTAGAAGAGCCAAATAAGGGATTGGGGTGGGGGGGAGAAATTATAATAAAGTAAAAATCAAATTCAATAGGCAATTATAAACCAGAGACATTCTGTGGGGGGTGAGGGGGTAGAGAATGGGGTAGGAGCAAAACAAGGGTGGAAAGAGCACAAGGGACCATGGCGATAGATCATGGGTGAATGGATGGTGGGAATTTCACAGGGACTATAATGGAGGTGAAAATGCATACATTGTACAAAAATGAAAAATAATGTAAAAAATATATGAAATACAATTAAAAAAGCAAATAATTCAAGTTCTTGACTTTAAATAAACTTTATCTTAAGGCCAAAGTAATTCTTTAGTCACCTAGTTTCACCCTTGTTTTCAGGCAGAAATGGAAGAAAGCCCTGAAATACAGTGTTTGTTGATTTCCAAAATGTAATCATTCCCACCATCTTATTCGTTAATTTGCACCCACTTCTCCTTCAGCTTCCACCTATGACCACATGGGGATCCCTTTGAGTAAGTGACAGAAATGGCAAGAGTACAAGCTGGTTTCATTGATGAGTCACATCAGTGTGTGAGCATTAAAACTAAAAACAGCTTGCTGATTTGCATTCTGTGTAGAAAGAGAATTAACCTGAGTTAAGAATACACAGACTCTAGCAGTACAAAATGTCTTAGTTGGTTTACCATGGACTTTGAGGGTGAAAGACTCAAATGTTGGGGATAAGGAGAATGGAACATATGTAGATGGATCTCAGGGAGTAAGCATAAAGCTTATCTTTAAATCACATGCTTACATGATAATGCCCCCTGAGAGAGAACATACCATCAAGAGAAAAACAACAACAACAACAAAAAATGGGCCTCCTAGGTGGCGCAGCCAGTTGAGGTTGAGCACAACACTGTGAAGCTGTCCGCAGCCTCTGCAGTGCGGATTCGATTCCTGGCCGGCCAGGGAGTTTCCTACATGGCGAGACAGACCTCTCCTGTCGGGCCTGCTGCTCCCCTCAGCAATGTATTTTGGTCTGCTCCCCACTCTGTCTCTGGTGAAGCCTCTCACCCTCCCGTGCCTCTGGCCTGTACCCTAGCTCTTGTATAAAAAATAAATAAATATTTATACAAGAACCAGGGTACAGGCCAGATGTGTGGGAGGGTGAGAGGATTCACTAGAGACAGAGTGGGGAACAGAACAGGCAGACTGACTGAAATACACTTCTGAGGGGAGCAGCGGGCGAGCCAAGAAAGGTCTGTCTCACCATGTGGGTATCTCCCCAGTTGGTCGGGATTGAGCCTAGGCTGCAGACAGCTTCATAGCGCTGCGCTCAACTGCCTGTGCCACCAGGGAGGCCCAATAAATCAATCTTAAAAAAGAAAAAAAAAAACAAGAGATGACTTGGCCATTTGCTGTCAGCCATTACCTATCATTAAGCACACCAGAGACATGGTGTCAGGCATGAGCTACATGTGGGCCCGTGTCTTGGGATTCCATTCTCCAACACTGCTCTTTAAGTCATCAATACAGTAAAATACCTCAGAGTCCCACAAAACTTTGTTGTGACAAATGGTTCAATCAGACAATACACTCTAGAAGAGGAAGACTTTCTTCTTGACTGAAGTGAGTATTTTCCAGGTAGTGTTATGCCTTTCTGCTGTGACAAAGTACTATCAGAGCGCTTAGAGAATTTTTTCCAAATGATATTGCCCAACAAAATAATCTCAGTCCTGGAGATTTTCTTCACAGAAAAGCAACTGTGTAAATGGGTTACAGGAGGACAGGAAATGTAGATCCTACCATATCCTCTACCATGCCAAAGTTGTCTGCCTGAGAGTTAGGGAATGGTCTTTTGAAACTGAAGCTGAGAGGCTATTTTGCCTGATTGAGGTTCTGTGTGTCCCCAAGAGAAATAAATAAATGACTCAAAACCCCAAAAGATGGAAGAAGGAACAACCACACCTAACATTATTCCCCAGGATCCATTGTGGAACTTTTCCTGTCTCTGCAACTTTAAGCAAGGGAGATGTAATTTCCAGGGGGACTTCTTCAATGAGGGGGCACAGTTAAGCATCCTATTAGCCTTCAAGTTATGAGTGTTTCCTGCTCAATTCATGCTCCTTATGCCAAGAGCCTAGGAAGTAATCAGAGAAGTCACCACCCCAGCTGAAGTAATGAAGCCCGATCAACAGGAAGAGGTAGGGTTCTGTTACACAAGCTCATCAGCCAAGGGTGTACTTGGGATTCCAGTGACCCACTTTGGGTATTCTGTGGCTTTCCTCCACTGCAATTTGACAGTGTGGACAAGCAAAGCTACTGAAGCCTGAAAAGGCCCAATGATGGATGAGGTGCTCCTATCTGTCAGGAATGGAGGGTCTGGGTCATCCCACCAGACCTATACAGACGTTTAACCATTGAAAACATAGAATAAGAGAATCAGCGAATATCAGCTGCAACTGATTGTGTTAGGAATAACTGTCTTGGTGGACATGGTACTTCATATGAAATAATTTTGCTCTTGTAAGTTTCTCTTGCAAAGAGACCAGCAGAGTTTTCTCTTGGAAAACTCTGAAGAACTGTTCTCAGTTGGGGTGAATTTATGAGGCGAGGCAAGTAAATCTGAGAAGCACAGGGCTGAGCTCTAAGAGTTGCCCTCATGCCCCAACCACACCCCTGCTCAGAGTCAACACACTTATTTCCCCAACTTGCGTGTATTGGCTCTTTATGGCCCAAAGCTGGGACCATTCAGCTCCAGGCATCGCTCTCACCTAAGGTTGCCTTGCTCATTGTTTTGCCCCCTTTTCTAAACCCAGTTAGCACAGAATAGCTAGATGATTTGGGGGTTGAGGGGAGTGTCAAAAGCCCTAACCCCTTGCTTTGACTTTAGACAACTCAGTATGACCACTCCAGTATGACCACTCAGGATCCACTGAGGCTTCTTTTGCCAGCTTCTCCCTCTTCCCAATTTCTTTCTCTCATTCTCTTCAAGTGTTCCAAGAGCACTTTCCAATTACCTCCCTCTCAGCAGTATTTTTGGGAAACCTGGCATAAGGCAGTACCCTTTCATTTTCTCATAACATTTCCATGTTTCTAATTTATCTTCAACTCTATCCCCATGGAGCTAAAAGATCTAGCTGGTCTTGTCCCATAAACTTTATTTTCATTGTCCTTTTCCTGCCTCTTTCATTTGTCTTCCCTTCCTTTAGTCTTGATCAGCCCAACATACCTGGACTTTCAAACTGACATCTCATTGATAACATGGGGCCAGAGTTGGGACCTTTGCTCACAGCAGTTTTTTATAGTTGTGTGATATTTCAGCAAGCTCTGATACCACTGAAGGCCAGTGTTGCATTGATGTATGTACTCTAAGGAAGGCGAGAGGAAACAAATCCTACCTGAAAGCAGGACTTCAGCAGGAACCAACAAGCAAAGAGAAATGCCACAATCTAAAACTTCCTTTTCAATCTTTTCTTAAAGGCAGTATTTTACCAAGTAATGTAGGGGATATATACAAACAGCCAGGAACTTCAATTTGCATTTTTTTTTAAACTTTTGAATTGCTGCTTCCTTAGCACAGAAAATACTGCTTTTTGGTCTATCTATTTAGCTGTTTGATGAACCTATGTAGAATAAAAGAATATTGAAGGTTAACCTGGCCAAAAGTATCAAAGAGAAGCTAATGAAGACAATTTAGGAATATGCATAAAAATAATGATTTTTTTTTTTAAGGATTGGCACCAGAGGACTGTATATAATTTTAGAGCTTTTGAACTTTATTTTCAGCAATGTTGACTCCATCGTGTCATATTCTGCACCCCACAGAGTTGATTTTAGAAGGAGCAATCCTCGCTTCAAAGGCAGCTTTGTTCTTTGCACAATTCTGCTTCACATAGAATGGAATGAGAAACCTTTGTTTCTGCATCACAGATTTGTTATTGCTCTTCTGTCATAAAGATGTGATTCTACATTGATACATTTCTAACCATCTTGGTGTCCTTGACTGGGCAAATAACAGCTTCATTTTCCTTGGTTTCCTTATCTATGTAATGAAGACTTAGGCTAGTTTTTTGAATAACCACTTCAAACTTAAACACACACAGATATAAAGTGCTTTCACCAGTTTCTGAAAACTAACAAATCAATGAATGTTAACTTTCACATTTTTTTTTCATGAAGTTCTCATAAAGAAGCTACAACATAAAATACCATTCAAAAGTGGATTTGAACAATGACACCAAAGGAGAAATTAGAAATTCTGATTAAAACCATGAGTTTAACTTTCAAGTTTTACAAAACAGATTTTTAAAAATGTAAATTGAGCTATCAGATAATAATGCACACGTATCCAACTGAACTGCCCAAATGTACAATTCACATTTTGTGGTAACTTCATGCAAGAGAATTGTGGGAGCTTGAGGGTCCAAAGTGCTCCTGTATTGAACGTGAAGTCCTTCAACCTAGCTTTTCTTAGTGACTCTTACACATTATCAATTAATGCCTATACTCGTTTTCATAGACTGCTATATATAACACAAGTTCAGAGTGAAATCGAATCTCACCTGGATAAATAGCTTCTTTATTTTTTATTTATGCCTGCTCCTACCATAGTCTCCAGGAACATGCACATAGAGGACACCAAATTAATTGTCAGATCCTTCATTCCATGATCTGAAACCCACCCTGCTGATGCTCTAGTATCAAACAGACAAGTGACTGATGAAGCAGATGGGCCTTTTCCAAAATCCCTTATGAGCCAACAAATTCCAGACTTTTCAATCAGAAGGGAGAATTCAATTTCAAAAAGGAACACTTAAGGGGGGAAAGTCTGTATCATATTTTACCTTCTTCCTCTCAAGGAAAGGCAGCCTTTCCAAACAGCAGGTCTTTGAAAGTCTCATGACCAAGAAAACATGTAAATACCAAAGAAATTACCTCTTCTCTTTCTACTGAATTTTTACTCTATATGACTTCACAAGCAAAGTCAATAGTTTGAATTGTAGTTTAAAAAGATACAATTAAGATATTTTTAAAGCACAATCAAAAGAGTGAAAATGTCTTATTTTAGTCCAACAACAGGCTTACAAATCAACAAATACTGATTGAACTCCTACTATGTGCCAGACACCAGATATTCATGGCCACAACACATCAGGGTCTGTGCTTTTTACCTCAAAATATTATCCCTTTCCAAAGTATTAACACTTCCTAAAATATCATTTTCACTCCTGGGAAACTGAGGCAGAGAGAGGTTAAAATACCTGACCAAAGCCTTATTGTCCCTAGATGGTAAAACCATGATTCAAACCCTTATCTGCCTTCCAACAGACTTTTATTTTGATTGCTTTCACTTTTTATCATGTATTCAGAGTCGCTAGTAATTCAGTTGAATTGATCAGGAGCAGGGATATCTCACAAACGTTAGATAATAGACACAATAGATAATAGAAACATAATTCTCAACTTTCATAAACTAAATGTCACAGGGTATTTATAAAAATGGTTTGTCTTCTTTGAGAGCACTGTCCTAAAATATTCAGTATTTTCACCAAACATTTACCTTCTATAGACAGTTTATAATCATTTAACAACTTTTCAAATATTGTACGCCTTTGTATACCCTTTGTATATCAACGCTGGGGTATGAAATTCATGTTTGTGAAAATTGACACTCATTTTTTATCATGCTTGGCTGAGCAAAGGCAGGCAAGTTACTTCATCTCTCTGAACATTCTGCAATACTTTTATTAATTTAAGATTAAATTTTTAATATCTGCCCTTCACTTAGTCAACCATTCTATGAATTATTTACTTTTTGCATACTGTATTATCTGTGGACGCCATAATAAATTGCTATAAACTTGGTGGCTTATAACAACAAAAATGGATTCACTCACGGTTCTGAAGGTCAGAAGTCTGAAAGCAGGTGCCAGCAGGGTCATTCTCGCCCAGGAGGCTTGAGGGCTTTTTCTATCTTTGGTCATTGCTAGCAGTCACGACCTGTGGCTGCATCAGTCGTGCTAGGCTTCACCTCCGTGGTCTTCACCTTGCTTCCTCCTCTGGGCATCTTCTTTCTTTTATAAGGACGCTTGTTAATGGGCTATAGGGATCACCTGTGTGATCCAGGCTGCTCTCCAGCTCCTTAACTTAATTACATATAAAAAAAAAAAAACCCTTGTCCAAATAAAATCACATTCACAGGTTCTAGGTCATGTATGCTGCTTCTTATTTGGGGGTGTGGGAGTCTGTAGGTAAGGTAAAAGTATCAGGTTTTTCTGCCCTCCCGCCATTAGGATAGATGAGGGAACCCTGTGGTCCTGAATGCATGCCTGATGGCGGGCGCCTGAAGTGGGTACACCTGGGCTTTTAAGGGCGGCGTCACGGGGACGCCAGCAGGAGCAGAGAAGCTGAGAGAAGAAGAGTGAACGAGAAGAACCACAAGAGAAGCAGAGAATGCCAGAGAGCCTAGATAGAGTGAAGACTTGCTGGGGGCTGGGAGGCCTGCCAGCCTCCTGGCTCCCCAGCACCCCTGCCTGCCATGTGCCTGGTAAATCCCAATAAAAGCCTGCAAAAGCCACTGAGGACTCCAAGGACTCTCTCCTCCTTTACCTGGTCTGCTGGATCCAAAAACCTGCTCAGTGCCCATTCCTGCCCCTACAGAGTCATTCAGCCAAATGCACTTATTTTAGACATGGATGCTGAGATTACTTTGAGAGAAAAAGGCAGGATCTTCGAGTTAATGGAAACAGTTTCATTGCTGCAAGAACTTAGGAAAATTATAAAGTATTGTAGATGTTTCTCTTCCTGCTTTTGTTTCAATATGCTGATATGATAAAAAGAATTGGAAGCCAAGCCACCAGTGCGACTCATCATTTGTGGTAAGGACATTTTCCAAATAGAATAAGAGAGATGATACTTAATGTTGTACAATGTGACCCAAACACAAAATAATCTGTAAGCAAAACGTTTAAGAAGTTGAAGTTAACATTCCCCCACAATGATTCCCTAATTACAACATGTTTATAGATTCATTTCTTTGGGTATTTAAAGATTTTCATTGTAATACACCTTACTTCCCTACCTCAAAAGTTCTAGAAAGGACAATACCTTTGAGTTTAAATATTAACTCTTGTGTGGGGGAGGGGCCTGCTTTGTTCCTTGATATTCAAAGTGTGGGCCACAGATCAGCAGGTAAATTATCACCTGGTAGCTTGTTAGAAATCCTAATATCAGGCCACACCCAGCCGGACCAAATCCTGTGTGCTGGTAATTAGTAGGCACATTGCATTTTGAAAAGTTAAGATGGAACTTCAGGCTTATGTTCACGGATGATAAGGGTCACCAGTGTGAGACAAAATGAAAAAAAATAATTTGTAAGTGTGTAAGGCTAATTAATAAAATGTAGTTTATTCTGATACTGAGTTTCCTATTACTAGTTTTCTCCTATGAAACGAAGATGCATGCGTGTACATGTTTATGTATGTGTTTAGTCCTTTTCAAAATATGTGATAAGCACCCACAGTAATTTTTACTTTTGTAGGGTAATTAAGTGAAAAATCAGGCTTTTTACTCCTTCCTAGGCTTGGAACCCTCTGGTGATTGTGGACACCTGGGCCAGAGAGCACGGGGCATGGGCATAAGTAAGGGGGACATCTGTGCTGAAGGGCGAGGGGCTATGAGATTGAAAGACAGGGGAATGCCAGAGAAATGCTGAGAGAGAAAGCTGGTCTGTCCCCTCATTCAGCATCAAAGGCCTGTTAAAAACCGAAGGTTCCAAAATTATCTTTTCATCTGTGAGAATCAACAATGCATTTACCCGGCCTGGGATTGTAACAGGGAACCTTCCCTGGTACAGGATGGCTGCAAAACTCCCATAAAATCCAAAAGTAGGAAGGTGAGAGGATGAGTTACTCAAGACAAGTGTGGAGTTAGTAGACGAGGAGAAAGTGGAGGGTGGAATATCAAAGAAGAATATTTCTTTACATTTTTCTTAACAGTTCTTAACATTTTCCTTAAGTTTTTCCCCTCCCCCCCCACTTAGGGTGGGCCTCATATAAAAGGCTTGGCAAATTACCAAAATGTCACTCCACCTGGCACTGATAAGCCCTCTTCCTGCTAGAAATGTTCACAAGATACAGATCATCCTATGAATTACTGGAAAACATCTTTTAAAGTAGTGGGCCATGGCTTGGAAAGTAATCTCAAGTCCTAGGATTTCCTCAGAGGGGAAATCTTGCATGGGCTTATCTCACAAATAGTCCCTTTCGCTGAGAAAATCAAAGTCGTGTTTGAATGTTACCCTTTGCTTCAGAGATGTCTCATTTTGTTTTCCTGCATCAATACCGAGACACTGAAAACTTAAAAATGAAAACTATGCAAATGTGTAACATTTCTTCAAAAGTATACTTTGAAGGAAATAATAAGGAAGGTGAAAGGTGGGAAGGTCCTTGAAAATGAATATCATAACATTTGTGCATTCTTTGAACAAACTAGTGACATTTAAGATTGCTAAATTAACATTTTAATTTTTCTGACACAACTCAGTGATTCGAAAGGCAAAGTCCTGAGCTATTTTCCTTTTCTCACAAACCCCCATTGTTTCTCATGTAAATGTATACCTTGCATTCATTAATTAAAGGTTACTCTACAGCAGATTCTTTTTCTAATTTACCAAAGATCAGACCTTTTAATCATTAGAACAAACATGTTAGTTAGTAAACAAAAATGCTTATATATCAAAGACCAAAAATATTCAACTTTGTAAAATTATTCCTACACAGCTTACTTACAAATATTAGTTAACGTACCTTACCTTTCTTATAAAATTAGAAGTAAAACAGAAACACATGAGTAAATAAATATTTGATCTTTCCTGGTGCCTGCATCTTGCAATTATTAGCATGATGGGATTTTAAATGTTAAGGAAATAATAATTTGCCATCAATGGAGATGGGAGAATTTTGTTTATTAGTCTAGTGTGATTCAATTTGTGAAAATGTGCTTCATTGATCTTTGCAAAAGAACTTTAATTGGAAATGAATATCACAATCTATTTGCCACACCAATAAGCTCAAGTTGCTGCAGTTCATTAAGTACTACACCTGCTATTTAACTTTCCATGGGGAGAAACTTCATGATTTAATACATTTAGGGGTGGCCAGGTGGGAGTTCAAAAAACAGCAGTTTGATCTACTTACTTCTCTACTCATCCCAAGTTGTTAAAATAGGCCCAAATTTCCTTCTTAAGGTAAATATGACCTAGTACTTGATCTGGATATCCCTTTATCCTTTTATAGAGATATAAATTCTTAAGCACAAGTGTAATCCATTTAAATGATATTCTTTAGACTAAAAATCCCACAAATAAATGAGGAAAGTGTGTTTTTTAATATCATTGCACACAGGGGTTGCCAGATCACCCTTTAAAAGCAATCTAAAGCTCAGTGGGGTGGGGAGAAGATGAGAATACAGACGAAAGCACAAGCTTTTTATTTTAGGATAAAGCCGCAGGACAGATGCTAAATAAACAATATCAACAGCCACCCTCAACAGGGCAGATTCCCTTCAACAAATAATCAAGAAACAGCAGTCAAGGATAAGTAACAAAGCGCTCTATAAATTCTCTTAGATGAAAGAGCTAAAAATAATAGACTGGGTTCCCAAGAAAGACTCCATAGTTTTAGTTTTTTGAAAAATGAGTTCTTATATCAGGCAGTAACAGGGTTTGTGGAGACTTCCTGTGCTGAAATTTGAAACAAAACTAGGGCTGTGGGCTTGGTCCTCTGGAGTGCTGGGTCCCTAGGGGCTACCTGGGAGTAGTTTGGCTCCAGGCTGTGTATGCAAGTTGTCATTGTGAGCACAGTGAGAGTGCCCTAGGGCATGGCTTACCACCAACCCACCTTTTTCCCAATTGAAGTAATTCTCACTATTTTTTTTTTTTTATTTTAAAGATTTATTTATGCATAAACTGGGGTACAGGCCAGGTGTGGGGTGGGGGTGAGAGGATTCACCAGAGACATACTGGGAACAGAATGCTGACCACCAACTCACCTTTTTCCCAGGAGAAGTAATTCATTGAGTAATTTTAAATTTTATAAAGAGTGACTGGTACTTTTCTGGTGATAAAATGGAAGGGCTAATGTTTAAATTGTATTTTAATTATATTTGAAAAATTCACTGAAATTTATAATTTAGGTTTTTTTTTTTTTTTTTTTTTTAGTGCCAATGCTCCCCTATCCAAAATACATTCCAACTTTCTATAAAACTTATACAAAAATGTAAATTATTTTTGGACATATATTGTGATACATTTTTATGTGATTTTTTTTTTTTTCCCATAAGGTGAGGTATTTCTATAAGCAAATCAGAAATAAGAGATCTGCATTTTCTCCATTTTGGTTAATCTAGGCAGTTTTTTCTCTTTAAAGACAAATTAATGGGTTTATTCAACAAACTTGGGTACTGTTTTCTAGAAGACTTCAAGATGAGAAGCAGGCATGGGGATACACCCATAAATCAGATATCAGTGACACTTGGTGATTTTTAAAATGTGTGACATTTAAAATGCAGATTTTTCACCTCTGACCCCAAAAATCAGAACTAGGGAAGGGGATGTCAGCATATTTGAATTTCTTGAAAAAGGCCCTTAAGTGATTCTAATCGTAAACAGGGTTGAGAATCATTGGAAGAGTATAAGATAGACCACAAGCAAATAATTACAAATTAACGTGATAATATGTACACTACAGAGTAAAAACATGCAAGAAAATCCACAAAATTATCTCTTATTCACTCATAACAGCTGGGTTTGTAAACGGTACAGGAGGATGTTAGCTATTCCTTTACACAACTCTGAATACCTTTGTTTGCAAATAACAGGTGTAACTTCCAAAACTTAATAGTCAGCAATACATTGGGAAGGTTGAAATAAAATAACAACAGTCTTACAGAAACACAGATAAAAGCAGCTAATGTAATCTACAAAGTAAATGGCCTAAAGCAATCTGGATAAATATTTACAACTCATGACATTTACATTTTTTACTATGTAGTGGTTTTAAGTAAATTAAAACAATTTGAAAGCTAGATCAATTAAATCTACTGAGCAGGGTAGAACTCATTAGAGTATGGTTAACAACAAAGGAGTGCAGGCAAAGAGAAAAAGAGATTGATGCATGTTATGTGAAGGGAGGCTGCTGTGTGATGGGTATAACTAGGGCCCTTAGGCCCATATGTGGGAGTACAGGGAGTTCTGGAAAAGTATGACTAAACTGAAAACTTTTATTTTTTAATTGCTTGGGGATTTTTTTTTTAAAAGATTATTTATGCATAAAAAGCTGGGGTGCAGGCCAGAGGTGCAGGGGTGAGAAGATTCACCAGAGACAGAGTGGGGAACAGAAAAGACAGATTGACTGCAATACACTGCTAAAGGGAGCAGCAGGTGAGTCAGGAGAGATCTGCTGCGCCATGTGGGTACCTCCCTGGCTGGAGATCAAACTCATGCTGCAGTGGCTGCAGATAGCTTCATACCGCTGACACTTAACCCCTTATGCCACCAGGGAGGCCCCTAAACTGAAAACTTAATGAGCGGGACTGGCTAGGAAAAGTAGAAGTAAAAGAAAAATTTTCAGCAAAGGATTTGAGGAAAGTGTATAGCAATGAGCAATGAAGAGATTAGCTAAGGCTGGACAGAGAAATTTGGGGTTGGGATAGAGGAAAGTAGTTTAGATCTATGACTGGAGAGACTGACAGGGTTGCATCATTTGGTATTTGGAAAGCTATGTCACTATTGGTAGACCGAGGTAGATGGACCAGCTTCTCTTGGGCCTGCATCCTGTCTGTAATTTCATGGCATGAGACAAACATTTCAAGGTGTGTGGCAAAAATGAAAAACTCTGTGATAAAGGTGAACGTATCTTAAAAATATATATGTCCTGAAAAATGATGTACAAAATTAAGCTTCACTGTTAACTTATCATTTCTATGTTGTAACTTCAGAAATATATTAACAGCAATTTATTGATGACTAAACCTTCCAAAGAATTATTGAGGTTAAGGGAAAACAAAATGATAAATTATTTTTTTTCCCTAGAAATACACAGCTTCATTTTTGTCATTGTCTTTGTCATCCAGATTTAGCTACTAGGGTCAACTTCTACCACTCCTTTCTGCTTCCACCCAGTTTCCCACACATAGACCTCCTGTTGTTATTCAGTTGTAATGACTCCTCCTGTCTGTTTCCTTGGTTTTGGATTTTCTTACTTCTGTTTGAATTACGCTGCATTTCACTAACATTGCAGACCTTTAATATCATTCCATGTTCTATTCTCACTGAAACCTAGTTTTCAGTCTTGTACAACACTGTTTAACCACATTCTCTGGATTACTTAGGTGTTAGTCTAGAATAAAAATAATTTATCCTAACATAAAGGAACTCTTCAAAATCTAAACTGACCCCCCACCTTTGAGATCTCATCTCTGTTTGAAGCATAACTGGGAGCAAGAGGGGAAGAAATTGTTCATCCTGAACAAATTCTCAGAACTAGCCTTGTATCAGAAGTGGATTAAGGTAATATGTCCACTTTAAGGTTTCCAGCAATGTAATGAGAGCACTTTAGAAGAGTCAATGTAAAAAGCAAGTTTTTGAAGTAAAGATAACAGAAGAGTGGGTGGTATCTTTTGTTTGTTCATAATTTATCCAGCTCCTCACCTCAGACCTAGCTCTGCTTCAGGCTGGGTTCTGCCAACACCTATATCCAGAACTCTCTGCCAACTGAGTCTATTCAGTGCCTCTTCTCATCTTTGTACGTTTTCAGATCTTAAAAAAAAAAAAGCACCATCCTGCTATATTAGTAAATTCCAAGTTGCTGTGGAGCCCGATTGTTAAAAAGTTCATACACCTCTTCAAAGTACAATTTCTGAGAGTCAGTGAGATTATTTGGGAGTGGGGACAGGGAAATGAAACAAATCTTGCATTATGCTTAGACCCAATGTGTTTTTGAAGTGTTTCCTGCTTCTATGAGTAGAATAATGATTCTTCTTAGTATACCAGTCATAATTGGCACAGAAGCACATATTCTCTAGTGCCAGGTTGCTGCATGCAACAGATGTTCTCAGATTTGTCACAAGTAGTAGGAACCTGTCAGATACTGATGAACCTTGAATTTTGATGCCTTATATCCTAAATATTTCTAAAAGAAACACATGCCTAGTAATTAAGAAATTATATACGAATCAATTCCCATCCTCCTTCAAATCCTTTCTAATTCTTCTTTGCTAACAGAACTCTGATTTTGTCCAGATACTGGAGGTTTTGTGCTTCAGGGGAACTGAAGGTTGATTACTCTAAGTCAATTTAATAATTCCATTTTCTTGACAATTATTGGTTTAGACAAGGACATGTGATATAATTCTGACTAATGTGCTGTAAAGGAAAATCTAATGGGGAGAGTGACTGGGAAGGTTTTCCTCTACTCTGAAAAAAGGACACCAGCAGAAATTAGTCAAATTTCCCTGTCTGTTGCTGGAAATAATGCCAGGAAACATAGTTGACTGAAAAAGCAAAGTCAATAGGATCAAAGAGAATGAAAATCTTGACATTGTGAAATTGATGTCTTAATGAATTCTGGAACTTCCAAACCCCTGGTCTACAATTCTATGAATGGATTAACTCCTTGTTACTTACATCACTTTTAGAAATAAATGCCAGGATACTTGCAGACTAGGCATCCAAACTGTTTTAGCTATTTAATGATATGTCTTTGGGAATTTTTATTAAGTGATTGTTAGGCATCTCTCAAGAGGGAGAATGATTCAAGAGTGTGCTCACTTCACTTGGGAGAACCATCCCTCAGTTCACACTGTGATGGCTACATTTCTGGAGTTGGATCATCTTTGATATTATAACAGTCTGTTTTCAATGGAGCATGTGCTCAAATTACTTTTTATGTTGATGTTAATGACTTGTACTTGTGGCAGTAAAATGAAGTGGAAAGAACACTGGGCTGGAAGTCAGAAGTCTTGAATTCTTGTCCTTATGTTGATACAAAGCCTCTGTGTGACCTTGATCAGAAAATTGAACACTCTGGGATGTGTTTTTCTTAACTAAGTCATGATTATCTTCAATGGGGTCCTAACTTCTAGAGTGCAAAATACCCACAATTCTCATCTGGGATTCAGCAGCAGATGCTACAAGCTGGGTTGTTTCTAACAAGGGATATCCTTTAAGCATTTTCTACTTTTCGTGGTATGGTATTTATCTGTACCTATAGCATAAAGTATTGATTTTAATCCAAAATTGAGTATTTTTTTTAATTAACTGACTTGGCTCACAGTGTTCTCTGCCCAGTGTTGATAAGCTCAGGCCTACCTATCATTTGGTGAAGTGCTGGATACAGCAGAGACAATGTGAATGTCAAGATGTGGACAGGTTATCATCTGCTTTTGAAGTACTGGATGAGGATTAGTATATGGGGATTTGTATCACGTGGCACTAGTAGAATCCTGAGATGAAATATCCCAGTTGAAAAAAGAAAGAAAACATGTTGATTTATTTAAGATTGAAGATCTAGAAATCTGGTTTAGAGTTACATAAGTTAATATAGGACATATTTCCTTAAGAAGACCTCCTATTTAAATCTCAGGGCTTCAAAAGTAGGGGGACAGAGAGGAAATTTCTTCACACTATCTCCAACTTACATTATTGATCTTTGTTAAGAAAAGGTGCTAGTGACAAAGATGTCAAGAGTAACCGTTCATCACTGAACAGTAACATTATAAAAAAAAAGGGGGCTCCATCCCTAAATGAAAGTTAGGACCCAAAAGTCAGCTGCCCGCTGAGGAGGTTAAGAGAATTTTTTTGTTCAGCAACCCACGGATGGGCTGTGACATCCTCCCATCTCGCTCAAACAGCTCTTTATGTCATCTCTGATGTTGGCTGCCTTTGATAATAGGATTACTGTTGTGTTGCATTTCTAGTGCACTGTTTCACTTTATTACAACTTTGCACAATAGGCTACCTACAGAGGCACTCATTAAGGCACTTGGGATTCATAAACTGGAAAGAAAATCTTTAAAAATATAAAAAGGTCATAAGGGAATACGGTCACCAAGGTGACCAAAGCTAGTATAATAAAGAAGCTGGTTATACAGAAGGCTACAGAATCAGCACAATCACATCTTTGTTATTAATGCTCCATAAACAAAACAAGCTGGTGCAGATAAATGACCAGATATTTCCAATTTTTTCATTCACTATTATCATTGGATTAGAAGCCAGGATTCTGCACTTCCTTTAAAAGCATATTTCCATATTGGAACAGTCAAAGCCAGTAAGAGAGATATTTATGCATGATTTGGCAAAATGAAAAAAATAGTATTCACCTCAAACTAGTCACACTGTCTCCTATATATTTGAGATACAATCACTCATGCTTTTGTTCCATTTGGAGGGCAACATAGAACATTTTAAATTTTTTAAAAT
Organism: Talpa occidentalis; assembly: GCF_014898055.3. NCBI lineage: Eukaryota > Metazoa > Chordata > Mammalia > Eulipotyphla > Talpidae > Talpa > Talpa occidentalis. The sequence goes on along the minus strand of NW_023603184.1, from coordinate 133,688,261 downwards.
GAGGTCATGACAACTGAACCAACAATAGGAAATAAAATCTCTAAATCAGTTTAATGTGTTTAATAGTAAATAACCTATTCAAACATTCAACAGCATAATTAGTTTTCAGAAATGTTCACAGGTGGAAAGAATACATGGTATAGGGTTGGAGTCTTTGGGTTTGCACAAAAGGACTTGTAGATAGTATCACCCTAGCCCTGTTGGCTCCAATCCTAATAGTCCCTGAACATTTACTGAAGTTTCCCTCACTCAGCTTTTAATTCCTTTCTGGTTACTGGAAACAGTGAGAAGAAAACAGATGAAACTAGAAATGGTGGCAAAGGAAGCGATGGCCCCCATTGAGGTCATTCTTCCATTGAAGTCTTCGTACACTGTTCCAGATCCTTCTGTTCTTTTACCTGATGATATTCTGTTTAACCTTCTTCCCTACCCATTAAGACAACAAGGAAAATACCTTCTTGCTATATTGATATTCATTGTTTATTCTTCTTTCCCCATCATGAATATCTCTATTTTAAAAAAACAGTTGTCATTGTGACACTCTTCTGCTCTTTTTTGTGATGTTCAGGGCCTTCCATAATGTGAATCCAACCAAACTAACTACCATTTCCTAACTCATCCCAACATGTGCATCCTCTGACTTAGTCAAATTCTCCCTGGATGTCCTGACCACTTATTGCTCGTGCCTACATTATGTTTTTTAATTTTTTTAGAATTTCCTTTTTCCCTACCTCCACTTATCCTTAAAGCAGTTATCCTTCCAAATTCAACAAAATATTCAAGAGGATATTAAAATGTGCTCAGGTCATTAAGTGGTAGAGCAGAGATTCAAACCCAGAAATGCTGTCTCTAGAATCTGTGCTAATGGCTGTTAAATAAGCATTAAAACTCAAATTCAAAATGGAATGTTAGGACTTTATGCTTTAGAATTTGGAGACACTGAAGTTAGAACTAGGTCTAAATTTAAGGCTTCCCAAAGTAATTTTAGATATCCTAAATAAATAAGTATAACTTCAAAATTAATGCTAACTGTCATATATGTTTTAAAATTACACATCTATAAATAACTACATAAATGGGACTAATGAAGAAGAAAAATATCTCAAACATGTGAAAAATGTTACTCATGGGGTAAAACTGATTCCATTTCTAAGAAAGCATAACCCAAAACAGAAGAGGGTTATATGCTTATTTTTAGAATTAAAATAAGATAAATTGACCAAATGTTTGCTAATTTTCAAGGTACCTATCTGTTACACAATAATTATAGAATGTTTGCCATTTAACCATAGAAGTGTGATAAATAAAATGTTATCAGGCTGAGATACAAATATAACACCTGAGTAAACAATTCAACTATGTCATTGTGGAGTATATTTACTATATATTTAATAACATAGAAAAACAAAAAAGAAAATAGGAAAAAACCTAGAAACAAACCTGGATCACATATCAGGATGTATTTAAATTAAAAAAACAAAACAAAGTGTAAACATCATGGTGCCATTCCTTGACAGTGCCCATGAGCTTGAGTGTGGTATTCATATTTGCTTGTTAACTTCAGGAAGTTTATTTTGGAAATAAATAAAAAGTAGCTGGAAAAGAATCATGGCTAGTGGAATTGAAAAAAGATCATGCAAGATTATTCAATTTGGAGGGGCATTTTGTATGAAATAATATTAAAGATATTTTTCAGGGATAATAAAAAGTGTTTCAAAATAGCTGACATTTATGGAACTCTTATGTGCTGAAATTGTGCAATGCCCTCTTTAAAAGCCTTAAACAAAGCTTATGGGTTGACATATCTCAGCTATACTAAAAATTGCCCTAATATGTTTTATGAAACTATCTAAATAAATGAAATGTAATTTAATACTCAGGAATTCTTTGGCAGAGAATAAGAGAAAGATCTATAGATAAAATGTTCTTCAAATTAACAACAAGTGATTTTAAATTCACAAAGATCCTTTCAGGGGTGCATATATTATTATTGGTTGGAATGGCAAGTGTATGTTGTACCATTCCTAAATATTAGTGATACTCATTTTCTTAAAAATGACACTTAGTTTGGTAGATCATAATTTCAGTTTTATTTATTATTTTAATTTCAGTTTTATTAAAGTGCATGCTTAGTTTGACGTACTTGGATTTTTAAAAAATGTACTTTGTTAACGTGGAACCATTTTAGCTCAAGTTCATTCAGCTAAAATTATGCGATGAGATTGTTCAGGTAGTTCCATTGGTTGTCTTTTCTCAAGTCAAGACTTTTTATATTCAGTAACTTTTTTTTTGACAGATAATAATGATTTTAAAAGAGTTGCTTCTATTTACTACTTCACTGTGATAGATATTATTTTGACTTCAACACTATCAGCAGGATCTGTCCCAATAGATAGGAACTTAGGAAATCTGCCTCAAAGAAAGCAAGAAATGGAAACACCAAAAGAAAATGGGATACTAATGATATTCTGTTGTATAAGACTTTTTGTTTAAGTCACTTATATTTTAAGGGTAGATTGCTATGAGTCAAACAGGAACTCAATGCCTTGGGCTCCTTATACATTAAGTGGTAAAAGATTATTTGTGTGGATGGCCAAATCTATACAGGTCAAATCAGTACAGTCCACCAGACTAAGACACATAGAGGGAGTCATATATATCTGTTTCTGTTTACGAGAATTGACTATTTAGAGGAAGTCTAATCTTATCTGGAATGTAGTAGCCTTATACAAAACATCTATGATACCAATAACACTACTAATGAAGGGCTCAAAGCAAGACCCAGGGACACCTTGGGTATATGACTAAACTTACCCAGGATGAAAATTATTCTCTCCATAGCCATTTCAATTTAAATTATTAAAAGGATATAATGAGCTATCTTTACCTCGGCATGAGACCAAAGTACACATTAGTGCAGCAGGTGAATTTACCAAGTGGTATTCAAGTGCATAAACTGAGAGATAATATATTTCTAAAAATTAATAACACACCCTGGGAGGGTATTTCTTTTGTTTTTAATTTGGATGCCTCTTCATAATTCTCAGTTTGGATTTAGGAGATTTATCATAACTGTTAAAAGATATGATTCACATCATTAAGCATGATCATTTTCATCATAAAGGAAATGATTCACACACTAAAACCCATGTAAAATATATATTTGGAATAATTCAACTTATTAGTATGGAAATACTTTTATACCTGAAGGATTATAATTCTTCATTTTTAAATGCATATAGTCAGTAATAATCTCCTCCATGTGACAACAATTTCTGTTAATTCTTTCTAAAGAAAAAAAAGTGGGGGTTTATGAGGGCAGGTTTCACACTGATAGTATTCTATGTAGGCTCAGAAGTCTAGTTGTGCATATCTTCCTCAAAAGAGTGAGGATCATCACTATTTGTTAGAGAACATCACCTCTTGAACCTACCTAATTAAATGGAAAGTTTCAGAAAGATAAATTGACTGAAGATGACCAAGAAAATGGTTTAAGAACGTATAACAGATTGGTAACCCTAGTCTGATCTCATATTGCTTCCTTCCCAATTAAAGAAAGCTTGGGGAGAGAAAATACTCAGAATCCCATAAGGATTGCTTATTATGTGTAACTTGCAAAAAATATGTTTAAGACATATTAGTTACAAAAGGGTGTTTCATTAGAGAATGGAACAAATTAGAATTAAAAAAAAAATCCCTCATGGTATGCACATTGAGTAGAACATGTGTTGCATAACAAGGCGTGCATTGATAAACTAATCATCACACAGATTCATCATCATTTTCCCCTTTTGGGTGCCAACTGCACCCAAAAACACTTGAGGTTTTCGTCTCAATTGGAGTGAAGTAGTGGAGCTGAGCTATTGTGTACATGAACTGAGTCTAAATGCTTTATTGGGTGCCATCAATTTTACCCTTCACTTGACTATAGCTGCTAAGCCTGGTTTCACCAAACCCTGTGCAGATAGCAGGGTAACCATGACTATTCAGTGTTCACACAGCAATACAAGCACAACCATTATTCTGCCAAAAAAAAAAAAATTCTCCATTCTGTGAGGTATAGAATTAAGTATATAATAGAGCAGTCTTTACAATTATCACACACTAAAGAATTCAACCAGCTTGATTTGTACTATTGCATAAAACTTAGGAATCTTAGGAAATCTTAGGAAATCTTAGGAAAGTTACTAAGCTCAGGCATTAGCATTATTCTGTTTTACTTGATGAACAAACTTTCTCTGAGGAAGGGAGAAGCATGGGTTGGAATGATGTAGGCTGTTGTAGCCAGATCAAGATGGAATATATATAACCAAACATCAAGTCTTAGTGGAATTCCTGTGACAAAGTCAATGACTTGCTCCTGACCAGACCGGATGTCATGTCACCCATAGGCAAGGTTGATGGACAGCCAATAAGCAGTGTCAAGTCATGAATTCAAGGGCTCATGTGCTCACTGCCTGTCTTAGGCTCTACTGGAACTTTAGTTGGCATTTTAATTGAAACACTTTAGGATAATATTCATGGAAATTGGACTTTTTAATTCCACACACACTGATTTTTCAAGTACATTAATCAAATCTACTTCCGAAGTATAATTTTCTATTGGTGTTGATACTTTCATTGGAATGCACTAATATTAATACATTCAATTGTAATGATTAGACAGAAAATCAATATTTTAAGATATTAATTCTCAAAAATATAATCTACCTCAGGTAGATGAAAAGTGTGTAGTCTCCGAAAGCCCACGCCCAATTATGGATTGATGAAGCAATATTGGCAAAAAAAATAGCACTCTGAGAGGATTGATTCCTTTTAAGGAGATTTAATTTCTTTGGATTCATTTAACTGCAAAACATCACTCTTTAAAATGTGAATATATCAAATGCAATAATAAATCTGTGAACTGTCAGCTTATATTTTATTTCACGATGCCATTCCTATCCTAGGATACAGAGAAAAGTAACTGATAAGTTGTTATAATGAAGATAAAAGTAATGAAATTTGAAGTGTGGTTATTTCTAATTTCAAATACATTCAATGCATATACTAATAGAACCCAGCAATCATTCAAAGTCAACATTTTGATGAGTATAATCAATAAGAAGGTAACAGCAGACCAAGCTAGGTACTGGCATTACTAAATTTGTAAGGCAGGAGGAAAGACAAGACACAGTTTATATTTTTGTGCATATAATCATGAGATTTGGCAAATCAAGTATTAAAATTAATGTGTAAAACATTTTTTTTTTTTAAATTTATTTATGTTTACAAGAACTGGGGTGTAAGCCAGAGGTGCATGGGGTGAAAGGATTCACCAGAGAATGAGGAGCAGAACAGGCAGATCTGCTGAAATACACTGCTGAGGGAAGCAGTGGGCAAGACAGGAGAGGTCTGCTGTGCCATGTGAGTTAGCTCTCTGCCCAGGGATGGAACTCATGCCACAGTGGCTGGTGATAGCTTGAAAGCACTGAGACCTTAACCCCTGTTCCACCAGGGAGGCCCTAAAACACCTTTTCTAAATAACTTTATTCACTAAGCTCATAATTCCAGCTTTAATTCAAAGTTAATTCAATAAATCCAAAATAATTAGAAAACACTATCTTTCAAGGTAGTTATAATTTAACATAAGCGACAAGGAAGATGGGATTCAAGAAGGTGATCCACCATTAGACTATTAAGGGGAGCATTAATATTTTCATGAGCCAATCAATCTTTTTTAATGACTCTAAACCATTCAGTAAAGGAACATTGAAACAAGTTACCATCACTGAAAAAAACACACTACTTAGTCCTTCTATAGCATTATTTGAGACCTTACATAAATTTTGGAGGTTAAATTTAGATAGGCATTGACATAAAATTTTTAGATTTTTTTTTTTGGGGGGGGATTTTTTGATAAAGGATAATTTGGTAATGAAGTTGGTCTAGAGAGGAAGAGATAACTTGCTTTTTTAATCCTGTGAATGCATAAGTCATGTTCAGTATAACAAATAGTTGGCTGGATTTTGAACTTCATGTTCCTATGAATCTCAACAGAACGTTATCCAAAGCCCTTCAAACTTGATTCTTCCTTTTGTAAATTAGTACTAAGCCCACCTCCAATGCATAGGCTTTAAAAAATCAGCCAAATGAAACTGTAAGATATTTAAGGTGCATGTTGTGATGACTAAACACCACAGTGGTGTCTACACTGTGAAAAGATTAATTAACTAATTAACACAGCTAATTCACACTATTAATTAACACAGCCATCACCTCACACCTATGTATATTTTTTTGGTAAGTACATTTAAATTTTCCTCCCAGAAAATGTCAATTTTATAATATCATGTTATTGTACCTGTTTGTCATTTGCAACTCTCCTTTGGAAAAATGTCTATTCAGTTCCCCTACTCATTTTTTAATAAAAAGTATTTTTTTTAGTATGAGTTATATAAATATATATTTTCATTTGTAACTCATTATCAGATAGAGGTTTGCAAACATTGTCTTCCATTTTGTAGATTGTGCCATCATTTTTTTGGTAATGGTTTCCTTTGTGGTACAGAAGCTGTTTAGTTTTATATGGACACACTTTTTTGCTTCTGTTGCCTGTGATTTTTGGTATAAAATATAAAAACAAAAAACAAAAACAAAAAAGCATAGCCAAGGAACTTTGTGATTTTTTTCTAAGAGTTTTATAGTTCCAGGTCTCATGTTTGTCTTTAATTCTTTTTTTTTAAGATTTATTTATTTATGCATGCAAGAACTGGGGTACAGGCCAAAGATGCAGGGGGTGAGAGGATTCACCAAAGAGAGTGGGGAGCAGAACAGGCAGACTGACAGAGATACACTGCTGAGGGGAGCAGCAGGTAAGTCAGGAGAGGTCTGCTGTGCCATGTGAGTTACCTCCCTGGCCGGCTGGGGTATCGAACTCATGCTGCAGTGGCTGTGCACAGCTTCACAGGTTGTGTCTTAACCCCTTGCGCTACCAGGAAGGCCCCAAGTCTTCAATTCATTTTAATTGGTGTTCGCTAAGGCATAAGAAAGGGATCTACTTTAATTCTTATGCATGTTGCTATTTAGTTTTCCTTAAAAAAGACTTTCCTTTTACCATTCTATATTTTGGTCTCTTTTGTAAAAAATTGACTATGTGTGAGTTTATTTCTGGGCTCTCTATTCTGCTCTATTATCTATTTATCTGTTTTATGCCAATACTATCCTGTTTTATTACTACAGCTTTGCAATATGTTTAAATTCAGGAAGCATGATGCCTCTTGTTTTGTAGTTCTCAAGCTTGCTTTGGATATTCAGGTTCCTTTCCTATGTTAGCATTGTTTTTTGACACCATTGGGAATTTGATAAGGAAATAGATATTGATTCCATTGATTACTTTTGGGTGGTATGGACACTTTAACAATATTAATTCTTCCGACATCAATTAAAATGAATTAAAGACTTGAGCATGAAATATCATCTAAATCTAATATTGCTCCCTATATTAAATTTTTTTAAAATTTATAAAGTTGATTTCTTAACAGTAATACTTTTTCGGGTTAAATTAAGAGTTCTATTGTACAACAGATAGTATTGGAAAAATCACAAATGAAAAAGAAATTGATTAATTATCTTTATTCTTACTGCCAGAGTAGTATGTATAAAGAAATTTACTGATGAAATAGAAACTATTAGAGCAGAAAAACTTTTGCCAATATCAGCAGAAAGTATAAGTTTGGAATGCAAATTTTCCCATCATATTTAGTTGAGGTGTCAAGTCCATTTTTTAAAAACTTAATTTGCATTTTAAAAATTGCACAGTATTATCTCTATTGATAGACTTTACCTGGCTTCACAGCTTAGTTTATCCTCCTTGGACTCCTCATCTATGAAGTGGTGATAATGATACCACCAAATGTATAATATTGGACAAATGTTTAAGTAATAATACAGTATACCAAATATATAAGTGTGAACTTATTCCTCTAAATTGAATATAGTATGATAAATCAATGTTACTCAATGATAAAAAATATTTAAAAAATAGAATATACTACATGTTTAGAAATATCTAAAATAATGGAGCAAAAGTATGTAATTTTTTTATGTAGTAGCTATTCATAGTGTATGTATGTATATATATGTATTTATCACTCTAATAGTACTTGCCATTTTTTGTTTTTCTTATTTTCATTAAACTATAAATTCACAAAGATACCAAAGACCTTGCCCTTTCAAGAAAACTGGTTTATATTTATAAATATGATGAAAATTTGACAAAAGAACTGATTCAGCAAGACAAATTATCCAGCTAGCAAATGAGAAGAAAGCTAATTTAGTGACAGAAGACTGATGAGAACTGGAATTCTTAATAATTACCCCAGTCATATACTTTTGCATTTTTTCTAGGTTGCATTTTCCCCCATATACAACTATTTTGCAGCATTGTTTGCTGTCTATACATCTTATCTTGAATATTAGATTTAGATGGTGGCTCCTATCAATTTTTCATCTAAACCTGCTGTGATCCTTTTTGTCTTCTCTCATGTAATCTGTCAGTTCAAGGTAAAGGCTTGTTACACCCATTTAGGAAATCCATTATGCTACTATACATAATATATCAAGATGAAGTAGCATGCATAATGTTTCACAAAGAGTTTTGGAGTGGGATTATAAGACTTGAATTTTGCTTCTATCTCTGCCCCTAATTATTCTTCATATACTAAGCTAGTCATTTAAATTGGCCTCAAATTTGACTTTTATAAAATGAGGTGATAGACTACAAGATATTTGTGATTCTGCTCATTTCCAAAATTTGATCCCAAGTTTGTAGCAAAAAGATAAATTTAAGAATTATACAACCATGCTTCTTTAAATCCTTAGTCAAAATAAAAAATAATACATTTGGGAATAGACAGGCAGCCAGGATAACTGGGAAATTATACAATTGCAGGATAAAACTTTTTTTTTTTAAGAGAAATAAGCAAGTCACCAATTCTCTAGACAAGAATACTTTGTAACATGGATTAATATTAATATTTGGAATATTGAATTAACAGATTAAAGAATCAGAAACAATATCCACTAGTTTTCCTGTACTGTCTAAATTTTTCCTCATAGAGTTATTGTCACCACATTAAAGCACTATGTTTTTTGCTTTATCTTTGGTTAAAATTTATTTGGGACACAAACATTTATAATTTCTACTTTATGATGTTTCTGGATTGCTTTAATGCTTTTTTATGTGGTTAATTCTTATTGTAATTGCATTATTGAGGAATAATTGACATATAATAAGTTGTATATTTGTAAAGTGCAAGTCTGATGAGTTTTAACATAGGTGGACACAGAGGTATTTCTATGCAAATCTGAGGTTCATTCTATATCTTTTCACAACTCTGTTCTGTGAATTCTATAAGCCTTAATATCCTTAAATTATCATTTCCATCCTCCCACCTTATAAACATCACCAAGTTCCATCTGGGTTCTTCCTTGAGTTCTGGCCTAGAAAGACCTTCTCCAGACAGTGAGCTGATGCACATTTAGGGCTCATTTTTATTTCATTATATTATTTGGAATCACTGTTTCATTACCTAATACCCAGTATCTTGAAAATGCTTGTGATGCATTTTGTCTGACTTCTTTTGCTCTGGTTCTTATTGTTTTAGGGAGCAACTTAAATTTAGTCACATTCCTCTATCTTGGAAGAAGTTAAGTACCATATTCAAAACAAGAAATATTCAAAGATGAAAATATGCAAAGATATAACAGATAAAGTAAATGAGATATTTCATTCTATACATCATGTCTTTAAAGAGAGTTCCACATTTAGGTTGAAATATATGTCACTATTCAACATACCTTGTTTTGTGAAGTTTGAAACAAAATTATTTCCAACTTTACTTACTGTAGGTTGAAATAGAAATATTTAAAGACAATAAAGTAAATAATTCTGTTTGAGAAGTGGGATCTGTGTTTATAAACTAGCAAAATCACAAATCAGGTATGAGCTGAAAAGGGAGTAAGTGAAAGTTGAAAATTATCATCTTTGCCCATATCCTCACATATCCTCATTTTATTCACCAGAAAATACTTTTTTCTCAAAGATTGTAGTTATTCGGAAAATATCAATTTATCAGAGGCATTTATATAATCATATATACATATTTGTGTGTGTGGGCACTTCTCATCTATTTGAGGTAACATTGGTTTCCAACACTGTATATGAATTAGGGATATGGGAAAACAGTCTGGAGATCGTTCAATATATTAACCATATATTTTGATCACATATAAAAAGATTATATTAGTGCATAGTAGAAAAAGATGAGTGTACTGGGTAGTCCTTCTATTTTAAGCAAAATAAGGCTAACAAGATTCCATATCTTGTACCAAATTTAAAAAGGAAAACTGGTAAATTAAATATTAATTATGATATAAGAAATACAGATATAAAATTTTCAAAGAAAGGCAAGCCATGTTAAGGATGTTTATGAAATATTGTCACTATATAGCATTGTATTAAATGATACATTTCCTTATTTCATATGAAATTATTCTCACTGATCTGCTTTAAAGTGGGATAGAAACTATGAGAATCACACATATAGTGAAAACACTTCAAAATTCAACCTTTAGACTTGTTAAGCTCAATGAAATCCATATATAACAAAATCCTGCTGTTTTTTGGTCTCCAAGGAATTTTAGTAGGTTTCAATATATTTTTGAAATCATTTTCTTTTAAATCACTAGAAGTAATAATTTGCCAACAAGTTTCCAAATTTATGAATTTTGCTCAAACTATTAAAATCAATATAGATAATGTATTGAAAATACTTGGTATCACAAGGCACCATCTACATTCAAAAACTTTAAAAACAAATTCAGTTATTTCCCCTCTGAACAAAAACAGAGCTCAAAGATCTTTTGTTTCATCTCTATCATTATGTTTAGAAAAATTACCTAACTTCATATGTTCCAGAGTCTCAACTGGTGAAATATATGAAACAATTTGGCTGGCTCACCATGTGAAACACCAGCTAGTAACTGGGTTTAGTCAAACAAAAATAAAATGAGTGTCAGAATGGTACCAGACTCTCAAAAATAACTTACTGTTCATATTAAGATTTAAAATGTTGCATTTTTGCAATAATAATTTGCTTATTAACTCAGTAAGTATTTCCCAGGAACTTCCTGCCCATTAGGCACTCTCCTCTAAACAGCCTATATATCAGGGGGAAAGTGTAGAAAAAGTTCTTGTACTGATGGAACTTACACTTTGTTGGAAAGGAGTGCCAATGAATATAATCATCATTGTAATTGATCCTATGAACGAAATAGCTTGTGATAGGATGCCTAATAGCTTTGGTGGGGAGAGACTTTAGATAATGTGGTCAGAGAAAAACTCCTTGAGGAAGGGCTATCTAATTCATATCTTGTAGGCTAACAGAGTCAACAATGGGACCAGTCAAAGGGTAACTATTTCAGGACAATGGGATAACATTTCATAGAGTTGAGTCTTCTAGGAACAGAGCGACATTGCAAGAATATTGTTGGAACATTACAAGCTGAAAGAGATATGTTGATTGGAAATAAAGACAGATAGGTAGCAGAAGTCATATCGCAGAGGCACATGTGTACATTTTGGAGGAGTTTGGTCTTATATTAAGTATAATATGCTGAAAGCAGATACAGAATGCTCAGATTGACAGCCAGAAAGAAAACTCAGATCCCGAGACACCACCTTCCATCTCACCAGCCAACAAGTTTGACATCGCACTTTTTATGAATATCAAAAATACCCAGAAAGAACTTCATTTTTACTTTAAAATGTTTGGATTAGTCCAAGAGGAAAGCTCTGAATTGCAAAATACTTGAATAAAAATTATGCAAATGAAATTAACAGAACAGTTGTTAAGATGCAGCCAATGTTCAATAACACTATCATTTCGAGTCTAATCTGCCAATTGGCTATATATTTAGATATGTAGATTCCACAGGAGTGTTATTCAGTATGTTTTTGAATGTGTGATGCTGTACTGGGTGCTCTGAGGAACAGTAAAATGGATATCCAGAGTTCTTATTTTAAACAAAGTTATAGTTCAATGTGAGGAGAAAAGCTATGAGACTAAACATACTGATAACAATGGGCCTAAATGTCAAAAGACATTTTCATTTGTTTTTTTTCAAGTTCTGTCTCTGGCACTAATTCATTATAGGATCTTCATCAGTAAATGACATATAGCTTTGCAAACATTTCAAGGTAATCTTTTTGACCAAATGTTAATTTTAAAGTAAGGAGAGGACAAGAGATGCCCTTATGATTCAGAGGTCAATATTTGGAGTTCTGGTTTCAGCTTAAGTGCTTGATGTAGATTGTTCTCACAGACATTCCCTTTGTTGGCAATGATTTTTTCCTGAAAGAAGATCATCTTTTGAAGTACGTACCTGGAAAATTCTCTCATAGATACATGACACATTTTACCATTCCCTTTCCCTTCAACAAGCAGATTTGAAACAATAAAATGCATATCATATAATTCTTATGGCACAGCAATTTGTAGTTTGGCATAGAGTGAGTAGATTAAAATAGCTTGGCAAAGTCCAGTGTATACTAAATTTATAATGTTAAATAAAAATAAATGCCCCCCAATATAATTTAATTAAATAGTAATATAATTAATTTAAACAACACATATTAGTATACACATGAATAATTCTATATTTGCTTAATTCAGGAAATATAACAATGCAAAGAATAGGCACATACCTCAAAATCAGAAATTATTTACTGTATTATAAGAGGAGGGAGTTAATAAGTGTAGGTGATTTACTTTCTTCTCTAAAAATCTCATTCATTTTACAATATTTTATTATAAAAATTTTTAGTGTCATTTCTATTCTAGAACCATATTAGGGATTTCTTTTTATTAAGCTATACTAGCTTATTAGAATTTTCATGTTTAAATTGAAACAAATATATTTTACTGTTTACATATTGCATGAATAACCTAAGAAGATAACTGTCTAGCACATTTCAAATTTAATGTGGATTTAAAAGTGTTTCAAATTATTCCTAGACGATAGCAAGGCAAATATCCAATGGCAGTATTTATAACAGCACTGTCTTTCTATAAATAATATAATCTGAGAAAGTGTTATATTTTTAGGGATTGGTTTTATCATTAGACACCAAATTGTAGGCACTAAGTAAGGTAAAAGGTCGTCAGAATAGTTCATGTGTTGAAACACAAGTTTCACACAAAGAAATTAATAACATTTACATGTAGCACTCTCTTGTTTTAAAAAATATTACTGTTGGGCCTCCCTGGTGGGGAAAGGGGTTAAGCACCGCACTATGAAGCAGTTTGCAGCCTCTGCAGCATGAGTTTGATACCAGCCAGCCAAGGAGCAACCCACATGGTGAAGCAAACCTCTCCTGTCTCACTCTGTCTCTGGTGGGTCCTCTCACCCCCTGTATCTCTGCCTATACCCCAGCTTTTGTATGCATAAATAAATCTTAAAAAAATTACTGTTGAGGGGGCCTCCCTGGTGGCACAGGGGTTATGTCTTAGTGCTATCAAGCTATCGGCAGCCACTGCAGCAAGAGTTCAATCCCTGGCCAGGGATCTGACCGACATGGTGCAGCGGACCTCTCCTGACTTACCTGCTGCTCCCCTCAGCAGTGTATTTCAGTCAATCTGTCTGTTCTGTTCCCCACTCTGTCTCTGGTGAATCTTCTCATTCCTCCCACCCCTCCCCCCTGCACCTCTGGCCTACACCCCAGTTCTTCTATGCAAAAAAAAATCTCTTTTTTGTGTTTTTCGACAAATTTTTAAGCAACCAAAGCTTATTTCTTCAAAAAGACAACACCACAGTGCTTTCAGTCAGGTTAGCCAAACAGTTTGCGTTACAAAGATTGCTGAAACAAATGTGCTTTATCAACCTATAAAGAGGTATTTCTCCTTCACTTCATTCATAATAAATATGTGCAGAATTACTGATAATTAGATTCAGAAGAAATGACCAATATATCCTCAATTTTCTTATGAGTTGTTCACTATAAAAAGATACAGGTGATAAAATGTCTACTCAATTCCAGCAATTAACATCTTGATAATGTCTACAGTTTAAACATCTCTGGCCTATGGCAATAAAATGTGAATACAGATACTTTCAGGACTCAAAAAAATCTTTACATAATGGCCCATCAGTAGCCAAAGAAAATTATTAAACCTGTTTGGCTTTGTTTTTTCCTAAGATTCAATAGAGCTGATAAAAAGATCAGATCACATGATTCTTTCCCTATGTATGAGAAAGATAATTTATTGTTTAATCTAACCCAGATTACAAATACATTATTTTCCATTATTTGCTTAATAGAAACTAAACTAAAATTTGTTGAAGTTAATTTGCATTTTGTGGAAAGGAGATGCAATCTATCTGAGTTTGCTATTGACTCTTCAAAATGATTAAACAGATCTTCTCCAAAATAAAGTCTATTGGCAATCAACCAGGGACTCTAAACACTTCCATGCAAATCATTTAATTTCCCTAAGAGTCACATTCTTCTTGCGGCACTGTACTCTAAATTCATCTAGGCTTAATATATGTCATAGGCACAACAAACAAAATAGCTATCCTTTCTTATTCTGATTCCTCTTCAGTATCCTCCATTTTCCTTGCTGTAAATTTTCCATCTCTATTATTTATTAAGGAACTAAGAGTCAAGGTCTTTAACAAACTTAATGATGTGCTTGAGATTTCTGTTAAGTATATTTCTTGTTCATTCATTTGCTTAATATTTGCCAAGTCCTTCACATGAAGCAAGCACTCTGTTAGACACTAACACTGGGTAGGGGACAAGATAGACTGAGTCTTGACTCCCATGGAACTTAAATTCTAGACAAAAATAAAGAGGAAAATAAGGGACTGCATGATTTTGTATGATGATAATGCCAGGGATAAAGGAGGATAGTGGATCTGTCAGTGATTTGTTGTGAGACTTCTTTAGAAGACATCTTTGAGGAGGTAAAATTAAATCAGAACAGCAAAGAAGAGATGGAATTTATAAAAAGCCATTAGCACCTTCACAACAATGAATTCAAAATGGATCATACATCTTAAAATGTAAAACAATTGAGTATAAAACTTCCAGAATATAGCATAGGGGGAAATCTAGGCAACCTTGGATTTGGCATTGACTTTTTCAGACACAATATCAAAAGTACAATACATGAAAAAATAACTGATAGATTGTACTTCATTAAAATGTAATACACTCTAGCTCTGTAAATGGCATTTTAAGAGAATAAAAAATATTAGCCACCAGCTGAGAGAAAATATTTTCAAAATATGCATCTGATAGTGACCTGGTGTCCAAAATATACAAAGAATTCTGAAAACTCAACAACAAAAACACAAGGTACTGAATTAAAACATGAGTAAAAGATTTGTGCAGACACTCCACCAGAGAAGTTTGCACGTGGCAAATAAACACATGTAAAGGTGTTCCATCCCTATATCAGGGAGCTGCAAATTAAAACAACAGTGAAATACTATTGCATACGTATTAGAAGCAATGACAACAGCTAATGGTGGTTGAGGATGAGAAGCAACAGGAATTCTCAGACACTGCAGGTGGCAAAGTAAAAGGGTACAGGCATTTAAAAAGACAGTTTTGCTGTTTCTTATGAAACTAAAAATATACTTATCATATGATCCAGCAATTGTGCTCCTTGGTATTTACACAAAGGAGTAAATACTTAGTTCATAATTGCCAAAATGTGGAAGTAACCAAGATATCCTTTAATAGGTCAATGTATAAACAAACTGTGGTACATGCAGACAAAGAAGTGTTATTCACCAATAAAAATAAATGAGCTATCAAGCCATGGAAAGATAAGAAAGAAGCTTAAATGCATATTACTAAGTGAGAGAAGCTAGTTTCAAAGCCTACACTGTGTGACTCCAACTATATGACATTCTATAAAAGTCAAAGCTATGGAGATGGTAAAAATGATCAGCAGTTGCAAGGGTTTGGGAGGGTGGAGGAAGGCATAAAGAGGTGCAAAACAGGAGATTTCTAGAGCAATGAAGCTATTCTTTATGATACTGTAATTATGAATACATGACATTATGTATCTCTCCAAAAGCATAAAACTGTACAACACAAAAAGTGAACCCAATGCAAACTATGGACTTTAGTTAAAAAATTGTATCTGTTTATTAATCACAATAAATGTACTACACTAATGCAAGATATTAATAATAGGAGAATGTGGGTATTGGGAATGTGGGTATTGGGAAGAAAGGAGGAAGAGGTAGTATACGTGAACTCTCTATACTTTTTACCCATTATTTTAATAGACCCAATAATGCTCTAAAAATAGTCTATTAATAATTTTTTTTAATCAGAAGATTCATGGGCAGGAACAGGGCAACAGAGGCAAAAGTATTAAATAGCAAAGACAAGAGAAATATATTTGGTATGTAAAAACCAGTGTGGCTGGACTGCAGAGAAGAGAGGAATAAGAAGAGGTGACTATAGTACTGAGACATCCAGAGGAGCAGTAGGGGGATGGCGAACAAAGTGGGAGCACAAAGGACTTTGGTGGTGGGCCATGGGTGCTTTGGTGGCGGGGGTGCTGCACCTGAAGGGGGAATCCTATACTTCCAAAATACCAGCAACAATGTAAACACACTTTACCACAATTAATAATAATAGTAATTATAATAAAATAGATGACTTCTACAAGGTAGAGGTGGTCATAAAAGCTCTCCGAGCTCAGAGAGATGTTTTCAGTTAATTAGAGGGACAATGTGAATCCGTTCTGGGGTGTTACACAAGAAGTTTGATGACTTCCCCAAATCCATTTGACTCTTGGGAAGAACATATATTTCAGGGATTTGGGTGAAGTATAGGCAGAGGGAACATTTACACAGTAATAGCAATTAGGAGGTGGTTTCAACTGTTCAGATAGCCATGCGCATTTCTATAATTTAAGTGATTTACGACTCAGATTCTTGTTTCTAATTCTGATAGATGCCATTTTATGTTTAATTTTTAAGTACATAATAAATAATTATGACAAATCGCTCATAGATCTGTTTCTATTACTACTTGAATTATACCTGGGATATCAGTGAGCTAAATATTCTCCAAGTGCATCCAAGTAGAAATAAAATATGTTGAAGTACAGTTCTTTATAAAATGACTGATTTTGGAAGATGCAGGCAAAAATGTCTGTTATTGTTCTCGGTTTTAATTGAACTCTGCTTATTTTCACATGCCTTTCTATTTGCATTATAGAAGTTAAAAATCATTTGGAGAAGTCATCTTGAGGGAATTAGCTAAAAATTCCCAAATTAGCTCTCTTTCCAGGCAAGTACTGAGGAGTTGTCCATATGCTGATGTTAAGCCTGAAAGATCTTGGATTACCCTTAGTCTGTAGCTGTGCTGCTGTACTGCAATTCTAATCTATTCCATAGCTACTGATGACTCAACACCTGAGACCTTGAAGTATAACAGCCAAGGTTATTTGCAGTGTGATGCAATAAAATAACAAAGGATCTCCCATGTATGCAAAAATACCCTGAATTGCAAGGTTGATAAAAAAACATATGCTTCTACCAAGTGCTTGGAACATAAATGATTTCATTGCTACATACCCACACATGCACACATATAATGATATACAGAATTTACTGCAAACCTTGCACACAATACAAAGCAGATGAAGACATAATTAATCAGTAACTAAAAATTCAGTGGAGGGGATAGATGGGGTTATGCTAAATGAAGGAGCTGAAATGCAAATGTATGTGTGGTGCTATTGCACCTGTACCCTTAGTAAACCTCAATCAAAAAACACAATTTAACATCAAAACTCTGCTGATTGACAATAGAGGCCAGGAGTTATTACCGTAAGGAAAGATCATACAGAACCTGTATCATTAGCCATTTGATTCTGATTAACTGTGCTTAATACTGTTAGAACTTAATTTTATTTACTACAATCAAATACTTTTGGAGTCAGAAAATAGGATAGTGAAACTTACTGCTATTTTGTAGATAAGGAGACTGAAAATAATAAAAAAATCTACTTTGACATGATACAGTGCTAAAATTTTGGTTCATATTTAAAGACCCTTTCAGAATTTCATCATCCTAAGAAAAACGCTAATGATCAGCTTGTTATACCATAGGGAACATGAAAAGTTTATGTCAGCCTGTGGTGGCTGTTGTTTTTTGGTCATTGAAATAGGAATATCATATTATTAAGACTATTACAAAAGTAAGACTACATTACAAAAGTTCTCAAAACTTTTTTTGAAGAAGTTCAACATTCTTTCATGTATCTGTTGCCCATTTAATGAGATGTGTGTGAAAAATTGTTCATCATCACCATCATCAGGGAAACCAAATCTAAACCATAAAGAGATGCCACCTCACAACCACAAGAATAGCCTATATTGAAAAACCCAGAAATGACAGGTGCTTGCAAGGGTGTAGAGGAAAAGGAACCTTCATAGTCTGTTGATAGGAATGGAGGCTGGCTCAGCGCCTATGGAAAACAGCATGGAAGTTCCTGAAAATATTAAAGTTGGATCTACCAAACAATCCAACAACTCCACTTCTATGTATTTATCCAAAGATTGAGAAAATACTAATTCAAAGAGGTATATGCCCTCCACTGCACAAAATGGAAGACGGGACCCAATGGACCACAGTGGAGGATTATTGATGTGGTAACACATGTGAAGGGGTGTGAACCACACACAGTCATACACAGTGTTGTAAACTACTGTCACCTCAATTAAAAAAAAAAAGTTATGGAAGAAATACTAACAAGTGCATGTACAGTTGAAATCACTTATACACATTAGGTAATTCAAGAAACTTTCTAAATATGGCATATTTTTTAAACATAAAAATTCATTTAAAAAATACAGGCCAACGTTTTAATTACTTATCCTCATTTGGAAATTCCCCTTTTGTTTCCTGGCACATTATATTTTTACATGGAAAAGACAGTTTGGCAAAGTATTTCTTGCATAAAATACATAGGATATTAGAAAAAATAATGGGACATTTTCAAAGCAAAAACGTTAATTGAAAATAAGGATAATTACAGAAGAGTGACACTGATTAATTAGATTATCAAATTGGATGTGTAATATAATTAGATATCTAATAAATTTGTGTAATATTTAGACACTAAATATTATGTTATGCTTAGACACAACATATAGTGTCTAAGAAAATGTAAAATAAAACTACAATTTGAAAGCATTCTCCTTTTTCCTGATGTTAACAAAACAATCGCCCACCTAAAGAGATGCCTGTCTCATTACTGAGTATCTCATCTCAGATTAGACATACAGTCTGTGTCACCAATATTTCTTGGTTGATATTTCCTTCAAAATTCCATAGAAGTCTCTCAGGAAACAAATTATTTGACATAACTTCAAAAAATGAGGCAGTTATAATATTAATCTGTTAAGCCCTTGACTATAAATATATACATTTAGTCATAATACATACACATATATACATAGTGATATATATATTTATACTCTAATTTTTATTTTTAATGTTATACAAAGAAAAATGCTTTTTAATAAACACCCAAGTGAAACATTGTGTAAAATATTTGTATTATGACTTGTATTTGAAAACCAGAAGTAGTAAGTTCATAAATTCCAAATGTATGTGGTGAGATAATATTCCAAAATATGAACTGATAGTTTTTACCTCCCTACCCCAATTCCTACCCATCTTACAATATCACTTCCTTGAACTAAACCTTGAATCTCCATTGGCCCAAGGACTAAATAATTTTCTCTCTCCTGTAAGTCCCTCAGAATGTGGAAAAATCCTCTGAGGGAGAAGATGCTGAATGACTGAAATTAACTTCCCTACCTGCTGGCAGAGGTTTATAATGGAAATTAAGTATATTTGAGGAAAAAATTTAAAATGACATTCCTCCATTATATTTAGCTATCAGATTACAAGAGAATAGTTTAATTCTTTGATAAAAGATTTGTTTTATTCTTTTGTATGAAAAGCTTCCGTATGACCCAGCAATTCCACTCCTAGGTATTTACCCAAAGGACACAGAAACATCAATTCCAAAGAGCACCTGCACCCCTATGTTTATAGCAGCACTGTTTACAATAGCTAAGCTTTGGAAACAACCCAAATGCCCAAAAATAGATGACTGGATCAAGAAGATGTGGTACATATACACCATGGAATGTTACTCAGCATTCAAAAAAGATAAACACATGCAATTTGCAGCAACATGGATGGCGCTGGAAGGGATCATGCTCAACGAAATAAGCCAGAAAGAAAAAGAAAAATACTGGATGGTCTCACTCATAGCAGGAATCTAGAAAACTTAAATAAGAGACCAGGAAAAAGAATAACTATAAGAAAGTAAAAATCAAAATCAATAAACAACTATGAACCAGAGACACTCTGTGGGGGGTGGGGAGTGGGGAAAGGGGGATTGGGGTCAAAATAAGGGGGTTGCAATTATATGGGGAATATAAAAATAAAATTAAAATTAAAAAAAAATTGAAAATTACATAAACTTGGTAAAACAGTACAATTATTCAATAAGTGATTTTGGAACCATCTCACTGTCCCTGAATTTACATAATAGAAAGGTTTGGACAAAATAACTGTTTCAGATACTTTCTGGCTCTCGATGTAGACAACTCATCTAGGTAATTCAGAAGTTCCCTTAGAAAGTAAGTTGAAACATACATTCTGGGATTTCTCCTTTGGGTCTCCTCCTATCAAAACTACCAAATTTATATTTTAAAAACACATAATGAGGGCCTTCCTGGTGGCGCAAGGGGTTAAGCACAGCACTGTGAAGCTATCTGCAGCCTCTGCAGCATGAGTTCGATCCCCGGTCAGGAAGGTGACCCACATGGCACAGCAGACCTCTCCTGTCTCACCCACTGCTCCTCTCAGCAGTGTATCTCACTCAGTCAGTCTGCCTTTTCTGCTCCCCACTCTGTCTTTGGTGAATCCTCTCATCCCCCATACCTCTGGCCTGTACCCAAGCTCTTATATGCATAAATAAATCTTAAAAAAATAAAAACACATAACAAACTACTAGGAGGCACTGCAAAGTAGCAGCAAATAGGTACAGACAGGCCTGTAGACAGTGAAGGAGAGAAAAAGCGAGAAGGTCATGACTTAGGGCATTTCAGGTGTTTTTTTAGTTTTTGGCCTTTTGACAGAGGAAGATTCCAGGCTGGCAAGATGGAGATGGGTAAAACACTGATATAAAAACCTGAGTCTTCCCAATGAACAAAAGAACAGAATTTGGGTTAAAGGTATCTATTGAAAAATGTGTGCATTGCATGTGGAATAGAGAGAGAAACCAAACTAAAGGTCAGACAAAGCCAAACTGACAACAAACTCTAGAAATATGGTACTAGAACTGAGGTTATCAGAGGTAGAGGGGGAGGGAGAGAGGTGAAAAGAAAGAGGAGGGGAGGATAATGGACTATGGGGATGGACTGGGGTGCTCCGGTGTTGGATTTGGTGTAGTAATGACACCAGAAGGGGGAGATCATTTACCTCTATAGCACAATGATGAAAACCAATGTCATCTCAAAAATAAAAGAAAGAAAGAAAAATATGTGTGTATATGTTAGGTAAGGGGTGTGTGTGTGTGTGTGTGTGTGTGTGTGTGTGTGTGTGTGTGTGTGTGTGTTAAGCAATCCAGGAAAGAAGAGAAGCAGAAAATGAAAGATCTCACATGTGTATATATACTAGCTGAAGAGGTGAGAGAGAACATGGATGGAGATTGAGTGGGAAAGGACATGAGAGAACAATTTTCTGGAATATCATTCCATATCTGATATAAGTTTGAGTTACATGACTTTATGCCTGTATTGTAAAGCAATAAATGGTACACTTAAAATTTGTGCAAAACAAATACTGAACTCTAGTCAAATATATAATTGAAGTATTTGGAGTAGAAGTAATATCTGCAACTTAATTTTAAATACATCAAAAAATAAGATGCACTGATACAAGGGTAGGAAGGATAGATAGATGGGTAAATTAGATAAAATAAATGTTAATTGTGGAATGAAAGTGGTTGGTATATGGGTGTTGCAGGTTAATTAAATATTAATTATAACATAATTTAAACATTTATGTTGGAAAAACATTGAGGTCAGAATTGATTGGTTAATTGATTGATTGATTCCTTTGCTGTTGGCAAGCGCATTCAGAGGTCAAACCTCCTTAAGCAACAAAATATGTTCCTAAAGGAAGAATCGTTACATTACCAAAAGAAGGACATGGGTATGTTGGAGAGAAAAAGATGACAGAAAATCTCTGATCATAAGATTCACTGATACAATTCATGCTAGTGACTAATTTAATAAAATACCATCTCATGTTAAAGCAACAATGATAATTATTGGTAATGGAAGAATGTATTAGTTTATTACATGTATTGAAACCTATTTTCCTTCTGTTTTATAGATAGGGGAGGTTAAGGGTTTATTTCCTAAGCTAATGAGTTTAACAAGTCTCAAACTTTCCAACTGCAAAGTCAGTGCCATTTCTACCAGCATCCCAACCTGCCTACTGGAAACAGATGTGGTTCAGAAAATTACAAAGAATTTTATTTTTGTATAGATTTTGCCCATAAAATAAAAAAAATACTGTCCTCTGGGAACATTTTTATGACCTAAGCATAATAAATTTTACTTACAGAGTAGAAATCTTAAAATCATCCATGTAAAAGAAAACTGACAATATTCCAAACATCCAATCAGCTCATTTAAGATTATTGTTATTTGAATGTAATTCCTCAGAATTTAAAGGAGAACAATAAGTAAACTAAAGGCACTATAGTACTTTATCATTGTTTTACTCCTCAAATTTCAGCAGGCAGAAATAAACATCTCTTTGGCTACTTAGATCCTACTCTGAAAATTTACACTGTCTTTTGAGTGTGAATAGTTTAACCTTGAAGGAGAAACAGCTTCAAACAGATACTCTGGGATACAGATTAGTCAAAGCAAACAAGAATATTAGAGGAAAACATTTATTAGACATAGAGGGAGCCCACAGGATGCTGCTGGTCTTGAATTATAATGAATGAGGAAATTACAGAGTTTAGAATTGTGCATTCTTGGTCGTAGTATATAAAGTGCATTTTTCCCATTAATAATTTTATAAGTTAATTTTTACATGTATTGAGCTTTGACACAATGAAATATAAATACACAATGTTTATCAATAATCTTTATTAATAGTACATAGTCTTTAGGATTACTTAAGATTTTCAGGGTTAAGTTCATTTTAGTTTTTAGTAAAAAATTCTTTTCCCTCTAGTTTTTGGTGTCTGGTTTATTTATTTGTCCAGTTCTAGAGACTGAATACATACCCCAGGTTTGCAGTGACTCTTCTATAACACAGTAGCCCTAAATTTGTTCAGGCTGAGAAGCTTGAGGAAGAGAGGGCAGGAGGGAGGGCGGGCACACCCAAGTCCTGACTTGGAAAGTATTCACAGTGTTATAATCTACACAGCAATTTGCCACATAAATATATACTTAAAACAAACCATAGGTAATATAAGGAACAGGGAATATTTAAATATCCCTATTAAACTGCACCCATTTCATATATGAAAACAACAGTGCTCTGTGTAAGCACTGGACAAAACGAAAATTACTTGTTTTTAAATAATCTGGGCAAACCATCAAACAACTAAAATCTGGTAGAATGGGAAGAAAAAACATGGGAAAAAATGCCTCTGGTTTAAATTGCTTATTTAAACTTTAAAGACTGACCATTTATGTGTATTTCTTTCCAAAGGAGTTTCAAATTTTTGTTATATTGCAAAGGTAAATAGGATTGTTTTCTACTTTTAAAAGGCTAGTGAGTTAAAAACAAGATAGTTTTTCACTTTTTAAAATTTTATAGATATTAAAATGCTAAATTTATTGCAATGTGATTAATATTAGGAAACTGAGTATTTAGCTAGAGAATTTGTGAACTCACCCATTTCATATTTCTATACTTAAAAATATTTAAAACATTTAACATGGAATTTATATTTTAGTGCAAATCAAACTTGATCTTTATTAATGGCGGCCTCAGCTCGACTTACAAGCTGACACAGTACTTTCATATTCCTGATTATCTATTGCATCCACACCTCCACATGAATTTTTTTTTTCACATTTAAGGGGCTAATTTTCTTTTTTTTTTTAACAATTTTAAAACTTTTTTTTCAAAAAGATGCAACTCTTATATAAAATGATAAATAACTCAATAGAGACAGGAATTACCAAATATCTATGTGCATACCTAGTTTTATAGGTTTCTTGCAGTTCTTTGTGGTCGTGTGATAATTCTTAAGAAAATGTGAATGAAAGTGATATCTGGTTGCCTGTTTAAGGTACTTAAGAAAAAGCGTGACTTTCCTGACCTCGTGCTCTCAACCTTGTGACTGGCAGCAAATTTCCAGATGGCTGAGTTGCAAAATGAATGCAGACTGAATCATCTTTGGAAGAAAGCTGCCATAAGATCCTAGTCACATAAGACATTTCATGAGTGAAAGATACTATCCCTGGTCTACACCACTGAAATTAAGGATTAGTTGTTACTGTAATATAATCAGTCTTCTTATAATTAATACAGTACCTGAAGCTACTTCTCACAAAATGGTAGGTTTTTGTTTTTTTTTTTTTTTTTTTTTTTTTTTTTTTAGTGAGCGGGGTTGTCTTCTTTCTTTCTTTTCTTTTTTTTTTTTTTTAATAGAGGCATGTTTTATTTATTTATTTATTTGTTTGTTTTGTTTATACATACACTGGGTACAGTCAGAAGCGTGGGAGGGTGAGAGAATTCACCAGAGCCAGAGCAGGGAGCAGAGCAGGCAGAAGGACCAAAGTACGCTGCTGAGGGGAGCAGCGGGCAGCAGGAGAGGTCTGCGCGCCATGTGGGACCCTCCTCCGGTGGCCAGGGAGCAGCCGGGGATCGAACCGGCGCCGCAGAGGCCACGGGCAGCTTCGCAACCCAGCGCTCAACCACTGCGCCACGTATTTAAGAGACTTCAAATCAACAATAATCATAAATATTCATGGTGAATCTTGAAATCAAACTTACTACTTCTATACACTACTACTACTAGAAAATACATACTTTGTGTTTCAAATTTCAAAAAAATGGTTAATTCTTTCTTTATTATTCTTATTTTCTTGTTAAATGTGATATAAATCAGTGTGATTTAACTTTCCTTAATGTTATTGTTTACAGTTTTAGTTTTCCTTTTTCATATAGAATCTTTCTTCAGTAATTAGTTAAAATGTCATCAATTTCTGCATGTACTTTTTTTTTTCAATACTATATTCTTTTCCTTTATTCCTCCTTGATTGTACATCTGTGGGTGGTAAAGAATCACAACTTTTGTCCTGAAAAAAACTTTAATTTGTCCTCATTCCTGAATAAAAATGAATTTTTTATTATAAAAACACAGGTTATGGTTTTTCCATCACATTGAAAACAATTTTGCTCTGTGTTCTGGCCTTTATTTTACACTTCACTGAAGATAATTGGTCTGGATTTTTTTCTCTGATACCTTTTAGGAATTTTCTTTCTATTATTCAAATTCTTTAGTTTCACATAATGAGTGTAGGTGAAAATTTATTTTTCTTTGCCCTCAGAGGCATTATCAATCTGTGATAACATGGCTTTCTTCAATTCTGGAAATCATCCTTTCTTCTAATACTGTCTCTCTGCTACATGGAACCTTTTATTGTTCTTCAAGTATGCCCAAACTATTTTTGTCTCAAACCTTTTGCCTTTTGTGATTCTCTATTTTTGGAACAGTCTTTCCCTGACATTTGCAAGACTTACATCATTACATTGCTCCAGTCTCTCCATAAATTTCACTGTTATCAAAGAATATTTTCCTGACCATCTTATCTCAAATATAACTCTCTTTTCTATCACATTCTTTTCACTTACCTGCTTTCATTTTCTATAAAGTGTTTACATTTAATATATTTGTCCATATATCATCCTACTCTCCCTCTAAAATTTAAATCTAATGAGGTTTTTTTGGTCTGCTTTTTCATTGCTATACTAACTGCTTAGAACAGTGCCTGGCACATAGTAGGTACTAAATATATATTTAGAGTCAATGACTTTCTTTCCTCCAGCTTCCTAGTTCCAGCACAAGGATAGTTTATCTTTAGATATCTTCTTATCTCATTCCTTTTTTATGCTGTGTTCTGGATGAATTTCTCCATACCATTATATATCTAGTTTAGACCTTACCTTGTTAATTTTGTTGTTTTTTTTAAGACGATAACATTTATCTTTATGATTTTTAAATTAACTTTTAAATATCAGTCTGTTCTTGGTTGATATCTATATACTTTATTGGCTTTCTTGATATTAGACTGCTTCAAATGTCTTGAAATCTGTTTTTAGGCTCATTTTTAATGTGACCATTTCCCAACCCATCCTTTGCTTCATTCTTCTCTGCTTATCTTTCCCTTCCTAGTTGTCTTACAGTTGTCTAGTCATCTGAGCCCTCTGTTTGGAACCTAGATCTGGAAATAGAATTTTGGAACTAATATTCTGAGATACTGAGTCTTTCAGAGATGCTGTCTCATTTCATGTCTTGTTTTTGGAAATGTGTCTCTCTACAGCAATTCCCCCTGCTCCTCAGGAAAAAGTCCCAAACCTTAAAGATCTCTTTCTGAATGATGTTGCCACCATGTTGGAGTCCCTTCCTTAGATAAAGTGTCTTTCTGTCTCTCTGATCCCCCTGGATGCAATCTTTTATAATTTGTTGTAAAAGCTCTATTTGTTTAGGTCAAATAGAGATTTGACCTGATTGCTTTGTATTTAGTTGCAAATTTGTTGTGGTCATGGGAGGAAGTAAGTACCAGTGCTCCCACATTCCACCATCTTGGATGTGCTTCCTCAAATTCCTCAAAGACCCAAAGCTGTTTTTTTAGTGGGGGGGAAAAAAAAAACTTCAGATTACAGCCCAAGTTTCTGCCTAAAGCTTTTAACATTTGATTATTTAGGAAAATGCTCAGTGACTTATATTCTCTTTAATTCCTCTTTTAAGCATAACTAGGTTATCTTTGGGGATTGAGAGAAAAAGATGATGGAGAAATGCAAGATCAACAGGGAACTATAGCATATAGGGAGGCTACTTTTGCTGAGGACAAGCTAGATATTTAAAAAAATCTACATAATTCCAAATCCATGATGTCAGAATGTGGCTACATAGTTAAAATCATATTTCTGTTCAGCAATTTGGCAATTACGGAACAGTGTGCAGAAATAGAAGTTTATAGGTGGTGTTTAAGGAACATGCATAATTTATAGTTAGAATAAAGATTCAGACAATTGTAGTTCAAGGGCACTGGATCATAAGAAGAGTTGCCAGTGGTGCCAGGAAACAGAAAGAAGTCTAGGCACAATTTAAGATTGGTAAGATAAGAAAGTTTAAATTTAGAGAAATTCTGAATAAAGTATCGTGTCTTTGGAAAAAGAGAGAGAGTAAGATTACAGAAATTTCTAGACACTCATCCGAGTACAAATAAAAGTGTATGATGAATGCGGGAAATTGATTAAATATACTCATAACAACCAACTATTTTTGTCAGCAAGATGATTATGACCCCAAAAGTATAATTTCAATGTTTTTATTTATTGAAAACGAACAGTATGAATGACAAACTTATGACAAACTTTTCAAAATAGTGATTTTGAAAAGTTTTCAAAACTTTTCGAAATAGTGATTGATTTTCTATTTTTTATCTTTTTAAATTTTATTTTAATAAATTATTAAAATTGAGGTAAGATTTGGATATCTCCATCAGATATTACCACCATAGTACATCTACCACCAAATCACCCACAGCCTACCACCATAATCCATTGTGCTGCCTTCCCTCTTTGTTCCTACCCTACTCTCACCCCCTGCTTCAGTTCTGTTGTCAGCTGTCAGGGTTAGTTGTTTTTGTTTTTTTTTTTAAGATTTATTTATTTATTTATACAAGAACTAGGGTACAGGCCAGAGGCGTGGGAGGTTGAGAGGATTCATCAGAGACAGAGTGGGGAACCGAACAGACAGACTGATGAACTACACTGCTGAGGGGAGCAGCAGGCGTGACAGGAGAGGTCTGCTATGGCATGTAGGACCCTCGCCCAATGGCCGGGATCGAACCGGTGCTGCAGAGGCTGCAGACAGTTTCACAGCGCGGTGCTCAACCGCCTGTGCCACCAGGGAGGCCCTATCAGGGTTGGTTTTTAAGCTTCTCTTTATATGACTCTTTATAACATGCATGGTCCGTTTAAGTATTTATTTTCTGAAGTTTAGCTTATCATTGAAGAAGTCACATGCTGAATGAGCTGAAAATTCTATTAATTAGTTACACACAAGTAAGTAAGCTTTAAGTCCCAATGCCAATTAAAAGTATTTGTAATTGCACTGGGAATTGATTAATTTAGGAAATGTCTCTAATTTTCATACGGATTCTGATCTATGATGTTGATATATAAAATTATTTTGAATATACTCTTTATTTCAAATATTTTTTCAATAATCTATTTTATTTCTTAAACATATATAATGATTTAGTACTTTTCCAAGAAAAATTTATAGTAAAGTCTGTGTGATACACATGCATTATGAAAATGTTGGTGAGGATGTGGAGAAAAGGAACCCTTTTTTTCTATTGTTGGCAATGTAGAATGGCCCAACACCCTAATGAAAACAGTAAGGTGGTTCCTCAAAATATTAAATCATTTTACCATATGATCCAGAAATTCTACTCCTTGGTATTTATCCAAAGAATGAAAAACCCTAATTCAAAGACATATATGCACGTCTATTTTCACTGCAGCACAATTTACAACATCCAAGTTATGGAAACAACCTAAGTGCCCACCAACAGATGAGTGGATTAAGAAGATGTGGTATATATATACACAATAGAATATTACCCAGCTATAAAAAAGGATGAACCCTTGTCATCTGTGACAATATAGATGGAACTGGAGGGGATTATGCTAAGAAAAAATAAGTCAGAAGGAGAAAGATAAATAGAAGGATGATTGTGTTCATATGGAATATAGAGAAACAAAACAAAGGAACAGACAAATCTAAACCAAAACAAACCTTAGAAATATGACTACATAGCTGAGGTTATCGGAGTGGAAGGTAGGCATAGGAACAAAGAGGGTAGGGGGCTTAATGGTATGTGGTTAAGGGATATGAGAGCTTGATATTTGGTGTGGCATGGTGATATATATCTAAGGGATATGAACCTATTCCCCTTAATCATATACAGTATTATAAATGAATATTATTTCAATAAGAAAAAAGTGAAATAAAATCATACTATGAAAGAATTCATAAATGACAAAAGTTTTCAATTTGAACTTAAGAAACACTACTGGTAATCATGATATAATTTCATGTTTTTTTGTCCAATATGTGAATTGGGGGCAAAACCTGACTTAGAACTTACATTGACTGTGAAGATTTGAGAATTTCTTCCTTCTTATTTATAGGCTGCCTAGAGGCAGTCAATATGCTGAAGCTCTGAATTTAGATCTTTACCTAATGGGAAAATGCAATGAGAGCTAAGGGAACAAGACGATACTCCATGCTATTTACTGGTTCAATCCAAACTCCACACTCTGATATCTCATAAGAGTACAATTTAAAATACCTTTTTCATTCAAATTCTCAGGAAATTTGTTGCCTGTAAATATCAGTTATATGTTATTGGTGAACTCCTAAAGGTAAATATGGACATTTAAATATCAAATTTAAAATAGGAAGTGATATATATAAATATATATTCTTAAATTAGACATTTGTGACATATATAGGTTGAAATTCACTGATTAGAATATAACCTTTTGTGATTTATCTAAATATTAAGAATGCCACACAAATGATTTATTATACTCTTCAATAATGGGAGATTAACTAATTATCAAATCACATTAACATAATATATGGATCCACAAAATAGGAAGGCCAGGTTCTGTGGATGAAATTTTACTCCAGGGAATATATTCAAGAATAAACTATATTTTGAGACTATTTGGTAGATAAATATGAGCAAATGTGTATGTTAAAATAACGTTATTTTAGTTTACCTCAAGGGACTACTGAAATTGTGTAGTAAGCACTTCATATCAGGATTTGCTTCCTTGATTATTGATGCCACTTAGTCCTTGTGACTGTTTTTACAGTCACATTGATTAAAACCCGTCTATCACTATTAAATGACAAATACTTCAAGACTTTGAGCCAAGTTTTAAAATTTTTCTCTAGCTTTCTTAGTCTTTGAATGCTTAATAACCATTCTATACATTTAGACAAAGCCTCAGGAAGTTAGAGAGAATACCCTTGCTTTCCTCATTATGACTCAAAATATTTATCTTTTCAATTATTGATATTCTAAGTACTAAACTTAAGAAAATGCAGTTTTCCTAATCAGTGAGTCAGTCCTGAGTTAAGTTTTTATTTTGTCAAAAAGATCAAGCAATCCATGTAGGGCCATGTCTACTCAAATGGTGCTTCATAGATCACATTTAGCATCTGAGTAGAAGATGCCAAATATGGACGGATAGAAATCATTCGCTATTCCTTTATTAATGAGATTTATGTATTTGATTTATGTGACATTGTGAAATATGAATTTTGCATTATTTTACATAATGGGAATTGTTTTATTTACAGTAGTAACCAGCTCACATGCTGTTTTCATCTTGTTATAGTAATTAAGGAAACTACTATTCAAAAATAAGGAAAATGCATTCATTTTCTTCTTGATTATTTTTCAAAGTATTTTGGTTGAACTCAGGTTATGTATTTGAGAACTTTCATCAGGTATTAGAGGTCGGAGAACAAGCAGAATTCAAAAGAATTCAGTGTAAGACTCTGAATGAAAAACCAGAACAATGCTCTGAAGCAGACCCCTCTTTTGTTGCCATAGGGGAATCAGAATCTGAAAGGCTAATTTCAGGCTTTCTCTGTTTTTGACAAGCAAAAATTACAGTGAGCCATCTCTGCTTTTGCCTATATCTTCTTTTCTTATCAAGAGTGCAACCTGGACCTCCCTGGTGGCACAAGGGGTTAAGGTGCAACACTAAGAAGCTATCCGCAGCAAATAGAGTTTGATTCTGGGCCAGGGAGGTGACCCACATGGTGCAGCAGACCTCTCCTGTCTCGCCTGCTGCTCCCCTCAGCAGTGTAATCAGTCAGTCTGCCCATTCTGTTCCCCACTCTGTCTCTGGTGAATCTTCTCCCCTTCTGCATCTCTGACCTGTACCCCAGTTCTTGTATGCATAAATAAATAAATTTAAAAAAAAGAGCACAATCCATGTCGAGGTACCCTCTAGAGGCTGATGGACTGGATGCCTGGCCAAACCAACCATCTTGTCTTGTGAATGGATGAAAGTTACAGGATATTGATAATTTGGTAATGTTAGGCGTTGAAGCTATGACTTCAGAAGGAAGTGAAGCTAATAGGTTGATAACAGGAGACCTGTGGCCTTAAATTTATAAGCTTCTCATTTTGTAACGGGCTGAGCAGTGCAGTCTAGGAAATGCAGGAGGTTGGATCAGTTTTGTTAGTTTGGACATTAATTTATCTCCTTGCCTCTAGGCAAGAAAGTTAAGCTATATCAGACAATTGATTACCTGTATCCTTTAAAGTCCCTAGGATATGAATTTCTGGAAGTTGCCTCTAGGAATCGGTTTCCATACTACTAATGAACTCTAATCATTGGAGTGTTTCTTTTATACAAATCATACCTTGCTTTATGACAATTTAATTCTCCTTTCTTGTCTTATGCTTAGGGAAGATGAAAGGCAGTGAATGTGGTGAAAATATTTAATTGCAAGGTTATTAAACTATTCTCCTCCTCTTCCACTTTAAGTAACAGTTATAAATCTTTCCCACATTTTTATTTTTTTAATTAAATGATTGTATTTTAGAGCAGTTTTAGATTTATAGAAAAATCATACAGAAAGTATAGCATTTCCCTCATCAAAATATTTAAATTTAACTAAATAGTAAAAAATCTTACTCTTTTGAAAATGCTGTCCCTCAATAATTTACTTTAAGCTATACAATAAAGTCAGATGTCCTGATACTGTGTGTAAATGTTACAACATAAGTGATGCTAGAAAAATGGGATAAGCACATTCAAATAATAATACATAACTAAGTTGTTCTAGCTGACAATATTAAATTCAATAAAGGTACAGTTAAAGGTTAGTAGACACCTAATGGCTTCACTAAGTTTTCTGAAAGATGTAATTATCCACCTCCATGTACAGCTGAAGGAAAATAAATTCTCTATACTGACTCTTATACATATTTCATAGAAAGAGTTGGGACTGTAGATACAATTTCTAATCTACTCTTGAATATTAAGACAGATATTGGAAGGAAAAGGTTGCCAAATAAAAGTAGTCCATCAGGATATGTATTTTTCATGGTTATGAGATTTTTCAGCATACATTTACATTTAATTATGTGTGCTGTGGAAGGTATTCCTCTTTCATACAAAATAAATGCTTAGTAGAATTTATATAAATTCTAGGTCTCTATTATACATTTTTGATGATGACTAATTTGCATTATGATGTCAAATGCTTTTTATGTGGCACAACTGTTCAATTTCTAAATAGCCTCTAGATGCCATTATCTGAGGTACAGTGTGTAGGTAAGTTTTATAAATCCGAAGAGAATGTATAGAGGAAACGTTTCAAACTTGAAGACTTCCAGTGTGCTTTTTCCATTCTTAGCCATCCTTCCCAAACATTGCTGTGGTGGATGTGTGCACTAGATGGAACTTGTGCAGTTCCCACAGAAATCAAACAGTTGTTCAGGTTTCTTCTGGGAAGCCAATTATTCACTCATTTGCCAATGAATCTTTCTTATTGAACCACCATGTGTCAGACACCATAAAACCTGAGGGATACAATGATGAACAAGACACAGACCTGACCCTCAAAGGGCATGCAATCTCTTCAGAAGTGTATTTAAAAATAAATGAAGTAACAAAGTCATATACAGCTTAGTGTTTGAGTTATTTGACTTTGGAATTTTTTTCCTGGAATTAATATGGAAATCACAAATAATAAGACTGTCTTCTGAAGGCAGCTGTGTGCTACTTTGAGATCTCCAGACTGGGACTGGGGATAATTAGGGAAAATCCTTTCCAGAACAGCAAGGTAGAATGGGATGAAGGAAACTCGCATCATTTGTGCACCTCAAAGAGAGAGTGAACTTGGGAAGACACAAATTGATTTCTGCAGTTCAATATCCTCATCTTTAATTAACACTCCAGATAGTCATGCAATGCTTACCTGAATTTGTTACTGACTGGGTAGTGGAGGGGGTACCTATGGGTGACACGTATTAGTTTTTTGTTTGTTTTCTTTCACTGAGATTTTATGAAATATAAACTGCTTTAAGCTGTCATAGTAAAATAGAAGCATCCCTATACTTTCAAATTTATTATCTGATTTAAGGTACTTAATAATAATTAGATCCATTATGTTTCCAGCAACAACAGCTATTCTCTCAGATTCTGAATGGGGACCTGACAACCTGAGTGTCTGCCACCCTTATCCCCAGTGTGATACTAATGTTGTCCTATTCATGTGAAAAGGACTTCAGGGAAAAGTAATGAAGTTGGATGAATTAAAGTTTGCAGTTAATCACAAAATGGTAACTTTTATGTTTTTATATAAGATGAATTAAACAAACAAATAAGTTGCTGCCTTGTGGGTAATAATATCAGAGCCTTGATTCCAGTACCCACAAAAATCTCAAAATTTAAATTTCTTTTTTTAACATTTTTTAAATTTATTTATGCATACAAGAACTGGGGTATAGGCCAGAGATGCTGGGGGTGAGAGGATTCACCAGAGACAGAGTGGGGAGCAGAACAGGCAGATCTACTAAAATACCCTGCTGAGGGGAATAGCAGGGGAGACAGGAGAGGTCTGCTGTGCCATGTGGGTTGGCTCCCTGGCCGGGGACCAGGGATCAAACTCATGTTGCAGTGGCTGGCAATAACTTGATAGTGCTGAAACTTTAACCTCTGTGCCACCAGGGGCACCCCAAATTTAAATTTCTAAATAGGGTTTTATGGTGAAAAGCTAGGTGTGACAGCTAAATGTTAAATATTAAATATCATTTATTTCCAAAAAATGGTAACTACAGATACATTTATCATTAGGCCAAAAGATATTTCTATCAGGTAAAGTAGGCTTTTAAGGTGCTTATTACCTCACAAATTAAAATTTTAAAACTCAAGTAGATAAGTTCATGAATTTTGTGGAAAGAGAGCACATGAAATTCTAAATTATCCAAGTCATGTAGTATTTAATTTAATTTATGCAATAATCACTTAATAGTGCCTTGTTACTACCAGCTATAATGTTAATTTAACAAAATACCTATAGTATATATTGAAATAATTTTTCTGATTAAAATGCAATTACAATTTTGCTTTCTGAACTCAGCACTCTTACTGATGGAACACATTAACACCAGGAAATCTAATTCCTATAGCACTGAAAAGGTAGGATTGTTTATAATGATATAAAATAATAAGATGATCCTGGTCATGAAAATTGTCATTTAAAGAAATGACAAGATTAGAGGGGTAAGTTCTAAGGAAGTAGACAGTATGAAAAGAACAGTAACAAAAGAGTGATAAGTCAAGAAGGAAGACAGACATGAAATACAGTATTATCACATCTATTTAGATGTACCTTGACAACTTGAATTTGAGGTAACATTAAAAAAAGCGAGAAACAATATATTTGGGTCGCTAACCCATATGGAAACAATACATTTTTATGAAATATAAAACATTTTTATGATTATCATTAATGCAATTTTAATAAATCTTGATATTAACGACAATCTAAATTACAATAGATTTTTTGCAGTATATAAGATAATGTCCACTATTCAAATGTTTGTTTTAGGCTTAGATACAATGCTTTAATCTGAAAATCTGCAGAAACAAGTTTATAGGTCTAGAAGAATGATAGTATTGTCTCTAAATGTGAAAAATAGGAATTAAAACTATGGTAGCTGTTATTTGAATCTTCATATTAGGAAACTAAATCATATTAAATTTCTTCCTTGTACATGTTCTTTTAAAAACATACTTTCACACTTTGCTTTTGGATCCCAAATGATTTTTATAAAGAAAATTAGATGAAGTAAAGATAAGATTACTCCCAGGCAGGGAATTATAAAATCATAGAAATGGAATTTTATTATGCATACTATTATTTGATTTAGTAAGTGACAAAAGCTGATTCAACAAAATATTAGTCCCCAGATTATCATATTTTCCAAGATATAAGAAATAAGTACAATTTGCAATTTATTTTTTCCCATTTTTTTCCAGGAGGTTTATATGTGTTAAACATTTAAGAAAATTATTAACATTTTAAAGGATATTCATAGTTGCTTTCAGAAACCTAGTAATACAGAATTAATTCTACAAACATCTCAGAAATACCATCATGTAAAGACATTCTCCATGAGAATAGATCACTAATGATTACATGATGCTATTTATCTTATGAATAAAATACTAACAGCAATTAATGAATTAAATTTGTGTTTTTAATGTTTGAAAATAACATCAAGCACCATTAACTCAAATAATGTTCCAGGTCTCCTATGGACCGTTTCTCAGAATATTCTTAAGAAGTACATTCTGTATCTTCTGAAATATTGCCTCATATCAGAACAAACCTTAATGTCCTCAGTCTCTTATGGACTGTATCTCAGCATATTCTTAAGAAGTACATTCTTTTTGTTTTGAAATATTGCCTTATATCAGAATAATTCTAAATCCAGAGCATAATGAAAAGAGTAACAATATGGTGGCAAAACTGCTAAAATTCTACCTCACTGTTGCCATATTACTGCTGACCCTGTTAGGGGGAAAAGGATGTCCTAAAGCTAATTCCACACAGGCTTTGTGGACTCAACCCCAACCCCAGGCCAAAGCCAAAGACACTGGGAACTCCAAATCCCATCACCACCAAAGGGAAGGTGGCTGGGACCTGAGGGTGGGGTTAAGCAGCCAAGTTGGTATAAAGACAGACACGTGGGCTTTGGGGGGTCCCCCATTTTGGCTCTCCACCAGCTAGCAGTGTCCGGCCAGCTCTGAGAGTGACTTTGGGTTTCCAGGTTGGCGGATCGGGTAGGACACATTAAAGACTTTATTTCCCTATTTTCTCCCTGAGTTGTACATTTTCCTTATTTCCTTTTCTCTTGTAAATAAACCTTTTATTAACCTTTTGTGTGTATCTGTAGTGGAGTATTAATAAGTCCCTTTTAAGCGCGCGGGTGAGGACCCACAGCCAGGAACCCGTTCAATATCGGGGCTGTCCTATAACAACCCCATAAGGATTCATGATACTCTACCTCCTGATTTTTTTGAGGAAAAATCCTGGTTCTTAAAATAAAATTCCAACTGTTCATGATGAGGTTCATGGATCAAAAGTACAAATTACAGATAGGAAAGAAGGGGTCACCATGTGGAGAATAAGTCCTGTGAATAAAATGCAAAAATGCTGGGTGGAGGATTCCTAATAGTTATTATTCTACTTTTCTTTTTTAAAAAAAGATTTATTTATGCATGTAAGTGATGGAGTGTAGGCCAGAGGTACGGGGGCTGGGGGGTGAGAGGATTTACTAGTGACAGAGTGGGGAACAGAACAGGCGGGCCTACTGAAATACACTGCTGAGGGGAGCAGCAGGCAAGACAGGGGAGGTCGGCTGTGCCATGTGGGTAGCTCTCTGACCAGGATGGAACTCATGCCACAGTGGCTAGCGATAGCTTGATAGCACTGAGATTTTAAGCCCTGCGCTACCGGAGAGGCCCCCAATGTTACTTTTCTAAAGAGGGTGGCATAAACTCTCTATTACCTTCAACTTAGCTAAAAGTCTTGGAGTTATTTTTCATTCCATAATCACATAAAGGATGATGGATATATTCATTTGAATCAAAGGATGCTTAAATCTAAAAATCTCTATACATGATTGTCGCCTTATATGTTGAGTCATGATGATAAATACTGGAGAATCAAAATATTGGGTGAGTTCAAAAAATTATATCCTTGAAGAATTTATATATATCTGGCTTACTTTTACTAGTAGTTCTGTATAATCACTTATATTCATAATATAATTCTCATATTAAGCTTAAAACAATTTAAACTGTATCTATCACCAGACTTGACACACAAGAAATAAATACTCACTAGCTGTAATTATTACTGAGCTAAAATTATAAGTACTAATTGACCTGAGTTTGTTAGTAGGGCACCTATTGGCAATAATTTATGGAATAAAATGTGTTTGCATATGGTTAGATTTTAATCATTCGAGTTAGAAAGGAAATAAGTGTATTTACATCCTTACTCTCTTCCCTTAATAGAAAAGGAAGAATTTAATGCGCATTTTCTTCATTAGAATAACAACCAATTCCCATTCCTCTGTAGATATTGTTCTGTTATGCTCCTAAAATTAGTTCAAAATTAAAAACTTAAAAAAATAAATTAATAGCACTACTAGAATATAATAATAGACTGGGATATATACTGTATCATTGAATAGAAAAGGAAGAATTTAATGTGTATTTTCTTCATTAGAATAACAACCAATTCCCATTCCTCTGTAGATATTGTTCTGTTATGCTCCTAAAATTAGTTCAAAATTAAAAACTTAAAAAAAAATAAATTAATAGCACTACTAGAATATAATAATAGACTGGGATATATACTGTATCATTGTGTAAGCTATAATACATAAAGACAACAAATAAACAATTTAATTGCATTGTTGGAAATAAATGCTATTGTTATAATCAAAAGAAAACCAAATGAAACCAATGAAACCTAAATGGTTTAGACATCACAATTTGTATCATTTTGCCAATGAAAATGAGGCTGGAAAAAAGAAATGTGAATTCTTAATAATTTTTAAAACCTTGGTGATCATAGACCACTCCTCTATCCCACAAGTAGCAAGATCTTCAGTAATGTAGAAGGTGAGACAGAGATACCTTTTTCAATTCCCTTTAGCACAAGTATATTTAATTCATTCTATTTGGGCAGCAGGAAGCGCAGATATTTGGTGAAATGCTCAAAGGACAGATATAGTTCAACATTTATTTGAGGTAGGCAGGGTGTAATATCTGTCTAAGAAGAATTTATTTGAGAAAGGTATAGTGCAATAATTCTTTGGGAAAATATTTTCAAATTATAGAAATGTTAAATTTAGACTTTCATTTAATAAAATCGATGTACATTTTATTTCAGTTGTAGAAATTTGCTTTCATCAAATGTACTATTGAACTCTTAGCCTGCTATCAATTAAAGTCCTCTAAATCAATATTGCATAAATGTTCAGGTACGGCCCTTTTACAAATATCAGAAAATCTAGGTATACACACATTTATTCATGGCAATGATACTTAAATGTGGACTCAATTTATTTCCAAATTAATATAAAGAATTTTTCATTATTTTCAGAACTATGACCTAAATATTTCTGAAAAACTGCTTGAGGGTCATTAGTTGGTTATTTTCTTCTTTTGGTATGTTAAATATAGCAACGAATAAATCATGATAATACTTTTTAAAAAATTACCTCATGTTTTTCTGTGTTCAGGGGTGGGAGATGGATGGAGGAGATACACTGGGGTGGTAGAATCAGGCAAATCTAAGGTGAAATCCTGATTCTGGCATTTATCTTCCATGAGTCTTGGGAACATCCCCTGACATTTTAAAATTTTGATCTTATCTACAATATTGCTGTGAGATTAAATGGAGTATTTTGAGAGAGAGTATCAAACATAATGCATAGAACAAGAGAGGAAGAGTTGTTCAATAAAAATCATTCCTTTCTCCTTGTTCTAGACATACATATTTTACTGTCAGGTTAATGCTTACAGTGGTATATTCCTTTGCTTGTTCCTATAAACAGGAATGACACCAGATGAATACTGACTAAGCACTACTTTGCTCTTTCTTACTCCTTGCTTTTGTTTTTCTTTCTGATGTGCTTAACTCCGACAAAAAGTGAGAGTGTGTGCACGCACATACCAGTGACTGGGTGTATATGTGTATGTGTATAAAAGAACATCTTCTCCCTTTTCTTTACTCATGACCAAACTACCTTGTTCAATGAAGGTTAGTCAGACAAAAAAAAAAAAAAAAAGAATGAAATATATAAAGTTATCTTTTTATTTTTTTACTTTTTGGCAATTATAACTGATATTGTCTCTACATCTTCATGCATAAAATTGAGGATTTGTAGTGAGAATGATAGAGATGAGAAGTTAATTACGAAAATAACTTTTAAATCTCATTAAAATTATCACCCACTTCTCTATAAGTGATTATTACTCCCAATTTGCAGATAAGAATTTGAGGCTCCAATAATTGAAGAGAAGTTTCGGGATTCACAGAATGTAAATGTGGAAGTGCAGATCTGGATTCTGAATGCAAATTTTCACTTTCTTTGCTAGTCTTTCCAAAGTATCTCCACTAACTTCTGTACTATTTTTTCTGTGATGGATCAACTACACACCTTGAATGAAATAGTACATCGAATACCCGGGTGTTCCTGATTTTCTCTTTACATTTATCCATGCACTAAGCATGCATGTATATATGTATGTATCTATCTATTAGCTATTTATTTTTACTGATAATTAGGGTTCATTAAAGAAGACTACATAAATACATTAATTACTGTGAAGTAAGCATCTGTGTGACTGCGGCAGTGGTCACGAAAGAGAACATTCCTCACAAGTTTCCATGGTGTGTGCTTCCTGTTTCCAAGACTTGTTTTCTCTCATGAAGGAAGCCTATTTATGGTCATCCTTTCTTTGCCTGTCTGTGCAGTTCTGTATCATATCCATTCTTAAATAACATAAATAGTGTTGCCTGGCGTTGAGCTTTTCATAACAGGAGTCATAGAGTGTGTGTTCATTTCTCTTGGTTCCATTCACTATTATACTTTGCTATGTGCTCATTCATTTTCATCATTGCGTGTATTCCATTACATGGAGATACTACATTTTATTTATCCATTTTACTGTTGATTGATGTCTGGCTTGTTTTCTTATTTCTCTCCTTAACTAATGGGTTTGACTTCTTGTAATATTTATTTAACAGAGAAAAATATAACACTTCAGAACTTAGTGATGCTGTCTTCATTTTAAGAGATTGTCAAAAATTACCAAAAAGGCAAAAGCAGAATGATACTAAAAATAAGTCTTATTAAATTTCATTTCCATTATCATATATATGACAATATATATTAGTAACACTATTATATATTGTATATATATATTTCTATATGACTAGTGATATTTAAAGGATTTTAAAATGAATTACTGTTCAATTTTGCATTTAGCACTTTCAGACTAGATTGAGCAAAAGCAACATAATCAGGAATACCCCCATCCCTCTATAAAGATAAATGATTACTTAGTTAATATTTTAGAGCATCCTTCTAATTTATACTTCTAAACATAGTTTAAGGATATGAAATATGAAATGTTCTCAGAAACTTTTAAAACATAGTTATCAATTCCATGACTAACTGGATTTTCCCCAGTGACTGAAAACTCTAAATCAAATTTACCACTAATGTTGCAGCTATAAAAAAAGAACAGTAAATAGGAAAATGAAAATAAAAAAGTGAACCTTATTTCAATTTTGGATGAAATAGAAATATATTTCACCAATGTGAAATATTTAAGGTAAAAGATACACTCTGCGATAACTCTAGATTGAAGTTTTAAATTTGACTTTTCACATTCCAGAAATGAGAATAAATAGCATCTACCATATATTTACTTTTTTTTAATAACTTCTTCCTTGTCCTATAGTTGTGACTGTAAAAACAAGAAAGTATAGATTTATGTAAAAGTAAATAAATTTTGTGCAGACTAGTATGCTATAATGCCAGATATATTGTTATTGAATATTTCTTCTATTCATAGTCAAATATATTATTCAATTTTCAAAAATAAATCTGCAACTAATTTTTAAAACTAATTCTATGGTATATCTAGGCATTTATATAATAACTAAATGAATACTAAGACAATTGAGTAACATTGCATAAGCCATCTGTTTTAAAATAATTTAAAATTTTACATTCCATTGAAAACATAAAAAGCACATTAAATTTTTAACTTTCATTTTAGCAATTAAAATACAGAAATATATTCTTACACTATCTGAAAGAAATCAGATAATAGCCTGTGTTGAAAACTGACAATGGAATTAAGAAACAATGTAATGCTGGGCCTCCCCGGTGGCACAGCGGTTGAGCACTGGGCTGCGAAGCTGCCCGCAGCCTCTGCAAGGCCGGTTCGATCCCCGGCTGCTCCCCGGCCACCAGAGGAGGGTCCCACATGGCGGGCAGACCTCTCCTGCCTCCCGCTGCTCCCCTCAGCAGTGTACTTTGGTCCTTCTGCCTGTTCTGCTCCCAGCTCTGGCTCTGGTGAATTCTCTCACCCTCCCGCGCTTCTGACTGTACCCAGTACTTGTATAATTAAATAAACGAATGAATGGATAAATAAATAAATAAATCTTTAAAAAAAAAAAAAGAAAGAAACAATGTAATGCTTCTGCAAGCACAAAGTGAATATAGTTTACATTGTTAAATTTTTCTTTTTTTCTTTCTCCACCCTGTTACATCCCTTCTTCTTTTGGGAACTCAATGCTTTAGTAATATGTTCTGACTACATGGGGTTCCCTAGTATAAATCACGTATTTTATTTTTTCTTTAAATTACATAGAAGAAATCATAATTAAATAGTCCTATTTAAATATTAATTTCAAAACTGTAAATGGAAGAATATGATTTATATATATATGAATAGTTACATATAAACACTTAATAACATTAGTATTTTTTTATTCTACTATACCTTTCTCTAAATAGATACATTTTTTTTTGCCTGTTTCTAAATCATGGGTTTCCATAATCCATTTGTAGATCTAGTAATAGTATGGCCTCATATCTGAGATAGTTCTTTAAGAAACTGCATGTGAAAGCCAGCTGTTGCATTTAAAACATTCACTTTGTAGCATAGATTTTGATAATTTCAGTTTCTACTCTATATTGATTTGTCTACTTTTTACATTGGCTGGTTGTGCCAAATATGTCTAGATCCAATGAGGTAGGACAAGAATTAACATAAACATGGAGCATCGTAATGTGCTGACATGGACTAGAGGTGGTGAGTCAGAGAACAGTTTAAAATACTTGAACATGTTTCTAGAGGAGACCTCTTAGAACAGAGATGCCCTAAAGTTCTCTCTCCGGGCAGCACAGAAACCCAGGATGGCAGATGGTTAGGGTCTATTTAACCCATCTTGTTTTCAAAATATATGTTGCAAAACTTGACCCACAACTACTGCATCTATTATTTCTGAAGTATGTTCTTGCTCCATGACTTCCCACTCAACATCTCTACAACATTGACTTCTCTCTTAAATATCAGACACCAAGCTAGAACTTGATTGCGCTTTCTTGGAGAGTTCCCGATTCTACACATCATGCCTCTGCCAGCATATGCATACAGGGGCATTTTAATTTCTGCTGAGAACAAAGTCTAAGAGCAAACTACTGAATTTATAAATATATACTTATGAATTGCTTTTTAAACTATTACAATATTTCTCTTTGAGATGAACTGTTGTTCTCAATACTTAAAAAGTTTATTAAGTATTTAATATCACTGATCACTGATGTATCACTGACATTATATTTCATATTGTTGCCTAAAAGAATTTGAGTTAGGTCAGTTGGAACTGCACCTAATACTGACATTACAAAACTAATAGTGAAATTAATGTATCCTTCAGATATTCGAGAACTCAGTATTGTTGTAGACTAACAAAAGGTTAGGAGCACCTGTTTTCTTTTGTTTTGTTTGTTCATTAGCCACTCATTTTAGTTAATGTAGAAATTAGCTAGCTGATGTATATGTTATCAAGAATCAGGTAGCAATATTGGCTAACAATGTAGTTCAGTATACTAAATACTTTAATCACCATGGGACCGCAGTTATACAATAATTACAATGGAAAAGATGTTGCATATTAAATCTTCATTTTCTTGCTTCACAAACTAAAAATTTAGGGAAATCTTTCTGATTTAGCTATTTTCCCCCCATCTGCTCCAATATATTAAGTATTTGCCTCATTCTCTACATTTATGATGCAAAATATTGGAAGGCAAGAGAAAACTCAGCATGAGGTTGAATCAACAAAAATGGAAGAGCTTGACATTATTGTTCACAACTTAGCTGTGTATTGTTATGAAAGGAAATATATTGACAATGCTATAAGAACTCTGCGGTACAGCAGAGGTTATATAGATTATAGATATTCCATTATAATTCATTCTATAATATGTTCAATGCTGACTCTTGTCTTTGCCCTGTCTATAAATATTTCCTAATGGCATCAAATCACTTGTATCTGATTCCTCCAAATGATGAACTAAGCAATGAACTATTTTTGTAATACTCCAAATTATAGAGTGATTTTTAAACAAAATAAGTATATGCTTAATTTTTATACTGTCAAATGTTTAGATGTTTGTATTCCAGTAAGGAAACTGAATTCAAAACTTTCCTCTGGATCTTAATGTATCTATGGGTATTGTTCAGAATAATGATAGTTGAACACTTACACACCATTTCATTCATTCTTTCTCATAATGGCCAGCCATGGTTTGTGTAAGAACTTTTCTCCTCTATTCTGCTGGGAGATTCTACAAACATCCAGCAATGGTCACTGAGTCACTGGCCAACCCTTTCCTCAAACTCAGGGCCAGAAGAAGTGCTTTTCCTCTATGCTTATTATGGCATCCTATATATAATAACATATTTTGTTGTACATTGAAATTAAGCATGTTTTGATGTTTCCCTACCAGATGACAAGATGCTTGAGGGCAAGAACTGTGCCTTGATTAAGGGTTCATCCTCTTCTGTGCCTAACACAGTCAGTGATAGAGTATCTATTATTATTTGTTAATAAAGGAATGTGCCATGCAAGGAATTACATAACTTAATTCTTTGTTGCCTTTATCTTACCAATATTCTTCCCATGTACAGTGTGCTTCGTTAGTATCAGTACTTTGACAGTCCTTTCCCTAACTGTGCACTTCAGGCCAAAAGTCACTGTTTTGCCACAATTAATCTCTCCTTTTTGTTTAATTAAGGTGAAAATTATGAGCTTGTTAATGGAGGCAAGAGTTAGTAAAAGCCAAGTAGGCATAGTTTATGTTGTCAGTTTAGCTGTGGAACTTTGAAATCATGAATCTTAATCTTGCTGAGTTTTAGTTCCTCAGTTGTTTAATGTGGATACTACTACTTTGATTTTTTCAAATGCAGATTAAATGACATAATGACTATAAAAATGCTTCAGGGATAAATAAACATTGAGAGCAGTGGTTGTCAAACTTTAGTGTTAGTCAGAATCACTTTGAGGTGAGATCTTTGTAAAGTGTTGATGGCTGGGACCCACCCTTATAGGTTCTGATTTGGAAGTTCTGGGGTGGGAATGTCTGAGTTCCTACAAGTTCCCAGGCACTGCTGGTGCTGTCAATGAGGGACCAGACTTTATGAGCCTCTGATAAAATGGATTGTTAAAATGCAGTGGTTTGCCAGTTTTGTTTGTTCCTGTATTGATATTATAATCCTATAATATTCAAATATTTATTTTATTTTTCTACCTGAAAATACTTTGTCAATATTTAGTGGTTTGTACATTTACTTTACAAATGAGGTAAAATATTTCCTAAATATTCATTTTAAAATGCTAAAATGACATGTTATTTGATCACTTGTGATACACTACTGTCAAAATAAAATGATATAATAT
This sequence comes from Talpa occidentalis, assembly GCF_014898055.3. Classification (NCBI taxonomy): domain Eukaryota; kingdom Metazoa; phylum Chordata; class Mammalia; order Eulipotyphla; family Talpidae; genus Talpa; species Talpa occidentalis. The sequence goes on along the minus strand of NW_023603184.1, from coordinate 133,643,280 downwards.
CAAAAATGAAAAATGCTTTTAAGAAAACCTTTTCTCTAGTATGTATATTGAATTATGATTTAAGCCCATTGATCAAAAAACATAGTTGAAACTTGCAGAAAGTTAAACTTGAATAGCAATTAACTCACAATTATACTAAGTTCTTTAAAGTAGGTTTGGATCATGAATTTAAACAATTTGATTCATTAATCTACTTGGCCCACTTTACTAATTGGAATGCAGGCTTGCAGCATACGATGTGACAGACTTGGTGAAAGATTATTTCTTTGCCAGGGCATATTCAATATTCAATTATTTTCTTGTTAATAATTTATCCCACATAATAGAGAAAACACTGTAAATAACCATCTGTCTCCAGGAACAGCTTTTATATTTACAAACACACACAGCACAAAATGTCAGCAAAAGATATGTAGAAAGGACATTCCAGGTTAATTGTTTAGGTAAAGGAATTTGCTAATACTTCCATCTCTAAACTATTTGCTAGTTTTATTCCTACTATGAGTTAAATAATAACAACCTAAGATCAGTCTGTAAGAGGGAGAAGATAACAAGAAAACGGGAGGGTCTTAGGGCACAAACATACCTACCTACCTACCTACCTACCTACCTACCTACATACATTATTTCCACAAAGAACAAATTTTTTAAATTTTCTTTTCATAAGTTTTATTGAGGTATAATTTACATACCACATAACTCATAATTGTGGAATTCAATGATTTTTAGTGTATTTACAGGGTTATGTAACTATTACCATAATAACTTTAGAACATTCTAAAGAAAATGTTCCAAAAAAGAAACCACATGCTCGTTAACAGCAATTCCCCATCTCTCCTCAAATGTACCCCCAACTCTGGACAACTATTGATCTATGTTTCACCTCTGTAGATTGGCCAGTTACTTGGAAATTTTAAAAAACAAATGCCTCTAATAAATTCTTGGATTAGATAGGATATCAAAATCATAAATTATTAAGGAATTATTTTTAAAAAGACAGCAATATACACCCAAAGGTGGGGAATGTAGCCAAAACAATATTAGGGAAAATTCAGCCATAAAAAGAATGATCCCTGTTACAACATGGATAAACTTTGAAAACATTATACTAATTAAAAGAAGCATATCACAAAGATCACATACTGTTTGAGTGACTTGTACAAAGAAAAAATTTTATTATTAACACAAACTCCTTGATACCCATTGAGAAGCTGGAATTTCCAAAATGACTGCCATCTATAGCAGAAACAAGGGAACAGGCCTAAAGAAAAATTACAGCAGCTATTCCAGGTAAAAAAAAAGGAAAGAGGAGCTGCTACATCCTGAGATAGAAAAAGCAAACTTAGGCCAAGTCAACCTGCTTGTCTCTGGGGGATGCAGGAGCACATACTGTAGTCCAGAGTGGGGAAGGAGTTAAAGCAAGAATGACAGGACATAAAATATATGTAGCTTTTGGGAATAATAATATAAATTATTAATATCATTGGCTTGTGTTTATTCATTTTTTGTTCTGAAAAATATTTTAGGGCTATTTGGCAGCAAATGTTGAAACAGCTCTTAGGACTGACTTTAGTTTATTAATTTTGACATAATTAAGGCATCAAATTACTCAGGTCATGGTTTACAGTCACAATAAATTTTACCAAAGATGCAGAATCCCTAAAATGTTCTTAATCACCACAGGTATCCCTCATTATCTGAAAACAAAAATGATTATTTTTGGGATCTGGAAATGCTATTACCATTAATTCATAAGGAAAATCATTTGAGCATTCCCAGATCCCTGATAATTTACCAAATTAATAATAAACCAAATTGGAATGAACAACAGGGGGAATCTATACTATTTGACCAGAAATTAATTAGAAAAATTATCAAGAGAAAGACAGAATTTAACAAGTTTTTGGCATGAAGTTTATATGACTTTTATTACTTAATTAAACATAATTAATAATTTATTTTAAAAACTTTATGGAAAATACTTTAATGAATTTGCAGTTTTGGATTAGTTCTCTAGATTATTGCATTGTTTTGCCTTTGAGATGTCTTTAAAGATTTTAATCACCTTTGAATTATTTTTATGATAACTATATTGCCAAATTAGCTATTTCCTGATATCAATAAAAGATAAGCATAAAAGTCCAAGATATAAGAATACATAAAGTGAAATTCTTAAAGATCTGGTAATTGAGATTTTAAGAATCCAAGCACATTCTAAGAGCTGGGGAATTAGTACCTGCTAGAAAATGCATCTCTTTTCTTAAAAATTGAACTTCTATCTGATCTTATGATCTTTTATTTTTTAACTAAGTGCTGCAAACATGAACACATATAATTATATATATATATATGTGTTTACTAGGGTAAGGTTTGAGGAGAGTATGTGCGAATGATTAAAGTAGACTTTAAATCACTTTGCTGTTCTGGACACAGTAACCAAATTTTTCTGAGTACCAAAGTGTCAGGAAAGGGAATAAGGCCTTACTTAACCAAAATTGCTTGTCTTCTAGACTTGACAGGCGAAGAAGAAATGGTGATGGCAATGCTTCTTATGTTTATGGCTGATGCATTTGCTTTATTTGTCCTTTACTTATGCCTTTGAAGTTCTCACTAAATGGTCAGAGCCTTTCTCCCGACTCCTTACTTCTGGGCCTGTCCATGTTACTTGGTGATAAAACCAACAGTCTATTATCAGACTCGACACAGCTGAGACTTAAAAAAGTGTATGTGTATTTTTTTTTTCACTTGGATTTCTACCATCGTCATGAGAAGAACTCCAGCCAAAACCCCCAATAGGATGAAAGACCACAGGGGCAGAGTTGAGTATTCTAGCCAAGACTATCTTTGACCAGCCAGGGCCCATCAGCCCAAGCACACTGTGCAGGAGTGCAGGACAGCAGAAATACACTCAGACTCATGAAAAATATTAAATACTTTATGTTTCAAGTCAGTAAGCTTGGAGTGGTTTGTTATGTATTGATTTGCAAATCAAATCACATTTTCAGATTTTGCCTCCAGCCTATACATAAGTAAGAGTGAACACTCTGTTGGCTTTCATCCAGTAGAGACTCATTCATTCAGACACATTCATTCAGAATGCTATCTGGTAGGAAAAGAGACTGTTTAGGGACAGATGTAAGGAATGATATCAACTTATCTGTAATTGCTTCTGTGTATCAAAATAGGCATGTTGTTAGTGAATTTGATTTTAATAACAGTTTAATTGATTGAAATGAAACAAATCTCCACATTTATCCTCATTTTAAAAATCAGATATTATATTATGAGCAAAATTAACTAATGAATGAGTCAGTGCATATATTGGATATTCAACAATTACAAAAAGTAGTTTTGTCTCTCTCCTTTTTGAGGTTTGAAACCAAAGAAAAGTATATGAAATATTGTCTGGCCTGTCCTAGAGATGAGGAATCTTCTGTGATTGTGGGGGCTTTGTTGATATTAAAACTGTGTTACGAATATGAAGACAAGTTTAATGCAAAAGTAGATGGTAATTTAATAGTTCATATATTGATATCCATGCTACTCAAGATTTCAGAAAATAATATACAGAATGAAAACTTCCCTGCTTTATCTCCTTCCACTCTGGTCCAAGCCCCCATCTTTTCCCTGTTGGGTTGTGACAAGACTCCTTTTGTAGACATTCTCTAATCTAATCTCTGGAGCAGTCAGATAAATGCTGCTAAAATATGAGACCCTCCAGGGGATTCCTACCTTACTCACAGTAAAAATCCAAAATCCTGAGACTAGTCTGCAAGGGCCTATAAGGTTTTGCCCCATCTCCCTCTTTCCATGCATCTCACATTTTGCCCACACCTCCTGTCACCCAACCTATCACTGACTCATTCTCTTCCCATTGTACCGAAATTTCTTGTGTCTCCTTGAACAATGAAGAACATGCTTCAACCTTAAGTTTTGTCTTGCTGCCTCTATATGCATGGCATGAATATTACCTTATTAGTCAGCCCTTTCCTATTTTTAAATATTATTACTGAAATGTTTTTTATTGCTTTGCTTTCTTTTTGCCACTCAACTCTCCATTAAATTCAGTAAACAAAACATTTCAATTCAGTATTTTGCATTTTATTATTCTGAAGCAAAAGGTTGGACCTAACTTTATTCTTGTCTTTTTTTAAATCCTTCTCTTGTTCTATGTTTATTATTCCTACTTGATTCTGTTTATATACCACATATATTCAGAAATGTTTAAAAGTGAACCTACAACAATAAAACATTGCAAAGTGCCTACATGGGAAAATTACTATTCCAGGAAAATAAATCTCATAATAATGTAGTATTCATTATTATAATGGATACTTCAATGAATACTTCAGTTTCAGCTCTTTGCTAATGACCTGTATGCCCCAAGCTTTCTGAAGAGCTTTCATTTTTTTGAGTTGAAACTAAACATAGATTACCTCCCAGTGAGATAAGGTCCCCCCAGGAAGATCTGAATGAGCAAAAATCGTTCACCATAATGGAAATATTTTAAAATGCAGATGTTTGTTATTATCAAAGGTTTCTGTAACACACTTCGTGTTAAAAGTGAAAAGAAAAACATTTGACATTATCCATCAACACTAAATGAATTTTTTTTTTTTTTGGTCAAGGAAATGGTTCTCAACAAATGACTAAATATTGACTAATATGGTTCTGAACATCCATTTGGCCCACAAAAATGATATTTCACCTTAGCTGTACCTTAGAATTACCTGAGGAGTTTTAAAAAATATAATTCATGGCTTCAGCTCCAAAAATTATTTAATTGGCCTGGGGCATGTCCAGTGGGCATTTTAGAGGTTTCAGGTAGCTTTAAAGTACAGTGTTTTAGAGACTTTAGATACTTTTGGGGTGGTAGTATCTCAAAAATATATTTTAGCTGGGTTAGTCACACCACCTTAATGAAAGTAGATATTTCCTACACTATTTCTGATAATTACATTAGTTGTAACTATTCTTCAGGGTGAAAAACTATGTTATAAGACATAAAAAGAAAAAAAAGTGTTTATTAAAACAGAAAGCATTTCCTTGGGTTCTGTATTTCACAGACTGAATGATAAAAATTCTCTCCTGAAAAAGAAAAGTCAATTTATTATTTGGTTACAAGTGTCTGGGTAAATGGCTAGATTATATTTGGTCTAAAATGGGTCATCTTGGTACACGACGCTAAAGAATGACAAGTATCTTAGTTCATGATATTATGATAGAATATCATATGTTGGGTGACTTATAAATGAGAGAACTTTACTTCTCATAGTTCTGGAGACTAGAAAGTCTAAAATCAAGGCACTAGAGGAGTTGGGTTCTGGGCAGGACACACTTTCTAGTTCATAGACCAGTTTTCCTACTGTAAACTCACATGGCAGTGGGGTAAGGGCGTTCCCTGGGTTCCTTTTATAAGGTCACCAATCCCATGTATGGGGGCTGCACTTGCAAGACCTTACATATACCCCACATCCTAACACCTTAACATTAGATATTAGAATTTCAACATAAGTATTTTAGAGGGAAATAAACACTAAGACTATTGCAGCAAGGAAATGAAGTTCTTAGCACTTGTTAAACTTTTAGTTAGTTGGTAAATACTCAAAGCTATTAGCTATCAAAAATAGATGTTCCATGTCATGCCATGGACCAGCACAGCGGTAGACTTGCAGGACTGTCTCAGGATTGAGAAACTGTGAGGATGCTCAAGGGATCGGCGCATAAATGACAGACAGACACACTTCAAGAGTGAAGATCTGAATGTAATTTGCTCAAATCATTACGCATATTTATACATTTTCAAAAGGCATTAGGTTACACAAAATTTATTTTCCCAGCATAACAATGTTTTTTGTTACCTAGGCATAGAATACAATTTTCTAGCTAATGGTTTACAAGTTGCTAAGCATATGTGGTTACAATACATTTCCTGAAACTGATTTTTACATATATAGAAAAGGTCAGGTAGGTAAGAAAATAGTATAATTATAGACAAGTTGCTAAGTTACTACTTATTCAGAAACAATGATTAACTGGTTAATGGTTAAACTGCTTTGTAGGTAATTCCATCAGGCTTGTTTGTAGGCAACGCTCTTAGCAGCCTTGTTTTCAAGCAAAGGAGGGGTTTTTTACTGCGGGCTTATTGCCTAAATTAGGCTTATAGGCATGTAGGCCTTGTTTGATGTGAACACCAAAGTTTATCATGATGAAGCCCCTTGGGGACTGCGCCTGTCTTAGGTCGTCAGGAGTCGCAGACATGCGGCTAGCCAGTGCCTTCTCTAGTCTGCCCCCAATCTTACCCGTCATTGACTGTCCAGTCAAGCGCACAGGGGAAGGGGGTTTTATTCACTCGGATGTGCTATATTCTGAGTGAAAGCCTCCCTCTTTTCAGTAAGTTCACTGGCGTTCAGCGGCAGAGGCAGCCACAATGTCACATTCATTGTGATTGACTATTACAAGATGGAGACATATTTTAATTTAAAATGAAAATTCAATATTTCTCAATTCTTTTAATTTTTTTTTTCAATTGGCACTTTCCTAATTCTAAAATACTCAAGTAGTGTTAGCTGATTTTTAAATCTAACTAATATTCTAAAAAAAAAAAATTGGGATACCATATTCTCAGACAGACAAAGGCAATGACATTTTAGATACAACACCAAAGCATGACCCAATAAAAGAAACAAATGATAAGCTAAATTTCACTAAAATTAAAAACTTCTACTCTGTTTTATGTTATCAAGAAACAAGTTACAGACTGGGAGAAAATACTTGCAAAACATAGTGCTGATAGATGGTAGATAAACATCCAAAATACACAAAAACTCTTAAAATTCTGCAATAAGAAAAAAGGAATCCAAATTAAAACTGTACAACCTTAAAATACTTCACCAAAATGTATGACCATATGACAAATAAACATGAAAAGATGCTCTAAATCATATGTCATCAGGAAACTCAAAACAATGAGAAACCACTGCACACTGATTAGAAAGGTCAAAATCTAAAATTCCGATAAAACCAAATGCTGGTGAGGATGTGGAGCAGTAGAAAATCTCATTCTACGCTGGTGGAATGCGGAGAGATAAGCCACTTCAAAGACTGTTTGGTCTTTTCCTACTAAACTAAACATACTCTTAACATATGATCCATCAATCATGCTCACTGGTATTTACTCAAAGGAGATGCACTTATGTCCACACAAAAAAACTGCACATATTTATATCAGTTATATTCATAATTGTTAACACTTGGAAGCAATTAAGGTGTCCTTTACTAGGTGAGTGGATAAATGAGCGATATGGTACATTCAGACAATGGAATATTATTATTTGGCACTAAAAACAAATGGGTTATCAGGCCATGAAAACACATGGGGGAACCTTAAGAGCTTACATCAATTCCATAAGTTAAAGGAATTGATCTGAAAAGGCTTCATACTACATGGCCTCAACTATATGACATTCTGGGAAAGGAAAAAATATGGAGACAATTAAAAGGTCAGGAGTTGCTGGGAGAAGTGTGGGAGGAAGGAACATATTAACAGCATAGATGATCTTTAGGTCATTGAAAATGCTCTGTATGGCACATTGATGGATACATGTCTTTTACATTTGCCTAAAAACCATAGAGTCTATGACAATAATATGAACACTAAAGTAAACTATGGATTTGGGGTGATGATGATTCTCAATTGTAGGTTCATAAATAGTAACAAATGTACCAATTCTGGGATGGGGGATTGGGGGAAAGATGTTAATAATGGAAGAGTTCAACTTGTGTGAATACCCTTTTCTCACTTTTGCTATGCACCTAAAACCTCTAAAAAAAAAAAAAAAAACCCAGAAAACAAAATATCCCAAATATAAGAATGTGCATTAATGAGCATGTAATTGAAATGCTAAAATGAAAACACAAAAGAAAGTAGGAAGTATTTTCCTGACTTATTCAGTAGTCCTCTGCTGGAGAGAGAGTTCTAAAGCCAGTTAGGGACTTACATTGACTCTGGAATTGGAAAGATATCATTTTACCCTTTTTTTTTGGTGAGGAATGGAGGGATGGATATCAGAAGCTAAAGAAATACATTCAAAAGGAATGATATCTAGTCTTTAGCAGCCTCTGTTTTTTAATAGAGAGTTAAAACAGAAAAATAAGCTATTACCAATATTCACGTCAGACAGTGGGAATCTCACTTTAACCATTGTGAGTTTTTTTCCCCAAAGGAAAGTATTGCTGTATTATAATTTAAAATGTATTTTTTGTCTTTCTTTCTCTTGAATAAAATATAGCTGAAATATAACTACTGGAGAAAATGGCGACAAATGACAGGCATGAGGAGTAAAAATTCCTCACAAATTCGACACTCAAAAAAGAAATGACCCAAGGTACAAAGAAAATACCATTCTGTATACCTGTGTTTAGAAATAGTTTGGATCTGCTCTAAATATTTGAAACATTGTGAGAAGAAAAATAAATAAATCAATAGTTGTGGGAGTTGAAAATATTCTGTAGTCTAGAAAAGCAAAAAAAAAAAAAAAAATCCAGAATTCCATATGCATATAAAGCTATAGTTAGAAATGTGCTGTGGGATGTATGTCTGATAAATATTTCTCATGGAAAAAATTTAAAATGTAATGTTGTTGACAGGATGCTACTGAATATATCTGACATCCAAATAGAATTTTCTAAAGTAAAACAAAAATATATTGGCTCTCATAATTACAACATTGAGGATGGGGAAGAAGCTCCAAAATTCCTTGATTACATGCCTGCACCTAAGTTATGGAGATACAATCAATTCTCTTTCAATTATAAGAAAAAAAGAATAAGGTAAGGAATATTACCCCAAAGATAAAGAATTGTTAAAAAAATATGTATAGTACATGACATATGATACATTTCACCATGTTAATTTTATTTTGCTTTTAAGTAAAATAGCTACTAGAAGATTATTTGTTAATCTATTTAAATCTGTTGATGGTTTATTATTTTTCTGGCACTACCCTAAGCATTAGAGAATAAAACCTAACGGAAGTCTTTGGTCCCCTGAAATCTGCAATGCAGTTTTATCATATTTAACAACAGCAAATTTCATAACAGCAGTGTGTACAAATGGTTATCAGAACACAGGGGTACTGAATTCTGATTGGATGAGAGAGGTGTGAATGGGGAGTCTGGAAGCGTTTTGGGTAGGAGCTGGGGGGCGTGGGTCACTTAATTTTCACATTATGCAATAAGCCTTTCCTCATTGAGAATGAGGAATTCAAACACAATTGAAATTAGTCAAACATTAAGTGTTTCCATGGTTCAAACAGACAGCACCTTGACAATCTGTGATAGCTGGAAACATATAAAATCAGCCAGAAGAATGAAGTAAATTTCAAGTGGCTGTGGGCAGGCTGAGAGGTAAAGTCGATTTTTTTAATAAACTTATAAACAGCTCAGATAAAAAGCATCTGGATCAAGGACTCAAGACTTTGTAAATATGTGTAAACCTATAATAGTTATTGATAGTAAACTTTGAAACTTAATATGAAATCATATCATAGTCTTCTATTTTTAAGCATTTAATGTAAATTTTGCCTTCTTTTAATATGTTGATGTTTTGAATGTAACTATATGTGTAATTTTTCATATAAACTATCAGAAATGAGGGAGTAGCAACAAAAATTAAAAATTACATATAATCCTTTTTAAAGGGTGATCATATTAATATGATTTTCTAAATTATCTTTGTTAATACCTATTAAATTTATTAATAAGGTTTGTACTTTTTAGTCTTGTCAATGGTAACTAAAGTAATTATTGGCTTAGTATTTCAAATGGAAATAATCATCGTGAGATTGCCATATAGAATAATATTCCAGTGAGAGTAACTTCATATAACTAACACTAGACCGATAGGCAAAAGGAAACTATAGGAATTTTTTAGAGAGTTTTATGAAATAAAGTTTTGTGCTGTGTAACATTCACCATCCAGTTCTTTTCTAGACACTATTCTCAATGCTTAAAATAGTAACTGGCACAAAAGCAGGTAGTCAATAAATTAACTTTGTTTTCTTTTTTGTCATTCTTTTTGTATGTGTGATTGGTATTTTTAAGTATAAAAATAGCAAGGACTTACATAGCACTTTATATATGCCAAACAATTGTTCTAATACTATTTTATAAATACTATCCAATACAACCAATAAGCAATACTTTTCAGCTTCTCCTAAACATTAGATTTTAACTAAGGATTTCATAATCACACCAAATTGAGAATTAAAAACTACACTGCTATTTTATTTTTTTAAGATTTATTTATTTATGCATATAAGAGCTGGGGTACAGGCCAGAGGTATGGCGGGTGAGAGGATACCAGAGACAGAGTAGGGAACAGAACAGGTAGATTGACCAGAGTACATTGCTGAGGGGAGCAGCGGGCAAGCCAGGAGAGGTCTGCTGTGCCATGTGGGTATCTCCCTGGCTGGGGATTGAACTCATGCTGCAGAGGTTGCAGACAGCTTCATAGGTTGCATTTTAACCCCTTGTGCCACTAGGGAGGACCTACACTGCTATTTTAACATTCCATTTAAATATTTATTTAGTAAACTCTTGACACTTTCAAATGCTCAAATTTGTATCACAAATATATCTAATAATCTGCCTAAAATAAAGCTTAAATTTAAGTGATATCTCTGTATACTTAATTATTTCATAAATAGTGCACCAAAATAAAATGTAGGGGTATTTTTTTAATAAACATCCTGCTTTAGTTTTACTTTCTCTTTGTTTCACTACCAAGATTGGTAGTTGGCTTTTCAATTTCCCAAGCTCATTTTTCACAAAATAATATTCCCCCAAATGCCAAATGTTCAACAGTCACTCTTATTCTTCTACAATCAGTTCACCTAAGAGAGTGGTCATCTGTAAATTCCATTCAGATGAAATGCTGGGGTGTGCTAAGCTCATTTATCACATGATCCACTCACCCTCACTTACTGGAGTTGTGGTATGTTCCAAATTCATGCCTCAGCAAAGTTACAAATGATTATATGCCATGTATCTTTATTTTTTTAAAAGATTTATTTATTTATACAAGAGCTGAGGTGTAGGCCAGAGGTGCAGGAGGGCGAGAGGATTCACCAGAGACAGAGTGGGGAGCAGAACAGGCAGACAGATGGAAAGCACTGCTGAGGGGAGCAGCGGGCGAGATAGGAGAGGTCTGCCACGCCATGTGGGTATCTCCCTGGCTGGCTGGGAATTGAACCCATGCTACAGAGGTTGCAGACAGCTTCACAGTGCTGTATTCAACCCCCTGTGCCACGGGGGAGGCCCCATGCCACACATCTTTATAGTTAGATGTTAAACTGCAAACGTCAAACTGGCATATATTCAGGATATACCATATTTAATAATGAATCATATAGAGTGTTGTAAGCCAACATTATCCCAATGAAAAACCATTCAAATACTGGATGTATCTCCAGTATTTCCCTGTCCAATTTTCTGGGAAATACTGGAGATCTTTTTATTTGTATGGTTTGGCATGAAGTAATGCTGAGAACAACAGCCTCTACTCTCCTCCCTATTAAGAACATCAATTCTCAAACTGGTTTCAGAATTTCTGGGGTTTCTGGAGACTCTTGCAGAGGGAATTCCAGGTAATGTTGTTTCCAACCACAGATCTGTGTCAGACCTGATTTTCTTTCTAGTTTCAACCCAAACAACATATTATAAAAGACTGGATGCAGAAGCAGATATTAGAATCTAGATGTCTTAGGTAAGGCATTAAAAAGACTGGGGAAAAACAATACTGATCATTTTCCTTTATTTGCTTGTTTTTCTTTGGAAAATACAGATTTAAAAATCTTTATGTTATGATGTCATGCATTTATTATTATAGAATTTAAAATAAATTAATGAATAATTGTCTATTAGACTGGGAAGTTTTAAATTAAACCACAGTGTCAAAAGATACATGCCAAATAAGCAAAAGGACTTTGGGATCTGAGACGATTGAAAACCACTGTCCAGATGCAGTTTCAAAATCTCTTCAGAAATAGTAACAAAACACAAGTCAGTTTCCCGGGAGTCCATAGGGCTTCATCAGGCATGCCCAAATATTAACTTTCCCTTCATCCTCAGTTATAAAAAGCTGCTCTGGCCATCCCCATTTTCAGACAGCTCTGGCAATCCCCATTTGCTTATACATATTAAATGACTGTGAAACATAACCCAATAAAAATAAACATGTTTTCTATTCTTTTAGCACATGAAAAGTGTGGCCAGACCAGTGGGAATTTAGTCAAGGAAGTCAAATGTCGTATTGTATATATTAAGCTCTCTTAGGAGTGGTGACATAATCTTTTATAAAATGTATTTGGCTTTGGAAATGACAATTTAAAAACAGCCCAATTGATAGGGATCTGATTTTTTGGAACACAATGGTATTTTAAGCATTGGCTTAACAGAGTCAGAGAGACTCTTACATACTTTCAAATATGCAGGGTCCTTTCTTTAATTCTACCACTTATTTTTCTTTTTCCCTTTGCTTTTCCCCAAGTCAATTAAAATGCAAACAGGAGGTTTGATAAGAGGCAGCAAGACAAGTGAGGCATGGGATAGCACTAAAATATGACTGCTTAATGTATGAAGAGTAACAGGAATAATTGGATTTTTAAAAGTCTGAGCATTGCATGCTTTACCCTTTATCTCCCATTAAATCGATTGGTGCCTTGCTCCTTTTATATCTAAAATGTTAACCTTTTTGAATTTTTAATAACTAAAACTTTGTCATACTTTTATTAAAACGTGAGATTGTATTAAATATGCTAGTTGGCTCTTATAAATCATTGTTCTTTAAACTTCTAATGAAGTTTACATTTGTTAATTGATAAAATGATTGCAAAAATGACCCCATAATTTAACACTATCATAATGGCATTTTAATACAGTCAGTGCCTGTGCAGAATTTCCATTTTCCATCTCTTTAACAATAACATCAACCAATGAAAGAATAGGTTCAAAACTGCACTTAATGCTCTTAAAAATTTTCTCAAATGTTAACTGTACTTAAATGTTCAAAACATAAGAGTGTTAAATGTCTTCCAAATTACAGTTCCAACACCTTTTCATTCACGTTAACATTGTTTGTGCATTTTGCCAAAATCTTAAATCTCTCATATAAAAACAGAGCTCATGATTTTCATTCTAGGCAATATTAATTCCGAACATATTTCTTCTTTAACAGCAACCATGACAATCAGAATCCCAGGAATATTTCTTTTTTTTTTTTTTTTTTTTTCAAAGATTTATTTATTTATTTATACAGCACTGGGTACAGTCAGAAGCGCGGGAGGGTGAGAGAATTTACCAGAGCCAGAGCGGGGAACAGAACAGGCAGACGAAATACACTGCTGAGGGGAGCAGTGGGCAGCAGGAAGGGTCTGTGCACCATGTGGGACCCTTGCCCGGTGGCCGGGGATTGGCCAGGGATCGGCCGGGGATCGAACCGGCACTGCAGAGGTTGCAGGCAGCTTCACAGCCCAGCGCTCAACCACTGCACCACCAGGGGAGGCCCCTCAGTTACAGATTCTTCACGAAAAAGGATTAGGTTTTCTTGGGAATTAAGCTAGCAAAAAATATGAATGGTTTAGGATCTAGATTGAGCCATGAGGAAGAAAAGGTTTAAACCAAAATGAAGACAGATGTCAGAACTCTTTGATAATTTCGACAAATTAAATGTAAAGTTGACTGGCAGAGAAGTGGATTGAATCAGGGGACAGTGTCAAAAAACAGTCCATGTGGGGTCAGGAGGAGAAAAGTATTATCACTGCAGCAGCATATTACAGAGCCACAAAGGAAGCTGGTTGCTATGACAGGCTTTCACCTTCATTCAGTCTTCATTTTCCTTTTCAGTAATTCTACTGCTGTCCAATAACAAATAAATAGGGATTTAGTAAGGACAGGCTATTCAAAGCCTGGAAAAAGAACTTCCTCCAAGGCTATGGAAAGAAATAACTATGATAATATAGATTGAAATCTCTTATTTTACATTCTGCTGTTCATTGCCCCTAGTCAGCTTTGGTTTCAAAATCTTTCTTCTTTATCTTTAGATCTGAAGTTTTGAATTTGGCATGCAAAACACAAGTTTTGGAAGCTTGAAAGAGTTCCCTAGTGGCCAGTGTAATTTTAAAGGCATGTTTGATATTAATGACCCACATTATTGGCAAGAATCTGCAAAAGTAAGGCAATAATCTTTGCTAAGACCTGAGTTTAAGTCTAATTTATGTATTTTCATCTTATAAAAAAATTTCCTAAAGCTAACTAAGACACTTTTTGACATTTTCTTCCCCTTTTTTCCCTACCAATTCAATCTTTTTCCAATAAGAAGTTTAGATTGAGAGCTCTCTGAATTTTTCATAAGTTCAATAATCAATTTAGAAGTTTTCCAATTCAATAGCAACTTAACCAACCAATTTAGCATTTTTTTATAGTTTACTGGAAAATCCAAAGTAGTTCACACCCAATATGACATGACAAAAGGAAAAGCTCAATATATGTGAATAGTCTTCAGCTAAAGCTTGTTTTTTTCTTAAGAGCCAGAACTATAACCTATGTGGTTTTTTGGCTTCCAAGATTTCCTTAGCAATAGCTTTTACCTTAGTGAACATTACGATTTTCTTGTTATATTCTGGAGAAAATATTCTGGAGGCAATAGCACATTTACCCAAATTTCAGTACTGGAACATGGTTGTGGGGAGGTAGCAAGATCTTGGAAACTGAATTTCCCACCCATGGAACAGAACAGAGACAATCTTTGCCTGAACCTCAAGTTAGGAATCTGTAGCTATATATTATAAAATAACACATAATTAACCAATAATATAAACAAAACACTGCATACAAAAAAGATATCGAAAACAAAGTCTCAAGAGGGAGACGGAAAGAGAAGCACAGCTAGATGTCACTTCATAAGAAAGAAAATCCCTGTAGGATTTTCTAAATCTAAAGGAAATCCTGGGAACTCCCTGGTGGCCTAGGTATTAAGTCTCAGTGCCATCACAGCAATGGCCCGCTATGGTGGCCTCAGTTGAATCCCTGGCCAGGACCAAGTGACACATGGCATAGCAGACCTCTCCTGTCTTGCCTGCTGCTCCCCTCAGCAGTTTATTTCAGTCAATCTGTTTGTTCTGCTCCCCACTCTGTTTCTGGTGAATCCGCACCTCTGGCCTAAACCCCAGCTCTTCTACACAAAAGGAAATAAAATCTTAAAAAAATAAAGGACATCTTTATTTTTTATTTATCTGGGAAGGGAGTATCTTCTTTTGGGACTGAGAATCAAGACTCTAGGAGAAATCAAAACCAAATGGATGGATCAATATTAAGAAAAAAATTTCTTAAAGCCAAGAGTCACTCAAGAAGGTGACTTCACCAACACCCATACTTTACCTTCCAAAATTTTTGGGACAGAAAAGTCCTACATTACTTGACAGAGACCAAGCAATGAGATTTGAAAATAAATTTTAATAGGAAAGACAGAAAACTAGTGTCTTCTGGGGGTGAGCAATGATTAGTAAAGGACAAAATACTTTAAAGCAAATAATCACAATACTCTTTGTTAGTGAGCAGGACAAGGTTTCTTAGACTTGTGGCCTCAATGACCCAACTTCAGGTTGACTACATTTGGCTGGGCATTTGTTCACAAGGGGTGGTAATTTGGGGGGTTTTACTTGGAAACTACTATTAGGAATACCCTTTCCGCTCTGCTTGACAATTCTGTCACAAATATTTCACACTAAGAGCTGCTTCCATTGTGCACACACGGCTGGATTTCCTTTTACAGTGTTCACCCCTTAAGAGTTTGGGGTACCTGGGTAACCTTCAGTCACATGCTATGGTTACAAGGAGAGTACAGTTGACAGAAATATACAGATTAAATACTGCCTTCTTTGTTAAAAAGACATAAAATGATTCCTAGTACCGACCCTTACAAAAATCTTTAAGTAAATATTTTTGAAAAGAAACCACCCAACCTTCAGAGCCCATTCCATAAAAATCAATCTTTTGCCAAGAAAGACATATTTGGGGGTGATAGATGTTTGGTCCCCTATGATAATGTTATCATGACATCTGCAAGCTTCTCAAGAGTTATATAAAAATAAATTTTCTTTTGTAATAGGAGTAAGCAAAGCTAAAAAGAAGCAGGTGTGGGCAAGTGGGATAAAAGGGTGACATGACAGATAATAGGTCAGTCTCCTTACTAGGAGTTGCTGTGTGTTGGTGTTTTGGGCTGACAGGGAATCTAAGGTCAGAGACATGGAGGAGGGACAGAAACTTAACCAAGGTTTGTTTAACAAGTATATAGTTCTGATTGCTCAATGGAGACAAGAAGTTCAGCTTGTCACTTCTGAGGCAAACAATAGAATCGAAAGGTCTGGCTAGTCTTAGGTAAACAAGGGGAGCATTTATGAGTCTTTATTAAGTCATCTGAGGAAAGATGGTTCCTTCACTGAGTCTTTTTTTTTCTAGAAAACAAAAGGGTGAGGAGATTTCTTAAACATCAAGCAAAATTCAAGTGTTGTCACTCAAGTATTAATACCATCCATTAATAAGTAGATTTACCATAAAGGTAATGAATCTTAAGCTCTGGAGGTCCTCAATTACCAAGAAATTTTATGAAAGGCTAAGAGTTATAGGACATTCCAGGTGGTAGGGAAAACCAGGTTGCTATTAGGAAGTATTTCTCTGTAAGCATATTTGGAAAATCTTAGGAAAAAAGCAGTCTAATTCTCTAGTGCCAGGCATTTCTGATGATGTCTTCCCTAATTCTAAATAAATATACCTAAAGTCATTTATTAATAATTACAAACACACACACATGTGCACATATACACATATACACACACACAAAGAAAGCATCCTAGAATATATAAACTTTAGGACCCACAAAATTCAAAGCTAAGTAAACAATTATGACTTTCACATGCATTAAAAAGATGGGTAAAAACCCCAAGTGACACTTAGAAAACAAACAACCACTAAGAGTTGGTGAATTAGAGGGAGAGTTGCCAACTGATCTGGTAGGAATAGGGAAGAAGAGTAGTTGGAGAAATCTTTTAATGTTATAGGAATTACTATGCCAGAGAAAATAATGGAAGTTTGATATATTATTATTTATAGGAAATATGTATTTTGGTTTTTCAAATGACCAAAATATATATTTCTCACCATACACATCTGGTTATCATTCACAGTTTTAGCTCACAGTTTTCAAAAGGCTTAGAAATTTTTAGGGATTAAGAGTGAAAAAATGTGTCTTATGCTTAAAAGGTAACATTGGGGCCTCCTCGGTGGCGCAAAGGGTTAAGCACCGCACTACGAAGCAATCCGCAGCCTCTGCAGCACAAGTTCAATCCCCAGCCTGCTGGGGAGAAATCCACATGGTTCAGCAGACCTCTCCTGATTCACCCGCTGCTCCCCTCAGCAGTGTATTTCAGTCAGTCTGCCTGTTCTACTCCCTGCTCTATCGCTCGTGAATCCTCTCAGCCCCTGCACCTCTGGCCTGTACCTCAGCTCTTATGCATGAATAAAAAAAAATCTTTAAAAAAACAAAAGGTAACATTTGGAAGCACCTGAAAAGATAGTTGCTTGTTCTTGGGGGGAAACTACCCATTCCCCTTTGGAATTGGGAACACGCAGTGCAGTTGGGAAGGGTATTTTAGACAAATGGAATAGAATGTACAAATGAAATTAATAAATTAGGATATATATTTTTTTGTCCTCTGTAGAATTAAAACTAATTTTCATTGGCTGGGTAAGTGTAGGGTAAGGAAAATTTCAGGCTTTTCTGCCCTCCTGCCATCAGGATAGATGATGGATCCTTGAGGTCCTGAATGCATGCCTGATGGCGGGCACCTGGAGTAGGGTATGGGCATAGGTAGATGGGATTCACCTGGGCTGAGACTGTGTTTAAGGGCGGCGTCACGGGGACGCCAGCAGAAGCCGAAAGAGAAGCTGAGAAAAGAAGTAGCAGAAGCCGAGAGAGAAGCAGAGAAGGCCGGAGAGCCCAGATAGAGTGAAGACTTGCTGGGGGCTGGGAGGCCTGCCAGCCTCCCGGCCCCCCCAGCACCCCTGCCTGCCATATGTATGGTGAACCCCAATAAAAGACCCAAAAAGCCACTAAGGACTCTGACTCCTCCTTTACCCGGTCTGCATGGGATCAGAAAACCTGCACCGTGTCCGGTCCTGCCCTTACAATTGGCGTTAAGTCGGCAAGATCCATGCAGACGGGTATTGGAGCCCTCCGAAGACCTGGTGGGACTAAGGAGTAACAGTGTTTGACTGTGACGACGCTGGAGGCGCCATGGCGGCACAGAAGGTGGACACCTTCCGGGAACTGCGGGATGAGACCTCAGCTGGAGGAGAAGACGCCTGGGAGGACCAGCTAATGACCCCTGAGGCAGCAGAATCATTGGCGAAAAGTGGACCACGATTCAGAGCTTGCCAGTGCTGATGCAGGGAGAGGCCAATGGATTTTAACTGCTGGACTGATGGACTGACAATTGAACTTGGACTGACAATCCCGCCAGAAGGCGGAGGACCTTGCAGGTTGATATGTTTTGGGACCCTGGGGGTGGAACAGTTTTGTTTGTAAACCCCAGGAGATGGGAATCTGGGGGTGGCCAATGGGCCTAGATGGCCAAAAGCAGCCTGTGTATGCCCAGCAGCCAGGTGGAGGAGAAAAGCCAACTGAGAAGGCAAAAGCTGGTGCTGATGCTAAGTTGAGAAGCCCTGAGTGTCTGTTAAGCAGCCTGAGTATGCTGAAGACCTGTGAGTCTCGTAAAATCACCTGTGGGTGATGCCCTGCTCATTCTTGAGTGAGGGTGAGGAGCTGAGGAAGCTGTCCTTGGGGGACGGGTGGGGAACGTGGCTTGGGGTGGAGCCCAAGCCGCATGTAGAGTTTGGATCCCCAACCCATGTGCTTGTGCAGTGGGTTGGCCTGAGTGCAGGGGTCTGCGAGTCGCATGGGTGGCTATGAAGGCCGAGTGTTGGAGCGACTGCAGACAGAAACCCTGAGGGTTGGCGATTACCCCCAACAGAATAGAATCGCCAATCCCAGAGCTAGTGCATCCTGGGGGTGGATGCGGTGTGTGGCTTGTAGCTGAGACTACAGCCAGAGAAGGCCAGGAAGCCCGATGGCTCCTGGTGTGATATAGTAGATGCTGTGAATGGTTCCCCTCCCTCGTATGAGCAGTGCCTTCGGCAGCAGATTTGGTGGCTCATCTGCTGGTACCAATAATTGTCTTTTGCACTAGGTTGGGGCCCTGCCTGGACTTATTTGTGTTCTGTTGTATTTTATTATATTGTGATGTATTTGCTTTTGTGGGCCATGGCTGCATTGTTTGTTAAATTGTATATATGTAGATTATATGGCAGAAAACCCTGAGGGGGTGGACTGTAGGGTAAGGAAAATGTCAGGCTTTTCTGCCTTCCTGCCATCAGGATAGATGATGGATCCTTGAGGTCCTGAATGCATGCCTGATGGCGGGCACCTGGAGTAGGGTGTGGGCATAGGTAGATGGGATTCACCTGGGCTGAGACTCTGCTTTTAAGGGCGGCGTCACGGGGACGACAGCAGAAGCCAAAAGAGAAGCCGAGAAAAGAAGTAGCAGAAGCCGAGAGAGAAGCAGAGAAGGCCGGAGAGCCCAGATAGAGTGAAGACTTGCTGGGGGCTGGGAGGCCTGCTAGCCTCCTGGCCCCCCAGCACCCCTGCCTGCCATATGTATGGTGAACCCCAATAAAAGACCTGCAAAAAGCCACTAAGGACTCTGACTCCTCCTTTACCCGGTCTGCATGGGATCAGAAAACCTGCACCGTGTCCGGTCCTGCCCTAACAGTAAGGAAATAGGAAGATACAGGTTTGAGAAGTGGATCCTGAGCTCTGAGCTCTATCACAAAAGGTGTGAGTGAAAAAGTGTTTATCTTTAACCATGAAAGCAATGGGGTACTGAAGCAAGACCCTTTTTAAAAATCTAAATCTAGGGCCTCCCCGGTGGCGCAGCGGTTGAGCGCTGGGTTGCGAAGCTGCCCGCAGCCTCTGCGGCGCCAGTTCGATTCCCTGGCTGCCACCCGGCCACCGGAGGAGGGTCCCACACGGCGCGCAGACCTCTCCTGCCGCTCGCTGCTCCCCTCAGCAGTGTACTTCGGTCCTTCTGCCTGCTCTGCTCCCTGCTCTGGCTCTGGTGAATTCTCTCACCCTCCTGCACTTCTGACTATACCCAGTGCATGTATAAACAAACAAACAAATAAATAAATAAAAACATGCCTCTATAAAAAAAAAAAAAATCCAAATCTACAAACAGATCACATTAACCTACCATTTCCACTTTTAATATGTCATTATTTGGTTATAAAGGCCTATTTTATAATCAGAACGTATTAAATTTGGTTCCGAAGGTGGGAATTTATCACTACTATCACCAACATTATCACTGCCAAAGTGTCTCTACACAAATATTAATCATTCTTTTTCATCCTGGTTATTAACAGTGTTTAGGAGGTTCATTTTTTAGGGTCACATGAATATTTTAACTTCAGTTCAAACATATTTTTTTGTTATGTTCTAATTAAAACCTTGGAAACATTTTTCAGGATATGTTAAAGCAAAGATAGTATCCTATGCAGTGAAAATGATATTACCAAATGTTCAAAATAGTCATGAGAATTTATTCTTCCATGCATGCTTTATTTAAAAAACTCTTTTCAATAGTGACTAAAAGAATGACCCTTCACCTCCTCTCTTCTTTACCATCTAAACCTGTCCTAGAGTTTCAACTGATCCAAATCAAACTTACTCAGGCTGATCAAACAGGTCAGAAAAACTGCAGGAGGAAGTATTGATTTCACATAGTGATCTTGTTCAACATCTGGTATTTGTTGCAAACAATAAATTCTCCATTCGTCTTGACAAGACAGGTAAGTGCAAGAGTGAGGTTGTAAAGGTCAGATGACATAGTAGATGGATATTAAGAATTTCCTTGGGGTTATCACATTAAAAAAATAAATACTTGCTACACTGAAGTATAGGCTCTTGGTAACAAATTCATAAATTATCTTATTGACTGTGACAGGTTGAAGGTTAATAATCTCAATTAGACTTAATACAAGGTAGAAGTGCAAACATTTCCGGGCAAAGTCAAGACATTGTTGCCATAGGCATCAGTACCAGTAACTTTGATTGGTAACTCCACTTGCTTTTTTGCATAATTAAGCAAGTAATGGATTAACAAGTCATTATTATTGTATTTTTTCGAACATATATGTGTAAAGATGCAACTTGAGACAAACAAATGAAAGTGTTTGGGATAGAGGCATAAAACAGCAGAGTTCTTGTATGGTGCTGAAGACAAAGATGGTACATGTTGCTGTTTCCCCACTTCATGCAAGTTATCCAATTTGTTGGCATGTAATTATTCAGTCTCTTTAACAAATGGCTTTTGGAAAACTGGGTATCTGTATACAAAAGAATTATTTGGAAGAGTACCTAACACCATTTGTAAAAATTAATTCAAAGTGAACAGAATAGGGCCTTTCTGGTGGTGCAAGGGTTTAAGACACAACCTATGAAGCTATCCGCAGCCACCGCAGCATGAGTTCGATCCCCAGCCGGGTAGCTACCCACATGGCGCAGCAGACCTCTCCTGTCTCGCCTGCTGCTCCCCTCTGCAGTGAATTTCAATCAATTTGCCTGTTCTGCTCCCCACTCTGTCTCTGGTGAATCCTCTCACCCCCCACACCTCTGGCCTATACCCCAATTCTTGTATTCATAAATAAATCTTAAAAAAAAAAAACTAATAGAAGACCTAAATATAGTCGCTACATATATAATTCTTAAAAAAAACACAGGGCAAATTCATGTTGTCAGATTTGCCAGTGATTTCTTGGAAATGACACCAAAGACACTGGCAACGAAAGGAAAAATAGATATTGGACCTCATTAAAATTAAAAGCTTTGTGCATCAAAAGATAGTGTCATCAAAGTGAAAGGTATCTTACAGAATGGAAAAAATGTTTGTAATCACATATTTGATAAAGCAATAATGTTCAGAATATATAAAGAACTCTTAATTAGACATGAAGTGAAAATAAGTCATATATTATGTTACGTATAATTTATACATGGAATCACAGAATATGAAAACCTAGGACCATATTCAACCAATGGCCAGGTAATAAAAAATATTAGCCTTTGGGCCTCCCTGGTGGTGCAAGGGGTTAAGCACCACACTATGATGCAATCTGCAGCCTCTGCAGCACAACTTTGATACCCAGCCAGCCAGAGAGCAACCCATATGGCACAGCAGACCTCTCCTGGCTCACCTGGTGCTCCCCTCAGCAGTTTATTTCAGTCAGTCTGCCTGTTCTGTTCCCTACTCTGTCTCTGGTGGTGAATCCTCTCATCCCCTGCATCTCTGGCCTGTACCCCAGTTCTTGTATGTATAAATAAATCTTTAAAAAAAATTAGCCTTTTACTGACAAAAGAAGTGAAAATGAATATTATCATATTTATTTCATAATATTAATTTTTAAAATCATGGTAATTATTATTTTCATAAGTACTTTATAAATTAATGGGTTGAGTCAACAGAAGAAAAACACAAAAACAGATGACTGTCACATAAGCTGATATTAACATGCATAGCTATCATAAGAATGTCACTAAAGGGCCTCCCCTGGTGGTGCAGGTGGTTGGGCACAGCACTGTGAAGCTGTCCACAGCCTCTCCAGGGTGGGTTCAATTCCGGCTTGCTGGCGAGATACCCATATGGCACAGCAGACCTCTCCTGTCTTGCCCGCTACTCCCCTCAGCAGTGTATTTCAGTCAGTCTGCCTGTTCTGTTCCCTGCTCTGTCACTGGTGAATATTCTCACCCTCCAGCACATCTGGCCTCTACCCTGGTTCTTGTATGCATGAATAAATAAATCTTTAAAAAAAAAGTCACTAAAAACTAATAAAATATAAATATCAGAAGTAAAGTTCTAATGACAGAACAAATTTTTTTTTTAAGATTTATTTATTCATGCATACAAGAGGTGGAGTACAGGCAAGAGGTATGAGAGATGAGAGGATTCAACAGAGACAGAGTGGGGAACAGAACAGGCAGATTGACTGAAGTACACTGCTGAGGAGAGCAGCAGGTGAGTAAGGAGAGGTCTGCTGTGCCATGTGGGTTGCTCCCTGGCTGGCCAGGGGATCAAACTCATGCTGCAGAGGCTGCAGACAGCTTCATAGGCTGCGTCTTAACCCCTTGAGCCATCAGGGAGGCCAGACAGAGCAATTTCAAAAGAAGCTTTGTGAACAACATTATATGGAATATCTAGAACAATTTTACTAATAATGGCAATGATACTTTATTTGCAATGACACTGATATTTTAACTGTCAGTAAAAATACAGAGGATTTAGAATTATTCACTATGGGGATTTACTATGTAGCACATTCACATTATCGAATGTGTCCAAAAGACTGACATTTTGTTTTAAATTGAACTTTATTGATTCATAAATCCTGTAATTTCTAAGGAGGACTGAATAGCCTTTTAAAATAATATTAATGTTGAAGTATGCATATAAATTCAATAAGAATTATTCCTACTTATTCTGTCTGTATAAATTGCATGCTCAGATTTATTCATTGATTTCTAAGTTATGATTCAATAATGATTAATTTAAATATGTTGTTAGAATTCTAAATAATAATGAAAGACATATTCTGACCCACATTATTTTTACAACACTTGTACTCAACAATTTAGTGAATGCTGTCAGGTTAATTGCCCTCACTTTATCTGAGTAATGTTTCCAAACTTCATATTGACAGGTGTACCTGTCTTCTGTTAACTGTATAACCCAGGGCCATTTATGCTTTTAACTATTATTAATTGTGGCTATCAGATTTATACATTATCATATAAAACTAATATCAAGGCGTTTTCCTCAACTTAGATTTCTCATTACTTATCATTATAAGCATATACTCTGAAGTCATTTTTCAATTGCCTATAAAGAAAGAAAATTGTAGGCTCTGTGGTTTTGATGGATTATGTTGTGATATATGATTCACTGCATTATACTCTCCTTCAGCTCTCACCTACTTTATTTTTAGCTGAAGCCTAAATCCAATTAAAGAAAGAAATTTACCAAATTTTGGGGGCCTCCCTGGTAGCACAAGGGGTTAAGACATAACCTATGATGCTATCCGCAACTTCTGCAGCACGAGTTTGATCCCCAGCTGGCCAGGGAGCAACCCGCATGGCAAAGCAGACCTCTCCTGTCTTGCCTGCTGCTCCCCTCAGCAGTGTACTTCTGTCAGTCTGCCTGTTATGTTCCCCACTCTGTCTCTGGTGAATCCTATTCCCCACACCTGTGGCCTATACCCCAGCTTAAAAATAAATTTACCAAATTTAAAAATATACATTTTTAATTCAATCCCCCTATAATAAGCATATGGATTGTTTTTATTCTCTCATATTTCTTCTCAATTGTTTTTCTACACAATTTCCAAGTATCTTCTGCATTTTTCTTTGTTTTCACTGTCTTCATTTAGAATTAGGAGACTCTTCTGGGGCCAATAATATTTACCCCTCTATCTGAATTAGGCAATTATATCTGTCTGTAGTCCATATTTTCTTAACTATTAAATAATCATCTAGTACTAGACTCTTTGTTCAGTATCTTAGGGCAGATTTCCTTTTTATCCTACTTGTTAAGTGGTATGTAAACCATCAGGAAGCCTTTCTAAGTGTGACATCCAGGTGTCAGATCCTTTCATGCTTAGGACCTTATGGTAAAGATCATAAAATGCCCAAGTCTCACAAGTAGAAAAGGATGGAGAAGTTCAAAGGACAAAGGGAAAAGACTGCAGTGGTACTTTTATTTTTGTCTCATTTATACAGATTCTTCCTTCTGTCCGATACCTCAACCTCTCCTATGCACATAATGCTGATGGTTATGACATGCAACATGAGGTTAAAGTTAAAAGAAACAATAGAAATCTTTGTTCCCGAAACTGGAAATAACATGACATAGTAGAAAGACCACTATTATTAGTGTTCTTCAGCCTTGGTCCCCAGCATTTATGTTAATCTCTGTATTATCCTAGAAGCTACTATTCATGTACTTGACTTGAAATAGAATCTTAAGGTTGGTGACTTCAGATTCATAACTGTATCCTGAGGCTTCCCTTCAGAATTTAGGTACTATATAATAATAATAATAATAATAATAATAATAATAATAATAATAATAAATTTTAAAATATCTTTTAAAAAGGAAGGAAATTCTGACATTTTTTATAACATGGATGAACCCTGAGGACCTTATGCTAAGCAAAATATGTCAGGCACAAAAAAAGGTCAAAAACAAAAAAAACAAAAGAATTTAGGCACACAGTTACTTTTCTACTTGAATCTTCATTTGGTTCTTATAGGACTCTCACACTTACCAAGTATAAATCAGAGAATTGCTGATTCCTCTCCCACATCTGTCTCCTACATTTCCCCAATCTTCATTTCAGTAATTGCACAGCTCACAAATTAGTCACTTGGACAAGTCAGAAACCTAGGGATCGAGTCACTATTCCTACTCGCCACTGCCACCAACTCCCATGTGCAATCCATCAGCTTTACCTTCAAAGTTTTCTCAAATATATATTTCTCACTCTTTCCATCCCGACGGCCTTCTTGTAGTCGATCTTACACTTTTACAGAGCCTCATCGGTGGTCTCTCCACTTCTACAACAAAGCCCTTCCAATTCTTTTTCTACACAAAGTTGACAGAACGAGCTTTCAAAAATGTAAAATAGATCATAGCACTCTTCCCTGCTTGAAATCTATCAAGCCTTCATTTGAACTGGGAATAAAATCCAAGCTCTTTAATGTAGCACCTGTCTATATTTCTATCTTCATCGCTTCACTGTAGCATCCATCTAGTTCCTTTGCTTCTCTTACACTTCATTTCTGACTCTAACTTCCTAAAACTTGAAAGATACTTGCTGCCCTCAGGGCTGTCCTACAAATCATTTCTGTTCATGTAGCTGATTCTCGCTCATATTTAAGTCGTATCTTAAATGATACTACTTCGGGAGGTGATTCCTGTAGTTTCTGCCACTTACTATCTTTAATTATCTATTCTTTTATAGCATTCCAAATTTGTTATGTTTATGTTATATATTACTTGCACTGTGTCTGTCTATTAGGCAGTAAGTTTTATGAGAAGGACACGTTATGTTTCACAATGAATCCCCTAGGATTCACGTCTAGTCCAGTGACTATCACATGTAGACATTGTGTACATAAATAAGTTCTGATTACAAGATATGGCCACACATTTCAGTCCTAGCAGGAAACATGAAGAATTTTTTTCTCATTATTAAATCGATTCTGAACAAGGTTTTCTGAATTATGGAAAAAAAAAAAACACCTCCTTCCTTGAAATTTATCAATATGATCGTCATGCAGCCTTGGAGGTCTAATACAAGCATCTGAAATTCAGCATTGCTTTATAACCTTGTGCCTTTGCAAAAGTCAAAATCATTCTGGGTCATTCTTCATATGAGAGTAAAATGGGAATTTTTGATCAGTGAGCCTGAGAGTATATGTACTGCAAAAATCTAGAGATAATGTTCATGGATGTAATTTGTACTAGTAAAACATACACAAATTTGAAGAATTATTGCTCTGACTCTATTGAATATTAATTTGAAAGTGGGTAGATTTATTGTGATTACCCTTCTCATTTTTCTGCTTCTAATTGACTTGTAGTTTCAAACATCAAGTACCCCAAATGTACTAGCTCGCAGAGGGTAGAGTGTCTCTGAATGAGAGAGAAAGGGGATCTAGTGAGCACTCTGGTCATCAGTGAGTGTGTGGATTAGTGCATATACTTTGTGACTATCTACATAGTGGATTTGCCTATAGTTTCTGGAGATCCAAATTTTTACTTTTATCTTTAAATAAGTCTGAAGTGAATTTTATTCACCACCTAGTGGTGACCAGTAGGAAAAGAACAAGGCCACAAAGGCTGCCATCTCCTGCCAACTTGTGTCCAAGAGTTTTATCCACATAACACACTGCTCTAGAATGTGCCAGTGACCATTTTATATATCTTGCCTGTCCAAGCTGTGTTTACCATTTGTTGACTATAACATTTGCGTAATATATGAAGAGTTACTTTCTTTTAGATATCTCTATAGAGTACCAACCATTGTTACTGAAGCAATGGCGTGCTTCAATGGCTCATTGCTTTATTCATTTCAGTAGTGTCTGAGGACTTTATACTTTAAGAAAGAATACAAAACTCAATGTTCTGGTTTTTTTTTTCCTTACATAAAGAAGACACCCAGTGTTGATCACTCTTGCCAGCAGAAATGGCAAAAATTTGTATAAACACAGTCACACTTTCTCACTTGGCCTAGCTTTGTTTTCAAAGCAAGTGTCTAAGGTCTTGAGAGGAACTGCACTATATATTGATAAGGAGCCCGTGAAGTAAATGTCTCCCTCTGATCAGTAATCTTACACAAATAATTTTCACAATAATCCACAGGTAGGTATTAAAACGGCAGTTCCAGAAATGATAAACTGTATTCAGAAAAGTTAAATGACTACCGAAGGTTACCTGGTGCATAAATGGTATGACTCTATTACCATCGGAGGACTTTTTTCTCTTAAACTAAATCACTCTGCCTGAAATCTTGGCAGGAGTAGCCCTGAGCTCTCCAAAATTTGTGCACGCTCTCTCGATCTCTCTCTCTCTCTCACACATTCACACACACACACAATCTTACTTTGCATTGAATGTTAATAAATTTCAATAAAACCTAATGAAAGTTCTTAACTTCTTAATTACAGAAATATATTTGACTGGCTCTGTAGCTGCACTAGAGTTTGCTGGGGCTTCAGCCAGGCCCCTCTCTCTTGTCAGTATAGCATCAATTTTTCAGCTGCTGAAATATATTGGGTGTTAACTGACATAGGGACAACTTCTTATTTTTTTAAAATATCTTTTGTTGGAAGTTGTCTTGCCTGGAAATGTCTAAGAGTTTATGCCTCACCTTCGATCCCCAGTGACCTCCTGCAGCCAAAAACAAATTGACAGAGGGGACAAAATGAGTTGGGTTAACTACTGGGTTAGTCATATCTTGAGCTCCTCCTAGATCAGGCTGACGTTAGACTTGCACTGGCCCATCACTGCTGTTTGGCTTCTATTCCTTCCCTCTCTTGTGACAAGTTCATCCTGAGGGTATTCTTCTTACCTCAGAACCCCTGTCTCAAGGTGTCAAGCTCTTCTAGAGGAATATCATGTAAAACAAGACATAGCACTGGCTATTTTTAAAATGTATTATGATAATAGAGTAACAATCTTATAAAGGTACAATTTCACAACAGAATGTTTTACTTACCCATCGGTTCTTATTCAGTAGAGGAAATATTAATGAAAAACACTTAAGTAAAACAAACCATCCTAAATGGAATAAAATATTAGAACTTTTTGGACAAGTGAAAAAACTAAGATAATAAAGGATTGTACTGTGCCACTAAATGCAATAAACAGAGAAAACTACAATATAGGACAAAGAGAGAAGAAACAGCTTTTGGTAGAATATATTGGAAAAATATAGCTAAATATAGCTGAATAAGCTATTTAAACAAAATACTATGTTCTCCTTGATTTTTGCCCCTGGGGATGATAGGACCTATCTTTAATAGACTAAAGAAAAAATCTCTATTTCTCCCTAAGGCCTAGAAACTAAAATGTTTTTCCAGATTGTAGAGTTACTCAGTAACAAATTTAACATTATTCATTAATTATTTTACAAAGGCATTCTTTTCTTAAAACATAAAGAAAAAAAGAAACATTAAAGAAAGTAGAGCAGTGAAGGAGAAAACGACTTCTTTGTTCTACATCAATCATTTGTGGGACTTCCTTAATATTTTGTGAATTTATCACCAACATAAAACACTGTCACTTGGAAGGTAGAATTGCTTGGTTTATTGAGGCCCTCTATTTTTTTTTTTTTTTGGTCCAAAATTTCATAAATTCCTGCTTAGAAAAGAATCATGGATTTTCATGCTTTTAGAGTTTCAAACTCTGGTAAATCCCTGACTTCAGTTTCGCCAAGAGTAGCATTTATGTTTTCCTCACCAATTTATTCCTTTACCTTAGGTTATTTTTTTCCTCCCTCTTCCAAGTCAAGTCCAAGATTCATTCAGGCTCCTTGAATAAGAAACTACTTGGATTTGAAGTCTCCATGCTGAAGTCATTTTAAGACCTTAAACTTATACAACGTTGTGCATCAATTACATGTTGGCCTTCAAATCAGTATTCATGTGCCCAGGAAGAATTACCTATGGCACTTAGCAATATGATAATTTTCTAGAGCCTCATCTTCTACATGAATTCCTTCCTAGAAGTGATTCACACCATTCTAGTTCACAGTACCCGGGTTTATCCTTTCTACCTCCTCTTTACTCAATGATGTTTTCCTACTTTGTTGAAAAGTAACATATTAGAAAAGTAACATATTAGTGACCTGGATAAAACTGAGTCTGCTATGCTGAACCCTGAGACAATTAGAAAATTCATGGCACTTACAGGGGAAAGGGCTTTGGCAAAATATCTGAAAGGTGGCTGTGCCTTTTTCCTACCAAACCAAAATCTTAGGACAAGGTACTGTTATATGGCGGAAGAGAAACTTAGACACCAGGGTTCTCAAGAAGCACACTGGTGCTGACTCAGCACATTTGCATACAAAGGCTGAGCCCCGTTTGTAGGAAGTCAGCGGCTTAAACACACTTCTAGTTTCTACAAGGTTCTAGGTGGGTACGTTCACAGCTGTACATGGTAAATGGCTACATACCAAGAGGTGAGGTGCACAGTTGCATACCAAGAAGTGAGTAAATGGTCAGCAGTCATGGCACCCCACCTCCGCCCAGATCCATCTGCCTCATGGCGGTACATGCTCTAACATGAAGCAAGAGTCATACCAGGAACTAAATTGCACACCAGGAATTGAGCAAAAGGTTGTTACTAAGATCCCCAGGCTACTTATCTCAGGTTGATGGAGGACAGGATTAGAAAAAAAAACTGAAAAGGAGGTGCCACAAGACCAGAAACCTGGCTCACAAAAGGAGGTGGGGGTAGAAGCCCCCGTCCCCCCCCCCCCCATCTATGGAAACCAAGATCTTTAGGCCAAATGCCTAGATTACAAAGCATTGGGAGTGACCCCGCCCAAACAGAAGACTCTATCAGTGCAGTCTCTGCACAGGCTCAGGGCAGCACTCCCTCTGCCCACCTGTGACTATACAGGTGCTTCTTTTCACCAACTCTCTCCCTCTTCAGGGCAGCAACTTCCTGCCTGCCCGTGACTTGTACATGCCCGGACTTCTCTTCACTGACCTCCCTCAGCAGAGGCCGCTTTCTTCAAGGCCGCCCGCCTGCAACCATGTAGGCCTCTCTCAGCAAACCTGTCCTGCTCTTCCTGCCCGCTTGCGTCTATGCAAGTGTCTTTTGCTCTTCTGTCCCTTTCCCTAATAAACCTGCCCTTTAAATATAAGTAACATCTCTGTCTCGTGGAGAATGTGGCCTGGGAAATTTACCACTTGCCACTGAAAGGGGAGCTCTAGTGAAACCTTTCCCAGAGTGAACCCAAGGATCCCGCACTCCAAACCCATCAACGCCAACGACATCAATCCCATTTATTATACATTAAATAAACTAGATTTCCAGTTAGCAAGTTTTTGGCATAAATACATATATATCACATTCAGAACATACAACATGCTGGAGATAACATTCTTTGTTACCACTTGATTTTATGAAACAGTTTTAGATATCAGCTTTGTATGAGTATTATTTTTTAACATTTTTGAACATATTTGAGGAAGGTATTTGAAGCACTCTGATATAAAATTTTCAAACCATTTCTTCTAGATTAATTTCAAATCACACAATATAATCTGGCAGAAAAGATTAACACATATTCCCTTTTAATTTTTGTCCTCTATCATTCTGTCTGAGAGGAATACATGAAAGAGGAAAGAGTAATTGCACTGAAACAGACACTGAGGAAAGACCTGAAGAACATTCTAGTGGTTTGAATGTTAAGAGAAGTGATTGGTATCTGATTTCACATTTCCATATGAATGAATCAAGGTGGAGAACAATAATACAAAATAGTGCAGTGGAAGATAATTTCTAGTAGGCTGGTCATTTTGAAGATTGGTTTACTCACTTGAAATTCTTAATCACTGAATTATTTACAGCTACAAAATCTGAAATTGTGAAAATCCCAAGTAGATAAACTTCTTTTTAAAGGGGATTGTTAGTAGTTTAGATGATTCAGAATATAAATTATGTTAATTCAGTTTTTGATAGAAATAAAAGCACACATCTCTACCTTAAGTAGTCACATAAATTAATTTACATGTAAAGGAGTTAACTGTATAATTAAGTTGATTTTTTAAAAGAACTTCTCAAAAGCTTCTCTCTTCCCTAGAGTATTTTCAATCACTCTATTAAAATATCATGAAGAAAAATGTAAAGAAGTTATTTATGCATTCAATACAGAAAAATCACATCGAGCATTTGCTGTTTTGTGATAGTCTCCCAGGATCACATTTCACTAGAGTCTTAAAAAATTCTCCAATTCAATTACATATTTAAAATACACAAAATGCACAGGTAGGTAGAGCAGTCTGTCCAAAGACAGGAAATACTGTTTACATAATGGGCATTTAAAATGATTATCAGAAAATTCTCAACAACATAGCTTGTTGCATGGAAATCATGGATGTCCTAGAAGAGACAATGATAACCTTAGCTGACATGAAAAATAAGATGCATTGTGTTTAATAGCTTTTGTGATTTTTAAAAAATGTGAACTGCATGTTTTATAAAAATTCCTTTCAGTCTTCTGTTCGCTCAAGCAAGCATTCCCATTATTATTCCACATTAGTTCCATTTGCTGATTTGATGAGTAAAGGCCTGGTGGCCAGATGCAAATTCTGCTTTCTGATGTTAATCTAACAAGCAGAATAGCTGTGAGTCTGTCATTCACCAGCCAAAAGCTTAGAGGAGTCACAGAGATTCATTGTGAGAAGTACTGCATAAATTTAAGCAATACAAAATAATTATATGAATTGACTTGTTAGTTTTAAAAGTGAACATTCATCTGACTAAAAGGGAAAAAGTGATGACTTTTTTGGTAAAGATTTGAGTTCCTTCCTGGCCAAGAGAGGTTGCTTAGTATAAAATACTATTCATTCTCTCCTAAATCACACCCAGACTTTCACAACCTGCTTAAATGAAGTGCAGAGAGAGATGAGGAATTCCACGTTTGAATCAATAAGAAGTGATTATCATGAAATTAGTTGATGACTCACATATGAACAAAAGGGAAGTTACAATGATAGATAAATATATTATTCAAAAAGTATGGCAATAATTGCATGAACAGATTTTCCCATTTGAACAATGTTGACTAAGAGGAGCTCAGTATTCCTTAAATTAGTATTCAGGGCCATAGCAGGCATAAGGCAAAAGAGAGGCTCAGAAGTAAAGCTATCTTGCCTCTGAAGATTGAACAATTACATCTTAAAAGTTCACATTCTTATGAATATGAAGAAATACTCTATGTGGATTAGGTATCAAAGAATATTTAGTTTTTGAAATATAAAGAGAAAAAAGTCAGATATCTAATTTAATGAGCTTTTTCCATTCTAAAATATGGAATTTCAATGATCTTAATTTATGATTTGAAGAATTAGAGCTAATTAAAATGAATGCCACTAGACTTAAATTTCATTGTATTATGGTTAAGCCTTACGAAAGACCATGTTCAGGACATACACTTTATTATGTAGCATTTGGCATATGTTTTGGATGACTGAAAACACTGTATCTTTATATATTTTAATTAAAGATTTATTTTTTATTTCTTCATGCATATAAGAGCTAGGGTGTAGGCAAGAGACGTGGGGTGTGTGTGTGAGAGGATTCCCCAGAGAGAGAGTGGGAACAGAACAGGCAGAACTACTGAAAAACACTGCTGAGGGAAGCAGTGGATCCAACAGGAAAGGTCTGCTGCACCATGTGGGTTAGCTCCCTGGCCAGAGATTGGACTTGTGCTGCAGTGGCTGCAAATTGCTTCATAGTATTGGGAATTAACCACCAGGGAGGTCCATGAAAACACAATATTTTTTATATATTTATTAGAGCTGGGGTACAGGCCAGAGGTGTGGGGTTTGAGAGGATTCACCATAGTGGGGAACAGAGCAGGCAGACTGACAGAAGTACACTGTTGAGGGGAACAGCCCGTGAGTCAGGAGAGGTTTGCGGCACCATGTGGGTTGCTCCCTGACTGGCTGAGGGATCAAACTTGTGCTGTAGAGGCTGCGACAGCCTCATAGATTGCGTTTTAACCCCTTGTGCCACCAGAGAGGCCCGAAAACACAATATTTTTAGAAGACTATATGAGACAAGAAAATATCTCCTTATATGTCCTCAATATATTTTCAATATAAATAATGACATGCCTAATTAATGTTTTATTGGCAGTGCCTCTGAAATTTTACAATTGCACACTTTCATTCTGTGGCCATAATGAACCAATCTTGGGCAGTCAGTTTGAGCAGAGAGAGTAGGATATTCAAGGAGAAATGGAGGTACAAAAGAAGAGAGTAATTTGGGCAGAAGTAGTGAGATTGACACCCTGAACTATTCAATTGCTCATAACTTGGGCTTCTTATGGTTCTGGATGGGGTTGCAGGAATAGTTTCAGCTTCAAAGTCACAAGAGCTAATGGTCTCTCCAATCTGAAAAAATCTCTGAACTAGAGAAAACTACACTTTAGTAATAAAACAGAAGTAGGAAAAGAGGAAATAGTCCAAAGTATGCCCTGGTACAAAATTCGAGAACCATATCATTCTTTTTTTTTCCTAATTTTCCCTTTGTCCAACAGGAAAACAGGGGAGGTTAAGCGATACGGAGTCACAACAGTGACAGCTAAGACTTGAGACAGATTTGTCTTAACCTGAGGTTCTTTTCATTTTTTATTATGACAGACATCCTTGTTTGTATGACAATTCCAGCTGTCTTCTTCCTTGTTGCCTTCTACTATAAAGGCAACTCTTTCCCAGTTTCTCTTACAGTATGGGGAGGCATAGCAGTCATATCTGGCCAATGAAATGTGAATTTAAATTGCAGGTAAAGGGCCTCCCCGGTGGCGCAGCGGTTGAGCGCTGGGTTGCGAAGCTGCCCACGGCCTCTGCAGCGCCGGTTCGATCTCCAGCTGCTCCCTGGCCACCGGAGGAGGGTCCCACATGGCGCGCAGACCTCTCCTGCCGCCCGCTGCTCCCCCCAGCAGTGTACTTCGGTCCTTCTGCCTGCTCTGCTCCCCGCTCTGGCTCTGGTGAATTCACTCACCCTCCCGCACTTCTGACTGTACCCAGTGCTTGTATAAACAAACAAACAAACAAACAAAAAAAAACAAACAAGCAAACAAATAAATAAATATATAAAAAAATAAATTGCAGGTAAATCTGGAAAAGCTCTTGCTTTCTGATAAAGGTGGTACATATTTGTTGAAAATATAATGGGTAGATGGATGAATGTTTAGATTTTGTAATCAGAACAAATGGCAAAATTGGGTTGCCAAGATTTATTTTCCCATTTTAGAATAATTTATAACACCAACATGCCCGACAATTTATATAGTACAGTACCTCACCCACTAAGCAGCTTGGTCAAGGTCAAGGAATAATTGAAAGGTGTTTAAAATATAAAGAGATTCTTAGGGATTAACACAAATACAGTGGAACTTTACATGTAGGGGTATATTGATGAATGCACATAAATTTAAGATAGAACTATTTTAAGCCTATACAGTGTCCCATCATAGTGGTTCATGAGAGAGTAAACTTTGAAAAGCTTCTATTTTTCCCTTCTATTGAATTTATTTGAATATTGCATAAGTTTCTGTATCAAGTGCTTCCCTAGCCATAAGAGAGAACTCCATTTTGACAATTCCTAGCACACTAAGTCAGCTTATTATCATTCTCTCCATCCAGCCTTTCGGGTGACACAAGTGTTACAGTGCCTAATACAAGGTTACAGCAAAGGGAGGGGTCATATGGCTCTTGACCCCTGTCATTCCTCTATGGTAATAATTGTTGATTCATTTGAAAATCTTTAACTCCCCTGCCATGTAATTTGTATTAACATTTACTAAGTCATTTCATCAGTATTGTACTCCATTGGTCTCAGGAACTTCTCTTTCTTACAATCTTAACTCCATTACATGGATCTTGATCTAGTTTAGATGAGGGAAAAAATCAAAATAATTCAACTCTCACAAAACTTTTTTTCTTACATTCTGACAATGGATTTAAACATAGAAGGTACCACATGTTCCTTTGTTCTAACTTAACTATGAGCTATGATGGTGTCTCCTGTGGCAGGAGACATCTCACAATGGAGCTGGTGGGTGAAGGTGGCAGCAGTCACTCTTTTGACTTCAAGGGTCAGAACAGAATAGGAAAAAGGCCTTGGAGGAATAAGGGAGGCTCCAGAGATAAGGACAACAAATTCCAAAGAGGATTAATCAAACAAACCCCTCTCCCTTTCTGGGACAAGGGCAATCAAAAAGGATTCTCAAGGTCCTCCCTGGTGGCTCAAGGGGTTGTCTCAGCACTAGCACTATGAAGCTATAGGCAACCACTGCAGCACTTGATCCCCAGCCAGAATGCTGACCCACATGGCGCTGCACTTCTGGCCTACACCCTGGCTCTTGAATGTATAAATAAATAAAATAAATCTTCAAAAAAAAAAGCATTCTCAGAAAAGGGCTGTGAAGCAGGGACATTCCGGGCACAGTAGCAGGTTGGGCCACCGAGAACTAACTAATCACAAAGAGACTGATGGGGCTCTAAAATAATTAGGGAAAGAAAGTATATCTTCCTGAGGCATGACTCCATTACAGCCTCCTGACCCTCCCAGGCCTGGTCTGCAGGACTGGGAGTCCTACTTTGTTTCTGTTCCTTTTATCCTTAATAAACTTTTCCATGTGTCTACCTCTCTAAATGAATGAACTTCCTTTCGCTTACTTGCCTGAGTCAGTGAAGTTCCTGCTGTGGCTTTGTTAGACACCAACCTGCAATGGTCCAGTGATTAGAGCTGCAGCCTGGGATGGATTCCTGGCTGGGAGACTAGACCTGATAACTTGAAATTATGGTAACAGCAGGGGATTCACTGATTAACATTTAACAATGTCATTCCACAATTTTCCCAGTAAAGTTCATTGAAAGAATTATTTAATTTTCAATTGATATTCACTAATTCATTCATTCCTTGTTTTGTTTGCTTGTTTTTTTTTTTTTGAAAATTGACTGTTTCACATCTGCAAAGGTCTTGAAGAAGACAGATAAGGACACTGCCTTAATAAAACTTACATTGCAGTGGGGGAGAGGAGCTGTAAATTAAAATAAATCCAGGAAAGACGATAATTACAGATTGTGAACAGTGGCATGAAGAAATAAACAGAATACAGGGATGAAAGGTGATCCCCTTGTGTGTGCAACTGATAACTCTCCTGCATGTAATGGTCAGTCCCTCTGCTCTCTGATGTCCATGTAACTACAGCTGTGCAGCTCAGCCTTAGGCCTCTTAGTCCTGGGCTACTGAGTTACTTTTGGTCAGGTCTGCACTAAGTGGATCTCTTTCCCTCCGCTAAGTTTCATCTGATTTTCTGCTCTGTGGAAAATCCTCTAACTATTCCATTGTACATTGGCACTTTCCATCCTTTGGGTTAAAATAAGTGTTTTATCTGTTTAATGTTAAGGAAATCCCTCTTTGCAATGTCTTAGTTCCCTCTGTCACCTCAATCATACCATCATTCTGTAAACT
This sequence comes from Talpa occidentalis, assembly GCF_014898055.3. Classification (NCBI taxonomy): domain Eukaryota; kingdom Metazoa; phylum Chordata; class Mammalia; order Eulipotyphla; family Talpidae; genus Talpa; species Talpa occidentalis. Next base: position 133,606,333 of record NW_023603184.1, on the reverse strand, counting down.
TCTTTTCTCCAGGGACATTTCATATAGTTGTATTTGTGTTAGCATGGTTTTTTTTCCCTTATCTTGCTCCATGTTAGTATTCTCCTTTCCAAAGACAAAGTGCTTATACCCAGTAACTAAGAAATAAGTTCTGTGCAATAAACCAGCTACATGTTATATGGCAGGAATTATACTAATTTACATAAAATGTCTCATTTTATGCATATATTAACCTTATGAGAGAGCAGACCCAGGCTCAGAAAGGTTATTTTCTTAAACTATCTGTACATGTTGGATTACAGTGGAATGTGCTTAGAAAGCAGTACCGCCACTAGAATGACTACCTTTGAAAACATTTTTCAACTAGAATAAAGTCAGATTTTTTGTGTGTGCACAGATCTACTTTGTCAATCAGTGGCTGTTAATTTTTTATGTTAGTAAGCATAACTAATTATTGATGTTGATAAGAAATGTCATCCTAAAAGATTCAACTGCTGTCGTTTTATCCACAACAAATATTCCACATGCAGAATCAAAACTTAGATTATTTTTAATGATTTGAAATCATCATTTCTATTGTCATTATATTCCTTAAATTTCAATGAAGGGCTCCTTTTGGAATTAAAATTCATTTTAGAGAAGCCTGTCCCCCTAAGACTCAACAACTAAAGAGTCAAAATTTGAAAGCTTAAGTTTTCAGTGATAAAAGTGATTTGTTGAATTACATGACAATAATTATACTTATAAATCCTACTATGAGATCAGTCAGCCATGTGCTGCCCTTTAAAAGGAACCAAAACTGCTGACAGATGTCTGTGAACTATTAGGCAATAAGATTTTTATCAAATTATGCCCTTTTGTTTCTGGCTCTAAAGCCAGTTGCAGATTCACCCTTAAGAAAAGTACAACTAATAGCTGGTCTTACAATGTACTGAGAACACAGGGTGGCAAGTGCTTACATTTTCGTGGCTATGGAAGATAAAAGGAAAGAATCTAAATCTCAATCAAGCTGGGTTAGCCCAGTTATGCCAATAATGTCAATACTGAACTAATGAACACTAATAATTATAAATGAACTCTCTTGGGGTGAGTGGTTGCTATCCAAATCAAGATAACTTGAAAGTGTTTTAGCTAACTTCACATCTATGTGCCATAAATAAGTCTTGTTAGATTTTAATATCATAATTATGATCAAATTTTATTTAAATGGCATATAAGAAATCATACATCTTGCCATCAAATAAAACAAACAAAAAGATGTCTATGCAAAATACTAGCATATTATTTTATGTGAAGTACAGTTAGCAAACTGGTGCTGATAGCTCTCTTCTTTGTTATTGATTCAAGAGGATGTAAGAAATTGGAAGTAAGCATTTAAGAATTCTTAATGCAGATGAATATATAGTGACTATAAAGTGTGGAATAGAAATGGAACTAAGCTCTTTTCATGATATAGCAGCTTTTGCTTCAAAACCCACAGATGTTTTAAGAGATGTATTTCTCCTGTGGTTTGAACTTACCTTAGCCACTGGTGATTGTTTCTTCTAATCTGAGATAGGATATTCTGTCCCTGGAGGACTTTCCCACAGAACAGGACGAGAAGGTTTTATTCTATTCTATTTTCCAGTTTGGCATTAAGAGCTCATACTACAAGCTCTGATGACAGGAAAGGAGGGAAAACAGCCAGGACTGCTTTCTGAGCTCAAATGAGGAGAGAGTAATAGGGCTGACCTTTCCTTTCACCCTTCCACCTGCCCCTCTTTCAGCAAAGGCTTACTGTATAATGAGGTTCAAGCCAGTGGGGTAGAAGCAAAAGTCGGTTAGGGTTTTTCTGGAAAAGCTTTCATTGAAGGGAAGGAAGCTGCTCATACCACACTCCCTCTCCCTCTTTTTCCTGACATGAACAGGCCCTGGTGCAGCAGCACCTCCCAGCCTGGAGAGAGTCCACAGGGTGTGCCCCGGGGTCCCTGAGCCTCTCCACACATGCGGATAACTACCTGACCAGAGAGTTCTTGTTATGGAAGGAACAGAACTCCTGTTTACACTTTTCCTCAAAAGATATCTGACTGTTCCCTAGCAAATTCCTTTCTGTTAACAGAAGTGTAATTTCAGGAAGAAAATTTAGGCAACACATGGACATGAAAATGGATCCACTTACACTTAAGTCTGAGCTCAGAGAGCCACAACTGAAACTATATATTAGATGTTTAGACTTTCAAGCTGAGAGAAACAGTCAGCAATTCAAACAGGGATGGACAACCTAGAAATACAAAGTGATGTTTTTTAAAATGAAAAAATAATGAAACTGGAGATTACCACTGAACTGTTATATTAGGAAAATATCCAAAAGCTACTCATTTATTCCTCTGATGTGTTTTTGAATATTTACTACTGCCAGCTACTTCATTGCTATGCTTTCTTGCAGAGTTCCTGACAATTTTGGATTTAAGAAATACACTACGTGTGGGCACAGTAATGAAATAATTTTTTAACTATATGTTATATTCATCTGTTGTTTTTTTTTTTAAATATACAGTGTTTAGAAAGGATCTGGGCCATGGAAATGGCATTTGTGTATAAGTGACATGATCCTGGCACCTTGTATAGATCGGTCCCTTTAAATGGCTTAAGGTAGAGCAAGTATAAAAATCATGGAATCTACTATCTTATCCTAATATATCACATTGGTATTTATATATCTTGTAAATTTATATCCTTATAGCTGATACAATTATTCAGCAGTTATAACAGGACTGAAGTTTTTTTTAAAAAAACTAACCTTTTGACACAAATTTATAACCATTTTCATTCTTGTCATGAAATGCATGTACCTAATGTACTTATATTAAATAGAATTTCAAGAAAGACTTATCTTTAAATCTTGTTTGTGTAACACACAATACCTGTTAAATAGCATAGCTTATCTGTTAATTATTCACATATGTCTTAGATTATACTTTCTGAAGAGCTATAGACCACATTTGTGAGTGATTGTGAGTATACTGCTAGAGAATTTGGTATATTTTAAAATGAAGAATCTCATTACCCACAGTCTCACAGTTTGAAAAATATTAGAGTAACAAAATAACTCCTGATAATTGCAGAGCTGATTATCTGGTACAAAATATATTTAGAATCTTGAGTTTTATCCCCTTCACCCCCTGTCCACTTGTTGCAGTTTTTCATCTTGAACAAAAGGTAGAAAGAAGAGAAAGAAACAACAGTCCATTCCTCTTATACCATGTTCAATCCAGTGGAAAATATATAGAAAAATGAAAGACCATGAAATTTCTTAGATAAACACAGGCATTTAAATCACTATTTCATTTCCGGTTCTCAATGAGTTGATGTGTATATGATGAGTGATGTGGGCGGGTAGTGGAGGGAATTTTGGAGAATGCAGCTTTGATTTCAGGGATAAGTTATCTAAAAATGTATTTTAAGTCACTGTAATGGAAGAGGCGTGGAAGTTAGAGAAGATTTTGATTCTAACTTTGACCAGATCAGTAGCATCTTTTAGACGGTTCCTGTTGTTTATGTTTTAATACAAAAAAATTCAACCCATCTTCTTGACTACTGGATACATATCGGGACTAAGATATGTAATATTACATCTTACAGGAGTGACCATGGCAGTTACTTTAAAAAAAATTAAAATTCAAACCTAGGTGTGCAAAAGGAGAAGTCAAAGTGAATGAAAGAAAGATGAAAAAATTTGCAGAGCTAGAACCTGGCTCCAGTGATTCTGTGCCCATGAGAGACTGTCTGTGAGCAGATAGTTCAATGTGTTCTGCCACTAAGCTTCTTCGCTGTGGTTGCAGAACAGTGTTGACAGTCTCAGCCAGGAAGGGAGAGAAATGACTGCTTATGAAACAGGAACGCATGTTAAAACTCCTCCTCAGGAACACCAGGAGAGAGAAAAAGCACATTGCATTTTCCACCACGTGAAATCGGAGGCCTCTATTTGAAATCTTACCTTTTGTCAAGAAGTATGACCTCCCTTCTCTCTGTTGATTGTATCCTATCAGTTGATATGCTTATACCAGCTTGGTACTATGGAGAGAGATGTGTTTAAGTACCCAAATTTAAAATTTCCAAAATCACATCTCTCATTTCAGATAGTCTTCTTTCTCATTTTTGGTATTTCTTTGTTATACTTGCTGACCTTTATTGCTTTCCCTCCTTCCCAGACATTCTCTGTTAATTTACATTCAGAAGGTTGCCAATTTAATGACTTTCAAACAATATTTATGTTATCTTTACAAACTATGAGAAAAGAGGATGCAGATGTCAGGTCTGCTTCATTCTTCCCTCGATATAAGTAAAAAATACACAAACTCAAGCAGACTATGTGTAAATTCCTAATGCACTTCCAAATGACTAACTGTGAGCAGTGCAGGTACCATGGGCATTCGTGCTTTTAGAACATGTAGCGTCCTATTTAGCAAAATTGATACTAGTTTGTTATGAAATGGTGGGTGAGGGATGTAGAACATTATTTATCTGCATGATCCCCCGCCCAATTTATTTATGGAGAATTTATATGAAGTTGACAGTCTTCCTGAATAAACCATTAACCAAGAGCGGCCTAATAATATTTGAACTATTCTACATGTTTTCCTGAAAAATAATCAATATAAATTGCTAAGTTCCAAGCATATGAAACACTGTTTTCCCCTTATAATGTTCCTTATTATTTCAGATTATGTTAAAATTGAAATATACCAGTCTTATGTTGCTGAAAAATAAGTTTACTCATTGATGCTGATAATCCCAGAGTAATAGGTATATATAAGTATTTTGTGATAATCATTGTTTACAAAAAAGCTTTCTGTAGCCATAAATCTATGCAAGCACATGTATAAGCCTCTTCTGTTGAGAGCATTGTCTACCATATTCATTTTATTTTACTTCCTAAGTTATCTAGAGCTACCTTGCTGGCTCTAAAACAAAGCATCTAGTTTAGAAGGAATGGAAAGAGATGACAAGAGACACCACTTTATGGGGAAAGGTGTTTTGATATCATGGAGGTTTCTTTATTGAAGAGGAATTGTTCCTCTGGGAAAACTGGTGGCTACAAACAGATGGTCTTGGCTAAGTAAAATGGATGGATCTACAGGTAATGAGTTTTTTCTATAACAGAGGCAGTTATCAATCGAAGATTCAGTTCTATGGGTCCTTATTATTCCTGGCATACCGCTCATTTCATACTCTCACAATATTATACTCAGGTAGGCAAATTCAATGGAAAATTGTGCAGGCCATAAAAGCATTACCAGAGTATGGGTTCCTTTTTTTTTTTTTTTTTTAAAGATTTTATTTATTTGTGCATACAAGAGCTGGGGTACAGGCCAGAGATGCAGGGGTTGAGAGGATTCACCTGAGACAGAGTGGGGAACAGAACAGGCAAACTGACTGAAATACACTGTTGAGGGGAGCAGCGGGCGAGATAGGAGAGATCTGCCTCACCATGTGGGTTTCTCCCTGGCTGGCTGGGGATTGAACTCATGCTGCAGAGGCTGCAGATTGCTTCATAGTGCGGTGCTTAACCCCTTGCACCACCAGGGAGGCCCCCGGGTTCCTTTTGAATGCAGGTTCATCTGTTCTTCCTAATTTTGCAAACAGTGAAAACTAAATACAATAACAAGCAGCAACTTAGGAGTAGGTGGTCCTTTCTTTTAGTCTTTACACACATAATTTTGGTTTTACTAAATATTTCTACAAGTGAAATTGGAACTTGGAAGTATTTTTATTACTTAGATACCATGGCTGTAATATTTTGTTGTCCTGGACACTGTTATTTGTTTTGGTGGAAGCTAATAGAAGGATTACATAGTAGGTCATCTTAGTTTGTAAAAGAGACATTCATATGTCAAATAAAAACTTGGCAAGCATTCCACTGCATGCCAAACACAACTGTGCCCTTATTTATTGCATGTAATAAACAGCACTTCTCGAAATGATCTTTAAAATATATTTCTAGAAAATGTTCTTTTTAATAAAAATCATCAGACTATTTATGTAAAAATGCTTAACAAGATACTGGTATTTTTTTTAAATTAGAAATATTAAATGTTTTTTTAAACTATCTGTTATAAAAAGCTTAATTATATGTATGTGCTCAGGTGGCATATTTGTCAGCAATATATTTTCATGCATGGCTCATGTAAATTAGTTTAATTTATAGACATTCAAAAGTAATGCAGACTTAGAGATCACCTTGAGATTCATTTTTTTGACTCAATCCAATGCACTCAAGAAATTTCTTGATTTTATTTCTTGTTAGTGAGTTCTAGCTTTGGGATAAAACACACTCATCCAGATGTTCCTTTAGCACAAGAGTGCTGAACCAGGGCCATATTATTTTTTGTTCAACCACCTGTGTATTAGCATCTGTTTCCAATTTATACATGCAGTTTTCTACATTGATTACAATCACTTTCATTATTTTACAAACTACATAATGTAGCAACCATTCCTACATTCCAATTTCCTAGATTAGTTTATTATAAAAATATACCACAGTGTTTGTGGCAATCTAACATCTCCCACCTAAAGAAAGTTAATTCAGTCAAACAACTTTTTATTCTAAAAATATTCTAATTATAGTTGATTAGATTAGAGTGAATGTTTTTTTTTAAAAAAAGATGTTTGTGGTAAATAAAAATTAAATATGAACATATAGAAAATTTAGAAAAGATTACCATCTATAGCCCTTTTCAATTCTTTCTTCTCTATGTGTGTACATGCAAATATATATGTATACTTAATACTTAAATACATATACTTGAGTATCTATGATATATATATAATGGTGTACATATAAATATGTATTTAGAGATACACACATACCTATAGCCTGTATTTTCACTTAACACAAATATTTCCTTAAAATTAGGAAATTATTGTTAAATAATTCCTACATATAGGAAGAAGCTTTGTTCTTTGTTAATTATTTTGAAAACTTCATTGTAATATTAATTTGACACTAATGGACATACCAACAAAACTCAGTATGCTACTGTGCTCATGTCCATTCTTACTTGAAACACCTCAACACAAACTAGAAATCAAAATATAATGACTTCCATATGCAGCTATTCTGGGGGGGGATAGTCTTCTGGGCATAATTTTTCTTTTTTTAAAGATTTATTTATTTATTTATACAAGCACTGGGTACGGTCAGAAGCGTGGGTGGGTGAGAGAATTCACCAGAGCCAGAGCAGGGAGCAGAACAGCAGAAGGACCGAAGTACACTGCTGAGGGGAGCAGCGGGCGGCAGGAGAGGTCTGCATGCCATGTGGGACCCTCCTCCTGTGGCCAGGGAGCAGCCGGGGATAGAACCGGCGCTGCAGAGGCTGCGGGCAGCTTCGCAACCCAGCGCTCAACCGCTGCGCCACTGGGGAGGCCCAGGGCGTAATTTTTATAGTGTTCCCAATGATCTGATTTACTGAGATCCCAAAACTTCTATTAATCATTAGAGTGAGTTAAATGAGGAGCTCCGAAGCTGGAGGAACACCGTCCTCATGTTTCAGATTTTGCAATTGTGACTATAAACTTTATAATATAATTATACACAATGTCTTAGGTCAGATCCAGAATTCTTCTTTAACTACATCTATTTCAGCAGGATTTTAACCTCAGAGTAATTTCATAAACATTTATTGAGTGCCTACAGTAAGCCAGGTGCAATGTCAGAGATGTGGAATCCAGCAGTGAAAACCTTTGCCCAGAATTTGGTTCTGCAAGGGAGATGACACATGAAACACAAGTGAAAGCCCTTGAGATGTGACAGGGGACAGAGACGTGTACCAAGCGAGAAAGAACAGAGATGAGGAAGGAACTGATTCCACCCAAGGGGTGGAGTTGAGTTGCAGAAGTGAGGGAATGATGCTAGAAAAAATGCTATTTGGACAGAGCATTAAAGAATAAAAGGGGTTTCCATGAATAAAGGGGAAAGATAGGAATCCACAGAGCTAGGATAGAGAATCCTGAGAGTATCTGCAATACTAAAGAAATGAATTGGAGAGTGGGAGTTCCCATCAAGGATTTTAAAGAAGGAAACTGCCATGGAAAGATCAGTCTTTTTGAAGGGGGAGGAGGAGATTGTGCATTTGTTTCACAAGTATTATAGACAGTACTTGGTGAAGTCCACATGTTAAGAAAAAGAGCTTAAAGAAAATTTTAAATACAGGCATTTTTGAACTGAGACAAAGCTGTAAATGATTGTCCTCTCTATAGAAAATAGGATATTACATGCTTAACAGGACAATAACTTCATATTCCTTGGCAATAAACATGATTTTAGTTTTAATATATACATAATAAGCTCCCACACTGGGAGTTGCTATTACAGAGTGTCATTCCAAACATAATCTTTAAAATCACACCTAAATTAGTATTCTAATAATGGTCCATATTTTTGAGCATTCCTGGAGCTAGAGTTGAGGCTAATTATAAACAAAAGATATTCCACAAACACAAATTTAAAAAAAAAAACAAATAATTTAGTATAAAAAGCTATGCTAGACCTAGATGTTTGCTGATAATGCCTAAGCAAATCACTATAACTTTTTTTTTTATAGAGGCATGTTTTATTTATTTATTTATTTGTTTGTTTTTTTGTTTTTACATGTACTGGGTACAGTCAGAAGTGCGGGAGGGTGAGAGAATTCACCAGAGCCAGAGCAGGGAGCAGAGCAGGCAGAAGGACCGAAGTACACTGCTGAGGGGAGCAGCGGGCAGCAGGAGAGGTCTGCGCGCCATGTGGGACCCTCCTCTGGTGGCCGGGGAGCAGCCGGGGATCGAACCGGTGTCGCAGAGGCCAAGGGCAGCTTCGCAACCCAGCGCTCAACCGCTGTGCCACCAGGGAGGCCCAAATCACTATAACTTTAAAGAAAGCCATTGTTATTTATTTGATAAAGAATTTGTTTTTTCAAAAAGCATGTGTATACACATACATACACATAATAAATCCCATTAGTGTCTCTCAAGAGAGAGAATAAGAAAGTTCAGGAAGCTTTAAAAAAATGACCATTACTATACTTTTGTTACTATATGAGATGGCAGAAGAGGTCTCAGGGAAAGATTATCTGATTATGTTTCCAAATGAAAAGAATGTGCACTGTATGTTCTCTGGCCTCAAAGTAAAAGATCTTTTTGTTCGCTTGCCTTTTGAAAATCCAGAAAATTATAGGATTTTTAACTTTCTTTGTGCATAGATGAAGCAGGCATTTGCTAAAATAAACCTTTGAAAGATAACTTAGTAGCCTACGTGGAAAACAACTGCAGGGTAGAGTAAGTGGGTAAGAGGGGTATAGTAAGACCTGATTGAAAGATATTTCATTGTAATTTTTACAAATTTCCACTGGTCTGTCCTGTTACCTTTAAACCTTATATTCATTTTTAGGGGTAACTACCTCTAGAGACTGACTCTGGCAGTATTCCTTTAAAAAACAAAAACAAAAACAATTTCCCATCCTATAATTTAAAATGTATCCACTTGGATATTGTGCATTTGGACCTAATTCACTCACAGTTCTCTGGTGGGGAATATGGGTAAATGTTTTATATTTGATTACATTTGTCATTCCCCAAAAAGCCTTTAGTATACTGTGCATAATCTGGAGGCACCTAGAAAGACAGTTTAAAGTATGTATTTCTCATTGATACAATCGAATATATTCTAATATCTCCTTGGCAGAATATAATTTTGGTCTTAAACAGCAATAATCATATTTTATTATGTTTCAGGGAAATCACAACATATAAAATGATGAAAATATGAACTTTCACTGCTTTTCCCCACCACTCCCTAGTCAATTTCCTCTGATTACAATCCAAGATTCTCATATCCAAATACCATTGCCTCATGTGACAGAAACTGTCCTATTTGTACTTTTACACATAAAGCAACTTAGCTTCTGGGACTTTTGTGATTTTATTTAAAGTCACTGAGTTACAAAGAAAAGGGAAAAAGATTTTGTAACTGATAGATTACTAAAATCTTTAGTAGAATTTAGATATTGCTTCATTAGTTTATTTTTTTCTTGTTGTTTGATTTGGAAACTCCTTTATTCTTTAATTTATTAAACTAAAAGTGGTCTGAAGTTGCTGATTTTGAAAAGCACGTATAATCTACCCATATTTTCTATTATATCTTCTACAGCTTAGCTTCTATTATATATTCCAGTATCTTTTGGTTTTGGGTTTCTTCCTGTTACCCATTGGCAATAATATTGGAAAACTGTCAATGAAGGAACCTTACTTTAGTAGCTAAGAGGAGGGAAAGTGATCTGTTTATCAGATCTTTTCCTCAAAGATTCTTTCTGAATCTTGACTGGAAAAATACCCAGGCTGACAGTGGCTGCAGCCACTTTATCTTACTGGACATAATACTAAGACCTTGGTCATTAAACTAGTTCCTCTTATTTCTGTAGCTTCTCTGATTCCTATTTTCTGAGGTCTGGCTGTTCAGTTTAACCTTTCTTTTGGATTCTGATAAGAGCATCACATTCTTCTAACCCATTCTTAGCTGAGTTAGCAGACTCAGTTTCCATTGATTGCCTGACAAGAATAACTGATATAGCCTGGTAGACACACTTGTATCTCCACCAAAAAGTCAGACCTACTTTGACAGAATAAAATTATTGCTAGAATGGCTGCCATGCCAAGGAATAGTTTCCTTTTTTATGCAGGCAAGCCATGAAACTAATTCTTGCCAACTGAATGAAGTAAATATTTATTGAAAAGCTTTGGCCTTAATAGCAGATTTACTTTACATCAGTGAAAAGGTGATTGAAAAGTTGATTTTCTTTTTCTTTCCTTCCATCTCTTGTCTACTGCCTAGATATAGTTACCCAGAGAGACTTTTGAAGCTATGTAGAAAAGACAAAGAGCCTTTGACATTGGGGATCCAGCTGCATGGAACAGAGTCCTCTTCACATAGAATTTAGAAGTTGATATTTTTGTTTTAAGTCATTGACTTTTCCCATCACTTATCATTATATGTCATAATTTTTCCAACAACCCAATGTAGCTGCAGGTAACATTTGCTGAGCTTTTGAACATAATAACTTTTCATTGTATTTATTCAGATAGATAGATACACTTATTGAATAGACACTTATTATGTATATACACACATTTGTATATATACTTCCTAATAAATTTCAGTAACACCTGATATACTGGTATAAGATGCAAATCAAATCAGAATCTTCAACCCTAATTATGAGTCGGGGACCACTGAAATATATGAAACAAGATAAAATCTTTATATATATATATATATATATATATACACACATGCACACACACACACATAATTCATTTATTTATATATATTTTACATCATCGTTCTTTTTTGTACGTTTGCTTTCTTCTCTCAGGTGTAGGCCCCACAGAATTCCCACCACCAATTCACCTGTGCACCATCACAATAGTCCCTTGTGCTCTTCCCTCCCCTGTTTTGATCCTTCTCCCTTCCCCTCCCTTGTAGAATGTCTCTGATTTATAGTGGCAGATAACATCTTTTTATTACATAGGGGCAGAGTTAATTTTCCCGTACATATTGTTAATTCAAGGAGCCCAAGATCTCATTTAAAAGTGAGACAAAGTTACTGAAAGATATGCTCAACTTTAAACTCTAAAATAGTTTTATGGGTGATTTCTCAGAAAATCCATTTGTAAAGCTCAAGAAAAAGCACTGAAATAACAAAGGTCAGTGGCCCTCAACAAATATTTTGTGTGTATTTATCAGTCAACAAATATTTAACTCCTGTGAGAAAAGCCTACATCCAAAAGAGTAGAAACAACAAGTGCTAGCAAGGATAAAGAGAAAAAGGAATACTTACACACTGTTGGTGGGAATGTAAATCGGTGAAGTCTCTATGGAAAATGCTATGGAGATTAGTTAAAAAAGTAAAAATAGAAACACCATGTGGCCTATCAATACCACTCCTAGATAGACATTTATCCAAAGAATATAACACCACGGATTTTAAAAGATATTTGCACCCCAATGATTATAGCAGCATTATTTGCAATAGCTAAGACGGGGAAATGATGAGAATGCCCATCGACAATGTCTAGATAAAGAAGCTGTGATATATATACTCAACGGAATACTACTCAGCTATTAAAAATGAAGCAATACCTTTTGCAGCAATATGGATGGAAGTTGAAGTGATTATACCCAGAAGAATAAGTCATAAAGTGAATGATAGTTACCCAAGGTTTTCTCTTATATGTGTAATATAAATAGCCAAAGCAAACAAACTAACAAAACACAACAAAAATAACTCTAAGTCTCTGAAAGACATGGTAGTTACCAGAGGGGAAGGGGGTACAGGAGAAGGGTAGAGGGAATAAATTTGATAATGTGAATGGCACTGAAATGTTTGTGGATGGTATAATAATGAGCACATATAGAGGTGTAATCACAAAACTTACAGTGCATTGTAAGCCAGTGGTAATCAACACATTTTTTCAAAAAATAATAAAGTTCTTTTAACAATGTTAATTCTTCCAATACACAAGCAATGAATATCTTTCTAAATTTTTTGGTGTATTTTTCTATTTCTTTTAACAATGTCCTGTAGTTCTCATTGTACAGGTTCTTCACCTCCATTATTATACTTATTTTTAGGTATTTAATTCTTTTTGACATAATTGTAAATGAGATTGTTTTCTTGATTTCTTTCTCTTCTAACTTACTGCTTATATATAGGAATATATTTGAATTGTGTAAAATGATTTTGTAATCTGGTTTACTTTACTGATTTTTTGTTTTCTTTTTCAGTGGAGTATTTAGTTTTCTATGGATATCATGTCATCTGCAAATAGTGATAATGGGCATATTTGAAGAAGTATGAACCTATAATCTCTGAATTATATACAATGTTGTCAACCAATGTTACCCTAATTAAAAATTAATAAATATTTATCAAAATGCTAGTATCTGTATGAGAGAAATGTGAATAACTTAGCAAAGTTTAACAAAAGGACAGAATAAGTTTTGTAAATCAGAGGAATGTACACTGAAAAAGGAGCATGTTGACATTCTAATTTCTGAGAATCAATCTCAATGTAAAGGAGACAAAATTGGTTTGTCTAGTATTTTTTAATCTTACAAAGCTTTGTTAAATAATTTTGTACATAAAATAATATGCCTGCACACATAAATTTAAAATATCAATACCTAAACAGTAATATGGATAAACAGAAGAAATAATAATACATTGCTTTTAAATATTTAAATATTTCAGTGTAACAACTCTAGGATATAAATGAAGATGTGTGATGCTTGTTTTCTAAAGTAGAATCACAATGAGTGTAATAAACACCAATGTGGATAAGCATAGTTAAGCTTATTAGTAACTTAAGTATCACAAGCAGTGGTATCACAGGTATTACAAGTATCACTGGTGATGTGATTTTTGGAAATTATGAACAACTCTTGGTGAGATTTAAACAAGACAAAATATTGTCTTACATGTTTTATGTCAAGTTTTCATAGTTAAATTACAACATTACAAACAGGGTGACCCCAAGTAAAACTGACCAGAACTGTAGATTAGAATTTTTTTACATTATCTCATTACCTTGAAAATATTAATGCTCAGAGAAAATGCTCATTTTCAAAAGGTACATTATCTCAAGTGCACAGCAATAACACCAAAGAGGGAACAGGAACATGTCATGTAATCAAATTCACTATTTTGAACCACAGGATATAATCATAAGCTTATAGCATGCCACTTCTATTTCACACATTCAATTGACCTGAAATTGACTGATACTTGTGATATCCTGAAGATAGGCAGTTTGAATAGCATAAATAAAAGGCTTATTTGATGATAACCTTGTTTCCTAAATCATAGGTTTTTATTACCTTCTCTGAATGAAAGTAATATTCCTTTTTATGTATGTATAACAGAGCAAAGAATACAAAGGCAGCAGGAATTTGTTAAACGGTTGAACTTCAAGCGATGCTTTCAGAAAGGGAAGGATACAGTGACCTTCAAAAGGTGTCAGTACCTAACTGATTGTCTAAAGGAGCAAGCTAATAAGTAGATCAAGTCTTGTGTTTAAGACAGACACTGGATACATCTGCAGCCTGAAGCACTGGAAATTACACACACACACAACTACATACACGCACACATACATATATACATACATATCCCTTTCCCACAAAAGACAAAACTTTTTTTATGACAGAAGAGGCATTTGAATTGATAGTTATAATTAAACCTCGATGAAACAATAGTAACATAATACATGTGGAGTTACCTGGTGTAAAACTTATTTATATGGCTTCATCTGAGTTCTAACAAATGTGACATGTTTAAAATCAAAGAAAGACATCTTTGATTGAACTCACGCAGGAGAAAAGGTCACTGCCCAGCTGAGTCCTGGCTAGGCAGACCTCCAAACAGTTCACTCAGACAGTTTCCACTGTATTGCTGGCAGAAATCATGTCATTCTCCCCACCCCACTGCCCATTTTATCCCCAGGATAATTAATTTGCTCATCAAAGTAGGTTGGTTTAATAAGAGTACAAGCTGGGCTCTAACCCCTTTAAGGATATTTTCCAAGCAAATGAAACCAAATTTAACTTTGCGGGTTCAGACTAAATTAACATATGAGTGTAATGAGACTCCCAATCATTTTAGAGAACATTCCAATGTTGGATATATGTCTTTGAGAAAAGAATATCTAATACTATACGTTCTGCTAGACAAAAGCAGTTTCTATTCAATAGCTGTCTATCTTTCTATACTCAGGGGAAGGTAGCATTATTTTCCCCAAAAATGAAGAGAATATCAATGGGGCTAATCTCTTCAAAGTGCTTAGAGCTCAAAGCAATTGCCTGCAGTTGTAAAGAGTCTCTGTACTCATTATCTGAGCAAAAGAAAAATGACCAAAATGTAAAATACTACCCAGCTTTTGGGACAGAAACACTCAAAAGAGAGTTAACATAAACATTCACGAACTCATTTCTAAGCTCAACACTTTGAAATTTAATTTACTTCCTTAGAATAACAGTCCAATTTTGAAACTATTCTTTCTTATAAACATAAGGAAGAGTAGAAGTGGCATAAAATTAAGTATGTATATTGGTCAGCATCAAACAGATTTAATATTTAGATATCATTATAGTTCAAGAAATAATGACTTTTATAATGTAATCATAAATGTCTGGATTATAAAATTATGAGTTACATGATATCACTAGTTCTTTCTTATATATTTCATATAAAAATGTGCTCAATATTTAAACCTAAAAAATGGTAGCCATTTCTAGAAATTGGAATACAAACATGAATATTTAGTTTTAAAAGCAACAAAATATTGATTTAAGTCTTTTTTGCCATGATTACATGGATTATCTCCTTAGCACTCACAAAAACAAAACAAACAAAAAAAAACCACAGGCACTATTTTGTTATTCTCACTATATAGAGGAAGAAATTTAGGCATAGAAAGAATAAGAAATGTGTGCAAGGTTAGGGAACAAATAAGAGTAGAATTTAGACTCAAAACCAATCACTGTCACTCTGGAGACTTGTTCTGAACTGCCCCACTGACTCCGTATGTAATTAAAGTGAACAACATTCACTATAAAGTATAAAATAATGTTATAAAAACTCTATAAAAGGTTAGATGTGGGAGACTATTAGGATATAAAAAGAGTGTAAAATACTACATAAACATATTTATCATATTTACATAGTTTCAAAAGAAATAATTTTTCATTTCTGATTTGTGTTATTTATTTTTCTTTTCTATATATTCTGTATTGCTATTTGAAAACATTGGCAATAATCATATACAACTTTTAGAATAACAAAAATATACATTTAAAAAAATAATGCTTCCTGTGGGCATATAAAAGGAATTTGAATGTTATTATGGTTTGTAAACATTAGTAAAATACCTTTTGCTTTACCACTCTAGTTTGAAACTACCTGAGGAGAGATACAGTAATTACAGGGGTAGAAATCAAAATATCACCTTTAATGTGATAAAGGTGAATTTAAAAATGCAACATGAATATGCAACTTCATGAGTATCCTAGCAGTTCCCAAAATGAATTAACCCTACCCAGCAAATTATTGGCAGAGTAGCGAAAACTCAAACTTCTGCATTTGGAGTAGTCTACTGTCAGTAATGGATGAAAGAACCTGAGTGGTCAGAGAACAGTTTTCCAAAGAGGAGGGTAACAGTATAAGCTAGTCAGTGGGACTTGCTCAATTCTTCCTGAATGCCTGAGTTAAGCAAGACCCACGTCTGCCAAAGAGGAAGGAAGAAGTGAGGGCAGAAATGGAGTAGAGAGAGGCTAGGAATATTCTAGATCTCTTTCTCCACACTAAAGCAAAGACTACGGAATTAAGTCTTAACCTCTACTAGGAACAAATACCATCCTTCCCTTGACTTCAAATGAACCATCTGTATCTGTTCCCCCCTCTCCATTATTTCAGGCTCATTTTGGGAAGAGATGAGTGAGAATTTGGATTGGAAGTAGGTGAACACCAGGATTCATCTAAACTTCTACAATGAGAAGTTAAAAAAATCAGCTCTTCATTGTTTCCTATCAGCATTATTCATTTAATGCTATTTTTCCATGTGCAGGGATTTTTAAATTTTCTTTTCTTTTATATAGAAAACAATTATATATTTGCTTTAGAATATTTAGAACATAGTGAAAACACCCCGCAGAAAATGCTTACACATATTCGGTGGGATAAAATGCCAGGCTTTTTACATGCAACTCTTACCTATGTATCTATCTATATATCTATTCATTGCGACATCTTTATTTGTACTTCACTGTATATACTTTTTTGACATTTTAATGGCCCGTGGTATTCTATTGAAGGAAATAATTGATCAAGTTTCAGGCTTACAAATTTAATTTATTTTCAAAATGTCTTCAGTTATTATCTTTAATGATTGGTGTTCAAAGGTGCTTTTTGAATTATTTTTGAGGATTATTTTATAATTATCATAATTAATGCTCTTTATTATTCAACACTAAAATGAGAATCTCTAACAATTTCATCACATGAGAAATTTAATTGACTTTGAAATGTAGCAAATATGGCTTGTTAACACAGGTTCTACCTTTATTACTGAAAATGGCAGTGCAATAATTTAATTTGGTTGCTCTGAGGGGGTACTGAGTACTATTGTCAACACAATATCTACCACATTATGATCAATTGACATATATTTTAAGACTATATTTTTAGATAGTACATATTCATAATCATTAAATGTTCCTGATCTTTTCTCCCTTTTATCAAACTGTTACATGATCTTCATGATTATTTTGCGCTAAGTTCTATCTGGCCTAATATTAAAAATATAGTCGATCAAGTCAAAGAAAAATCGAAAAATTGGTTTGCTATAATTATGGATGATTAAATCACAGCAAAATTGTTATCCTTATTTATGTCTAAAGACACTAAGGAACTTATCCATATAAAATATAGAAATCTAAATGTTCCAGAAACTGCTAATAGACACCAATTGATAACATTGTAATTATGGACAATTTCTTAAACTATAATTATCTTTGCAACATTTTCTTCTTTAAAAAGCTAACATGAAATTTATGTATATGAGTATTCTGTGAATGTTCTTTTAAGGAGGATATAATTCATGTATTTGCTACTTTCTGCTCTCACACCAACAGATAATTTGCCCCTCATCACCATTATGGAAGCTTAGACATAGACATTTTGACATCAATAACATTTAGAGGTGCTTAACTTTTAGTACTATTAGCCAGACAGTAACATTTTATTATTAAATTAGTTTGATTTGTTTGAGAGTCTCCTTGAAGTTATCTGCATCTGTATAAGGTTCTATGAGAAAAGTGTTTCTATTTCAGAAGCAAAATTAGAGAACTTTCTAGAATTTTGCTTTGTATTCTGGAACCATGAAGCAGTGGGAGAGAGTGCTTACAGGCCTCAAATTGGATATAACCCTCTAGCTGTATAAAACTTTGTAGATTTGTAATGTCATTCATTTCACTGTCAAATCTTCTAATATTTTCTCCTTGGGATTTTTAATGATCAAAAATGACTTCTCTTTTACAGTGGTTGCACTGACTTAAAAAAAAAAAGTTTGCCATAATTGACATTCAGTTTGTTTTGACACAACTGACCTAGGCCTTATTTCTAGATTTGTTACTTAGCTTCTTCTCCCTGGAGCCAAATGTCTTATAACCTTTCTCTGTTATTTTTTTTTTTTCTTTTCCTCTTGAAGTTGTAGTTCCAATTAGACATTGTTAATCTTCAGAAAACTTTGACTTGGCTTCGGAGTGATTGATAGCTGATGATAACAATGTGGTGGATATTGTGCTGACAATAGTACTCAATTCCTCTCATAACTCAGTCAACCGAATTAAATTATTGCACTACCATTTTCTGTAATAAAGGTAGGACTTGTGTTAACTAGCCATATTTGCTACAATTCAAAGTCAATTAAATTTCTCATGTGATGAAATTATTAGATATTATTAGGATATAAAAATTTTATTCAGATATATTAATTAAAACCCATGGTTACGGATTTTTATGTATCCATCTCAGAAACAAAGAGCTCGAGCAATCAAAATATAAGGAAACATTATAAATTATTTGAATAACCAGTAAATAAGTTCAAAATAAGTTCTATAAAAATAATTGAATTGCCAATGGATACACAAATACAATTTTTTTCTTACACAGGGAAGACTGAACAAATTGTCCATATTAGAAACCACAGAAGACTGACTTAGTGGAAGTCATATCCTTGGAGATAATTAGTATAATTTCAAATTTTTCAAAAGCGTAACCGAAATCTATAGGAGATAGGGAGCCCAATAACTACTTTTGGAAAAGAAGAGCAGAGTCGCTTTAAGATGAAAAGAAAATCAAGTTGATTCTATAAAATTTAAAGATTTCAATTCAATTAAAAAAAACACAGATGAGATTAGTAAATAGGCAACTGTCTATGAGACATCTATAACATTAAAACCAACAATAGATTAATACAAGGTAATTACTGCAAGCCATTAAATCCTAAGAAAGGAACCCTAATCAAAAAATGGAGGTAACTAATTCACAGAGGAGAAAGCTTGAAAGACTGACACGTATGGGAAGACTTGCTCAGCATCACTAGTAATTAGGAAAATACAATGGACACAGTGCCAACTATACTGGTAAATTAGGAGATCAAGTGCTACCTGTATTAGCCTGCTCGACCTGCCATAATAAAATTACCATAAATTGTATGGCTTTGGAAACAAAAATGTGTTTTCCCATGGCCTTCCCCATGCATGTGTGTGCCTCTTCTCTTATGACACCAGCTCTGCTGAATCAGGATCACACCCATTTGACCTCATGTCGGTTTCCTCCTAAAATCCCTATCTACAAATACAATTGTGTTGTTATGGTTAGTGTTTCAATGGGGCAGGTAATGAAGTGACCCAAAGAACAATAGGACAGTGCTGAGTGAAAAGAAAGTACACTCTTTGGCATAGCACGTCTACCCCTGTTGAAAGCCACACATACACTCTCAAAGAAGCCCGGGGATATGTATGAGGCCAGTTAGCACAGCATATCTTGAAGTAGTAGGGACGTAGAGAGAATTTAGGTGCCTGTCATTAGTGCAATGGATAAATAAAATAAGATAAATAAAATGGAATATTATCCAGTCATATATTTATTTATAGATATATATCCAGTCATATATTTACATAGCTAAAGCATGAGGGGAACAGGGCATAAGGGGAAGAGGAGGAAAAGAAGGAAGAGGAGAAAGCAAGCAGAAGCACAGAAGCACTCATCGTCAAGACTAGTGGTAAGGATAAGTGGTTCCTGATGCATCATGGATGAAGGAGCAACTCAAACATCGTGGAAGGTGTAGTGAAAGGTTAAGGGAAGAAAGTAGTCATAATCAAAATGTCAAACTGAGTCCATGAGTACAGAAATGGATGACCTGTATTACAGGAGTGCCCATTTTTTCCCCTCTCACTACATTAGCATCTGCAGGATGATCTATCCAATCACACTTGGAATGCAGGTAGAGCATATCACATGCATAACAACTTAACTTAGTTTTCAACACTCTCAATTATTACTCCCAGACTCATACCTATTGCTTCAATTTACTCCGTAACTAGAATCTTACCTACCTTTTCATTACTGAATCCCAGAATCTAGAATATTACCTGGCAGATAATAGATTTACACTAAATATTAGTCAACACAAAAAACGTCATTTCCAACATTAGGCCAACAATACAAGAGAGCAGATGATAAAATTCTTGGACAGAAGGCAGGGGTCTGACTATTATTCTAAGGTGTTTATTCAATTTATTACTTCAAAATATTTAGAGTTTGATTTTCATAATACTAATGCTACACTATTTCCTTTCATTTTTTTCTTTTGCTGGTAGAGTGAAGGGATGCTAAAAGATGATTTTAAACATTTTGTATTTATACTCATATTACTAGTGAAAAAAGACATTTTTGAGTTCAAGCAAATTTGAGCAAATCATATTTGAATATTTCTGAAATTCAATTTCAAATAAATATAACTGCAAGTTATCACAAGTGCTAACTGTACAGGCTCCAGTTTCAAGAGTAGTGTGCTATTTGTTCTGGGTTGATTTGCACATCTATTGAACTGCACTTTCTATTAAATAATCTTAAAGGATTATCCTATTAAACAGTATCAGCTTAGCCAATGAACGATGATTGTTTATTCTATTTCGTATACACAGTCTATTAACAAGAAGTCAAATTCTCAGGATATTTGACTTTGGACCATGACTTATATGAGGAATGCAAATTTTAACGATATTAAATTTTAATCTAATAACTAGTACATGCTGTTAGATTAAAATAATATATTACTCTTAACACCCCAACAGTGCATCCCTTATAAAAATGCAAAGGTCTGATTATGCCTTATTTCTTTATATAAATGAATTTTTTGATTAAGATATATGCACAAATGTCATTTGCTATATTTTGAAATGACCTATTCTAGCATATTCATTACATCTGCAAACACACTTGCCTTGATTTTATTAATATATGACTAGTTATGTAACTAATTTCTCATACTTGCTACATAGATACAAATCTTTTTGAAATTCATAAATGCATTTAAAAATAATTTGGCATTAGCACATTAACTGTTACATACATATAACTACTGTAAGTGCATTTGCAAATGATACATTAATACTACAAAATATTCATTAAATATGATGACACTAATTTGAATTTGTCATTATTTGGACATGCTATATTTAAATGGTTTGTATATAATTATGCATAAAATATTCTGAGGGAGTATTTTATTTATATAGGAAAACATTTCAATGAACCTTTTGATTATCTATGCCTATAATGTTACAATTTTCATTCTATGTAATACCACTCCATCAGAGAGTTAAGCAACAATTATAACTTGTAAAAATACTATACAAAATTGAGAAATTAACAACACAAGTGTGAATTCTTTGCATCACGCAGGCAGTTGCAGTTGCAATAGCTGACTGCATCTGCATAATACTGCAATTTGTAAGATTAATAAGTTATTTGCTGCTCCGATTTAACCAGCACAAGACAAATTTTTACTATCTCACATAATCCTCTAAGAGTTTGATTGAGTAATCAATTTATTAAATTGTTGGCGCTTATGCATTTCTTTTGCCAAAACTTCTGTTGCTATAGAGACTGAATGTGTTGCTAGGTGTGCAGGAGTGAAAATTTTGTATTGATGAGTATTATAGCTGCCATTTTAAACTTGAGACCAATTTTTAAATAATAATGTTTCTTAAGCCAAGTTTTATTTTCCTTTGGGTCAATACAAAGTAGAATGTTTTGCTACACTTTATTATTTTGTTTTCAAGATTTAATAAAATGCCATTTACCTTTTGCTTTAGAATATCAGTTTTTGTTTTAGATACCATATCCTAATAAATGCAGGGAAAATACAGCACTCAAGTTATATAAAACCTAGATCGCAAACCCATTTGATGAAGACACCTAATTCAACACTCTCACTTGGAAGACGATAGAGTTGACGTCAGCAGAAGTAGAGCGCCTTGTTCAATTTCATGTTGGAAAACAGACAAACAACAATCTTTTAAGCCTCACTTTATGCTATGCTCAAATATCCTGTTCTGACTCATGAGGTGTGAGCAATTTCTAGACATTTCTACAAATTCTTTTCACACTCAGAGAAGAACTTGGGAGTACTGGGAATATTATATCATTCTTCCTAAGACTCAGAAGACATGCCAAAAGAGAGGAGGCCGTATAGTTTGCATAATAATGTCACCAATTAAAATAAGTACACAACATTTCAAACACAATTATCTGAAAGTATTAAGCCTTAATTACATGTATAACATACACCATATTTTGGAAAGGTCAATAGCTTTCACTTATATTAAACCATCATAATTTATATATGTCAAATGCTTTTCAGTTCTTAGAATTTATAATTCATTATCAGGATGATAGTCTAAGTACCTAGCAATTGACACAGTATTGCCAGAAACCCATAGAACATGCAATATCCCCATCACACACCTTGCACAACTATGAATATTATCCCTGAATTAATATCTTTCTTAAATTAATTCAAAATTTAAAAGTGTTCCCACAATTATCAGCATATTACTTTCCATATTTGTTAGCAGGTAAATAAAATTGTTTCCAACTCAGGGGATAGCATGACAAAAATCAAAAAGAAAAGATGCTTTTTCTAGAGTTAGAGTATAAAAACAATTCCTATGAATCTCCAAAGCTGCTTCTTTACAATTTCCTAAAGCTAAAAATTAAATGAAATGCAATTCAGACATTCATAGAACTATACAAATATACCTTAACTACATATATACTTGGATAATTAATACTCTCAAAACTTTAAAATGAGAGAAATTGAACAAACTCATCGTGCTGTGATGATTACAAGAGAAAGTACCTTGCCTGGTTCCTACAGCAGAATATACTTCATTCCAGGTATTAATCACGGACTTGGGACTCCCAGGGGATGCATATCTGATTTCCTTCAGTTCCTCCAATTTCTCCACTATCAAAGAGACTCATTCTACTCAAGAACAAAATGGATTTGCAAGCATAATAGAACCACTCCAACAGGGCATGATCTAATGTAATTAGGTATAATTAAGCAGGTTCATCGAGTCACCTTTCTCTCTTGTGTTTTATCCTCTCTCTGTATGACACTCTTTTCCAGGAAATTGAAATGGTAGAGTGGGCTTACTCTCAGGAGGAGCAACTTAGCTTAGCTTTCCCTTTCACCTTAGCAGATAAAAAAAATTAACTTGCTTTCTTTGATTTTTATTTTCGTTTCCAAACAGACCAGGATGCAAAGTAATGGCGGAAAGATGAGCAGTTGGCATAACCAGCCTCATAAAAAGAGGAGCTACAGGTGCTTATATAATCTAGCCTGATTACTCTGATAGGAATTAATATTGTGTTATGGGGTTGGCGTCCCTTTAGGAACATATGGTACTTATGATTGTGCACAAGACATATCAAAAACTTGGCAGGTTATAATAGAGAGAATCTCCTTGCCTTTTCTCTTCCAGAGACAACTAATTGACAGCAAGTGATAAGATTCTGTGTCTTATTCATTTATGCATATCAGACATTGCCAAAGGTCATTTATAGGATTATTTCAGTATTCATAAAAAACAAATACTTTTTCTTAACATGCCATGTATCAATATGAAACCTAATGCTATTAGTGAAATGAGAGGCAGAATAATCTAAAGTTTAAATTTTAGTCTCTGGAATTCTACTGCTGTCCTTGAATTCTGTCTCCACATTTGATCAACTAGGTGTCTTTGATTTGTTAACGTCTTTAATTTCTTTTCCTCATCTGTAATATATAATCATGTATAGTTTGATGAAAAGCCTTCAAATTCTAGTTGCTGCAGCCCCCTGCACTTTCTACTCTGTCTTCACTACTCAAGGAGAAACTGGTTTCTGTACATCCTTGAGTTGTAAATTGGAAGCTTTCTCCTGTTAGTATTCCGTGGCAGTCATAAGGTTCAGCTTACTTACTTCCTTTTGCTCAGATACTGCAGTTTCCTCCAACCTGAAAACTATTATTTAATGTATTTGCTCTGTATTTTTCAGTTGTTTCAGTTGTTTCATACCCATATTGGCTGAATGTGGAAATTCCTATAGTTTTTAAAATCCATTACAAAAGAAACTGAGTCTCAGGAATGTTTACAAATTTCACCAAGTTCATTCAGCTAGTAAGCAGTGGAGATAATATTTAAAATGAATGGGCTTCTAACTTTGAAATGAATGCTTTATTACATTAGATTGATTCCATCAGAAGAAATTAACCACAATCTGCCTTTTAAATACAAAGCAATGAAGTATAGTCTTAACAGGAACTGATAAATCAAATTTAAACCAAAAATTTTAGGGTTATAATAAATTTTAGGGTTATATGTTTAGAAAAATGTTAGAGGTGTCTGATACTTTTAATATTTTTCAATGGTATTTTTGCCCCTCTCATTTTTAGTATCTCTATTGTGATTTTGCCTGTGAAGAATATTTAGAATTGTCTCCAAATGGTAGGAAACTGCCCGCTCAGATGATCTGATACTGATAAGCTTTATACTGGAAAGTCCCCATCTGGCTCAAACTTCAGCTCCTGCTCTTTCTAGGGATGTGACTTCTTTGCAAATGAACTGGAATTACCTTTTACAAAAGAGGGAAATCATTGCTGAACTACATAAACAGGAAGTAATGAGAGATGTGGAAAAGTATAGGTATAAATTCTCACAGTTCATTTTTATTACTTTCACTATGCAATTCCATTTAACATTTTCTGAAATACTAATAAATTTTCAAATGGTAAAACATATGGCATCTTGAGTATGCCAAGTAAGATATTATTTAGATAGTGAATATTCACAAAAGTGTGTAGCATTATATTACCAGAATGCTCTGTGCTTAATGAGAAAGGAGTACTTATCATTTTACAAATCCATGTGCTATACATATATATTAATATACTATATACCTATAAACACAGATAATCTGTGTTTATCACAGCAATATATTTGCAAATAAAACATGTAAATAATGCTGTGCAACATCTAATGCAACTCATCTTTTAAATGTATCAGAGCTGATTTTTTTATTGCAACAGAAAAACTAAATAAGTGCTAGATGATGAATCCAACATCTTTAAGTCTTTTGATTTTAATCATATATGATGTATATATAAGACATTTTACTTCTTACCTAACCATTTTAATTGTTTTAATATTATGTGAAAACAATATTTTCTTTTGTTTCTTTTGATATTTATTTGTTGGTGTTATTGCTTCCACTACAAATAGCCTGTACTAACACACAGACTTGGGGAACTTACTTGCATACCAATATGCTCACACATTTTTCCCACCCCTAAAATGCATGGGATGACTTCTAAGATCCCTTCCAGTACTAGTATAAAACATGGCAAGTTTCCTCATTATAACAGATGTTATTCCTTGGAAACACATTAAGACACTGTAAGAAAATCATCTCCTCCATTATTTCCATAGTTCAGGGAGATTAAATAAAGTCTAAAAGGTAGTATATGTTGGTTCTCAATGAAATGTATGCAATGTTACAATGCAATGTAACTTCAATTAAAAATTTATTAAAAATAAAAGATAGTGAATGTGGATTAAATCTGAGTTTAAACTATATATTCTTTTTCTATTTTTATCAAAACACATTTTAGAACTCCTATAAGGAGTCTCAATTTTAAAGCAGATAAAGTAGCATGCTATAAGTACAATTTTACTTTTATTTACTAAAAATGAAAATACTTAGGCTAATAAACAGTGAGACAATCAAGAATTTGAATCCTAAGTTATGGACCACAGGCTTAACCTTTTAAATACCTGACCCCTATTTACTGTGTTGAATTAGTAGTGATAAAGAAATCTCTTAATTTTAAAGATAATCATTTTATGTGAAAAGTTGTTTTTAAAATAGAACATCTCATAATCTCAGGATGTTCAATTATAATGAACTGGAGATATAAAATTTGATTAGAAAATTTGTTTCTAACTATTTACATTCTTTGTATTAAATAGCTCAGGCAGAATATTGCCACTACTTCCACAGGTATGATGTGACATTATGACGACATCACACGTACATTTTCAACGACTTTTCCTCGGGTCCACTGGCACAGTTGAGACACCAGACCAGAGTCTTTCTCACTTTAGTTCATTTGCAACAAATAATGTCATAGGATTGGTGCACAACTTAATTCTGTCACAGAATTTCAAAATGGAAACATGATTTGGCACACCTTAACTAACATGAACCCTCAATGTTAATTATTTTAACAGTGTTAATATTCTCTTGCTTTGTTGGAAAACAAAGCAAGTATAAGTATATATATATATATATACTTATATTGCCTTGCCTCTGGGACGCATTAAAAGTATTCGAAACAAATGAAATTATTAAGTTAGATTTGATTTTATCTTCATCTTTGAAGAATTTTCATAATATAACTTTGAGATACATTTCTTTTAAACAATCATTTCCTTAATAAATGTAGCTAAAAGATCTATGTGTCCTTACTTCAATTTTGTTTTACTCTCGCCTTCAGCCTTAACTGTCTGAAGATGAACATACTTTTTGCTATTTTACTTATCAGCTCTATATTCATATTCTTATTAAACCTGTGTTTGCTCTCCCTAGGTTCTTCAACTTTTAATATATTTTAACCTTTTCAATGAAGATTCACTGACGATTTTCCCTAAACAGAAACACACATATTTCATTTTTCAATGAGAAGAAAGTTATGACACTAATTTCTCAACCATGTGGAATTAAAATTACTTATCGTATGTTACTTGAAAAAATGATCAAAGAAATAGGAAGGTCATGTTGAAAGTATATTCCCTCAAACTTATGAAGTGTTTTCATTAACAGGATCTCCAATTTACCGATTTTCTCTTTTATGTTTCTCATTGTTCTGCCCTTTATTTTTGCACTTTCCCTAATATTAGTGTATTACCAAAGATTGAGTATTCTGGGAGAGAAAAAAAATAGGTTTGATGTACCAAGGACTTTAAGATGATATTGACTTGTATGCCATTGAGATTGGTACAGACATTTATCTACAATCACTTTTGTCTGATTCTTCACAGAAAATAAATTTTGGGCTAGATGATAAGGAGAATGAAAAGCAATAGCAACATGTTTAACAAGAACAATAACAAAAATATTTCTACTATTGATTGTATGGCATTTCCAGACACCTTCACTTTTTTTTAATTAGAAAGCATAGCCAAAAGTTTTGAAATTTCTGAGTTCAAAATTCAAGGACATGAATACTTGGATGCTAACTTCTAAGATAAAAAGGAACTTAAGGATATAAAAATGTTTATGAAAACCAAGTTAAAGTTCTATTAGAACTATAATATCAATGCAGATTCTGTGAATCAGAAAGTACTAAAAGGTTTTCACACTATAAAATGAAATTGTCTTTGATGAGATCTTTGATTCTGTAGTGTTTCATTTTTAATTCTGACAGACTATAAATGTCTTAATTCAAGACATTATTAAAAATGCTTTTAAAGAAGTCATTGGTATTAGTGTGCTTCTTGTACTAGTTGGTAAGTGGAATAAAACTTGCTGAGACAAACATATCGTATTTTTAATTTCAGATTTGTAATGGCGGTATTGTGAATCCAGAACCATGGAACACACACTCTAATGACTCTGGAACTGTTCCTAGTATATTCATATTTTCTGGAATAAGAATTAATATTGGCTATTTTAATATAAAATATTTTCCATTTATATATATTCTATCCTAAAAATTACATCTCTACTACTACAAATAAATCTGAAAGATTTTTAAACTTCTCAAACTTAAAGACATTTAAAACATGTATCACACTCACAGTTACATTATCCAAAAAGATAAATACATTATTTAGCAAAGGTTATCATTAAAAATAAATACACACCTATAATTTAAAATGTTAGGTGGACTACTGGAATATTTATGTAGTTGTTAACATCAGTTACTACACTATTTAAGAAAAAGGATAAAATATTTTGTTTGAGTGATAATGTTCATATGATTGTAAAAAACACTAACAAAATCAAATAACAATGTTAAAGAATCCAGAATACATAAATATAATAACATAAATGTATATATAACTACTTGAAAAATCTAGAATACTAAATTGTCACAAACTAAATGTTTTCAATTTCATTTTTGTAAACTCATGTTCTCTATTTCAGCCATTTTCCTTCCAAAAAGACAATTTACTTACCTTAGATGGTGATTTTAAAGGATGTAGACTCCAAGATTTTGTGCCGGTTTTGAATTACCCATATGAACACATACTTGTTTTCTCTATTATTTTTCTTTAAATATATGATAAATGTAATGTTTTCATGATATGACATTTGATATAAAATATATTATCTAACAAAATGTAATACATTCTAATATATTAAGAATGGAAACTTACTAGGAGGAAACACTAAAAAATTTAAGGAAACAGAATACAGTTTCAGAACAAATATTAAATTTGTTAGTTTGGTGACAAATACTACATTGTAAAGATCCTACCTGATGAATCAAAGTTCACCTCATTGCCAGGACTGGGACCTACATCAATGGATACAATTGGCAAGAGCTTCCGAAAGTCCCATAGTTTTGTAACACCACAGGAATCGCAGGATGCTATCATGTGACCCTTTAAAGTATAAAAAGAAGCATACATACATATATACAGTAACTCACAGACAAAAGTTATTTTGTTGTGATATTATTAAATCCATAAGATTATACTCCTCTGCATTAACAGGCATTCATTATACCTTTGTCTAAGATATAACTATATGAAAGCCTATATAAAGTTTGAAAGACAATTTTTCAGGTAATCATTTTGATTAGTTTAATTATATGAGAATATGTAATAAACAAAAATATACACACCCATATATATATATATACACACACACACACACATACTCTGCATATCATGTATTAACTTGATCTACAAATAAAAACCGTACACATGAAAACATTGCATTAAAAGTGCATTTGTAATTAGTTAGGATTGTCAATTTATACGTTAAACAGAAAAAATAAAAACAGTGATAGTCAAGAGTTTTTAATCACAGTAGGGAGAATCACAAGGGCTTGGTGAAACCAATGACAAGGAAAGGTTCTTATTGTGGTCTGTCAGGAAAAATTATTAATGAAAATATTGGGGGTTGTTTTGGCATCATGTAGTGGGATAAGGAAGAAGGCAGTAGATAAAGAAGATGAAAACAAAAGGAATGTTGCATGAATTCAAGTATTCTGGAAACAGGGGTGGATATTTTCCCAGTATAAAAGTTCAGAACTGAAGCACTGTCTGCATGCCTCCTCCTGGACTGTCAGGAAATGTTGGAGCATCCACTCCATTTCAGGGACCAGGACACACTGATGGCAAGAGGGACTTCTGCTCTCTCACAACTCATAATCTACTCTCATTCTCACATTCTGTCATTTAATTTCTGGGTCCACTGACCAGTTGAATATGAATATTGACCACATCAGGCCCATATATGATGTTTATAATAAGTCATTTTACTGTTACCAGTTTCATATATGGTTCCCCTTCAGGTCCAGTTTCACTTTTTTAATGTCAAGTCTCAAGTCATCTTATTTTCTTCCCAAACATTCTAAAATAGGGCCTCTCCTAGTGGCGCAGGCAGTTGAGCACAGCGCTGTGAAGCTGTTCACAGCCTCTGCAGCACTGGTTCGATCCTGGCCAGCCAGCGAGGGTCCCATGTGGTGAGCAGACCTCTCCTGTTGTGCCCACTGCTCCCCTCAGCAGTGTCTTTTGTCAGTCTGCCTGTTCTGTTCCCCGCTCTGTCTCTGGTGAATCATCTCACCCTCCCACGCATCTGGCCTGTATCCCGGTTCTTGTATAAATAAATAATCTTAAAAAAAAATTCTAAAATACTCAAGATAAAAACTTTATTGTACATTTTCCTTCTTATGATTTTGAACTAGTTCACACATTTTTTTCCTCATTTACTCCTTGATTTGTAACCTTACTAGAAAAATGTGCTACTTGTGGACTCTTTGTTTTTCCCTGAAAATGCCAATAATGCAACAAATAATTGCATTATTTTACTAATTTTGTAACTGTTGTCATTGGCAAAGCAATACAACCTTGTCCCCAATCTAATAAATGGGATGCTTAATCTTTTTTATGACTTAAAAGGAACATGGAGAACTTGAAATGCTTTCAAATATGTAAACACATACTATAAAAATTGTGAAGAATCAGTGAATTAAATTATTAGAAGAATAAAGGGACAGTTCTCAAGAATAGCAAGAAATATTAATGTGAGGAATTAAAAAGGTTTTCAAGACATAAGAGTTTTAAACCATGTCTGGTAGCCTAAGAGTTTTAAACCATGTGGTAAGCAGTTTTACTATAAGCATTTTTGCCGCTTTACTGATTGGTTCTAAGGAAATTTTGCCATAAAAGAGAAAAGAACTAACTGGTTGACAGTTTGGTTTCATTTCTCAATCAATAAAATAAGAAACCAACTCTTTGCAATCTGATGCATTATCATTTTCTATCATAGAATATGATTTGTCTTTACACACTCTGATTTTATGTTTAGTAATTTTGATCACCAAAATATCTGCCCCCCAAAAAAAAGTATGATATTGTGAGTGAATGAAAAACTTGGATGAGAGGGTTTAGGTACAACCACTTCTAATTTAAGTGGATTAAAAATCTGGAAAGATTTTGAAGAAATGATTTTTAGAGATAAGAGAGAGTTATGGAATAATCTTAAAGGCAGTAAAGACTCGAGATTTTGGGGTTTTCTCTAAAATGTAATTCTGGTTATGTCACTGGTACCACTACTGTTCCTGATAAAGATGACTGCAGAAGAGAGTTCTCAGAAGAGTTAAGATGCAGATATATAATTCTTTTTATAACACTGAATGCCCAGCATTGGACATCAGTCCTGGTACAGATTAGGCAATTGACCTTGAGTAAATCATTGAATGAATGAATAAGGGATAAAGAGGAATCAATATTGACTAAGCATGATCTAAAAGAACCGTTTTACAAAACATACACATATAAATGAGTTGAAGTTTAGAAAAAATATTTTTGTGATCTTGGACTTAAATGAGTTAAATAAAACAAGTGGAATTTTGTGGTGAGGACAAAGCGCACAGTTGAGATGAAAGTGAATAGTCCTGTCTTGCAATTACCTGTTAAGCCTTCCCACTTCCAACTTACAAATACCATAGTGGGAAAAGCCATATAGACATGGAAGTTAATTACAAGTTAGAGTAGAGTAATGTAAAATCAAATATGTATTAAGGATTATAAAAGCATTCCCACTTTTGAAACTTTTAATGCTATTCCAAATTTATTAAAAAATTGGCTAAAAAGTTATGATAAAAATTACCGGTCTGGCTCTGGTGAATTCTCTCCTTCTGACTGTACCCAGTGCTTGTATAAATAAATTAAATAAATAAATAAGTAAATAAACCTTTATTAAAAATATTTTTAATCAATTTGAGTAAGTTCCCTTATATTCCTAGTTGAGAGTTTTCATAATGAATGGGTGCTGGATTTGGCCAAATGGTTATTCTGTGTCTATTGCTATGAACATGTGATTTTTCTTCTCTAGTTTATTATGTGATAGGTTACATTGTTCTTTTTTTCTTTTGATATTAGATTTATTAAACAGGAATTAGGAAATTGATAAGATAAAAGAGTATCAACATCAAATATAAATTTAATAAAAGCTATTACTAGAAAATAATAAAAGGACACTATCAACAAGATTCAACAATCATAAATTTTTATGTAATTAAAACTAAAGTCTTCAGTATAAAATAAACATTGTAATATCTGTAAAGTCAGATTATAATTGCCTGAAATTCAAAGGAATATTTTAATACATGACTATCAGATACAGTTCAGACAAGAAAGAAAAAGTCAACAAAAACCCTTGATCTAAAGCAGAAATCAGTATTATATTATATACATGATATATAATGGTATCAAATATATGTAAATATTTATAAAAAATAATAATGTAATAGGCTGTACAACAAGTTTCAAGAGATGTCAAAGAGGAAATGTAATAAAGGTCATATTTTCTCACAATGGAACAATTAATTTAGAAACTAAAAATTATACAAAGTTTCAAAAAAACATTTTGAAGCTAAAAGGAAAAAAAATTGCAAGATAAATGACAAGATCAGAATTAATTGAAGGAAGGAATTCATATATGATGTGAGCTATTCCCTGCTTTTTCTTAAGTTTATTTTTGTCAGGCAGTGAAGACCCTAATTTGCTTAAGTTAGAGTTTCAATTTTCACTTAAAACAATCCTGCTTTTTCTTCTATCAAATTAAAGCAGATGTTTTAGTAACAATATTGATACTGATAAAGTAAACAGAAACAGGCTGGCACTCCTAGTGACTGCACAAATAGCTAAAATAAACTGTTTTCTTTTCAATTTTGTTGACTTGCCAATTGTTGACACAATTACATT
The DNA here is from genome assembly GCF_014898055.3 of Talpa occidentalis. Lineage (NCBI taxonomy): Eukaryota > Metazoa > Chordata > Mammalia > Eulipotyphla > Talpidae > Talpa > Talpa occidentalis. Next base: position 133,573,728 of record NW_023603184.1, on the reverse strand, counting down.
ATTTTGGGGAGTACAACTTCACACCTTCATATGTGTACATGCTTCACTCATCCTCCACCAGTGTCCTACTACTAGCACCTAATCACCTTCCCTACTGGATCCTTTCTTCTCCTCTCCCCTCCCTACCGCCTCTGGTAACCATTGCATTTTCCACAGAGTTTAAGAATTATTAGTTTGTGTCGTGCTTTACCAGTTTTTTCCCCCCTTGGGTTATTTATATTCCACAAATGAGTAAAACCATCTGGTAAGTCTTCCCTTTTCTGACTTATTTCACTTATCATAACCACTTAAAGATGCATCCATTTTGTACTGAGTCACTATTTCATCTTTTTAAATAACTGAGTGTATTCCACTGCATGTATTTCCCACATTTCTTTCTCCAGTCCTCTGTCAATGGGCATTTAGGTTGGGTGCATGACTGCCTTTGTGGATAATTCTGCTATAAAATACAGGAGGACATAAATCTTTTTTGTATTAGTGTTTTCATATATTCTTTGGGCAAATACTTAAAAGTGGCATTGCTGGATCATAAGGAATTTACTTTTTTTTTTTTTTTTTTTAGGAATCTCCACACTGTTTCCCACAGAGTTTGCACCAAGTTACCTCCCCACTAACAGTGGATGAGTGTCTGTTCTGTCCTTGAATTCTGTGTCCTTGATATAGGTCTCTGGACTTCTCTTTAAACTTTTCCAACTTGTGCTCAGGTATCCCTTGCTTCCTAAGCATGTGGTTTGTTTATTTGATTTTTTTCTGGTGGGGGGTGTTGTGGATTTATTTTTATTCTCTTCTCTGTTTAAGTTAGCAATGGGTGAAGGAGGGAACAGAACCTAGGGTTCAAGGACTAGAGCTTAGTCTTGGTGGGAAGGGAGGTTGATTTCAAGTAGAGAGATGTACTGTGTCTCTTCTCTTTCTCCATAATAAAGTCTATTAACTGTGTCATGGAGCCCAAGCCTAGGGGTCCACTTATTTGCCCTTCCTCCCAATGATGTAGGGCTCCAGACAAGGAGGGTCACATTGGGTGTATGGAGGGGAGCATGCAGGGAAGTAGTAATTAGTGAGTGACAGGTACTCCTCTATGATTTCCCATCAGGGTGGGGGTTGGGGCTCTGCCACCAGCATCCAGCATCTAGATTATTCCAGACTGAACCAATAATCCCAGCACCAGTGAGTATGCTAGTCTGCATTCCTCATTTACTGAAAATTTCCACTGGAAAGATTGAGCACACCATAACATCTGTGTTTGTCCACCAGCCTGTTCTACTGAGTAGAATGGCTGCCTCCCTGTCTGAAAATCCCTTCTCTTCTACCTGTCTCACCCCCACAAGGGAAGACCAACCTCACTGCAGAATTTCTGTGTGACAATCCCCCAACTTGAGTGATGAATTTGTGAAACTGCCTCTCAGCAATTTTTCCTTTTATTTTCATTTGTATTTAGGGAGGGGGGGTTCATCCAAGTCTCCCTATTTTGCCATGCTGTGAGTGGAGGTCAATGTTTTTACCGCCATAAAATATGCTCATTATTACTTATAATGTTAATCACAATATACAGTTTTTCTAATTTACAGATGAGGTAAATAAAGTTGAAAGAAGTCAAATGACTTTCATAAAATTACCTAAGAAGAATGATTTGGAGTTAGGATTCAAGCACACATCTTGTTGACTTCAGAGTTTGAGATTTTAATCAATATATTAATTCTGTTTCTTGAAACATAAAGCATAATTTATCACAAATGTTTGAAAATATTCAATATATTCTCAATATTAGCATAAATATAGATAAGTCAATAACTCAGATCAATATTTGTCACAAAGATGTTTCTCACAGTATTATTTGTAAGATGGTACAGTAGTAAATAAGAAAATAATTCTCAGTAGCTAGGTTGACATAAATGCATATGTATAAATTCATAAAATACATATAAACTGTAACATATAATTATGTAACTACACTATGATATTTACTATTATAATGTAGTTACATGATTATTAATGACAAAAGACTACATATGTAGTTCAAAGAAACAGAGAGCAAACAAAATTATTTACACTAACATATACACACACATAAAATGTTAAAAATAAGATTCATAGGAACTAAATCAGAAATGATTGTCTTTAGGTGGTAGGATGAATCATTTTAAGTGTATGTGCTCCTTTTTGCATTTTTAAAATTCAACTTTAATGTTATTAGTACATATTATTATATAATCAAAATATTTTAAATAAATAAATGTAATCAAAACTTTATCTACAATATCTGTCAAATGATTTCATTTTCATTGCCTGAAATTCTACATTTAAAATGGGAAAGAAAAAAAATTAAATGGGAAAGAAAGAGGGGTCATCAAGCAAATGGCAGAAACATTAAACCCTCAGAAACATCAGCTGCTTTCAATATGTGAAGGTAATGACCTGCAACGTGGTATTAAGGTATAACTATAATAAAATGTTTAGGCTCATTAGGAGGAAAATTAGTATTTCAAACATTTTTAGTACTGATACATTAGCATGTCTCTTAGGACAGGCCTCTGCAGCTCATTACACCATTTCCTCAGGACCCTAATAGCACAAATAAAGCCAAGAAATTATGGAAATAAAATGGAAAGAGCAGGTGAAATCTGGGAATGCTGAAATCTGGGACAAAATATTGGAAAGATTTGGATAAGATTGCTGTTGTCATATAATACCGTTTACCTATACCACTGTTAATCTGTGAGACATTAATAACTTGTATCACCAATCATGCCCCAGGGATATGGAAGCTGGACAGCTCAAAAATAATTACTTAGCATCTAGAGTACACAATGCCACATTACATAATCAAGTCAACTTGTTCAAAGTGATTTATATGTAATATTTTATTCAATCCAACAGCTCTGTGGCTTGGTTACACTGTCCTATAACTCAGATCAGAAAACGGAGACCAAGTTATACAACTTGCTCAAAATTATTTTGCCACTCAAACATAGGACATGGACTCGAATCTAGCTGATTTAACTTGTGTCTACTCTTGTAAACTCTGAAGAAGAAAAATCTTTTACATGCTTTGACTTAACCCTTTGTGTGATGGAAACCCTTGCATTACTTCTTAAGTGTTTGAAGAACAAGTTCTGTCACCGAAGTCAAACAACAGAAAGATCCAATAATACTTTAGCAGAATATCAACAAATATGTACCAGCAAAGAACAAATTGAGTCAAGCATTTAAAATTTAAAAGGCAGAAGAGTAATTAGAAATAGATGTTTATAAAGCAACAAACATTTACTGAGCAGTACGATGCCTCTGGATTAGGCCCAAGAGAGAGAGATACAATGGATTTAAACTCTCAAGGAATTTATAGTTAATTGCTAGAGTGAGAAAAGGAATAATTGTTGGGCTATCCTGTTAAAACTTTAGTCTCTTCTTGCCTTGAAGACTGGGATGGGAAGTTTTGAACAGATAAAGGCAACTGAAGAGCTGCCCTGGAAACTGGCCCAGTTACCTTGGGTAGATAGGGAAACCAAAGGATTGTTATTCAAACAGGCATCTGTGGCCATTAAAGGCTGATGTAAATATTGAAAAAACACAGGGACTAGTCACAAAGTCTGACACTTCAGTAGATAACAGCCAGGAAGCCAGCACAGACCTGGTGAATTCTTTCACTCACCCTTTCTACCACCACCATGACTCTGGTGACCATGGCATCCCTTCAGGGTTATTTTATCCCCCTTGTATGGTAGTAATCAACAATTATTATACAAAATAAAATGCTAGAAGTAGGTAAAGGGTTATTTTTTTATTTTATTTTTATTTATTTTTTTTTTGTGGACCCTCGCTGGTGGCTGGGGATCAAACTGGTGCTGCAGAGGCTGCTCAACCGCTGCGCCACCAGGGGAGGCCCTAGGTAAAGGGTTATTTAGGGAAAAAGTGACCTCCTAACTCAAGCCTATAGAATCAAATAAGGGTTCGTCTAGAAATGCAGCCCCAGTTATTTAGTGAATGCAGTTTTCTAGAATAACACTTTAAGTAGAGTAAGATTATGAACAGATATTAGTGAAGATAAGATCGGAGGCAACAGTATTGAAAATGGTATGACATCAGAATATAAAAGCAGAGTAAACTCATTTCACGATGGGGAATGTGATAAATTTATGATGAGGTTAACAACGTAAAACACTCTAAAGAGTGTTTTGAGATCATACTTAAAAAAACGTAAATTGTATATATGATGTCAAAAAGTGGTTATGTGTTTGAACATAAGTATTGATATATTACAGAAAGTTTGAAGGTCAATAATCTCAAGGAGTGTGGTGGGTTCTATCAAGTACATTATTGTGTCTTTTAGACTCTGAAATACAAGAGAACACTGTTTTCTGGCAGTGTGCTAGTGTATGCTATAAGCTTTAAGAGGAAGAGTTTGATTATTTCCTGGCAAATTTGTCTCAACCAGTATGAAACCCATTACTCCAAAGAGCTAATTCTTGAGTCATCTATGTTAGGCACTGCCTTAAGTGGTGGATGTACAAGAATGAACAAAACAGACAAAAGTGCTGGCCTCATGAAACTCATATACTACTAGAGGGAAAAATACAATAAATTCAGTGCAGCATTTTAGATGTTAATAAATTCAGTGTAGCATTTTAGATGTTAATAAGAGTTATGGAGAATAACAAAAATTGTAGACATGGAATATTTGGCAGAAAGTGTCTTGAAATAAAAATAGCATGGCCAGGGAGGGTCTCACTGGGAATATGACCTTTGAATTAAGAGCAGCAAGATTTGTGTGATGTGCTATAGGGGAAGAAGGATGATCTAGGGTGAAAGGACATGAGATCAAAGGGCCCCAGGCACAAGTCCTGAGAATAAATGGGCCGGTGTACCTGACTTTTAAAGTCCTTGATTATATATGAAACCAGGAAAAACAAAATAAAATCAGTGCTATGTGTTGGATGAAATGCATAGGGCTATTTGGAGATAAGTTGGAAATGATGACTGTTGTCAATTAAGTCTAGATTGCTGGGAGCAGAGAGAAAACATCCCATGACATTTATGACTCCAGAATTTACATGTTCAACTCACACCTCTCTTGAATTCCAGATTCCTGTTTCCAACTAGCCACAGATATCGCCATTTGGATGTTCCGCAGATAACTACAATCAACATGTTCAAAGCCAAATGATCATTCCGTCTGCTGTATTTTCTATTTCAACAAAAGTTTCCACACTCCATGAGATCATTAGATCTGGTCACCCTGGTCTCCATCTCTCTGCTGTCTAGTTCTGATCCACTGAGGTCAGCATCTCTTCACTCTGCACAGTCCCTTATTTCAGGCCCTCATCTCCCATGTGGACAGATGAAATGAAAGACCTCCCTTTACCCTTTATCTTTCCAGATCATCTTCACAAGAGTGATTCTCAAGTGGGGTCGATTTTGCCTCCCCAAGAGCACTTGGCTATGTCTAGAAACATCATTGATTCTTTCAATTGGAGCACCGACTCCTGATATTCAGTTGGTAGAGGTGAGAGATACTGATAAACACTGTACAATGCACAGGACAGTCTCGATCCCACCATGAAATTACCAAGTCCATAGCACTAATAATGCCAGGGTTGACAAACCAATGGCAGAATAATATTTGAGCCCCTCCTTTACTGGCCCCTCCCTGCCTATCATCTCCCACAACTTCCCTTCCTATTCCTCTGCTTTCAATTCCTCAAATACTTCATTTCCTCATGCTTTCCTTCCTGCTGTTTCCATAGAAAATATTAAACATACTTAAAAATTGGTTGAAACATAACTTAATAAAATATTCCAAGTAATGTAAGCTATTCCTTCTCTTGTTCCCATTGAACCACAGATTCATATCACAACAAACTGCATTTTTTTTATAGATGCCTATTTATCTAGACCTATATTGTTTAAAACATTAGGCTACTGAGTACTTGAAATGTAACTACTCAATTGACGAACTGGATTTAATTGTATTTAGTTTTAATCAATTAAAATTTCCCAATATAGCTAGTCATGAACATATCAGACATTTTAGATAAAGGTCATTTACATAATTATAGAAAGTTCTCTTCAACAGGATTGCTTTAAAATACTTGTACTCACTAGTTTGCATGTTATCACATACTTGGTAGGTAAATATTTCAATACATGAATTAATGAATCATTATTTCCATAGCTGTCCGGTCAAAGCAAAACATTTCCAAGAGGTTATATGATTGAATTCTCACAAGAATTAAATCAGGTATTACCATTCCTATTTAACTAGCCAATTTTGATACTTAGAAGTTGTTGCCTTACAGAGGTGGTTATCAACTTAGTGTACATATTTTGATTTTTAAATTATAGTCTAGTTCATCAAGGAAAAGGACTAAATATTTTACTTGTTTGAATCTCCTACAATGCCTACTATTATGCTTTTCATTCTGTGGATGCTAAATAAATTGAAAGCAGAATTCTGAAAGAATTGAGGGTAGATTGGGCCAACTTCCTCCTGTTAAATATGGTGCAATATTAGTAGATTTCTAAAGGAAAAGGGGAGAAGGCATTTCAATAAATCACTGAGAATCTTTTGACTCTAAGGACAATTTTTGAGACTAACATTTCATTCAAGGAGTAATGGAAATTCTTAACATGGCATAGAAATTAATGCATTCTGCCTCTGGCAGCAAGCCTCTTCTAAAAGCACTAAAGATAAATTTTCGGACTCTCATGAGTTCACTTCATTTTTAGTGTCATTATTGGCATTATTTCAGGTATTCATGTACAAGATCTTTGTCTTGCAGGCCCTTGGTGTTTTCTTCCATGTGACTTGTGACATTGCAGTGGTCTTCCATGATGGATTAACATAGTAATGTACTGCAACATCAAAGCAAGGCAATAGGATTTGTAGAATTGAAGGAATAAACCAGAGATATGAAGTAAAAGATAAGCTTAGTACTCAGTATCTGAAGAGTGATATTGAATTATTTTAGCTTGGCACTGCTTTGTATGTCAAAAGAAAAATTTCATTTTTACTCTTGAGTTTGCCAGTTAGTACTGAGTCACAAAGAATTTTTGAAATTTCAGAAGGTCCATTAGAAGCCTTCTTAAATGATACATGCAAATTCAGTAACTTTTCTGTTTCTAAAGAAAACATTAGTGATTATTGACAAATTTCTGAAAGAGAACATAAAGGTTATGTAAATACATGTTTCCTACAGATTATGAAAGTGAAGATTTGAGAAATTAAGGTACTTGCTAAGCCTTCCATGAAATATGTGGTCCAATCAGGACTATAATTCAGATGTGCTGCAAACACATTTTCAACCTGTCAGCCTTTATCTTTTATAGGAGAAAAGTAACTATAAATTTTTAAAGAAATGCTATTATCATTACAATCACATATCTTATGGTTAAATCTGTTAATAATTAAAAACAGGATAAAAAGATTTTCATCGCCAGTCACAGTGGAGTAAAAGGGACTTGGTTTACTCTCCTGCCCGAAACAACCCAAAGAATGAATAAAGTATAGAAAAAAAAAAGGTTTATAAGATACTGTAAATCATGCAACAAAGTACAATAATCACTGAAAGTCTGAGAACTAAAGATCTGAGTCATGGAAGATTGCTGTGACATATTGTCTTGACAGTTCCTCACCCACAGAACTGGGAGAGGGAAGCCAGACTCCAGGGTTGAGGGGATGGAGCTGGGAGTCCAGGGGAAACAAGGCAGCTCAAGTTTGCAGAGTTGAATATGGAAGAGAAAGACCCACAAAGAGAACTCTGAAGATCTGCAAAGAGACTTCTTCCAGCAGTTGGTAGAACATACACATATGAGGAAACTAACAAGAGAGAAAGAAGCAAAAGATTAGGGATAGAAGACCTCAAAAGACTGGGATTGATGTTTGTCCCAGCAGCAGACACTGGGTAGACTAGCGCATCAAAGAAGGGATTGCTTTAGTACTGGGGAAATCATTAGCTCTGGGTTGAGCACTACTCCTGTCCTATCTAACAATCTTAAAAGCAGACCTGAAAGGGCTAACTAGTTTCTAACTTTACAGCATCCCAGGATAAAGCTCAAGAATATTTACAGGAGTAAAAATAATCTAGCATCCAACAAGATTAACCTGATGAATTTATGAGATACGTGTTGCTAAACTACAAAAAGTCCAATTGAGTTAATTTTAAAGATCTAGTTGACTTTATCAAATGATTCTTGAGTCAGGGCAGCATCCCTTCTAGAAAGTAGGAAAATGCTGCAAAATTTCATTCAAAACGAAAGGCTTTTATAGTCAGAAAGAAGGTGAGATAAGGTGATGGGGGTGCGGATGGTTCTCATGCAGATTATTTTACCAGTTGCAACAGTTAAAATTTCCATTATTGGGAGAGGTTGAAACTGCAATTTGGTTAGATATCAAGTCTTGGTGAGCCTGGCATTTTTAACAATGGTAATACCGTCATTTTATAAGTGAGAAAATAAGGATATTTCTGATTCACACTCCCGTTAAATGTAGCTGGGATCTGAAACTCTGATTGATTGAGTTCAAATTTATTAGATAAATAAGAAAGTCAGGAATAAATTAATATGCAAATCAGACAGACGGTCTTTATTGAAGCTTTCAAATTCAATTTTGATGCATGTTATTATATGATTTTTATACAGTGACCTTGGAACTAGAAAAGTTGAGGGTGAAAATAAGAGCGATTTGGGGACAGGAAAAGTTAATGTGGCTTATTAGTGAATGTGACTGATTGATCACACACTGAAAAGCTTGGGTAAAGTGTCATTTCCCCTATAAACTGGAAAATATGAAATTTAACTAAAACATACCAACAGATGTCCCACTCAATGTTTAAGCAATCATAATATGATACATATATACAATTACTGTGATTAGCCAACAGGGTAATTCACACTCATATTACATACACAACTGAAACATATTTCCTGAAAATACAAAAACCATGTATTTTCCTGAAATAATTATAACTTGAGCAATCTCTGCTTGTTTTCTTTTAAACAACCATCTTTATATAAAGTATGTGTTATTTATTTACATTTGAATGAAGTCTGCACTGATAATCTTACTTTCTAAAAAATCCTAAGAGGACCAACGGTAATCCAATCTGAGAATGAAAGGACATTCAAATGCTTTTAAAAACCAAACTGCTACTATTCTTCTTTTCCATATATGTTATTATTAAGGATTGTTGTAACTTCTCCTCTTTGATGCATTTAATGAAGCTTTTCTAACCCATCCTTTTTGTAGAAACATCTCTAACCCGTCACTAGTTTTTTTTTTTGTTTTTTTTTTTTTCATTATGATTCATTAGTCCATTCTTTGGATGGACTAACCAAAGAAATTTGAACATAATGTAGACTCTGAAGTTTTTTTTTTAAAGATTTATTCATTTATTTGTACAAGAACCGGGGTACAGGCCAGAAGTGTGGGAGGGTGAGAGGATTCACCAGAGACAAAGCAGGGAACAGAACAGGCAGATTGATGAAATACACTGCTAAGGGGAGCAGTGGGAGAGGCAGGAGAGGTCTGCTGTGTCATGTGGGACCCTCCCCAGCCGGCTGGGATTGAACCAGCGCTGCAGAGGCTGTGGACAGCTTCACCGCGCTGCGCTCAACCACCTGCACCACCAGGGGAGGCCCGAGTCTGAAGTTTTTAAGGACTCATAAAATTAGAATTCACTCATTAAATATTTACTGGCCAAAGTTTAGCTGTTAAAATTGTTAGAGCAATGAAATACTAGTCTCTTTTTCTGTCCCACCAATAAGCTATCCCATTTCCTTTACCCTCGAGGCTTAACAGACTTTATTGCATCCTGAGGGAAAAGAATATCACTAGAAAGATAACATCTGAATTGTTGACAACCAGGTGTTGGTAAAACCAAGCTGGTATCAACCAAGACCTCCAGATGCTGTGTTGCAAGGACAGGCTGACCCTTGCTCACTCTCCCTTTCTACTTCCGTGTAACTCTGGATAAACACACTTGTCCTCTGCCAAGGAGCAGGATGATGGTCTTTCAGGCATGAATCTGCTGCCCTCCTCAATTTGTCAACAAATTAAACTACTTTCCTTCTCTTCAAACTCTGTTTCCTTTCAGTGGCCAAGGGAACTGAAATAGGCAGTCAGTATCAAAATGACTTGGTGTCAGGTGATTGAGTGTGGTGAGGAGAAGAGAAGACAGGGGAGATGCAACGTAGAAATGGAGAAGGCATGGTCCTAAATGAGCTATGGAGTCATCTTATTCAATCTGATTTGTAAACCTCCCCAATGAAATGAAATAAATTCTCCAGTAGCTTCACATTTTGAAAATATTTATACATAGAACAATACAGATATGAGTGATCCTTGATTTAACCCACTTGAAAATACACACTGTGCTTTCTACTCCAATACTCTTCTCATCCTTGTTGGGCCAATATCTTGTTAACCTGTAACTTAGCACACAGCCACTCTGCTCTTTCCATTTACTGATTCAAGAAATAGAACATTCCTTTTGGCATTTGAAATGAATGACATGTGATATTGTTGGAGCAGTTTTTGCATTAATTTACATAAGAAACTGAAGATCACAGGACCTCCTGAAGAGTAAAAGCTAGCCACAGTTGATATTACACTTGAAAGAGTTACCAGGGATGACAATTTGAATGGTACAGGCACTTAACTTCATTAATCTGTTGTCCTTTATCAAGCAAGAAAGTCAGTTAGTTTTTCTTCCTGGAGTGATGAGGAGGGCAAGGCAAGGGATGGATATTGCAGAAGTGCTACTCTTCCCCTGAGGTGATGTAGGTCAGAGAAGGGCTTGGAATCGGAATGTCCACATTAGTGGCTGAGTTAGGTGCAGACTGTAAAATATCCAGTCAAATCTGTTGCTTTACTTGTTGGAAAAAGATAAGATGCTCTTACCCGCCTAATTCAGTTATGCAAATATTCACAGAGTACAACTTTATACTACTATGAATTTCAAAATAAATTCTTAAGTACTTAGATGAATTTTTTAATATGTATTTTTAACACTTCATGGTGAAGTAAAATAAATCATCTAGCAAAGATGGCAGCAACATGTTAATTATTGTTGTTTTTTAAAAGATTTATTTATTTATGCATACAAGAGCTGGGTGGCCAGAGGAATGGGGAGGTGGGGCTGTGTGGGGGGGGGGGTGGCGGGAAGATTCACCAGAAAGGATTCACCAAAGACCGAGTGGGGAGCGGAACAGGTGAACTGACTGAAATATACTACTTAGGGTAGCAGTGGGGGAGTCAAAAGAGGTCTACTGTGCCATGTGGGTCACCTCCCTGGCTGGGGATCGAACTCATGCTCCAGTGGCTGCAGATAGCTTCATAGTGCTGCATCTTAATCCCTTGAACCACCAGAGAGGCCCATAATTATTGTACTTAATAACAGTCGTTCAGCTCTTTGGTTGTGGCAGAAGATATTACATGTTAATGCACACAAATTTTATTAAATCTCTTATTTATTGTGATAACAACCTAAAGTGTTACTCTATTTGGCAGAAGTGTCCTTTAACAAGGCCAATTATTGTTGATTAATATAGTGTCCACTGAAATTACATTCTTGGAATAACCTGCAATAAATTTATTGTCTCTTAACATGTATATAAGCACAGCTGCATAAAATCAGGGTACTTCTGCTATACACATAAAAATGATAATTTATTAATAGGTTTGTGTCATCATGATGTTTACTAAAATTCATGTTTTTATGACTATAGGCTATATTGGACCGCAGTTATATAGAAATGATTGTATAAAATATCCACAAAACTATATTCTGAATCATAAAAATAGATTAGAGGGTGGAACTAGTCTAAAAACTACTGCTTTACTAAGCTGTGCCTCTAGTTGCAAAGAATTTTTTAGAAACTCTAGAGTTTTTTTTTTTTTTCTTTTCACTAGGAAACAATCTTACACTATAGATATTGTAGATATTTCTACAGACATATTTCTTTTTCCTTTTCTTTCTTTCTTTTTTTTTTTTAAAGATTTATTTATTTATACAAGCACTGGGTACAGTCAGAAGCACAGGAGGGTGAGAGAATTCACCAGAGCCAGAGCGGGGAGCAGAGCAGGCAGAAGGACTGAAGTACACTGCTGAGGGGAGCAGCGGGCGGCAGGAGAGGTCTGCGCGCCATTTGGGACCCTCCTATGGTGGCCGGGGAGCAGCCGGGGATCGAACCGGTGCTGCTGCAGAGGTTGCGGGCAGCTTCGCAACCCAGCGCTCAACCGCTGCGCCACCGGGGAGGCCCAAAATATTTCTTTTTCTTTGGAGAAAAAAAAAAGTTACGAACCCACAAAGCACAGAAGTCTGTTTTTACCTTTTTTTTTTTTTTTTAAGTATACAAAGCATAACATAATATGGAAACAATGCATAATTTAGTAAGTTGGCTTTTAAAGTTTGTATTTGAGTATGTTAACTGAAAACCAAATACTTCCAAGAAAAAATTCTATTCTTCAGCTTAAGAAGACAAAATTTTGAATGCCTTTCATCAATTCCAATACTAAGTCACAACACACTCCCCTAGGCCCTAACGACCAAAGAAAGAGAGAATATATTTAAGATTCTTTTCAGTGTTAATACTTTCCAGTTCAGGTGGAGTAGCCCTGGTAAAATTGGCCACCGGAAAGTCAAGCCGATCTGCTAGGTCACTGTATATATCTATATATCTATATATCTATATCTATATATATACATATACACACACACAAATTAAATATGAAGAAGAAGGGCAGATTTTCCTGCTCTGGCTGTAGTCATTTTAACTAGTAGTCACTTCCTGAAGTATGAATTCACAGGGTCACTTTCACCCATGAACACACAATTAAGTGGGAAAAATTATATTAAAGAGGATAATCAAGTTTTCTTGTAATTATGTTCATGTGTAATTGGTGTGACAATTCTTTTTGCTCTAATTATGTGATTCAGGGATAATGTATGATGTATTATACATTATCCTTACATGTAAAACAATCGCAAAAATATCTCATGATTTTATCATACAAGCAGTTTCTTACACTTAAAAAATTACATGTAAATTAAGACTGACAATGATAACTGGAAAGGTATAAATTCATACTGATATTCTAGTATTATTTGGAAAAATTTTATACTGTGAAACCTGTATAAATGAGGCTTCACTGTAACCAGATTCTTCCTAATCAATGACTATTTATCATCTTCTATACCAAGAATTGTTCCAAGAGGTAAGGGTATAAAAAGCTAAGCTATTATCTACCTAAAATATTCTGTTACATTTCTTCTAGGCTGATCATCTTTGATTAAATAAATATTTTGGAAGACACAGATAAAGGTTAAGGTTTTAAAATAGCTTCAACTATCTCACATGTAAGCAATAAGAAAATCTAACAGCAGTTATCATTTAGATGCAAGAGATTCCATCTGCTTAAATTAATCCTAGTCCACTCAGTATGTCCTGTTTCTCCTATTATGCCACACATCTTCCAGTTCGGGAACTTTGCCTTTGCTGTTGTCTCTGCTTGAGTTCTTTTCCTTAAAGTCATGCAGGGTTTTCTTAATTGGCATTCTCTCAGAAAGGGCCCCCTGACCAATTCCTTCCTTAGCTCTTTCTTACCTTAATTTGTTCCAGATGGATAACAAATAGTCTTTATTCATTCACTTACTTGTTTATTGACTTTGAGTCTTACCAATATATAAGTTCTACAAGGTCAAGAGTTGATATTAATCTTTATTGAACCCTCAACATTTAAAGTGCCCAGGACATGATAGGCTCTCAGTTTCTACTTTGCTACGTAGAAAGTCCATTGCTAATTTTTTTTCATATATGCCAAAAATTTTTAAAGTTTCCAAAAGATGTGTAAAAAAACAAATTATAAATTTCATAGTCAAAGAGGAAGTATCAAGAAATAGGACACAATTATGTCACTTGTAATTTTTATGGAAACTTCAAGAAAATTATAAATGCATGACATAATAGCTATCCAACTACAGAAGTTATTAAAGGTTAAACTTTGGAGGCAAAGTGATATAATATTAATGTGTTATTTTTCTTTGTCACAAATGGTGTTAATTTCTAAGAAACAAGGCGAAATAAAGGAGAAAGACCTTTATCAATGCCATTACATGGAAAACTTTTCTAATTAATTTTTGAATGTCTAGTTATATGAACTCTTTTTTTTTTTAACTTTTCTTTTAGTGCCACATTTTTCATCAGAAATTATTTTCTTTGAAAAATAGTTATTTCATTAAATTTGTCTAAGAATATCATTTAGTATCGGATTACTTTAAGAGATATAAAGCTGGGTCTCCCCGGTGGTGCAGCGGTTGAGCGCTGGGTTGTGAAGCTGCCCACAGCCTCTGCAGCGCTGGTTTGATCCCCGGCCACCTGGTGAGGGTCCCACATGGTGCGCAGACCTCTCCTGCCGCCCACTGCCTGTTCTGCTCCCCGCTCTGGCTCTGGCTCTGGCTCTAGTGAATTCTCTCACCCTCCCGTACTTCTGACTGTACCCCGTGCTTGTATAAATAAATGAATAAATCTTAAAAAAAAAAAAAACACCACTGGTTAAAAAAAAAAAGATATAAAGTTAATTTTGAATACGTAGGAGCATTGATATAATTGAAATATTATACAAATAAAAATGGAAAGTTACATGCCCCTTAATTTTCTATTCTGTTGTTGTTTCCAGTTTCCCCAGAGACAGAACCTGCTTTCTGCTTTCTTGTTTTTCACCACACATCTAAAACTTTTGACTTATGCATCACCTAGGTACAGTAATGAATAAGAACTGACATCAAATATCAATATTATTGGCCCAGCTAAATGGTAGTTGACATCAAGTTGGATTGCTAAAGAAGTAAGCAAAATTGAAATTTTTTTGGTATGTAAGTACTGCCTGACATCATTTGTCCTTTAGCAGATCAATGGCTGCATGACCTAAATGTTGTTTGTATTTCTTTATATAAAATGGCCAGAGATTGATACTAAGCATTTTCTGTTTAAGCTTGGATAAGAAATAAAATTCAGAAATTGAGCTTTCATTGCTATAATAGAGTAAGGATAACTTTTTTGTATAGGCAATTGCAGGTATTTGTTTATCAATAAAGACAATACAATGTGAATTAATGCCCTCATGTCTATGTACTGACAACTTTAGGAAAAGTAATTAGCCTATCTCAGATCATATTAAAAATTGCTAACTGTTTCAATATTAAATGCTATATTCTGATATAAAAAAAGACAAAATACTAATACTAAGGCTGATATTCACTTTTAGTAGCATTCAGCTCAAGTTTAATACAATTACATATTGAGAGCTACTTATTTAGAATAGTTTTAGAATTCCATTTTCTTGCTAAAGTTAAAAATATGTATTATAGCTTTATGTTTATTATATTGATGTTAAGTCAAATGAAATTAAATTGTGGTATAAGAAATCTTACATACTTGTATTTGTGTTCTTTCATTTACATAGTTGAACACAAATGGGTAGAAAGGAACATTAGCTCCAATACTACTACTACTACTACTACTACTACTACTACTACTACTACTACTACTACTACTGGGAATGATACGGTAGACTGGCAGTAAGAACATATTCTGGTTGTGAGGTACTATATTAAGCACATTATATATATTATTTCATATTATTTATTACTTTTTATCATTCACTATTATAGAAGGACTAAATTATTTGCTCAAGGTTATATACCCTCTGAATGACAAATCTAGTGTCCAAAAGGTATTAAGAGGAGACAATGTTAACTGAATCTGGGAAATTTTCCAGAGCTCCAAAGTCATGGCTTACTATGATGCTATAGAAGCTTTAACTAATCTATCTGGAAGATTAGATGAGTTGAGCTTAAGTTCAATATCCATAGATTTTGGAAGGCCAATAGACGATGTACTAACACAATGTTAGAGTCTTTGTGTTTTCATTTGTTCAGATCTCTAGATTTGGGCATCACATTTTTGAATATTAAACTGTATGAGATGCTGGGAATATCAAGTGAAACAAGAAGTTACTCACCCTTTTTCACTGCAATTTTTTACAGTACATTCCAGTGTCAGTCATTGTTAACTACAACTGACCCTCCTGTTTCTACATTGGGGATGATTAGGGTGACATGAACTAAGATGACAAGTTGGGGAAAGAAACCAGTTAAGAAAAAGGGAAAGCAAGAGTTACATTTTTAGCAGACTAAAATGATAAATCTTATAGATAATTAGGCGGAGATGCAAAATAGCTAACAGTGAGTCTGGAGGTCAGAGTGAAATTTACTTGGAAATTGTCACATATAAAGAAAATGAAGTAGGGGTTTGAATGAGATAATGTTAGAAGAAAATCTGCTAGAGAACAGTAATTAAGATTGAGTATGGATTCAGTTTAATATTTAGCTGTCAAGAAGTAGAAGAAAAATAGATTTTTCCTCTATTTTTTTTCTCAGATTTTTAGGAAGAATGACTCAGGTTATGTTGAAAAGCAAAGTGTGACAAAAATTGAGGAAAGTTTATTCAATGTAACTATATAAAAATCAAGAGTTATTCAGTGGAGTAGTTGACTTGGAGATCATATTTGAATGGTTGATGCCTTAAAAGAGAAGATATATTCTTTCTAAGTACACCCATGACATTAAAAAAATAATCAAGTATAAGAACACAAGTAAGTTCTAATAAATCTCCAAAACATGTATCATACAAATAATTTTTCTGATAATTTTGTATTCGGATTATAAATCAGCAATTCCAAGAGATCCTTCATATTTGTTATAATTTGGAACTAAAAGCAATTTCAAAAGAAATCCAAGTTTATGGAAGAAATCAAGAATATATGAAAGTAAGAAAAATAAGACAGCATGTGACTGAAAGATGAAATGTCAAACTTAAATACAGAGAACTTTGGACCAGATTTGTATACAGATGGATATGATACTGTAGCAAAGTAAAGATAAGGAATAACTGAAAAAGTAAGCATATGAAGAAAGTGGAAGAAGAGTGGAATTTATAATAACACCTAAATATTAAAATGTCTAATATACTCCCTTCAATAGTTACCTGAGGCAAGACATAAGATATCTGGAGATGCCTGTTTATTTAGAGATGGAGTACTAAGAAGGTATGAGATTTCCTTCCCTGGAAGGAAGTTTGCAGTTTTTCATTAGAGAATGAATCATGCATATAAGAGAAAAATTTGTGGACAGGGAACTTAGAGTAAGTATAAAGACATTTAAGGGCAAGGTATATAGGTAATGTTAGTACATAGACAAATGAACACAATGGGAAAATACTACTTCAAGGCTGAACAATAGTAAGTGTTGGGACTTTGAAGTTGTAAATTTAAAGTTAATTTAGAGAAAATGAAACAGTTTGTTTCGTTTTCTCCAGCATTTTTTATTGTGTTGTGGTGCTGACCAAAGAAACTAGATTTGCTAGATAAGCATTGCAGAGAAAAGAGGTAAAATTGAACTAAAGTTCTTTGCAATGTAATTATCATGACAACTAAGGAGCCTAAGCTGGGGTTAAATGATAAATGAAGGCAGAAGGGGTGATAAGGTGGTGAGTAAAATCTTAGCTACCTAAAGCTCTCAGTGAAGTGTGATTATAGTTGTACTGAAAAGATAGTTATTTTCAGAAAAACAGTGCTGGGAACTGAGATTTTGGAGATGATGCCTTTATGGTGAATAGCTTTAGATTCCTGATCTCTGACTTAATTCTGAAAATCCATTCTTTCCTTAGTGATCTTTGACCTGAAGCTGATTTAGACCACACATTTTGGGGCAACTGCAGACCAACAACCTGGATCCACAGCCTCTTAAATATGGGTAGGAGGTGCTGAGGAAAGTATATGGGATAGGAAATGAAGAGAAGACTTTATTCTTTTCCTATAGCATCATGTTCCATGAGCACTGGGTTTTGATATTTCCTTTATGGAAGAATTTTGACTATGTGGCCATTTTTACATACAAAATGTGTTATACAGGGCCTCTCCAGTGGCGCAGCGGTTGAGCGCTGGGTTGCAAAGCTGCCCGCAGCCTCTGCAGTGCTGGTTCGATCCCCGGCTGCTCCCCGGCCACCGGAGGAGGGTCCCACATGGCGCGCAGACTTCTCCTGCCACCCGCTGCTCCCCTCAGCAGTGTACTTTGTCAGTCTGCCTGTTCTGCTCCCCGCTCTGGCGAATTCTCTCACCCTTCCGCGCTTTTGACTGTACCCAGTGCTTGTATGTATAAATAAATTAATTAATTAAAAAACAAAAACAAAATGTGTTATATAGTTGTCCAAATCCGCAGGTTTTCCCTTATTAGTCAAGCCTTTCATCACCAAAGAGCTGTGAGTGTTCCTCATCTGATCCTATTACCTTCACATCTCTCAGACCCTTCCCCTCCTTCCCCCTGGGATCCATTTTTGTCACCAGCCATCTGATCTCTAATTCCACTCTGTCCTCCAACCATTTGCTTCAGCTTCTTAGCGTAAATTGGGACCTGCATACTACCCCACCACTACAATTTCCTTCTTGTTCTCTAAAATAGGAATTATTGTCCTTATACTTCTTATGACTCAAGGCCAGCAGATGAGGTAGGTGTCTCCCTTGCTGAAAATTCCCTTTCTCATATATTTAAAACTTCCAAATGCTGTAAACATAATACTGACTGTTACAGGGCAGCCCCGGTACAAAACGGGTTGCCTGACTGTGGGTCTCACCCGTGTGCTTAAAGGGACTTATTAATATTCTACTGCAGGCACACACACAAGGTTAATAAAAGGTTTATTTACAAGGGAAGGGGAAATGAGGAAATGTACAACTCAGGGAGAAAAATGGGAGATTAAGTCTTAAATGGAATTAGCTCAGGACATCCTTTCCCCCTAACATGACCACTTCATTTTCCTTCATCCCCATTCATGACTATTACAAGTTTTGTGGAATTATATAGATAGAGACAAGTTAGAATGTGACTAGTCTTCTTAAAAGTTACATGTTATGTTACACATTTTGGATTTTGGATTTTTTTTTTTTTTTTTACAAGGAAAGCAGAGCGGGGAGCAGAGCAGGCAGAAGGACCGAAGTACACTGCTGAGGGGAGCAGCGGGCGGCAGGAGAGGTCTGCGCGTCATGTGGGACCCTCCTCTGGGGCCAGGAGCAGCCAGGGATCGAACCGGTGCTGCAGAGGCTGAGGGCAGCTTTGCAACCCAGAGCTCAACTGCTGTGCCACATGGAAGGCCCCACATTTTGGATTTAAAAATATCAATATTTTATATAACTAGTACAACAAAGATATATACCTCTACATTTAAAATATCAATGCAACAATATTTGAATTAAACAACAGGTTTGCAAAGTTTAGAATCAATGAAAATAGGACTATGTGAGATCCCCAACCCCCTTTGTTCTATGATTGTAACAGGGTGGTCCCCAGGAAAGGGGGAGGTTCCCTGCTCCACCCAAGGGAGGGTGGAGCTGAGTAGGAAGAGGAGAAGCTGCAGAAGAGACTGAGGAAGGAAGGAAGCAGGATGGAGCCAGGAGACCCGGAGGAGCCACGTGGAGCCTAGAGACATGTGAAGAAACTGCGCTTGTCTTTTGGTCGTGGACTGGGTGACACAGATGTGGGTGACAGACCCATGGGGAGGTGACAATGGCGGTTTCTGTCTTGATTTTGATTTTGCTCTTTTCCCTCTTGTTTCTGATCCTTTTCTGTGGGTCCCCACTGGAAGATGCTTTAGACTTGTGGCAGGCTTTGGGGCCTTGCTCTGGGCCAATCCCATTTGGATGGACTTTTACCCACGAGGGGACGGGTAACTTTGGGTGCTTCATTTAGAAACTAGACTCTGCCTTACCTGTATTGTTTCCTAGTTTTATTAAAGTTCCTTCCCATTAAAGTCTCCTATGTTTTGTGTTGATGCGGCGGATGGCAGAACCCATTTAGAATAGGCAGGTTTGCGGGGTTTGGGCTGCCCCTCTCCCTGTCCTATAACATGGGGATATTTTCTTGGTGCCCAGAGTTCCTGCTTGTCAGCTAGGTGTAGGGTCATGCGGGGACCTCTCACCAGTATCTGCTGAAAACAGCAGGCAGATATTAGAATACAGATAATATGCTTAGACCAGCAGGAACAATGGAGCCCCTCAGGCAATAGCCCCTGGTCACTCCACTCTAGCTCACATCTCCATTAACTGCTTCCCACACACATAAACACTCCCTATGTACTTGCCCCACCTAGGAATATCCTGCTCCCTTTCTTGCTAAGCAATTTTTATACTTCATATTAAATTGCCTGTGTCTATTAATATTTTTCCATAAATTACTGTCAACTTTTTTTATTTTTTGGTTTTGTTTTGCAAAGTGGACTTGTTAGGGAGAAATGCTCTACAACAGACTTCGTAAAAGCTTTTCACAGTTCCTTAAAATGTTTCATTAACAGATTACTTTAAAAAGAGATTTTAAATAACTGCTTCCAGTAGAAAAATCAGTCAGAAATGAAGACATCAGAGCTCTAAAACAATAATTTAGAAATAAGTCAATTTGCATAACTTTTAAAATACCGGCACAATACAAATACTGCATATCATAACTGTGTCTGTGAATTTGGGTTGCTAGATAGCTACATAACACTGAATTTTTCATTCGTGATTTCTGTTTACAAATCTAAAATTGTAGAACTTTCCTAAGAATGTGTTTACCTAAACAGCTAATGCATTTTTAACTAGGAATATAACATGCATGTGTATCCTTACAGGAATCAATTAATTAGCAAGGCTAATGCTAAATAATTCAAATCTCTGCTTGCTCTAAATGCACTGCCCAATGCATTTATTATCACAATTCTGTCTGAGGGATTGTTTGAAATGCCAAATCCTCAGGAGATCCCTGAAAGTCTTTGTGCTCTTTCAGTCACTGTTACCTCCCAACCTGCTGACATTCTTAGCAGGTATGTGAAGTAAAAGAGTTTTCAAAGCAATTGACATGTCATCAAATATTTTACTCAGGAATATCAGTCGTAACAAAACATGATTTCCTTAATATTTATAAAATATATACAACAAAGAAAAGATAAATTAATGGGAAAAGTCAATTAATGGGGCTTTGGAATGACATTTTTTCCTTTGAAATATGTATCATTAGGGTATTTCTCTCCCCGATTTCTGATTCAATAGAGCAATTTGGCTATTTCCTATTTTATTAACTTTACTATTAGGATGTTGAATTGTGTGTCTTTTTTAGCTATGCCATTGTTTACATATGTTTGACTTCAACATACTGGTTTACTATTTTTAAATTACATTTAGTTTTTCTAGGGTACATGAACCTGCAAGACATTTAATAGATTTTTAGCATAAATATTCTACATCATTTGGGTAAACAGTGCTTCAAAGACACTATTCTGCTAGAAATAAAATTTTACTATTATCTAGAACTAATTCATTATATATTGGCTCAACAGAGTCAATGAAGGAGAAATCCCTACTAGGACAAATTTGTTAAAATGTAATTGTAGTGGAGCCCGTCATTAACATCTCAGGGCTAACAGTGAGACCACATAATTTCAGTTGGGGGTAGCAACATTCCTTTTGTAAAAATCTTTCTAAGTGGACATTTTCCTTCTTTTTAAAAGAATAATTACACTGTGACAGTAATAGTATTTTGACTCTGCTGTCATTTTGAAGTTAGATGTAGGTAATCTATCAGGTTTCTTTTTTAGCTAATTGGAAAAGAAGAGGAATACGGAATTAAGGTTCACATCTACTGGGAATTGAGAGACAAATTAAAATGTTAGATGTAATTAAATCATAGAGTTTGAAGGGATTTGAGAGGTCATCTATCTGGTCAAATTGCTTTCATCTGATAAGGAACAAACTTGAATTATCCATCCATGATTACTATCTGAACCCTTTTAAACACAACCCATTTAGCTTAGCAACTCAAAGCAAAGTTAAACAAAGTTAAACTGGAGAAGACATCCTGATACCTGAATACAGCAAACTGCAGATAAATACTTGCACAATGTTATCAGTTTTACTATCCTACATTACTATTTATAATCCATATTCCAGTAACTTTTTTTTTTTTTTAATTTATTTATGCAAGCACTGGGTACAGTCAGAAGCGCGGGAGGGTGAGAGAATTCACCAGAGCCAGAGCGGGGAGCAGAGCAGGCAGAAGGACCGAAGTACACTGCTGAGGGGAGCAGCGGGCGGCAGGATTGGTCTGCGCGCCATGTGGGACCCTCCTCCAGTGGCCGGGGAGCAGCCGGGGATCGAACTGGCGCCGCAGAGGCTGCGGGCAGCTTCGCAACCCAGCGCTCAACCGTTGCGCCACAGGGGAGGCCCTCCAGTAACTTTCTTGATACTAAAGTTTAAAAACAAAAAAATATTATAAATGGTTTAAGTGGAATTAAGCACAATAGGAGAATTCCTCCTCCTCATTTCCACCACTGTCAAGTGTTTGTGGGTGTTTTTAACCTTCTGCAATGTTATTATATGGAGATATCTTTTCCATTGTCATAGTGAATTCCCAAACCTGTTATCTTTCTCCTCCTTACCTTGTTAGTTTACCTTTTCCCCCTGGAACTGTCTCATTAGAATGAACTTGTATATATGAAGCATTAAAAGAATTCACAGAGAGAACTGAACTCACCTTAGGAGTAAAGGTGGCATCATTGATCGAATGCATGTGGCCATAGAGAGAATGCTCACATTTACCCTAGGAAGGCAAAGCAGAAATAACATCAAATAAAGTCTATTCAATATGTGAAAATAAATGGAAAGGTAGTAATTTTGTTTGAAATCACTTTTTAGGTCCAACAACAAATGAACATATTCTTATGGTAGAAAATGTGAGTTTTGCTGTCAGCCACCACTTTGAATCATATAAGGCTATCGGGAGAGTGTGCCACCAGCACCGGTGTCTGCTCTGACATTCTGGTTCCCTTCCTTTTATACCACTGAACAGGTGGTGAACTCTCATTAAATGATACAAGTTTTGCAATTAGCATAATGAAGCCCAATGGTAAAGTCTTTATAGAAAGCTCTTGTTTTCAGGACATTTCCACCATTGCGGGGGGGGGAGCTTTTATTTTTTTTGATCTAAGATAGATGGGGAGCAGAGCAGGTGGATTACATTGGTACAGGGAGCACAGGAGAGATGGGAGAGGTCTGCTGTGCCATCAGCTGGTCAGCTCCCTGGCTGGGGATCCAACTCAGGCCATATCCATGATAGCGCTAAGACTTAATCCTAAGGCCACCAGGGAGGCCCATACAGTAATAATTTTTCCTTTTTTTTTTTTTTAAGATTTATTTATACAAGCACTGGGTACAGTCAGAAGCATGGGAGGGTGAGAGAATTCACCATAGCCAGAGTGGGGAACAGAACAGGCAGAGTGACAAAACACACTGCTGAGGGGAGCAGCGGGCAGCAGGAGAGGTCTGCGCGCCATGTGGGACCCTTGATGGTGGCCAGGGATCGAACCAGCACTGCAGAGGCTGCGGGCAGCTTCGCAGCCCAATACTCAACTGCTGCACCACCAGGGGAAGCCCTATAGTAATAATTTTTAAACAAAATAAGTTTTTGTGAAAACTATACTTCACCACCTCCCATTCAGCTCATCTTTTCCAACCATAGCTAAAATTAAAGCTTACTATAATAATGTCCAAGCTTCCTTTTAAATGATACCAGGCAAAAGGGGCTCATAACACAAAACTATGGGAACATAAATGTGGGAGCTTTCATTTTGACACCAATGTCAAAATGCATAGTTAAATATCTTAGCAAAATAACCCAAATTATGTATGGACTATCATTTATAGATTCTTGTTATGAGTCAAAATTCAGATTTCATTCAGCCATTTATTCATTCACCAAATATTTTTGAGAAATTGACATATGTCAGGCACATTTCAAGGTACTTAGAGTACATTGATGAATAAAACAAAAAAACCTATTTTCAGTGACCTTATTTTAAGGAGAGAGAAAGAGGGAATAGGTATTTTTATTTTATTTTTTTAAAGTTTTATTTATTCATGCATACAGGCCAGAGGAGCAGGAAGGTGAGAGGATTCACCAGAGACAGAGCGGGGAACAGAACAGGTAGACTGATGAAATACACTGCTGAGGGGAGCAGCGGGTGAGACAGGAGAGGTCTGCTCGTTGTGTGGGTTGCTCCGAGGCTGATGGGGATTGGACCAGCACTGCAGAGGCTGTGGACAGCTTCACAGCGCTGTGCTCAACCACCTGTGCCACCAGGGGAGGCCCGGGAATAGATATTTTAAATGGTATAAAGTGGGCTCAAGTACAATAAGTGATGTGGAAAGAAGAAAAGTCAGGTGGGGTAGGAGACCTCATGAGTTTGGGATTAAAGGGCTAAGAGAAAATTAAATTACGAAGTTGAGTGATGTGGTTTAACTACTCTCAGAAAGATAGAAGGGAGTTTCCGTCAAGCAGACATCTGAAGGAAAAGAATTCCTGGAAAAGGGAAGTGCTAGAGCACATGCCTCAGAGTGGGAGTTTGCCTGGTGTGTCTCTAGAATAGCAAGGAGGCCAGTGTGGCTGGTAACAAGTCAATCAGAAGAGTAGATTTACTAAAAAGGCTTCCAGGACTCCCTGGTGGTACAAGGGGTTAAGCTATCCTCGGCCTCTGCAGCAGGAGTTGGATCCCAGCCTAGCCAGGGAACTACCTAAATGGGGCAACAGACCTCTCCTGACTTGCCCACTGCTCCCCTCAGCAGTATATTTGTTCGTCTACCTGTTCTGTTCCCCATTCTGTCTCTGGTGAATCCTATCACCACCTGCCCCCACTTCCAGCCCCTGTGCCTCTGGCCTGTACCTCAGTTCTTGTATGCATAAATAAATTAATCTTAAAAAAAAAAGGCTTCATTTGCTCTTCTCAACCATCTAGTATTTACTTAGTACTAACCCATTTATGGTTGGAGAGGGATGACAGAAAAGACTAAAATGAGATAGTAAAGACAGAGGCTCATAATCATGTGTGTTTCTTCTTGTAGCACATTTGTGGGATATTTTTGAACTCAGCAAAACTGGGAAATCTTTCTAAGTTCTAGTTAGTCCTCACTATTGCCATTGTGTTTGCCCCGTTAAATTTTAAGTATCCATTTACAGAATGAATGTATGCTATTAACCCTTTTTCATAGAATGCAAAATTTTCCCACATAAATTCAAATTTCATTGAAAGTCGTTGAAACACTTCATCTGTCTCTCAGGATTCCCGTTGCACAGGTTATTCTGGTTTAGTATCTTAAATGTGTTATAACATCAAACCAGTGATGCTGAGAGTTCAAATCACCCAAATTTCCAAAGTAGAAATAAATTCCTTACAAAGTCAAAAAGGGGACACATGTTTTCTTTAGCTTTCCTACATTACCTTAGGAACTTTTTTATTGAAAACTAGTATCATGTATTGTTATATAAAATTATACTTGTATAGTGAGTGTCAATGTTTTCAATATTTAAATTAGCAATTTTTTCTTAAATTTGTTTGCATTCATAAAAGTTTTATATTTGGTCCTCTTCTATACTGAGAAATTGAAACTATTTGAGTAATTGGTAAGAAAAATACACTTTTCTGATTCAATTCCTGAATGCCAAATTTTAATTCAAAGTCAAATCTCTAAGGCACTCTTGAAAGGCCTTGGAAATATAGGGTTATAATGGAAATGCTGACGGGCCACATTTGCACTCCTGGAACAGAACCTGACTCGAAGATAAATGTTTCATGAATTAAGAAAAGTTTAAAAAGTCTTTCTATCCAGCTTTGTTCCCAAGATAAAAGTGAATCTACTCTTTCAGTGGTGAAGGGAATATGTGGATTACTAATATTGTATGGTCTGCAAACAGCCTTAATCAAAAGTAATACTCAAATCAGGGTATTAAAATTTGGAATAAATCTTTGATGAAATTTTGTCAGAATTGTTTTCTTTAAAGGGAATGGAAAACATGAAAAAGAGAGAAGAGTCTTAAAAAAAAAAAAACAATCACATGATCCAATAAGTCACTGCTGCAGTATTCCATTCTCTCAGAGAAGCATTGGGCACTAATGGTTTCTAGCACTGGCCCTGGGGATAGAAGCATCTGCTTCAGTAGCCTCATCTAATTCTCAAAACCAACCTATCTGTCCAATACCATTACCTGTGTACAATGAGATACTGATACTTAACCTGTAGGTTTATTTTAAGAATTAAATGAGATATTGTATGTTTAATGTTGGTAGAGTAAATAATGCAAAATAATATTCATATTAATGAATATCAGGTCCTAATATTTAAGACATACACCATTGAAATGCTGATGACTTCCAGATTAACATCTCTAACTTTAGTTGACTGCCTCCTTAAAGACCCCACTAAAAAGACTTTGAGGCATCAGTACAATTTTTTTTTTGTCCATTCCTCAGATTCATTTCCTCTGTGGCACTGCCTTGCTCCCTGTATAAAGCCCTGCTCTCTACTAACTACACATCACTGTGGGATGTCAGTCCCTCTGGCCTCTGGTTAGATTCAGTCAGAGGAAAGCTCTGGCAGGATATGGAAACACAAAGATAGAGATGAATAAGTGTCCACTTCAGTTCTCTTCCTGTTCAGCTGTGATTTGGTCAGTGACCCTATTCTTCACCTAATCCCACAACTTCTATTGTTTGGATCCTCTTCCATGGCTCCAGCTCATAGTGTGATGAGTAATGCTCTCTTTCTGCCCCTTCAGACCTAGCCTAAGGGTAATAATGGCTTTCCATTGTTGGAAGCCTTTGGGTGCCATGTTTTGTTCCTTATAACTGTTTGAATTTCAACAAACATTCAACTTGAATCTACCCCATCGGTCATCCGTTTTCAGCTGGTAACCTGCAGCATGTCAGACAGAATATACAAAAGCATCCTTTATGATTTAATACTTTCCAACTGCTTATCTTTCCCATTGCCAATTTTACCCTCTAACTAATAAGTATCACCAATTGCTAAATAAAACCTAGGCAATAAAAAAGCTGAGTCAGATACCTACTCATCTCCTCCCTCTCCACCCCCATTCCCATCCAGCATATTAGCTCTTTATTCAATATACAGTCCTTCTGTGCCCTCCTCTGTCTCTCTCACCATCACCGCTGGTGCAGGACATCATCATACATAGTCTGGCAATAGCAGAACATCTTTATTGGTGTCTTTGCTCCTACTCTTACCCCACTCCCCATACATTCCTCTCATGGCCTTTGGAGTGATTAATAAAACATGAATCAGATCACACCAAGGGTCTGCTTGAAGTTAGAAAAACAATTACCATTATATTGGGAATATATCCCAAACTCTACGTAGGTCCAAAGTTCTATATTGGCTTCTCTCTGCTTCTGTCTTATCATCCACTGGCTTCTATGAATATTGTCATGTTTCTGCATGATCAGAGTTTTCTGAGCAGAGTATTTCAACCGAGTGAAAGGATGACTGGACAGCAACTCTAAATATAGAGACTTTTGGAGAGATTTAGTGGTATCTTCCTGTGAAGAATTTGTTTACATTTGTCTAACTGTTTTGGCAGGTGCTAATGCCCAGCATATAGGTCATCATGTTTTGTTTCTTTCATATCACTCATCATTAAGATTATTTAATACATTTGTTTCTGTGTGTTTGTTAGTTTCCTCCCATTGGACTAAAGTCCCCACTATCTTGTACACCATTCCCTCATCCCCAAGGCCCAAGATAGCTCTGATAAGATTTATAAACAGCTGTTGAGAGACACAGTAAACCATTACACAGAGAAATATTAAATTGTGGAAGAATGCTATCTCACCAGATATATGTATTTTTGGACAAATAGCTTGGTCTTATTCCCAGTATTTATTTTCATCTTGGTCAGTCATGACATGAGGGTACACAGTCTTAGCTCCACAATCCTTTGCCACTGACTCAACATTTTAAATGATTTTATGGAGACTGATAATTTCAGGTAAAGGAAATACCTTTACATTTATTGAGTGTGTATTATGTACTTAGACCATAGTACTAAGTTTTTTTTACTGTTATTATCACATTTAGTTTTAACAATTTTATGAGATGGGCATTATTAAAATTCCCATCCTGGAGCTAAGAAAAAGAAGCACTTAATCAATGGTGATATAGGTAAAAAGTTACAGCTAAGATAGTAAATATTTTAATTACAAAGTCACCTAATATTTTGTGGGGAAGAAGCCGACTCAAGACAAAAAGTAGAGGTAACTTTTCAGTAGCATTTACCGAATTATTCCAAGGCTTGTCCTTTCTGGCAGATGTGCACTTCCTGGCCCAGATATAGTCATACAGAACCACAAAATGAGTCCTGCCCCCAAGAGTTGTGCTTGGAATGATAATGCAATACCCATCTCATGCTCACTCCAGCTGCACTTTTCCAGCATTTAATTACTGGTGCAATAGCTTCAGGAATATCTTTTGCCTCTGGCAGAAACCAGCAGCTTCAATGAAGCAGCTAGAAAATTTTTGATCCTAAGAAAGTTTGTTCAATAAATGGTGCTGGGAAAACTGGGTCGCTACATGCAAAAGAATGAAGCTTGACCACTACCTCACACCATACACAAAAATCAACTCAAAATGGATTAAAGAACTAGACATAAGACCTGAAACCATAAAATACATAGAAGGAAATATAGGCGAAACACTACGGGATTTGCACATCAAAGACATCTTTACAGACACATCACCCAAAGCAGTGATAGTGAAGAGAAAGATAAACAGCTGGGACTACATCAAATTAAAGAGCTTCTGCACAGCAAAAGAGACAATAACAAAAACAAAGAGAAACCCCACCAACTGGGAGAACATTTTTGCACCCAACACTAATGATAAAGGACTGATCACAAAAATCTGCAAAGAGCTGATGAGACTCAGCAACAACAAAGAAAATAATCCAGTCAAAAAATGGGCAGAAGAGCTAAAAAGAAACTTCTCTGAAGAGGAAATGCAAATGGCCAACAGACATATGAAAAAATGTTCAACATCACTTGTAATCAGGGAAATGCAAATCAAAACTACCATGAGATACCATCTCACACCAGTGAGAATGGCACATATTAAAAAAACTAGCAACAACAAATGTTGGCGAGGATGTGGAGAAAAAGGAACTCTTGTGCACTGTTGGTGGGAGTGCAAACTGGTCCAACCACTATGGAGAGCTGTGTGGAGATTTCTGGACCTACTAAACATAGAGCTTCCATATGATCCAGCAATTCCACTCCTAGGTATTTACCCAAAGGACACAGAAACATCAATTCCAAAGAGCACCTGCACTCCTATGTTTATAGCAGCACTGTTTACAATAGCTAAGCTTTGGAAACAACCCAAATGCCCAAAAATAGATGACTGGATCAAGAAGATGTGGTACATATATACCATGGAATATTACTCAGCATTCAAAAAAGATAAACACATGCAATTTGCAGCAACATGGATGGCACTGGAAGGGATCATGCTCAGCGAAATAAGCCAAAAAGAAAAAGAAAAATACCGGATGGTCTCACTCATAGCAGGAATCTAGAAAACGTAAATAAGGGACCAGGAAAATGAATATAAGAAAGTGAAAATCAAAATCAACAAAAAAACTATGAACCAGAGACACTTTTTGGGGGGGGGGGGCGGGGGGGGAAGGATTGGGGTCAGAATGGGGCGTTTGCAATTGTATGGGGGAATATAAAAATAAAATTTAATATTTAAAAAAAAAAAAAAAAATTAACAGGTAACTATAAATCAGAGACATTCTGTAGTGGAGGGGGAGGAAGAGGGGTCAAAACAGGGCAGGGAAGCGCACAAGGGATTATGGTAATGGTTCATGGGTAAAAAAAAAAAAAAAAAAAAAAAGATAAGCCTTGAAAAAAAAAAAAAAAAAAAAAAAAAAACATACAATCCAAGAAAGGGACAACTGCCAGCTGTACATGTTCTACATTATAAAGTAGTTCATAGATTGAGGAATCCTTCCCTTTATCTAGTATATTATGTTGGACTAAACAAAAGAAAGACAGGGAACAGCTGCAGCACTTGCAAAAGGGCACATGTAAGTCATGGCATGGATCTTTCTGCTTGGTCTTTCAGATGACCCATTCAGAACTGTGACAGCTCTGGCTCCTGAAAGCAAATTGACACCTGCTCTATCCTCTACTCCTAAGTTTCTTCGTGTTCAAACTATTCTTGCTGTTATACATCTTTAAAACTTGTCTTCAAAGACCTCATTTAGATCATGCTTCTTCCTGTAACCATTTACGACCAATCTAGCTCATGTTCGTTCTTCTGTTCTCTTGAGGCAGTGGGAGTTCTCTGCTTTTTAAAATAGTACTTATTATAGCATTAGTTCAATATTTATGACATGATATACTATTAGGCATTTTTAATAAAAAGCAAAGCAAGTTCAAATCAATTATCCTTTTTATTAAGCAAGTATCCATAGAGGTCATCACCATTAGTACATTCCTTTTGAGTCTTACAACCCAATTCTGTGTTATCCATGAAATGAGAGCTGAGGGAACCTATGCTGCTTCCCTCATAGCCTCTGAATTCCAATCTCTTTTAAACATCAAGATTTAAAAACTGGTATATTTCAAGTAAACTTATGCAGCATCCAACTTAATAAAAATTCTTTCCTAACAGCTCAAATATTTAGATCATAATTATTATTCAATGAGCATTAATTATATTAGGATTAACCTGTGCCTATTTTGTATAACTACAACTTTTGGCACTCTAAATGAAAGTAAGTGTAGCATTTAAAGAAAAAGGAGTAGTGGGATTGAATGTGATCCTTTATTGACAAATTCATTGCTAATATGTTTCTGTAATCCTTTATTATATTTGCTGCCTGGTGGTTGTCTCACCAACCTGTCCAATGGTCCAATTAAATGCTTCTCTGGGTTGTCTTATTTCTGTCTTCCATGCTTGTCCCAAAGTTTTTCCTCTGCTACTCAAGGTGCCATTGTTGCCAGGATGCCAGCATCATTTCTACAAATGCTATCTGTATCATTAGAGTTTTTTGTTCTAAAGTACAAGTCCTGAGGGCCTCCCCTGGTGGCGCAGGCTGTTGATCGCTGCGCTGTGAAGCCTGTCCGCAGCCTCTGCAGTGCTGGTTTGATCCCGCCTGGCTGTGAGGGTCCCACATGGCGGAGCAGATCTCTCCTGTCTTGCCCGCTGCTCCCCTCAACAGTGTACTTTATCAGTCTGCCTGTTCTATTCCCTGTTCTGTCTCTAATGACTCCTCTCACCCTCCCGCTCATCTGGCCTGTATCCCAGTTCTTGTATAAAATAAATAAATATATAAATCTTAAAAAAATAAAAATAAATAAAATACAAGTCCTGAATCTTAAGTTCTGTCTATTAATGGTGCAAGACGAAAAAAAAATGGGGATTCATATTATGTACAGAGTAGATCCAAGCTTCAACAATCAGTATTTAAGTGACTGGTAAAATATTCCAAAAATGAAAGCTAATAAACTCAAAATACAATTAAGTGAACAAAGTGTTTGTTTTGAGATATGTTATAAGCCACTTAAAACCATTTTTGGATTAAAGTTTGAGCATAAATAAAAAAAAAAAAAAAAAAAAAAAAAAAAAAATTTTTGATCCTGTGAGTAGGATGAACAAAGACCTCCCGTTCAACATACAGGGATATAAACCAAGAGCAAAAAATGCTGCTATGACCAGATAGTTGTGTGTTTTCCTAACAAAACCCAGCCGATCCCAACTAGCACTAAGTAGAAGGTTTACCTTGTCTCCTCAAATATTAAAAAGTTCCTCTACCATCAATAATGTAATATGAAAAGTTAAATATTAAAATGGCACTTATCAGAAGCCTAATACTCAAGACAAAAGTTGAAAAACTCTTAAAATTATGCCTACTATAAAATAATAAAATAGCTAATGCATCACTAAAATTGTTAGAGTTAATATTTACAAACTTCCTTTCTCATTACAATGCACTTATTTAATTGATGAATTCAATATTCTTTTGAAAGAGTTTAACAGACTTAAAAATATAAAATAAGGCTTTCCAACTCAGAACTGGCTTGTTTCAAAACAAGGCTGCATTTTAAAAAGTCTTTTTGATGTGATAAAATGCCTTCTTTTTTTTTTTTTTTTTTTTTGCCTTTTATCTCATTGACATATAACTTACATAGAGTAAAATGCAAAAGTCTTTGGGACGTCAAGGACTTTTCTCTCTGTGTGACCACTATTCAGATTAAGATATAGAACATTTCCATCATTTCAGAGATTTTCCTCCTGCCCTTCTCAGTAAAGATATTCCCACCATGTGAAAAATATGTTAGAAAATCCAGTATTAACAGAAAGCCATCCAATGAAAATCTAGTCTCCCATCTCGGGCCATCCTCAGAAACAATCACTGAAAATGGTACCTGTTGTATGTTACATGGAGTAATCTGTGCACATACATTCATTATTTTTATTCTCTCATCAATGCATAAATGAAAATCATACTGTATGTGTATTTTATTATGAGAGGCAGTATGTTGTTATGAATAATATGATACTAGAGTGAAATTGCAGGGTTTATATTTGGAAACATCTCCAATTTGTATAAATCCTATGCTACTCTACATGTAGCAACTCATACTTTCTACCATATAAAATTGATAATATTTTAATCTTTAAAAAATTTTATTGGTTTATAACACTTTAAGTTCCCAATTACAATTTAAGAAATGTATGTAAAATGACAAGCATAGTGCCCAAACAAGTGAAAAATATTACTATTTGTAGATTAATTGGTAATCTTTTCTAGTCCTTGTTCTACATATCAATTTTTGGTGTTCAATGAGAATAAAAAAGTCAGGACTCTCTCAGGAAAACCCTATTGTTCTATAGCCATGGTAACAGACACCAGAGCTAGTTTTAAACTTGTCCAATCAATTAGTAACAGCTTCATAGCTCTGCTTACAAGTAAACAACCAGAACTGGTTTTAAACCTACCTAATTAATCAATGACAACTAACCTCAGTGAATACTCCTTGAGAAGCCCAAATAGCATTAGTCTCACAATTTGAAAGTCAGCCAATTGGCCTAAGATTCACTACAGATAACATGTTCCTAAGGCTGATATTAACTTTCTTCCACCCCTGTAAGAGACAAAAAAAATAAACCTCAATAATAAGCACATTTTTTTTAAGACTGACCTAATCCATTCATGTCTCTTACAAAAACTTGATAAAAGATTAATAACTGGGTTTGTGCAATGAGTATAACTCTGACTACATAGCTCTTCTTTGCTTAACTTAACATGATAAATTCAATTCTTTGTTTTCAGACATTGAGTGGTGGTCACATTCTCTGACACCACAGAGAGGATTAATGGGGTGCTATTTGGGGCTCCCCAATGTCTTCACATGCTCTTCTTCTGTGTGTATCTCTGTTCTAATCTCTTCCTATAAAGACTTTAGTCAGATTGGACTAGAGTCCATCCCAATCACCTCATTTATTCTTAATCATCTCTTTTAAGACCATGCATCCAAATATAGACATATTCTAAGGTGCTGTGGGTTAGGACATCATGATATTGAGAGGGTAAAGTTCAGTCCATAACAAAGGTCCTGAGAATATATTTATTCTACTATTCTCAAAATATCTCAGGAATGAAAAAGCCATTTTGTATATATAATCTACATATTTTACATTAATGCAGTTTGAGCCAAAATGAAACAAGAAAGTTTCCTTTCTATGTCACATTAGAGCATAGATCTAAGTGAACAAATATGCATGCATGTAATGTAGCAGTTAAAAGCAAGTGGTTTGGTGCAAGTGGTTTGGTGCTTGGATTTGAATTTGGGAGTTGCTGCTTATATTGTCCTTGGAACACTCTGGAGCTCAGAGTTCTCATTTCTGAAATGGAAATAATAAGAGCATCTACATGATGGTATCATTGTGAGACTTTGCAAATTCATGTGAAATGCCTAGAGGACTGCCTGGGACCTAGCAAGTGCTCAATAAATGTGAATTATTACAAAGCCACATACAGAGTATAAACTCTGTGATAATAGGAATGGTGAGTATTATCTTCATTACTTCAAAATTATACCACAGAAATGAGCTGGCTCATTGAGGTATTTAATAAATATTTTTGAATTAGCACACACAACACACTCACACACATTCACCCAAACCTAGTAGAACCTTTCCTAGGAAAGCTATTAAAGACAGTGGCTACCTTTGCCCTTCACCAGCTTTCTATTCTTTACTACATGACCTCTGCATTTCCAGGGTAATTCAAGCCAAAGGGTTAACTTCCTAAAGTTTGGATTTTATAAGCGAATCCTGCTAGAGAGAATGCTAAGATATGGAACCCTAATAAGTGAATTTCACACCTTTTGACAGTATCACAGGAGCAAGTTTTGTGTACTGTTTTCCCCAGTCCACAGCCCCCCATGCACTTTGTCATCCTTGCAACCCCTGCCAGCCCCTCCCAACTGGCAATGTAGAGGCACTGTCTCCTCACAACACGGTTCTAGTGTATATTTCCAGAAAGTAACTGCTTATAGTAAAGAAAAAAGTACTTAAAAGTCATTCAGAGAAGTTCTTGAAATAAGACTTATTGGAGCTAAATAGAATTAAATTGTGCAATTGTACCCTATGTATTTTTACTTCAAATTTCATGATCAATGAAAGTACTGCTAAAGAAGACAAAGCTAACTGTGCCCGAGGGTGAGCATAATTAAAGTTTATACCTTGAAAATTTATGCCTTGGAAAAAAGTGAGAAAAATATTCTACTAACTATTCACTATGTGTAGCTTGTCGCTATTATAGCTTTTACCTTAGTTATCAAATTTAAAAATTAATGTCAATGAATAGTATGAATCTTCTTTTTAATTTGAACTTGGTCAAATATTTAATGTAATTGAATAATTTATATAACATTCACATATTCTGCAAGTCTTTTGAAAAAATAACTGTGACACTAAAGAATTTTAACCCTTTACAAAGGTTACAATTTGTTAAAGAAAATATGCATTATTATTACTGAAATAATCCCAAAGGCATATAAATTGGAAACAAAAATCATTAACAAGATTCCTAGTTTTTGTTATTTCATATAAATAACTAACCATGTCTGTGAAAGATTGATTGCAGCTTTTAAAATGTTTGCTGGATCCATGTGCAATTAAGATGAGTTAAATATGCAAATCAAGCCTAATTAGCTTCATTTATTAATGTTAGTTTGCCATGCTACTACAAAACTGCTGTGGATTTCTTTTAATACATAGTATTTTTGATTTCTTCGTGCCAGGTGAATTGCTGAAGAAACAAACTTTTGTTTTCCCCCAGGAGGAAAAGTTTGTGCATAGGAATCTTGATGCTATTTTAAAAAGAGAGTTTTAGAAAAGGCTCCACTAGCATAAAAACTGACTACATTGTTTTTTTTTTAAAGATTTATTTTATTCATTTGAGTATACAAGAACTAGGGTGTAGACCAGAGGTGTGGAGGAGGGGAGAGGATTCACCAGAGACAGAGTGGGGAGCAGAACAGGTGGATCTACTGAGGTATATATACTGCTTAGGGGAACAGCTGGTGAGAGAGGAGAGGTCTGCTGCACAATATGTGGATTAGCTCTCTGGCCAGGGATCGAACTCATCTGCAGTAGCTGGTGATAGCTTGATAGCGCTGAGACTTAACCCCTGCTTCACCAGGGAGGCCCTGACTAAATTGTTATTATCTGTATATATTTCCAACCACCTTCCTTTAGACTAATTCCATTTCAGGAAAGCAACAAACCCCCTGGGATATTTTTGTTTTTTACTAATGAAAATGAGCCTTTTGTTACCACATGTCCACCACAGCAATTAAGTAGAACACAGACTGGATAGAATGGGCAATGTTAAATTAACCAAAGTTGTCTGTAGGAGTTCCTTTCCCTGGACAAATCATCCCAACTCTCCTGCTTAGCAAAAAAACACCTCTCTATATAAAGCCACCAATATCATCTAATTCCAGTGGAAAGCACTGTCAGGCTTATGCTAGAAACATAGTTACTGGGAACAAAGCAAAGGTAATGGATAAGAAAGCAGTCCAGTGACTAGAGTTCAGAGAAGCCCAGTGACTGATAAGCAAAAAGGAGAAAGACGCTCATCTCAGCACAAACAGATTTTAAATTTCCACACTTTGTGTTATCTATTTAATTAAGTCTTTTCTCCATCGTACCCTGTAATTCAAGTTTTCAAAATTCAGAAAATTGTTTTACATTATAATTGATTTTTTGTTTGCTTAGATATGCTTACTGTTATTTTCAACAAAGAATATTTTGCCATGGAAAAGAATGCCTTTTTTTCCAAGGTGTTTGAGCAACCTTTATTCAGGTTTTAAAACTATTATATAGAGGTTAAATGCACGTGCACACTCAGACACACACACATACCCCCTCTCTCCCTCCCTCCCCCATCCCCCCCATAATTACATAGTTTAGGAGTCAGGAGTTAGAAACTGTACCATTTATTCCATAAAAGAACTTGAGAGGAAAAATGTTTTAAGTATAAATTTGCTAACCAGATAGCTGATCTGGTTAAAAGAGAACCCTTAAAGTATCTTAAAGGCAGGAACTATAGGAAGCAGCTTTATTTAATCCGTAGGGCTGAGAGATCAAGGGGAAGATATTTTAGTTATTAAACCATAACACTCAGACCCTCTGAGAGAGGGTGTTGCTTTCCTGAGTCTCTAAAGAGGGTTCACTGAGGCTAGTTCTAGGAGTCTGGGGGAAAAACTGAAAATTGGATTTAGCTGTTGTCGTAGGAAGGGCCACCTGCTGCTACCATGAAGCAGCAAACCATTGGAAGCACTGGAAGTCCACAAGAAGGAGCAAGTTCCTACTTCTTCCTCCGGCCTTGTAATCTCCCAGGCAGAGTTCAACACAGAGGCAAGTGGGAAATGTAGTTTCCAAGATCTCAGTCTCAGGAACAAAAAGTGGGTTTAGAAGGATGAGTTTGGAGCTGATATACAATAAGTTAATAATTGGCATATATATAAATTGTGGGTAGTACAATTACCAAATCTTAAAAAGATATATCTTTTCCATTGCAAAAGATACCACAAAAATGGCAAATGATAAAAAAGTTTGTGAATAATTTTGACTTTTTCTTGAGAATAAATTCTAAGAATAGAAGTTACTAGGTCAGGAATTATGGATTACTAAAGCTTTTAATAACAATGAAAACATGCCTTTTTAATCAAATTTATTTGAATCCCACAATACGTTTCCTTGAGGGCCAGTTTTCTTATACCTTTGCCCCAAATTAATCTGTTGTTACAACCAGATTTATTCATACATTTTCATGTTATCTAATACATAATACATGCTTAAAGTTTTAAAAGTTGAAACAATACTTTTAAATCCATTTAAGTACCTAGAATCTTGCTTATAATACCGATGACTAATACAGTACTGAAATATAGTAGTCCCCTACCCTGCCGGATCTGGGCAATTCTACTCCCTACAGACAACTAAACTAAAACTCCTTTAGTTGTTTCATTGTACACAATCTTAGGATTCACCTGCATACACCTACATGAAATCTTAAACTGCTATTAACTGATGCATCTATATTAGATATAATATTTTGATTTCCTATTTGCTATGCATAATTATTATACTCTTAAAATAGCATCCCATTTCCTCTCATCCCATATTTCTAATATAACATTTATAGTTAAATCAATACTCTGTTTGCATTATTAGGATTATGTTCCTAACATTCACTGCTGAGTTAAGTAGTATATCAAAATTAGGCTTATTTTCTAATACTTTGTTTCCCCAATTAATAATTGACTCATTGTTTTATTTGCCAATTTTATTTGTACCTATTGCTACTGTTTCCCATCACTCTCCAATAAACTACCCATTTAAAATCCACATACTAAGAGAGATTAACTGATTACTCTGGCAATAAAACAGGGTTAGAGAAGTAGCCTATCTGGACAGACATAAATACTGTCCCACTCGGCCACAAAGGAATTTGCAGTGGAAATGTTTAACAAGGTAGGAATGGAAGGGATCAAAGGCACATATTTCTTAGCTATTATTATTATTCTATAACGTACTTGATTCTGTCATTTTAATACAGCACTGAATTTTAGTTTACAAATATTTTATTATTTTAACGTCTATAGTCTAAGGTCAAATTGGTCTGCTTTCCTGTTCTTTGTCATATTCTAATATCATTGTTATGCCAGATTTATAAAATGACTAGGGCATCTTTCTATTTTTTCATGTCCTAGAATAGCTGGAACATCATTGCCACTATCTTCTGTTCCTTGAAGGGTGAGAGGATTCATTCGTAAAGCCATATGGTTCCAGCACCTGTTTAGAGGTTAGATCTCTTGAGCTCTTTCCAGTTCTTCCAGGGGTACAATTCTAGTCAGGTTATCTACTTTTGATGTTTGTAATTTTGTTCACATTTTGTTCATTTATGATTATCTGCAACACATATTCTTTCAATGAATGATAAGTGAGCGCCACTTTACTAGGCACTGCTTTACTTGCTGTGGTTACCTTGTCAATTTTATTCTCTTTTGAAGTATTTCAAACTATCGGGACTCTGTATTTTAATGCTCTTCCTTATATGCTATTTTCTCTCCTTTAATTCACGTTTGTGTGTGTGTGTGTGTGTGTGTGTGTGCGTGTGTGTGTGCGCGCGTGCTTCCTGACACCTACTGGATGACAGAACTGCCATTTGCTCCTGCACATATAAAAGACAATTCAGTCTGTTATGCAGCCAAGCAGTTACTTTTTTTCCCCTTTCAAACTGTCTTTATTTTCTGGCCTTTCATATTTTAGAGGTAAATTATTTGGTCTTTAGTATGGCTAATGTATTTTTATCCTTGTAGATTTGTAGATGTTTTTCTTTATTCTTTCAATTCAAGTGGCTTTCTAGGCTATGTCTAAGACAAAGGAGAATGAACTTAGTGCTGTGAGAGGTAAGGAGTGAGTGCCCAAATCTCTGGAATAGATTTGGAGGGGGGGTTTCATCTTTATCTGCAGAGGTCTACAGAGTTCTGTCAAACTGCATGCACAGGTGTTTAGTAAGGTTAGAAATAAATCTGGTTACATGTGTTCTGACATTTTCTTGTGAAATGACATTTATCTGTGTGTGGTGACTCTGTTTCCGGGCTTCCATAACTGTCATCTTCTTTGTCATTTTTCCAACTCCCTTGTTCCTTTACATACAAGGAATACTTCTTTTCTTCCACTCCCTGAAAACGCTTTGCAGCGTTGCCGTCCACATACTACATCAAATTTCTGAGTATAGTTAATGTTCTTTCAATATATTTTTAAATTGTACTCAGTTTCCTTTTTATACATCAATAAGTATAATAACAGTATAACTGTTCATTCTTTTCTGTTCATATCTTAACTCTAAGTAAATATAATTTCTTCTTTGATCAATGATGCCATTTTGATTTTTTTAAACTTTTTTTATCCTTTTACAATATGTGCAGAAAATCACTTTCCAAGAAATATTCTACTTATGGGTCTTCTGGATGTCACTCCTATTCACTGTTTCCATATGTGTTTATTTTTATTCAGTCTTAAAAATGAGCAAGATTTATCTCATTGTTTTTCTCTAGAACATCCAGTGTCTAAGTGACACACTATACCTGTGCTGAAAATGACTGATTTCCATTTTCAAAGTTGTACCTGGAAGTTTGACTTTCCAGATTAAATCTTGCTCTTGAACAGGAATGGTGTTTCCATCTCCCGAGGTCCTCTTTCTGTCCTTCCTTGTTACTTTGGACACTTCCCTATAGTTCCCAGCATCTACTGTTCCTTGATTTCCACCCATCTCTACTCATTCCTTTGCTGATTTACACTTTTCATCATGGTCAAATGCCATGTTATTATCAAAATTCCTAATAACTTGTATAGTTATTTGGGATATAGTAAGAGTTTAATAAATATTTAGTAAATGACTGAGTTAATATATAAAAAATTATCTCATAATCCATTTGTAATAATTGCTAATAGTTGAGACCAAAAGGTTGCGTAGGTGGGAGAAAGGAGGAATGGAATAGTATACATCACTTTTCCATAGGATAATGTCTGCCTTACTTCGGTCCTTGGTCATTATATGGATGTCTATACATTTTTTTTTAAGATTTATTTATTTATTTTATGTATTTATACAAGCACTGGGTACAGTCAGAAGCGCGGGAGGGTGAGAGAATTCACCAGAGCCAGAGCAGGGAGCAGAACAGGCAGAAGGACCGAAGTACACTGCTGAGGGGAGCAGCGGGTGGCAGGAGAGGTCTGCGCGCCATGTGGGACCCTCCTCTGGTGGCCGGGGAGCAGCCGGGGATCGAACCGGTGCTGCAGAGGCTGCGGGCAGCTTCGCAACCCAGCGCTAAACCGCTGCGCCACCAGGGAGGCCCTATACATTTTTCCTACATTATTTTGTTTCCTTAAATAATATTATGATGAAAATAACAACTGCATTGAAATTCCTATTTTATTTATCACTGCTAGCATTCCCACAAAAATAAGTCTTTATATTGAACCAAAAATATATTCATGGGTGTGTGTTAGTAAAGTATGCAAGGTTCTACCATTTAAGGAGAGAAATTATTAGTAAACATTTTTTTTTAAATCACACAATAGAATTGAGAAAGAAAAATCATAAGAGCATCTGGACACCGCAGTTTGAGGTAAAGTGTATTTTTTTAATCTGTTAATAATGACTTGGTGTCAGTGAGTTGAATGGTTAAAAATAACTTAAATTGTATTGCTTATTTGACATTGCAAAATCAGATTTTCTTTTTTCTTAGACCATGGTGCCTGAGGATGCTTTCTGAGCAACACATTTGAAACATGATTGATTCGGTTTGCTTGTTTATTTGTTTTTACCTTCTGTGGACAGTAGGGCAGAAGGAAAGCACCAAATATATAGGCAGCTGAAGACTGTTTTTAAGTCCTCCTTATATCTTGTGTGGCACACAACAAATTAGCATAACTGAATACACAGTTTCTTGAACATGAATGTTAAAGTAAAAAGCAAGTGTTGAACTCTTAAGATATGTTGAAAGTAACTACTCTAAATTACATTTAAAAATGTAAATTAAAAAAAATTTAAATGTAATTTAGAGGTTTAACCAAAACCATACTGCCTTAACAAAAGGCATTAATCAAATAATATGAAGAAAAAAAATGCAAACCAGGGGGCCTCCCTGGTGGTGCAGGGATTAAAGACAGCGCTATCAAGCTATCTCCAGCCACTGCAGCATGAGTTTGATCCTAGCCAGGGAGCTACCCCACATGGCGCAGCAGACCTCTCCTGTCTTGCCCTCTGCTCCCCTCTGCAGTGTATTTCAGTACATCTGCCTGTTTTGCTTCTGGCTCTATCTCTGGTGAATCCTGTTACCCACACCCCACCCCACACACGCACCTCTGGCTTACACCCCAGCTCTTCTATGCATAAATAAATAAATATTAAAAAATTCAAACCAGCAAAGTAGTGCTGTTCTCAAAAGGTTACATTCTATGGTAATGGGTAGCAAGATGACAAAATGTGTCATAAAAGCAAAATGAGATAATTATGTATGTTTTAAATAATATTAAAAAAATGTTGATCTTAAAAGAAGATATGTTTAAGGTAAGTGTTTAAGGTTGGACAGGATTTACAAAGGCAAAGGTAGAGGGAGAAAGGTGGTGTCCACTGCAAAAGCACAAAAGCAAAGACACAGGGGCCATAAAGCTGTGTCATATATAAATATATATATACATACATACATATACGCACACATATATACACATATACATACACACACATATATATGTGTGTGTGTATATATATAGATATCTATATCTATATCTATATCTATAGAACGTCAGCCAAAAGTGGTTCTTGGCTGTGACACTGAATATGTCCACTTCATATTAGCAGACAATTAGATAGCTAAAACTTCATATTAGCAGATAATTAGATAGCTAGGTCACTAAGAAAAATCTAAAATGTTATGATAAAGAAATTACATTCAATGTGGTACTGGAATGTCCTAAAGTCGATAATGATGTGACTGTTCTCTTTGACAATATCATAAAATCTCATTTTATGGTAAAGAATCTAAAGTAAAGATAAGTAGTCCAAATGTCCAAGGGAAAGATACTGAGCTCCGGAATCAGGATGAGGGTAGTGGGATCTAGACAGTAGGAAAAGATGTCATAGGCAATATGAAAGGCACATCGGCAAGATTTAACAAGTAATTGAAGGCTTGGGAAACTGAACAGTAGAATTGAAGGTGACGATTTTCCCCACTCCATGTTGTTGCTAGGGTGAACATGTAAACAACAAACGGTGACCTTCACCATAACTCTTTAGACTCAGTCCCCATAGGCGTACCCTTTTTTGATTCTCTGCTCTAGTTAAACGAAATTTCCTAAGACTTTATGTATTGTTGACTTTTAAAATGACATCCTATAACCTCCTGGAATTGTCTTCTCTACTTCTTAAACAGCCAGTTCTTATGAAAGTCTCAATACTGAAAAGCCTACCTCTTAGAAAACATTCCTTCGCCTCCCCCACACAATATGAATCATTTTCTATTCGGACAGCCTTTTAGGCATACCTTTAGATCAGCACTTTTCATACCCTCTGCTTACTTGTCAGTCATCTTCTCCATTAAAGTGTAAGATGACCGGGGAGAGATATTGCTTTATTCTCCTTTATAACCCCCAGGACACAAATGCACTCCTTGGCAAGGAGCAGGTACACAATGAATGATGGAGAAAGTAATAAATGAATGCATGAAATAACATTGACACTTTGAGTGTGAGTCATTAGGAAAGAAAGTTGTCATTTACTGCTTTAGGGAACGAAGATTAAGCTGGCAAATTAGGGTAAAGATATGTTCAATTTAGACCCAGGTGAATAATTGTAAATATGTATATGAAGTGGGGGAGGACAATTTTATATTATCACCCACATAAAGTGTTGAAGCTGAGGATATGGGTAGATTAGAAAAAGAGAGAGGAGACAATGTCAGAAATGAAAAATAAAAACCTGCCAATATGCTTATTATTTTATTGACAAATGAGGCACTTTCATTGATTTAAATAGAGTTAAATAATGTGAGGTGTGAGAAAAATAAAAAGTTGGAGTCAGAAAATGTAGGTGATTCTTTTAAGAATTATATTCTTACAAGAGAGAAACCAGTTGTTTCTTGAAGGTCTGGCTTAACATGATTGAGGATTTTGTTTTCCACTTAAGGGCCTGCTTATGGTGCCATGTTTGTAGGCGAAGAGAAATTATTTTGCAGAGAGGGATAAGTAAAAGATATAAACAAATGGGAGGACTTGATGGAACGGTGTCTCAGAGAGAAGAGCAACTGAGCATGTTGTGAAGGATTGTCAGGGGAAAAGAGTGGTTAATTCCAAGAGAGAAGCACGGAGGAAGAGAAGATTAATTTGAAAGCAAATAAGAGGAAAGTGTATAAATGTTGTATGTTTTTTTCCCAAAAGTGTACAAGGTGTGGGTATTTACTAAAAATTTAGGAGGGGTAGTGTTAGTATTAGAGGTTAAGTAAAATTGGGAAGGTTGGGATAGCTATCAGAGAGGAGTTAGTAGTAAACACATAAAAGGGATTTTTTAAAATGCAGCAACAAGTGTCTAGCTGATTACAGAAGTAAAAATTACAGCGGATACAATAATTATTTCTGTGCATTCTCCAACAGTGTGCAGCAGTGAGAGTGGCTGGGAGACACAGATTTTATCTCATGTGTTCCTAGATCAGATAGTTAACAAAAAGAGAATGATGAGAGGTTAATTCATTGTGTCTGTTAACATATAGCCCTCAGAACACAATATCTATTATTAGTATCGCTTTATTAGAGAACCCAAATTAGAAACCTTATCTAAGTATTTAGATATCATATGCAATATTTCCTACACTGAATAAAATGTGTCTAGATAGACACTGGTGGAGCTGAAGAACTACCCCTATTCCTTGGTAGAGAAGAAATAACTGCATCCTCAACTCAACAGAAAGAAAGAGACTGAGTTCTACATGCATGGGTCTTTCTTCCGAGCAGTGGGATGCTAACCTATCATATCCTCCTCTGGGAGTTGTGTGTGGAGGGGTCTGGAGAAAAAGCCTCAAGTATTCTTCCAATATTTTCCTCCTAGGAATCAGAAATTCTTTCCCCTTTATACAAAAGTGATTAATGCAGACTAGCATTCCTTATGAATAGATGTAAGTATTATTGAAATGGTTGACCACATTTCTGACTGTGTAGACCTGAAAGTTAAATCATCCTGTATGATGAATTGGGAAAAGTCAAGGAATAATATAGGGTCATAATAAGAATTTAAAGCTTAGTCACTGGAAGTGGGAAAGGTGAGAGAAAGTCACAATCAGGTCAATGCCAGAGCTTGAGATTATGCTGGCAGATGATGAACTATTTCAAGCTGTGGTGAGTTGTAAGGCATGTCTGAGTGATGGGGTGGGTGAAACAAAGTGACTGTTTAGAATTGGAACTGAAGAATTTGAGGTCAGGGAGTGAAGAAGACCTTTAACACGGATGTTGAATTGCTGAGCCAATGGTTAGCAATAGTGGATGAACAGCTGAAATACTTGGGAAGTGAATTTAAGAAATATGATGCTCTGGCTGCCTCCAATTAAACTAGAATCTCTGGAGGCAGAGGTGTTGGAGAGTGTTCTAAAATTTCTCAGGTGATTGTAATGGGCAGTCAGAATTGAGGTCCTCTATGTCAGCCAGACGTGGAGGAAGAACAGGATGAAATAGATAGTAAAGGCAGCAATGAACCTGGGATGATGTCCTGACGACAGAGGGCAGATTAAGAAAGGCTGAAGAATGAAAAAGGCAAAAATGGGGAAGATTGTTGAGTGGAGGCAGTGGAGTAACGGCCCAAAAATGGTAGTAGAGCTAAAGTGGT
Organism: Talpa occidentalis; assembly: GCF_014898055.3. Classification (NCBI taxonomy): domain Eukaryota; kingdom Metazoa; phylum Chordata; class Mammalia; order Eulipotyphla; family Talpidae; genus Talpa; species Talpa occidentalis. The sequence goes on along the minus strand of NW_023603184.1, from coordinate 133,528,846 downwards.
ACAGATAATCAAACTATCAGAGTCTCCAAAGGTCAGGGGGCATAGAGAAGGGAAAAAAATTGTAGTGGAGAAAGATGAAAAAGCTATTGTCTTCAGGGTACAGACACTGTAATTTAATGAAAGCAGATGAGGAGGAGAATTTTATATTTTGGAAAAATAAAGTGACTAACTTCTTGGGAAAGAACTTTGTTATAGAAAGAGCAGACTCAGGGATAGAGAAGGAAGAATGTGTGGTAGGAGCTAAAAGATGAAGGTTATATTGCTCAAAATTCACTTTCAATGCTTTTATTCTTCACAAGGACTCTACTGTAGGACTTTAAGAGGTCAAGCATTCCCTTATTTTGTAAAGGAAAATAAACCAAAATACTATTAACTAAAAAAAAAAAAAAAGATGAAGGTAAGGGAAGGTAAGGGAATGTTTTACCAGGTCCACTGCAGGATACTGTAGGGGTATCAAAACCAAGAGTAGGGGCAAGAAGAAGCCAGGAGGAAAGTCCAGGATCTGAGTCAGGGTGTTAAAGCTAAGGGTAAAGGACAATTAAAGCAGAAACAAGAACTTGGAAACTGATGAGGAGCCCAAGGGAAAATGGTCAGAAAATCGTTTCTATAGTGCCAGAGCTCGTCTCAATTCTAGTGATCACGTGGAGATGGTCACACTGGCCCTGCTCTCTTTGTGCATCTTCTTTCTTTCTTTTTTTATTTATCTTTTTAAGATTCATTTATTTATTTATTTATACAAGCACTGGGTACAGTCAGAAGTGCAGGAGGGTGGGAGAATTCACCAGAGCCAGAGCGGGGAGCAGAGTAGGCAGTGGGACCAAAGTACACTGCTGAGGGGAGCAGCGGGCGGCAGGAGAGGTCTGCGCGCCATGTGGGACCCTCCTCCGGTGGCCGGGGAGCAGCCGGGAATCGAACCGGCACTGCAGAGGCTGCGGGCAGCTTTGCAACCCAGCGCTCAACCGCTGCGCCACCGGGGAGGCCCTCTTCTTTCTTTAAAGCAAGGATTAAGATGGATAAATCCAAGGATGAGAAAATAAAATAAATGGGTGAGCAAATAGACTAAAAATGTTGAAATCTGAAGCAACTTTGACAGATTGAGAATCTTGTAGGTACTGGGATAAGGAGGGTATGAGTTTCTTGGGGCTCCCATAACAAAGTATCACAAACAGGGTGGCTTTACACAACAGGAAATTATTCTCTCTTTGTTCTGATGGCCATAAATCTTCAAAGTATCATCAGTGGTGCAGCAGACTGCTCCGGTCTCACCCACTGCTCCCCTCAGCAGTATATTTTAGTCAGTCTGCCTGTTCTGTTCCCCACTCTGTCTCTGGTGAATCCTCTCACCCCCCACACCTCTGCCTGTACCCTAGTTCTTGTATGCATAAATAATCTTTAAGACAACAACAACAAAAAACAACAACAAAGTTGTTGGTTCCTTATGTAGATTGTGAGGAATAATCTGTGCTATGCTTCTCTCTAAGCTCATGGTGATGGCAGGTGATTGCAATGTTTGTTCATTTGTAGATGAAGCATTCAGATATCTCCCTCAATCTTCATGTGACATTTTACCACTGTGTTTCTATATTTTCTTGTTACAAACAACCTGTCATTAACTTAGGGCACATCCTACTCCAGTATAAATTCACCTTAATTAAATACATCTGTGAAGACTACTCCCCATCCAATACCCTTTGTAAGTATTGGGGGTCAGGACTTAAATAAACCTTATTTTGGGGGGAAGACAAATCTAGGAATTGTTAAATAAAATCTAATGAAAGAAATGAAGGTACTACACAGCTTGTAGTCATGGTGTGATCCCACTTGTAGAGATGTCTCAGTTGAATTGTGGTTTTCAGTGAGGAGATGGAGGAAGGAGACAAGTGGTATGCTATATTATATGAATGTCCTTAAATAAACATATGTTTCTATTTATTCTACATGATTTGATAGCCTTGTATTTGAAAACATCTAAAAGACTATTTCCTTATCAAGTGCTTCTCCACATGTAGTCCTCAGAAGAAGTACATCAATGTCACCTTGGAAACTGTTGGAAATGTACTCCAGACCCATTGTTTCAGAACTCTGGAGGTGTGCTCAGTCATCTGCATTTTTCCAGGCTTTTCTGGTGATTTTTATTTGAGAACCATGTGATTCTTCATAGAAAATCTTGCCTGCAATCAGGCAAGGTAGGTTTTCACTGTGGTACTATGACCTAAAGAGCTTGTGGTTTGACAGAAACACTAATTTATGTTTATTGCACTATTTACAGTAGCCAAGATATGGAAACAACCTAAGTGCCCCAAATCAGATGAGCAGATCAAGAAGGTTTCGTATATACATTGCAATACTACTCAGCAATCAAAAAAGACAAAAGTCATGCCACTTGGGTGGAACTGGAAAGGATTATGCTGTGAAAAAAGGCAGAAGGAGAAAGATAAATATTGGATGGTGTCTCTTATATGTGGAACATAGAGAAACTAAACAAAGGGTTAGACAAACATTAAAACCAACCCTTGAAAGCTGACCATAGATCTGAAGCAACCAAGAGGGAGGGGGTGAGAATGGTGAGGGGGGTAGTGTACAATGTACTACGGTGGAGGACTATGGATGGGTGCTTTGGTATAGGAGAGCTATGGTGACCTCACCTAAGGGGAGAAATTGTATACATTCAAAACACTAAACAGGATGTAAAACAATGGTACTTCATTAAATTTTAAAAAAAGAGCTTGTGGTTTGAAGAGTTAAATTAATAGAGGGTCAATATAACAGTTACCCAAAGTTATTAAATATCTTTCATGTGCTTAGTATGGTTTCAAAGGTCTTGTCAGATTTGTAGAATATGAGAAAAGTTCTAGGATAGGACCTCCGACTAAATTCTGCTGGTGGTTGTAGTGCTTCCAGTCTTCAGATAATTCTTTTGCCAAGAAATCCTTGGTAAACTTTAATTTACCATGTGCCAGACGCCTTAGTTGTGCCACACATTAAATGATACAATTGAGTCTTTACAAAAATTTATTTTGAGTAATATTATTACCTTTTTAAGAATGAAGAAACAGGACCACCAAGAGGTTAAGGCATTTACCCACGTTTATACAGTAAGGACTAACAAAAAGTAGATTTCAAATCCAATTTCACTAATTGCAAAGTCCATATTCCTTTGACTATACTACTTTGCTTCAATTTAGAGACTTTAAACAGCTACTTAAACTAATTGTACATTTTCCCCTCCAAGTTCTATTTTCTTATCTAAAACAAGAACAAAAGATGTGGGCCTGGGGTTGGAATTGAAAAACATTGGCATCCTCTTTGGGTCTCCAGCTCCTAGGCTATTCTAAGTCCAAAATCTGACTTAAAAGAAGGTGATCAATGCAATATATCACAAAAGCATAGGTATATGAGACCCTATGTTGTCTTTCAATCAGTCAATAGAAAACTTAGGAGTTATTTTTCCAATTTGCCCTGAGTATTACCATTTCAATAGGGATTGCTAGGTTATAGTTATTATTTGAAATTTACTGGAAATCTTTAACAGTGATTAAGTTTTTGCATTACTGTCTTCTCTGGAAATCTAACTTTCTAACTTGGTTCATTTAATAATTTCTATGAGTAAGGGAACATTATAGCTGTAGTAAAATCTAGCATTTTAAATGTCGTGAATTCAGAACATAAGAAATTATTTAAACAAAGTGATTCCTCTACCAGATTGTGAGATGATTATTGCCAAGGGCAGTTTTATATAATTTGGTTAGTATTTATAGCTTTTCTATGATGTTCTACATATTGTATGGTTCATTCAGTTTGCTGAATGCATTAAAGGGAAAGGAAGAAAGCTAAATACTGCCTTCTGATGGTGAGATGTGAAGTGAGGAAAATTTGGATAGTGATTTAAATTTGTTCTGAGTGCTGAAAAGTATTTCAGCACTGAAAGTATTTCAGTAATCTGAAAGTATTTCATGTTTCTCTATATTACTTTCTACCTTGCTGTGACCATCTTTACTCTTGATTGTGCTTACATGTGCTTTAGGCTTATAAGAAGTTCTGGAAGGGGAGAGATTTGAGGTGCTCTGAAAGAACTAAACACTGATACCGCACACACATCACACAAAGATTGATTATCAAGCTCTAAATCATCTTCTCTCTGGTGGTAGCTGTCTCTACGGTAGAGAGGGCAATTATGACAGTATCCACCTACTTTTCTTCAGCAAACTGAACTGAATCAGTGATTGCATGGTGTCTGGAAATTCTAAAGAGATGGCTTATAAGAAAATTATTTTGTTTAAGGCATATTATTTGAAGTTAATTATATGTACATTGAAAATAATTATATTCTTAATTTCATAGAGAAAAATCCTATAAATTATATTTGTATGTGTTTCACTCTATAAAATGATGTTATAATAAATTCCCCAATATTTTTTTTATAGAAACACTTTATCTGATCATATTCTTTCCATTATTTAAAGAGGGAAAAGGTAAAATGGAGACACCATTATCAGATTCACAAAGAAGGAGTAATAACTATCAGAAGAGTCCTTGTCTATGACACTTCTAATATTTGTCAAATATCTTTTCTTAGTACTTTCTCTTCTAGAAACATGCTTCCCTGTGCCTATAAGCCTCAGAGTCATGTGGATCTTTCCTAACAGACAGAGTTTTCCTTCCTTCCTCACACAGATAGGAAAGAAGGGATGCTGGAGCCCATATGAGCAAAAAAGCTGCCTCTCTTAGTTCCCTTGAGAGCAGAGCTTGAAGCAAGGATTGATGTGCTGGTGGTTTATTTGGGAGCTGCACAGCCATGGCAACCAAGGTGAAAAGAGAAGTGCGGCAGGGGGCAGATAGGAAATGAGACATTACTGCACTGGCGACCAGGCAGAAAGAACAGCAGGTTACTCAGCAGTGTACCCCTTGCAGACAGGAAGCAGGGAAAACTGAGTAATCCATGGGAAGGAGAAAGGAATGATACTCAGTTAAAGTTTTGTTTTGTTTTTTTTTTAAAAAAAGATCTCTATACTTCTGCGTCATCTATATTTGAATATATCATCTCCAGGTATTTTGACAGCCAGGAATAAGCTTGATTCCACCCCCTCCCATGTGGGATTTTCATTAGAGATCGAAAATGATCAATGGAATCAGAATTCTTGGCACAAGGCTGGTCAGCCTGTCTGCAAGGGGTAGCAAAGAGGTAGAGCAGGGGAGATCATCACCCCCAAGACCAGCAACTGGGTGGCTCTGGCACCTTAGGAGAGCTGGCTGGTGATGCCGATGCAGTCAACGAAAACGTCTAAGGTTTATATTTGAAATGATACTCTTATCTCCAAAACTCAGAATAAGGATTTAAATTCTACTTTCATG